>NC_050573.1:80577496-81187496 GCF_011100635.1 Trichosurus vulpecula
AAGGGAGTAATGGAGAAATATAAATTTGGAGGGGAGGAAAAGGTGATGGTAGAAGGGATGTACATGTTGGGGAAATGCGATCAGTAACATCATACACCACTAGCAATGTCCTTTGTGTTTTGTTACAGAGAACATTCAGAGAAATCATGTTTCTCCAGGTGAGCAGCTATGATATGACATGACCTAGCCTCATGCTGACAGCACTCCTTAAACACATAAATACTACCCCAGATTCATGTTTACTTGAATGAACTTGTGATCTCATTGATACGGGTACTCTCTCCAATGGTTCAGACTTATCTGTAGCGAATCAAACTCAGCTCTATATTAAAGGCCTCTTAAGGGAAAATCTAGTGTAGCAAGGGAGACATCCCTGCTTCCATGAGAGGCTGGCCTTACAAAATCACAAAATTTCAGACTTAGAAGAGAACTTAGTGGCTATCTAATCCAACAAATGTCCCTCTATGATGTGTACAACTAGCAGTTTTCCAGATTTTACTTGACAACCACTGTGCTTTAGAAGAATCCATTTGGCAGCTGTGTGGAAGAAAATCTGGATATCAGTTCATACGAAGAAGACCTGGGGGGCTTAGTGGATTTCAAACTCACCAGTGAAGTGAAAACCAAATATGCCAGTGAGATCTTAGGTTGTATTAAAAGAATCAAAAATGAGGTGATAAGTCTACTGTACTTCCCCTGGCCAAACAATGTTCAGCACCACATTTTCTGAGGACATGGACAAATTGAAGTGCATCCAAAGAAAAGCAATTAGAGTGATGAAGAGAACAGAGAACCATGCTGTTTCAGGATTGGTTGAAGGAAATGAGAATTTTGCCTGGAAAAGAAAAAGCTGGTGCAAGATCTTTGTCTTTGAGTATTTGAGAGGTCGTCATATGAATGAGGGACTAGTGTCCTTTAACTTAGCTCCAGACAAAAGAGATAAGAGTTAGATAGAAGTCTTTGGAAAGCAGATAGCAGTTTTGTGTAAGGAAAAACACCCTATCTGTTAGAACTGTTCAAAAGTGAAATGAGGTGCCCCAGGAAGGATCCTTCCTCTTCATTCAGACTAGAGAAATGCTTATTGGAGATTTGGTAGAGCAGAAGCAACCAGCAAGCCGTATGTGGACCACAGCACTCCTGTGGCCCAAGCCAGATTAAAATGTAATTGGGAAATACTTAACAAAATAAAAATACAGTACAACGTAGTTATCATTACATTTCAAAACTCAGTGAATATGTAGCCCACAGGGCTCCTTATGTACAGAGTAGTAGTCCCTGCTTCTATTTAACACCCTTGTTGTAGAAGGAATTCTTCCTAGATGAGACTAGATGATGTTTCAGGTTCCCTCCCACTCTGAAATACTTTACATATGCAGTATATAGATTCTCTGCAAATTACGGTAGAGACTACTCTTCTTAAAGGAACCCTTCTACAAGGGACCTGGAGAATGACAAAAACTGGAACCAAGGGAGACTCCTAATTGACTTGTCACCTTGCCCCTGAGCAAGAAAGCCAGGTACACTCTGGACTACCAGGTCAGTGTCAGCCAAGCCTTTATGTAGTTCTTGCCAATTTGTGCTTCCTGACCTTTCACCCTCAGGAGTTTGAGAATCATCCCAACATCATCCGGCTTCTGAATGTCATCAGGGCAGAAAATGACAGGGACATTTACCTAGTATTTGAATCCATGGGTGAGTTCCCTTTACCTCATGCCCTGAATTGTATACATAAGTGAGTGAATCCTTACATTCTAACATTGTCTCATCCCATCCTCCAAACTCCCACTCCCCTGAGCCCGGTATTTCCCCTGCAGACACAGACCTGCATTCTGTCATCCGGAAAGGGAACCTGCTGAAGGATATTCATAAGTGTTACATCCTTTACCAGCTCCTACGTGCAACCAAATTCATTCACTCAGGGAACGTCATCCACAGAGACCAAAAGGTGAAAACCCCAGGTCCTATCCATTCCCTTCCACCCTCTCCCCACTCTTCTTACTGACACCTGCTTCATCAGGCCCCTACATCACTGATTCCCTCAGAATCCTCACTGACTCCCACCCTACCCTAGGGTCCTTACACCCAACAAAAAAAAGGAAGGGGTAAGGTTTCCTGTAACATAAAATTCTAGATTTTTCCTACCACCTCAAAAATAAAACACTCCTCCAAAAGTACACAAACACCCATCTATCTTATTGTTTCTCCTATCCAGTTCCTCACATCATCCTACTAGCCTCACTTTTTCCTAGAATCCTCATCTTTAATCTCAAAGTGCCCACGCTACACCCAGAAGGTGCTAGTTGTTATTCCTCATACCTCCCCCATAACATTACCACAGTTTTCTAAGCCTTCACATATGCACACTTAAACTTCCCACACCCTTAGCCCTCCAATGTTCTTCTGGATGCCGACTGTTGTGTAAAACTGTGTGACTTTGGACTTGCACGTTCCCTGAGTCAACTTCATGAGGAACCAGGGAACCCAGCTCTGACAGAGTATGTGGCCACACGCTGGTACCGAGCCCCGGAAATCCTGTTGTCTTCACACCGGTAATGGGAGACCTGGAGAGTGGTGAAACACCAGGAAAACAGGGATAGGGAGGTGGGCAGCTACTTTCATACTAGGCCCTAAAGATCCTTCTGTCTTCCTACTCTTCATACCTAGAATTTCCTCACCCCTACTTTTGTTCAAGACTTGTCCTCTCTCCCTGCCACCAATTCCAGGCATATTTTTACTTCACCTTCCTGTTGCAGCCTCATCCTTACCTCATCTTCCCTCATCCTAAGCATGTGTTTACCCCCTGACGCTGCAGGTACACACAGGGTGTGGACATGTGGAGCTTGGGCTGTATCCTGGGTGAGATGCTGCTAGGGAGACCTTTGTTCCCAGGAACTTCTACCCTCAACCAGCTTGAGCTAATCCTGGCAGCCATCCCAGCCCCAAGCAAAGAAGGTGAGCACTGACTGAGGAGGTATATTCATCCCAGCCCTGACTACTGGTCCAGCCATGTTACTGTGTAATCACTGAGTAACTCGATATTTGCCTGCCCTTTGCAGCCTAACCAGAGAGGGTGAGATTGAACAGTGACCTATCCATCCTATCCCCAGCTGGAGAGAATGAGGCTGATTGACATTGGGGGAGGGGGGAGTCACCCTGGTCCCTACAGAGTGGGTGAGAGTGACTGGAGGAATGATCATTCTGCTCCTGGCCAGAGGAGGCGATTTCCTCCAGGACCACTTTTGAACCCCTCTTCCTCCTCTGTTTGCCCCATCTGTCCACTTTCATTCCACTACCTTCTGCTCTTTGTATCCAGACCTCCTGGCCATTGGCTCAGATTTCAGTGCTTCTGTCCTCCACCGCATGGGCCCCCGGTAAGTGTGGGTCTGAAGGGAAAGGGTTTACGTAGGACTAATGCTTCTTCTATCTCCTCAATACGCTGGGATCAGTTACCCAGTGCTAGGTGTAGAAAGTAACTGTAAACATTGATCCCAGTGTTATCTGGGTCAAAAGCCAAAATGATCAATGAAATTAGGGCTGCTGGCAAGAGACTGATGTAACATGCATCTTCATGGCATTTCTCAAGCAAGAGGACCCCGGCTGGATTCCTGCCACCCCTTTGGGGTAACTTTTCACTACCCACAATGCAGAGTATCAAAAGAAGTATGATTGATCTCCAAAGACTCTTGACTTGGCCATCATAGCCTTTTTCTCCTCCTCCTGCTCCTCTCTTTTTCCTCTTCCACTCCATCCTCCTCCTTTTCCTATACCCCAGCCTCTTACCTGCCTCCTCTGGTGGCACTGTTTTCCCCTACCACCATTCACATCTGTATTTGACTATAATATTAGTGAATCTTGAAGTATAAATTATATATAGATAGAAATGTTTCAGATATAATTGCATGTTTTTTCAATGCCTCATATATGCAAGGAGCTATATAGACACTAGGGTTAAAAAGATAGGAAATTATTCTGTCCCCATTCTCTAGGAATTTCATCTATTAGAGGGATGACCCACATGTATTACATTTTACCTGTGTACAAGGTGTACTGGGAACTGTGGAGAGATTTAGACAAAATATTTTAAGAAAAATCTGAGGAAAGAGAACTCTTAAAAGCCTGGAGGAGGGTGGCCTTTAAATCAAACCTCAAAGGGAGAGAATTTTTTAACCAGTAGTGAAGAGAAGGGAGAACATTGTCTGTTGGAGAGCCTATGGTGATACACAGAGGCAGGAGACAAGAGGTCAAGATCAGTCTAGTTTGACTGGGATATAGAGTGTGCCAAAGAGAATAAACCAGTTCATTCAATGTTGTGCTTAGTGATTAAACCCATTAGAAACAACATTTATTACTTACGTCAAGCAGCTGCTTAGAAGATGGTTTCCTGATAAAGAAATCTCGCTATCCAACTAAATGTCCCAGTTTAGCACACTGGTCTTTAAACATCCTTCCAAAAGCTTCCAGAGAATTCTAGGTAATTATTTCAGAGTAGAAAGTTTATATTAAAGTTACAAATAAAAAACAGGTAGTTTCTCTAACACGAAGGAAGAACAAGTCAATGGTATATTTTGTGATGTAAGATTATGACTGTAACATACAACTTCATTAACTCTAGGATGAGATGTAGGTATTGTAAATACAAAGATTCAAGAAATAGCCAAGTATGAAAACAAACCTAATTGTATAATAAAAATTGTTAATATCATCTAAAACCTGACAGACAGCAGCAATTCCAAACCTTTTTTGTTCTAAGAACCCCTTCCAACAACAACAATAACAAAATGTGTTGTGAACCCCCAAGACCATTCGATATACTATGCAGAATATTCTGCAATTAATTAATGTTTAAGGCAATATTAAAGAATTTTAGTGCAAACCCCTTGGATGATCATTGCGACCCACTAAAGGATTCATGAACCACTAAATAAGACCCACTGCCTTATAATATCTGCTAGTATTGATATAGAAGCAATTTGTACTTTTAGAGGCCTTTCAAATAAGCATTAGGCTTTTCTTAATTTTTGTTTCATTTGTCCACACATTTGAGAGACCAGTTTCAATAAGTATATTTAGGAAAGGGAAATTATGTGAAATAAAGAGAGCAATATGAAAAAAAGCTCAAAAGATAGGTTGAAGGCAGATTGTAGAAAGCCTTAAAAGCTAGGCTAAAGAGTTTAGATTTTATCTTATCGGTAACAAAAAGCCACTGGAGGCCTTTGAGCAAAGGAGTGATATGGTCAAGACTGTGCCTTAGCAAGATTATTTTAGCATTTTTGTAAAGGATTGGGGTGGAGAAGGAATCTGAGGTAGGGAAACCAGTTAGGAAGCTTTTATGATGTTCTAGGCAAGAGGTCATGAGGAGCAGCACCAGGGTGCCAATTACCTTAGAATTGAGTTGGAAAAAATCCTAGAGATTCTTTACCTCCTAGGAGAATGTCATTGGGTTGATGGGCTTCTGTCAGTCTTTGGAGCATCTCAGCGGCTTTCTGCAAGGCCTTTGTTATAGATCACTGTTTCATGTTTTAAGTATTTATATATGTGTTGAATCTTTGAAGGGTTTGAGAAGAAAAGATATTTAAAAGGAGCATTGTGAGGAATGTGGTAAGGAATCTATAGGAGACAGTGAAAGGTGTTTGTTCAGATACAGCCAAGATGAATTTTTAATGGATATGGTCAGTGAGGTTCCTTGACACTCACTAACTATCAAGCAGAGAAAAGTTTAATGATCCATTTTCCTAGGGTTGGAGATTAGGGCAGTGATTTTGAGGGTAGCCCTGTGATCAAGCTCAGAGCCTCCCCTTGGCAGAGAGGTATGGAAGTTCAAGGAAACCCAGTGGGATGGGTGTGGATGGTGAAGTCACTGAGGCAGCCAGGAGAGTGTCCTAAAGATCTATAGACAATGACAAAAAAAAAAAAGCTAGGAGGACAGGCAGGAATTGTAGTAAAAGAATAGTGAAGAGATGGTAGGAGACAGCACATGATCTGAAGGTGGCTATAGGGGATATGTAGATATATAAAACATGCATATATATATGTATATGTACACATATATGTTAGGGCAGGACTGTCCAAAATGTGGCCCACGGTGCAAGTTATGTGGCCTGCCTACAAGCATAGAAATTTACATAAATGCTTTAGTAAATGAAGCCAAGCTACTGCAGAGCTCTCACTAAAATGGCAAATCAAAATATATTGTATGTTGTTTCAATAAAAACCTAAGGTTGGACAGTCCTGTGTTAGGGAATAGAAAGGTAGGAGAATTCTCACTGCTAGGCACAGCTCATGTACGGGTATGCAAGGTGTCTTTAGTTCTGGACATTCCCATTTGTTATTAGGAAGATAATCTGGCAGCAGTATGTATGCCAGGTGGGTTATAAACCATGAGAGATTCCCATTGATGGGATAGAATATAGGAATCTAATAAGATGAAATTAAAAGAGATATCACTACACTTGGATTCAAATTCAACGAGTATGTATTCTGCACCTACCATATGCATTGTGATAGGTGCTGGGGATACAATGACAAAAATAAAACCTGTCCTTGTGGAATTTTTATTCTATTGGAAGGAGGAAAAAGTCCCATTTACAAGTATAAGATGGGAAATATATGGGGAGACAGCACTTCACCTGAAAAAGATCTGGGAGATGTGGTAGCCTGGAAGCACAGATATGGAGGCTTTCTGAAGCTGCATCAATACAGACATAGTGTCGAAGACTAGGGAGGGGTTGGTTCTTTTGGACTCTGCCCTGGTCAGGCTGCATCTTGTGAGCACAGATTGTGCTCAATTCTGGGATATTGATAAGCTGAAAAAAGTCCAGAACAGGTGGCCAGAATGGTGAAGTCTTGGAACCTTGCCATATGAGGATCTATTGAAAGAACTGGAGGTATTTTGCTTTGCTTGAAAAAAAGAAAACAGGGACATGATAGATAGCTGTCTTCAGGTATTTTAAGACCTATGATGAGGAAGAAGGATTCAGTTTATTTAGTTTGACTCCAGAGAACAGAACTAGCAACAATTGGTGTAAGTTGCAAAGAGGCAAATTTAGGTTTAACACAAGGGAAAACTTCTAACAATGAAAGCTTTTCTTGGGAGGGAGTGGCTCCCCTCACTGGAGACTGTCTTCAGGCCAAGGTGGATAAACCTCATGGTAGGTGTGTTGTAGAGAGGATTTTCATTCAATTAGGGGTTGGACTAGATAGATCTAGCTTCTGAGATTCCTTTCAGTTCAGATTTTGTGATGTGATTCCTGATGCAGATCCTAAATTCACTTGACATCTGTCATATTTAGTACCCCACTAATTCTCCAGGGCTCTTTTCCCTCCCCGCTTCTTCTCTCCCTTTTACCTTCCTTCCTATTCTCCTTCTCTACCCATCTCTCCCTCCTGCCTTACTGCCTTCACCCCTCTCTTTCCCTCACCTCTTTCTCCCCTTTTCTCCTTGCCTTCTTTTTGCTTTTAACCTTACAAGTTCTTCTGCAGGTCATTGTGCCTGAGTTTTTACTTCCTTTTCCAGTCTTCCTTTTTCTCTTCCTACCTTTGCCCTAATGTAGATCTCTCTAGGGCCCAATCCTAACCAAGGACTATAGGCCCTCCTCCCTCGATATCTTTTAGGCCTTATTCTGTTGCATCAAGTAGATTAGACATATTCCATCAGTTGGGATTCCTGGGTTCAAGAGAACCCCAAGATTTATCAGTTAGGAGACTATGAGTCAAGGCCTTCCACCACTCTGAGCTTCAGTTTCTTCGTCTGTCCTTCCACTGCCTACCTCTTGGGTGGTTGTAAGGAAAGCACTTTGTAATTATCAGTGCACAGTAGAACCATAGGTTATTCACCATCCCTGGGGTTAGGCTGCCATTGCTAGAGCATTGGATCCCTCTGGGGTTAGAGGGCACAGTGAGGGACAGTGGAGCTCCCAGATATGGGACTACAACAGAGTGACCAGAGTATGGTGAGATCAGCACTTGCCTCCAGGCAGCTACTGACCCTGGACTCCCGCCTCCCACCAACCACTCCTCCTGAAGCCCTGGACCTGTTGCAACGACTCCTGGTGTTTGACCCTGAGAAGCGGCTGACAGCGGATGAGGCTCTGAGGCACCCTTACGTGAGGAGGTAGGGAGAGAGCAGGGATAGTTAAGGGAGGCCCCAGGGGAGGCTGATTGGAAGGGAAAGCCAGGAAGGAGTATGAGTCCCCAGGGCAGGCTAAGGATAGGGGAGAGTGAGAGAAGACAGAGATGGAGAGCAAGATTTACAAGTTCCCAGGTAAGGCTGATGACCAGAATGGAAGAGAGGCCAGGATTGGCTAGGGAGGGGGAGAGTAATCCAGGCAAGGCTGACAGTGGGCAATGAGGGGAATGGAGGCCAGGACTGGTTGAGGAAGGGGGAGAGATGTGGATCTCTTGGTGTGATGCTGATGATAAAGGAGTCTGGATTTAGAGGATTCCCAGGTGAGACCAGCAACAGCAGCAGATTTAGATGGAGAGATGACCAGATAACCCCTTACCCAATACTGGCCCACTTTGAGAAAGGGTTGAGGCCATAGAACTCCCTGGAAGGAAACTGTCCTAGCTGTACCCCTTCTATGTGTGAATGGAGAAGTGGGGGTATAGAAAGAGCTCCCCAAGTGAGCAATGGGCAACATCCACCTCTAAGTTTCCCTCCAACCTTTGACTCCAGATTCCACTGTCCAGCCAAGGAACCAGCCCTGGAGTATGAAGTGATCCTGCCCGTGGATGATGGTGTGCAACTCTCTGTGGTGGAGTATCGCAACCGGCTATACAAGGTGACCTCCAGGAGCCTCTGCCTTTGCCTCTTTCTGTGTCATATACACAAGCGTACACATGTACACACACACACACCAGAACCTGGATGGCAGCTACTTAGGATTCCCCTGGTCATCTCCTTGCCAAGTGTTCTCAGGAGCTCTCTCCTGAATACTCTTTAATCCAAATACTCCCTCCCCACCTCAGGCCCACAGAGTTTGACTTACCTGAGTGTCAGTCTCTTCCCAAGACATTCTTACTCCCTCCAGGAAATCCTTCATTGCATGTTTTACACACATATGAGTTACCCCCTCAGTCTAGATATTTCCCTCAACCCAGATAACCCCTTACCCAGTACTGGCCCACTTTGAATACTTGCCAGAGGGACTCTGAGATGTCCCTTTCCTATAGGTGATCCTAGAGCGAAGGGAAAACAATCAACTTCAAAGACTGCAGATTCGGAAAGAAGCCCTGGGGGACCTTCCCAGATCAAGCTCTGTGCCCCTACCCTCCCAGAAGGATCCCCTCCTGCAAAACTCCACCTCTGAGTCAGCCCAGGCCCCAGGGGAACCTCGAACCTCTGCCCTAAGGGAATGTCGTTCACAAATCCCAGGTTCCAGGCCACAGAGTGAACCCTCTCCTTGCCATGGTATGTGATCTCTGACCCTGTCTCCTGATATATGACTTCTGATCTTGTTATATGGTGTGACCCTGAATCCCCATCCCACCCCCAGTGGCATGTGACTCTTTGACCTTTTGATGCATGATGCCTGATCTGAATCCATGGTATGTTATCTGTTACTCACCGCCCCCCCACCAGTGTTATAACCCTTGACCTCACCATGGTATTTGATCCCCTGACCCAAACCCACATAGTTATAATTCTAGACCTCACAAAGGTGTATGACCCTGACCCTCACCATGATGTGCTCCTTCCCTTCCTCCCCAAACATAGACACCTCTGGTCCCCGGCAGGGGTCAGCACCCTCCATCTGCCTACAATATCGAGGTTTCTCGGGAAAGAGGGGACAGTCATTTTGGGGTGATGCTCGCACTCTCACTGGCCCCCCTGGGGTAAGTTTATTCATTTCTAATCAACTAACACCTGCTATGTACAGTATCTGGGGTTAGGGAAGCACAGGGGGGAATGAGTTCCCTGCCCTCTGGGACCTCACAGTGTAATCTGACCACACATGTCACTAGAATGGAAAAAAAGAATGTGGTCAGTGAGTGAAGTACAAATTGAGGACAGTGTGAGACCCAAGGGAGGAGAAATCACTTCTATCTGGGCTTAAGTGGTGGTGACAGGGAAGGCTTCATGGAGGAAATGGCAACAGGGCAAGGCCTCTCAGAACCAAGGGGCTGCAGCAGGCAGAGATTGGGGGTGAAATGTGTTCTATTCCAGGAATAGAGAATGTCTTAGGATATGCACAGATGTGGGAGGAGCCTAGTCAGGAATGGTCCGGGTTAGCTGGAATGGAAAGTCTGTACAAGGCAAGAGTGTGAGTGAAGGTGAGAAAGGTGGGTGGGGTCCAAACTGAGCAGGGCCTTCAGTGCAAGGCTGAGAAGGGTGTATTTTCTCCCATAGAGCAGCAGGGAGCCACTAAAGGCGTTTTGGTCAAGGAAGGGACGAGGTCAAACCTGGCATTAGGTCTGATGGAGCAGCTCTCTGAAGGGTGGATGGGAGGAGGAGAAACACTGTTAAGGTGGTCGCAATAGGAGAGGAAGAGATGGATGCAAAAGCTATGGTAGAGGTAGAATCGACAGGATTTGACAACTGATTGGATGTGTGGGGTGAGGGAGAAGGACAAGTAAGTCCAAGATGACTCTGAGAAGTTGGTCCTGAGGAGGAAGAGGAGGACGAGGAGGAGGAAGGAGAAGAAGAGAAGGAAGAGGAGGAGGATAGTGTCACCACAAAATCGGGGAAATTAAGAAGAGACTTTGGGGGGAAGATGATTTTGGTCTTCAACATGTCAAGTTGAAGGATTTCCATGGGGAGATGTCCAGCAGGTATTTGGAAATAGGGCTTGGGGGCTTAGGAGAGAGATTGAAGCTAGGGATGCAAGTCTGGAAGTCATCTGCATAAAAATGAATGGCACTAAAGGGAAAAAGAAGAAAGAACAATCAAGGACAGAACCTTGAGGCATCCGGGACACCGGAGAGTGAATCAACGTGTCCAGACTGTCTCCCTTCCCTTATCGGGCCGGTCAGCCCACCTCCTGGTCTTCCCTTAGCCCCTCTGCCTTTCATTCTCATCGCCATAGCCCTGGTGTGCCCCATCTTAGGATAGGATCCCTCACCCGAGGGCAGTAACCCTATCAGCACCAGTAAGGGATAACCCGTCTCTGTTTTCAGGAGAAGCCCGGCCTCAGGTGGGCTGTGCCCGCCCCCTCCCTCACTGCCCAGGCGGCAGCTGCAGTGACCAACCAGGCCCTAATGCGGAAGAACAGCTCCCTGATGGGTGTGATGACTTCCACAGGCACCAAGCTGGTGAGGGAGACCAGATGCAGACACTGACTCTCCCTCCACAGGCTTTAGCTGCATCTTCCTAGATATTAAGAAGTCAGAGAACCCCGGGTGTGAATCCCAGCTCTGCTATGCAATCTTGACCAAGTCACTCACTCATCCTTTCTGAGTTTTAGTTCCTTATAAAATGAGGTGATTAGACTCCTAAGGTCCCTTCTCCCTCTAAATCTGATTATCCTGATTGTCCTTCCCCCGATGCTGGTCATCTCTCCCTCTGGCACTGACGATCCCCCTTCCCTGACATCACTGTCATTTCCCCAACATTAACTCTCCACTCCTGATATTGATCCCCTCTTCCCCCATGAATTCTTGCGTCCTTCCAGATCCCTCGCCTGCCTGCTGGCCCCGCTCAGGACGCTCGGGCTCTCCTGCGACCTGCAAGGAGAATGTTCCAGTCCTCTGCCTCCCAGGGGAGTATGGGGGCAGCTAAGGCCTCCCTGGGAGGCTATTCCCAGGCCTATGGAACCATTTGCAGGTCAGCCCTGTATGGTCTGCCCCTCTCTTACTCCTCCCTCCATCCCCTCCCTCATGTACCTCCATCCTGAATCCCTTCTAAAGGCATCGTAACTTTTTCCCCAATGTACTTCTTCCAGCCCCTGACTAGTCCCTATTTGCCCCTCCAAGATATCCGCAGTCTGCCTCACCCCATGTACTTCCCTCACCTGATCCCCATAACCCCCGAACCCTCGCTGAGGCTCCCTTACCCATACATTCCCTATAGATAGGAAACTTCCTCTGAGCCATCCTCTCTGACTCACTCCATGGGGTCTCTGGCTTGAGGAATGTTTGGCTTTGGCCATGGGAGTCTGTCCCCTTTCCCCTTCCCATAAACAACAATAAAGTCTCTGATCCCTCCAGCATAGGGAGCTGAGCTCCCCCAAAGCCTGACTTTCCTCTTCTTGCCCTCTACCCAGGACTTGTATGTCTGAGTGAGTCTTTATCTGATCCTGTGTCTTTTGCCAGGACTGTGTGACTACGCGTACAAATGCATCTTTATGACGAGCTTTTTGTTGTTGTTGTCCATATGCAGCGATGTGTGTCTGAGAGCAGGCTCAAAAATTCTGACTCCATGGGGTTACTGAATCTCAGGACTGGGCCTCAGCTCTACAGTGTATCAGTGGGGCATTCATTGTGAGGGAGGGCGTAGTTCACCAGGCACCCAGAGGTCTGGAAACATATCAAAGACCACAATACTTCACTGAATCAGTGGGACATACAGACACCTGTATGATGATGTGAATAGTACAAAGTTGGAGTAAATGGAGGGAATCAGCTGTACCAAGACTGCGCTGTCTTTTCTCTGGTATTTTCACCAGAACTGGCTGACCTCCAGCCCTAGAAACAGCTTTTTCCAAAGCAGGGGCTTTTAGAATGCTTTCATGGCAGGGAGGTGATCAGGCAGCTTTTCAGGCCTGGTCTCAAAAGAAGCAACCTGTCCTCCTCTTCACAGCCTTGCAAAGCCAGCCCACACCTGAGGCTTCCTTATCTCATATTGGGCACATCATGTGTTTGGGCCCCTGGCCCTGTCTAAATGTGTGCTGAGTGGTAGAAGGGAGGGAGCAGTGTGTAAAGGAAGAGCCATAGGAAGGGGATAACTGGACCTCTCTGAAATGGAGTGATCCCCACCCCCTAATAGAAGGCAGAGAAAGGAAAGATGGTAGAGGAAGTCGGAACCTGTTTAAGTCCTGGGAGGGACTCTGTCAGGCTCACTCCCACTCCAACCCCTCCTTCTCTTAACCAAGGTCTCTTTTCTTCCTTGGTCCCCCAAGAAAAAGGCAGATTTCTAGGGTGCAGCCACTCCTTGGTCTTCTACTTCAAAGCAAAGAATTTACTTCTCCTGTTGCCTGCTAAAGAGGCAGCCTGGTCCAGGGAAGAAGCAATAGCCTAAGGGCCAGGAGACCTGGGTCCCAGCCTGGTCAGCGTGGGCAGGCATGGAGCCCACCGGGGGTTCTAAGGAAGGGTTCTTGGCAATTATAAAGAACTAGAGGAACAGGTGGGAAATAAGGTACGTGACCAGAAATCTCCTAAGGCCTGTCATTGTTCTTCTCTGGTTTGAGCTCCCTGGCTTCCTCACGACTCTCTTCTCCTTCGGTCAGGCCCTGCCCACATCCTGCACATACCTTGTAGGACAAGGCACAGGCCCACACAGGTGCTAACATTGGTCTTAGGTGTGATTCATCTCTATGTCATAGGAATCCCAGACTGACTCCATCTCAGTACTTCTGTTTCACACACTCCGCCTAAGAGACATTCCTGACAAGATGATTGTGTGGTTGTAAAGAATCTAAGACTCCAAAGCCAGGTTTAATAAATTCAAGTCTAATTTATTGATGCAGCAAATTAGTCTTCCCTCATCCCTCCCTCTGTCATTGCCTGAAGAGGGCCAAGGACACACAGGCACTGGGTCTGTGCTGTCCCCTCCCCAGGGGGAGCTCTCCCAGCATCTTATGTCCATCATCATGGGTGTCCCTCTTCCACACCCATAGAGGCACACATCCATCTAAGAATAGGAGAGATGCTAGCTCAGAGCCTCTGCCCCCACTTTTCTGGAGACCCAACCAGACCCATAACTCCCCAGGGTCCCTCCCCATCCACCCTGCAAATTAACCAGTTTTATTAAGTGCCCACTGGGTACAAGACACAGTACCTGGTGCTGGGAAGACCACCTTCCTTGTAAATGCTACAAGATAGGGTTCTCTCTGATCCTAAGACCTCTTCCTGCCCTCACATGTTCCCTCCTCCCTCCCCTAAGCAGGGAAGAACTCCCCTGGGAGAACACACACACACACACACACACACACACACACACACACACACACTCTCTCTCTCTCTCTCTCTCTCACACCCCGCAAAGATTTTCCACCCTCTCAGCTGGGAGAGGCAACTTGGTACAGTGGAAAAGAGTACTAGACGAGGAACCAGGACCCTGGTCTCTTGTTCTAGCTTGTTTCCTAGCTGTATAACCTGGAACAAATCACTTCTCCCAGCATCTTTCCTCCTCTGTAAAAATACGTCAGCCATTATGAGGATCCAATGAAACAGTGTGTGAATACTCTTCATAAACTGTAAAGCTCTGTTCAAATGAGGATTTCTTACTTCCAAATTCCTCAGGCTGATAGAGATGCACTAATAGGCTGAGGAGAGAGAGGGATAGACAGACAGTTAAGCAGACCAGTGGCAGAAGGGATAGGCAGATGGTTAAGCAGGCCAGTGTGTAGAGGTAGGGGAGTGGAGCATACACCTTTCCAATTGAAGGTGTATTGAAAGGCTTTGGAATAAAGGAGGATATAAAAATGAAAAGATGGACAGATGGACCAATATAATTGGATGGGCAGATGGGAAGAATCCCCCAAAAAGGTAAAGCCCACATTTCAAAGGCAGTAGCACATCATTGTGGGCACTAGGTCTGCCCAGGTGCAGTGGACTTGTGAGCACAGTGAGGGTGGGGGTGGTCCTCCACCCCGTGGCAATGATATCCCTCATAAGCCCAAGGGGACATTCCGCTCTTCAGGATATATGCACCCACTCCCCAGCATTGCTCAACCCACATTGTTTAGAGATTTGGCATCTGGCTTGGTCACTGGACCCACGATGGAGTTGAGCATGTTAGTGGTAATGTGAGTCAGTGATGGTGACACTCTGGGCAGGAAAGATTGCCAGGGTGCTGGGTCATTTCTTGGTCTTGAAGGTGCCTAAGATCTTGGGCATGAACTTGCCCACCTTGCGGTCCCTAGCATCAGCCTCACCTGCCCCAGCTTCACCTGCCCCAGCCTCACCTGCCCCAGCCTCGTCCTTCTTACAGAAGACCTCAAAGCGACTATAGACACGCTTTTCCTTCCGCATACTCTCCATCTTTCGTAGCAGGGTATCTCGTTCTTCTAGGCTAGCCGGGAGTGTACGGCTGAAGCGACTCTGGCCCCCAAAGCTGTCTGAGCGGAAGATGGCTGAGCACTTGTCCTTGTCAGACATCTCATGGGCCCGGCTGGCATCCAGGGCAGCAGCAGGTGAACGGTATAGCTCTGGGCTGCTGTGGGCTGCACCCCCTGCTCCAGCCCCAGATCCGGCCCCACCACGATGTTTCTGGCTGTGAGCACTGATCTGTTCCAGTATCACCTTGGTGTCATCTCGAAGGTTACTACTGTAGAGGGCATTAGCTGTGGCAGAGCCCAAGCGAGACCTGGAGCCCCGTTCCTCTGCCCCTACCTCTGGGCTATCCCCCCGTGATAGTCGGTGGGGACTCTCAGGTTGCCCATTCTCCTGGGGCCCTAAGGAGCCACCCTCCTCCTCTAGCCTTTTCTCCCCCTTGGGACTCAGCAGCTGTTTCAGGCGAAGTGAGCCCTTACGCAGAAACTCCATGGTACTGGGCTCTGGTCGGCCAGCATCTTCCTCCCCGGAGGGCCCTGTCTTCTGGGGGTCCCCAGCAAATGTGAGACTACTCTTCCGCTCAGGCACAGGGGGTATAGGACTACTCCTCCGCTCAGGCACAGGGGGTATAGGACTACTCTTCCGCTCAGGCACTGCAGGTAAGGGACTGTTCCGCTGGTCAGGATAGGCTGAGGTGGGGCTTCCCTTCCTCTCAGGATAGGCCAAGGTGGGGCTTCCCTTCCTCTCAGGATAGGCCAAGGTAGGACTTCCCTTCCTTTCAGAGACAGGTGGCACAGGGCTCCCCTTCCTTTCTGGAAATGCTGATGTGAGGCTCCCTCTCTTCTCAAGCACAGGACTCCCTTTCCTCTCTGGATAGGCTGGTGTGGGGCTTCCTTTCCTCTCAAGTGGAGGACTTGCCCTGCCCTGGGGCAGGGCAGCCCTACCATCAGAGGCAAGAAATCGAGAGGGCAATCTGTCAGTACCCCGACCCAGGGTGTCAAGCACCTGGGCAGCGCTCAGAGTGGCTGCACCTGGCTGTCTCTCAGCCTCTTCATGCAGCCGACTGGCAAAGGAGTCACGTAGATCTAACAGGCAGCTCTCGAGACTACGTCGCTCCCCCCCGGTCCCCCCACTACCCGTCCCGGTCTCTTCCCGCCATGACTGTGACACTGCTGCTTTGCTAACAGTGACCAAACCACCCGTCCTATCCTGGTCCCGATCCCGGTCTCTGTCCCGGGCCGGGCCCTTGTATTTCTCCAGCAGTTCTGCCACCTTGGAGGAAGAGGCTGTCCTCACTGTCTCACCACCCTCGCCCACTGTCTCACTGACTGTCTGCTCCTTCTGGAAGAGCTGTACTTTCTCACTTGTGGCCCCAGCACCAGCCCCAACTCCAGGTCCTTCCTTTTGGGATGAACTGAAAATAAGGGAAGAGCGAAGCCGGGAGCTTCTCTGGATCAGGGGGTTAAGGCGGGAGCGGAATGAGTCCTGCTTGACCAAAGCTGCCCCTTCAGCCACCTCTCGCTCTGGGCCATCCCCCCCACCTACAGCCTTTGGGGGAAAGGGCCCCCCAGTCCTGAAAGAGGAGGGGAGCAGGTCCCCAGTGGGTAAGGGATAGCGGCCAGGGGGATCACCCAGGACTTCGTCATAGGATTCTGCCTCCATGGGGCCAGGCAGACCCTCATCTCCACCATCAGAGTGGCAGCCACTGAGGTAGGAGGAGATACGCCAGTTGCGTAGCCCTGCCCGGCCCTCAGCCCCACCCTTCCGGCTGGGTTCCATTTCTGGTTCAGCCTCTGGTGGGAACCACCGTTGGTCCAAACTCTGCTTCTGTGTAGGTGATGACTGGCAAAGGAACCTTTGCCCAATGTTAGGACGCTGTGGGGCACCAGGATCCAGTCCACGGGGTTCAGGGTCAGAACCATGTCGGACTTCCCTTGAGGCACTGGATGGCACATAGTCTAGCCTCAGGTGTCCACCAGGGCCCTCAGGGTGAGAGCCAAAGCCTGGCTCTAACTCTGGAAAACGGGGGCTCCCCTCTATCCCATAATCTTCAGAGTCCCCAAAACCTGGACGTCCAGCGCGCAGCTTCTCAAACAAGCCCTGAGGCCGGGTAGCTGTGAACTGGGGTTCAAACTGGTAGTGTTGCTGGTAGAGCTGGTCACGGTGAAAGTGGCTAGTCTGAAAGCGGAAGTCATCACCATGGGTAACAAACATCTGACGGGACACCTGGCGGGATGCAGCAAAGTTCTCCATGGCTCCATCAGCAAAGGTATGTCTCTTGAAGGCATCCATCTCCAGATGTTTGGCTCGGAGAAAGCCACGGGAGCTGGGGTCCCCACTATTGCCAGCCTCCATCTCCAGATGTTTGGCACGGAGGAAGCCCCGATTACCAGAGTCTCCACCATGCCCAGCTTCCATCTCTAGATGCTTGGAACGGAGGAAGCCACGAGTGCTGGGATCCCCACCATGGCCAGCTTCTATCTCCATGCCAGGCCGACGTGAGAACATCCTCAGCCCATGCATGTCTCCTGCACCCCCTGAGTGCCGAAGTAGGTCATCCCTGCGGAAGGCTGACAGGAAGTGACGGTCAGGGTCCAAGAAGGAGGGGAAGCCCAGGCCTTCATCACGTGGTGGGAACAGCAAGTGGGCACGCTTGGGAAAGAAGGACCCTGGTCCTCCTACAGGAGCCCCCATCATGGGCCCTGGTCCCCCATATGGAGTCAGGGCATAAGTGTCCGCATGGGTCAAGGCCAGGGCCAAGGCCCCAGCTGCAGGGATCAATGGCTCAGACTGAGCAAAGAGGATGCGGAATTCCTCATCAAAGCTGGATACCAGCTCTCCCTGGAACACATGAGCGATGCTCCGATGAATCTTCTCAAAGGACCACATGAAGCTAAAAGGAGGGAGGCACAGAGGTCAGGGATGGGGAGGACACTGGAGGAATAACAGGGGAAGGAACCCATGATGAAACTCCTCAAAAGACTACAAGAAATTGGGAGTATAAGGAGGTAGGGGTTAATGGAGAGGACACAGAAGTAAATTTAAGGGGAAAGTGGGAAGGTAGGGGGAGTATTCTTTACCCCACAAAGTCTTTTTTCTTCATATCCACCCCTCTCCTGAAGCAGCTCACCTGTAGCTCCCACTCAGCACCACAGCACAATCCACCAACAGGAACTTCTCCTTCACATGGCCCTTGAAGGACTTTCCTGTGCGGCAGTAATAGGTGGGGCCGGAGACCGTGCGAACCCGAAGGAACTAGATGGGAAGGGGTATGAGTCAGGGGCATAAGAAGCAAGACAATCTCCATACAGATCCCCCCACAAATGAACCCACATGGTACAGATTGAACCACACCTGCTAAGATTACCCTTTGTTACCTCCTCATCTATCCCTCCACCAGTCTCTGATGTCCATGAGACACAGATGTCTGTGTCCCCTCCACTAACCTCCCGTAATTATCCCTGACTCCCTTCCCCAGTCACTCACATCCACATGATGCAGGTTGACCCGGCACTTTTCGGCCATGTCCAGAAAGTGCTGGGCATTCATTTCATCGAGGAGGATATAGACAGGGACACGTCGGGCAGCTGCCTCTAAGACCTCACTCAGCAGGTCTACATCTGTGAACATGTCCATCACAATGGCCACCACCTGGAAGATGCACAAGGGGCAGATGGGGGAGAGGTGTTGCTAATCAAACTAGTGCTACTTCTGGAGTAAGGAGACTTCTCTTCTCCCCATTCACATAGCCTTGAAAGCCTTCTCTCTCATCCGTCCCCATCAACAAAGTATCTCACACTCCTCAGAAGAGCTCAGTGTCATCTGCAAGGCTAGTCCCAGCACCAAACCCTAGGAAACCCACCCAACTGCTCACAAATTCTCCATCCAGAAAAGTACCCATTTATCCCTATCTTCTGTTTCCTATTTCTAAATTTTCCTGGCTCCAACAAATAGGCCTACCAAGGAAGATAACAAAAATAGTAGTGGCATTTACAAAGCAATCTAAAGTTTACTAAACACTATATACATATCATGTCACATGATCCTCAAAGGAACTCTATGAGATAGGTACTACCTGTAATATTATACCCATTTTACAGGTCATAAAACTAAGGCTCAGAACAATGAAGGAACAGTAACACAACAAATAAGTATCTGAGGCAGGATTCCTACACAAGTCCCCTGACTCCACATCAAACTCCTCTCCCATTACACCGTGCTGCCCACTCAACTGAGGTAACAGGAAGAATGCAAAGATGACACAGAAGTGGCATCAGGAACACTAACGGCCAGAAAGAAGCTGGTGATGAACATAAAGGACAACAAAAAAGACTGCCTTTTTGAATTATGACACAGATCAAGGCAGGAAGAGCACTACTTAGCAGGGCAGCTAGAATGACACAACCAATGACTGAACCTCTCCAGTGGTTTTCTCCACCATTTTCAGAAGTGGGAAGTGGGAGAAAAGGGATTGGTTAGCACAGGATCAAACCCCAAGATGGAAGCAAGATCACATCACATGGGTTGAATGCAAAAGCACAGCACTGAGCTTGATAAGATCTCAAAGGCCATCTAGGCCAACCCTCTTGTTTTAGAGAAGGGGAACTGACGCTCAGGGTGGTTTAGAAATTTGCCCAAGGTCACACAGTGAGTTAAGTGTTGTAGGCAGGATTTGAAACCACTTAGTTTAGTTTTCCCATTGTGTTTCCTTGTACATCTGGGGAAAGGCTGAGAGGACAATCTTAGTCTCTATCTAGGGTGGGATCCTCTTGGCTTCCTCATTATGTTCCTTTTGAAAAGAAACATTTCCCACCTGAGTTTGGCTCTGATGTTGGATCTTTGCATAACTGAAATCTCAACCAAACTTGAGATGATTTTATTTAAAGGATAATAGCCCATACTTGCCTACTCTTTTTGTCCTTTGTTTTGGCTAACCTTGTTGCTAGTTCTGTTTCCTTTAGGCTTAAGCACCCTGCACTTTCCGGTGACTGCCTAAGCACGTAGCATTCTTGGAATTCCTGCCAGCTCGTTAAAGAACTGTCCTCTGGAATGGGACTTTTTGGGGCAGGGACATCTCTACATCCAATTTCAGCAAGAAGAAGCTATGGAAAATGAGACCTTCACCCCTTACCCCAAGATTTTGAGCCCCAATCATTCAAGGGGGGTGGGAATGATGATAGTGTTCTGTGTACTTTTTTTGTGTTATCCTTGCTATGTTGTTTTATTGTTATGATATTATTGATCCTATGTAATGGATACAAGGATCTAGGGGTGGACATTTGAATTATTAATAATTATTTTGGGGATGATTGATTGAAGAGATTATCTTGCTGGGACCTGGGGTGGATCACATTTGAATCATAAACCAATATTCAGGAATGTCACCAAATGATATGTTTTGCTTTATTATGAATGATATGTTTTAGTTTCCTTTGTAATTGGATCACAATGTATGTTCTAGGATACATGGCTGATTAGATTATGTATCCTATAACAAGGGGTGGAGTGTGTTGGTAACCAAAACTGGGCTCCTTAGCACTTAGTCAACAAGTGCCCTTGACTAGTTTGGCTTTTTCCCCTGAACTGAATGCTGTTTGTATGTTGGGTTGGAGTAAGCTTGTCGGCCCCTTCACCTTGCTTCCCTTGCTTAAGCTGATGGAAAGAATCTGTGCTTTCCCGGTCAACCCCTTCACCTTGCTTAAGCAGATTGAAAGAACCTGTGCTTTCCCCAGCGTACCTTACACCTCCCCCCGCAGGATGGTTAAAAACAGCTTCCGTTGGAGCCAGAGGCTGCTACAGCCACAGCCACAGCCGAAGCTGAAGCAGGAGCTGCCGGTAGCAGAGCTGACCTACGAGAGGAAGCTGAACAAGGACTTGAGGCCAGTGGGTAATCTTTTTACCATAGAGGGGGAAGCATGATTTTGCTTTACACCATCATGCTTCTCTGTAGCCTCCTGGTTACTCTTGTAAGGCGTACTTATTGGGCCTGGAAGCTTTTGATCAATATGTCAAAATGGGGATGCTGGTTCATGGGTTGGTTACTGTGGAGCCTAAATATATGCTTTGATTCTTCTGCCTCTTATCTTGAGAATTTCTTATATCCAGTGGTTCTGAACCTTTCAGACATATATATGATCCTCTTTGAGATTATAAACTCTGCCCTCCTAATACAGTGTTGTAGGCAGGATTTGAAACCACACTATCCTCACACCAAGTCTAGAACCTTGACCACAACATTTCACTGTCTATTTTGTGGTAACAAAGAAATGAAAATAAAGTCAGTGCACATCAGTTGGGGAATGCCTAAGCAAATTGTGGTATATATGAATGTGATGCCACATTATTGTATCTTAAGAAACAATGAATATGAAAAATTCAGAGAAACTAAGGAAGTTTTTTTATGCACTGATTCAGAAGGAAGTAAGCAGACCTACCCGCAAATGACCACAATAATGTACAAAGAACACTGAAAGGCTATCAGAACTCAGATCAATGTAGTTACCAATCCTGACTTCAGAAGTCTCATGGGGAAGAACCCTTCCCCCTTTGCAGCAGAGATATGTGGCCTACAGCTGCAATATGAGACATTATCACACCTGCTCAATGTCCTCATTTCTTCTGCTTCATTTTGCTTCTTTGTTACAAGGAAGGGCTTGGTTTTTTGGTTTTTTGGTCAGGGAATGGGGAAGGAGTCATTGAAAAGTGATAGTAACATGGGAAAGAAAAAAGTATCAATAAACCATTTGTTTAAAAATAACTAAAGCATGGTATGTTCCTATATGTAAGAAGTGTCAGGAGTAGGCAAAAAAAGATGGCGGCTGGAAAGCAGGGACTAGCGTGAGCTCCCCACCGAGTCCCTCCAAAAACCTATAAAAAATGGCTCTGAACCAATTCTAGAACTGCAGAACCCAGAAAATAGCAGAGGGAAGCAGGGCTCCAGCCCAGGACAGCCTGGATGGTCTCTGGGTAAGGTCTATCCCACACGGAGCTGGGAGCGGAGCAGAGCGGAGTGGAGTAGAGCCTAGTGTGGGCAGCGCAGACCAACCAGACCAGGAGCCAGGCGGAGCAGGCCCTAGCGCCCTGAATCAGTGAGCTGCAGCAGTTACCAGACTTCTAAACCCACAAACACCAAAGACAACAGAGAAGGTTAGTGGGAAAAGCTTCTGTGGACAGAGTGTAAGAAGGAGTTCAGTGGTTCGGCCACCACCCTGGGGGCAGAGGAGGTGGGGCAGCTACAGAACTAGAGCTGCAGTTGCTTCCGGCCCCAGGCCCACCTGGTGGGAGGAATTAAGTGGCAGATCAGAGCAGGAGTGAACAGCCTGCTGAAGATCTAAGTCCAGTCCGGGTTGGGGGTTCTTGGGGAAGGAGGAGTGCTGGTGTGGAAGAGCTGGTGCATCCCCCCAGGCTTGGAACATAGTTCTCTGAACTCTACAAGCAGTCATACCCCGCTGAAAAACTCAAGGGTCAAGTTAGTTGGCTGGAAATATGGCCAGGCAGCGAAAATGCACCTAGATTCAATCTCAGACTCTGGAATCTTTCTTTGGTGACAAAGACCAAAACATACAGCCAGAAGTCAACAAAGTCAAAGAGCCTACAACAAAAGCCTCCAAGAAAAACATGAACTGGTCTCAGGCCATGGAAGAGCTCAAAAAGGGTTTGGAAAAGCAAGTTAGAGAAGTAGAGGAAAAATTGGGAAGAGAAATGAGGATGCGAGAAAACCATGAAAAATAAGTCAATGACTTGCTAAAGGAGACCCAAAAAAATACTGAAAAAAATATTGAAGAAAACAACACGTTAAAAAATAGACTCACTCAAATGGCAAAAGAGCTCCAAAAAGCCAATGAGGAGAAGAATGCCTTGAAAGCCAAATGTAAAAGGAGGTCCAAAAGACCACTGAAGAAAATACTACCTTAAAAATTAGACTGGAGCAAGTGGAAGCTAATGACTTTATGAGAAATCAAGATACTATAAAACAGAACCAAAGGAATGAAAAAATGGAAGACAATGTGAAATATCTCATTGGAAAAACCACTGACCTGGAAAATAGATCCAGGAGAGATAATTTAAAAATTATTGGACTACCTGAAAGCCATGATCAAAAACAGAGTGTAGACATCACCTTTCGAGAAATTATCAAGGAGAACTGCCCTGATATTCTAGAGCCACAGGGCAAAATAGAAATTGAAAGAATCCACTGATCACCTCCTCAAATAGATCCCAAAAAGAAATCTCCTAGGAATATTGTCGCCAATTTCCAGAGCTCCCCGATCAAGGAGAAAATACTACAAGCAGCCAGAAAGAAACAATTTGAGTATTGTGGAAACACAATCAGAATAACCCAAGATCTAGCAGCTTCTATGTTTAGAGATCGAAGGACTTCTGGAGGTCAATGGAGCTAGGATTAAAACCAAGAATCACCTACCCAGCAAAACTGAGTATCATGCTCCAAGGCAAAATATGGATTTTTAATAAAATAGAGGACTTTCAAGCTTTCTCAGTGAAAAGACCAGAGCTGAATAGAAAATTTGACTTTCAAACCCAAGAATCAAGAGAAGCATGAAAAGGTAATCAAGAAAAAGAACAAGAAAAAGAAATTGCAAGGGACTTACTAAAGTTGAACTGTTTTGTTTACATTCCTACATGGAAAGACGATGTGTATGATTCATGAGACCTCAGTATTAGGGTAGCTGAAGGGAATATGCATATATACATACATACATACATACATACATACATACATACATTATATATCTTTATGTATATATATGTATATGTGAGTGTATGTATGTATATATGTATGTGTATATATATATATATATAGAGAGAGAGAGAGAGAGAGAGAGAAAGAGAGAGAGAGAGAGAGCAGGCACAGGGTGAGTTGAAGATAAAGGGAAGATATCTAAAAGAAATAAAATCAAATTAAGGGATGAGAGAGGAATATATTGAGAGAGGGAGATAGGGAGAGATAGAATGGGGTAAATTATCTCGCATAAAAGTGGCAAGAAAAAGCAGTTCTGTAGGAAGAGAAGAGAAGGCAGGTGAGGGGGAATGAGTGAATCTTGCTCTCATCAAATTTGACCTGAGGAGGGAATACCATACATACTCATTTGGGTATCTTACCCCACAGGAAAAAAGGAGGAAGAAGATAAAAAAAGGGGGGATGATAGAAGGGAGGGTAGATGGGTGTGGAGGCAATCAAAAACAAACACTTTTGAAAGGGGACAGGGCCAAGGGAGAAAATTCAATAAAGGAGGATAGGTTAGGAAGGAGCAAAATATAGTTAGTCTTTCACAACATGAGTATTGTGGAAGGGTTATACATGATGATACACATGTGGCCTATGTTGAATTGCTTGACTTCTTAGGGAAGGGAAGAGGAGAGAGAATTTGGAACTCAAAGTTTTAAAAACAGATGTTCAAAAACAAAAAAAAAGTTTTTGCATGCAACTAGAAAATAAGATACACAGGCAATGGGGCGTAGAAATTTATCTTGCCCTGCAAGAAAGGAAGGGAAAAGGGGATGGGAGGGGAGTGGGGTGACAGAAAGAAGGGCTGACTGGGGAACAGGGCAACCAGAATATACGCCATCTTGGAGTGGGGGGAGGGTAGAAATGGGAAGAAAATTTGTAATTCAAATTCTTGTGAAAATCAATGCTGAAAGCTAAATAAAAAAAATGGTTACAATTAAAAAAAAAAGTGTCAGGAGTGCTAAAGCTCAGATGAGCTGAAGCTGATGAGGAAACCGAAGGACAACAAAAACAATTTTTTTAGCTATGTTGGAGGAAGAAGGAGGCCCAAAGACGGGATAGGACTATTGCTAGAGTGGATGAGATAATGATAACTAACAACAGAGAGAAGGCAAAACTGCCTGACTCATGTTTTGCTTATCTTCTCCACCAAGGAAAATGCTCTTTGGACTGGAAAGAACAAAATAAAAATTGTTAATAGTGAGCTAATGCCCAAGAGAGTGATTTGACTTGATAAGAGTACATGACATATTATTCTCTATTTGAATAACACAAGACTACTCTACGCCCACTTGAAACTGCAGGAGAGAACAGAACAACGTGTTCCTTGGAACAAAAGAACTCAAGATACAACACAAGTGACCAAACTTGCAAGTCTGAGCCTAACAATTCATGAGAAAAGATGGATGTTCAATAAAAAGAGGCATTTGAAACTTTTCTGGAAAGAAAATCAGACCTGAAGAAATTATTTGTTCCTCAAACACTCCATACAACAGAAATACAAGAAAG
The DNA here is from genome assembly GCF_011100635.1 of Trichosurus vulpecula. NCBI lineage: Eukaryota > Metazoa > Chordata > Mammalia > Diprotodontia > Phalangeridae > Trichosurus > Trichosurus vulpecula. The sequence goes on from NC_050573.1 coordinate 80,602,902, forward strand.
GGAAACAAATATAGCAACCAAGAACAACAACAAAATAACAAAAATGAAATCATTGAGAGATCCTTTTCTAAATGCACACAAGGTAACGAGGGTAGAAGCAGCAACCAAACAGAACTGATAGTAGAAAAGAAGGCCTGAAACATCACATACTAAACCTCACAACATTCCTCCTATGGGCGAATCAATTTTTTTGAAGGACTAAATTAAAGAATGAGAGGGTACATAAAAGGGGACGAGGAGAGGAAGAAGATACAGAGTAATACATAATGTACTCTAATCAAGTCAAAGGCTAATGATGAAGGGAAAATTAACTCCTTTAGTTTCTCGGGAAGAGAGCCTACAGGAGATTGGGCATGGAGGAAAAGGGAGGGATTGAAGTGGGGGGAAGGAAGAAAGACTGAAATCCTGCTTCAGTAGTGAGAAAGGAGTACCTCTCACAGGAGAAAAGAGATATTCTATAAAGGGAGATTGGGACCTAACAATGGGCATGAGCCACAAGTATTCGGTACTGAAAGAGAGAAAGAGAGAGAGAGAGAGAGAGAGAGAGAGCACGCACTCATCCTGCCTCAGGAAAAGGAGAATCAGAGCTTGTGGGAGCAACTAACACACAGAAAGCATGGACCAGGGAAGAGATTTCAAGGAAAAAAGTGATCAAAGGGAAAGGCAAAGGTCAATAATGAACCAAAAGATCAGAGAAATAGGAAAATTCCTGCCTTGGGGCAACATTCTCTCTATTACCTACAGGAATTGATAGAGTGAGGCTCAACAAGAAGAAAGGGGGCAAGAGGTGGGGAAAGATCTATAAGAAAATCGCCTAGAAACTGTTTAGGAGTGGGGAACCTAAGGTCCCGAGGCCACATGTGGCCTCCAGTTTTACAGAACAAATCCATTTATTAAGGGGATTTTTCCTGTGAAGTTTAGATTCAGTCAACGGGCAGCACTTGAAGACCTAGAAAGCCACATGTGGCCTCCAGGCTGCAGGTTCCCCACCCCTGGTTTAGAAGAAAGAACCCAAAGTACTTTAGAAGCTTTAATTCCATGAGGAATTAAATTCTAGAGTAAAGAAGGACTAAATAAGCATAAGGGCAATGAAACAAAGGATAAAAGTCTACAATGGACAGAGAGAGAAGATAAATAATGAAGAGAACATAGGAAAGAAATCCTTTTGAGAAAAAGATACAGAAGATGAAATTTTCAAGTTAATGAACAAACAAGCTGAAGGAAAAGGAGCGGAAGGGGGATTTTACTTGACTACTTAACTGAGAAAGAAAAAAAAAAGAGAATTAAATAACTATATAAAAACAAGTAAGCAAAAGGAACTAATAAGAAAAACTCCAAAACTACGGAAAGGTAACAAACATTTAGAAGTGCTTCAAGGTGAGAAAAAAAGAGCTGGTATGAATAGGGTTGCCTTAAATTAAGCTAAAACAACTTAAGAGATAGCACTGTGTCTTTACAGAGGAACCGAGGGAAAGAATAGGTCATGCTAAATCACAGAATTTGAGATCTGGGAGGTACTTCAGCAGCCATTCAGTCCAACCCATAATTTTGCCTTTACTTGAAGATCTCCCAGGAGGGGGAACCTACCACCTCTCAAGGCAGCCCATTCCACTTTCAGATAGCTCAAATTAACATGTTCTTCCTGACATCAAAACTAATTTGACTTGTTGTGATTTCTATCTCCTACTCTTGGCTCTGCCTTATAGGGCCAGATACAAGTTTAATCTTTTAATCTTTCCTCCGTAAAGTATCCATTCATGTACCTGAACAGAGCTATCATGCTCCCCTTCGCCATTTCTGGTGCCTTTCAACTGACCCTCACATGACATGTTTCGCAACCATTCACCATCCTCCTGCCCTCCTCTGGACACCCTTCTTCTTATACACTTTTTCTTCTTACACTGTGATTCCCAGAAGTGGACACAATACTCCAGATGAGATCTAACAAAGCAGAGTAGAGTTGAACTATAGCCTCCTTATTCCTGGAAACTATGCCGTCCAGGATAGTGAATGATCACATCAGATTTTTTTGGCTGCCACATCACACTGCGGCTGACTCATATTGAGGTACCTCCACTAAAACTCTGAGACATTTTTCAGAACTGCTATCTCATAATTCCCTTCCTTGTCCTTGTGAAGTTGAGGTTTTTTGTATCCAAGTGTAAGCCTTTACATTTGTCTCGACTGGATTTCATCTTATTAAGAGTCAGCACAATGCTGAGAGCCTATCAGGGTCCTCTTGGATCTCAAGTCTATCATCCACTGTATTAGCCGTCCCTCCCAGCTTTGTGTCATCTGCAAATGTGATGAGTATGCATTCCATGACTTTCTCCAACTCACTGATAAAAAATGTTAAGTAACAGGGCCAAACAGAGATTCCCAGACTACTCCATTGAAGACCTCCTTCCAAGTTTCCATTGAATTATTAACTTGCTCTTTGAGCCTAGCCATTTAGTCATTTCCGAATCCATCTGAATCTAATCTACTCTACATCTTTCCATCTTCTTCATAAGAATAATATGAAATCACTTTTTAAAATGTTTTGCCAAAATCTAGGCAAACTACATCTAGAGACTATATCTATAAGACCTGTTCTTGATGAAGCCACATTGGTTTTTGGTAATCCTGATTTTCCTTTCTAGATGTTCAGCAGCTACCTTTTGAATATGATCCATTTTATAATTTTCCTGAGAACCAAAGTGAGTTTCACTGACCTATAGTTTATATACTCTATTATCTTCCCTTTTTTGAATATTAAAAATTTGCCTTTCTACAATCTGATCTTATCCAATCTCTTCTATTTCTCACAATCCTTCAAATATTACCAATATGGCTCAGCAATTCCTTCAGTACCTAAGGATGTTCCTTTTCATTGGAACTGTTTCCTTTTACATCTTCAGAATTTCATATTTAAGCATCTCTTAAACCTCCTGAGCTGACTTCCCCTGAAGAATTTTAGTCCTTGTGATTATACTTATCTTTCCTCTGAACACTCTGAAATCTGCTTTCCTAAAATCTAGGGTACACATCAAACTATGTCCAGGTTTACTCTTTCTCTATCACAGAATACAGGAGAGAGTAGTCACTTCCTCTTATTGTTTCTACCCTAGTAAACAGCTCCTTCCCATTAGTGAGAATCAGTCCAAATGACTATGACTCTTAAATACAAAAATTCACATCATCAAAAATAAAATTAAAGAATACTGATGTAACTGAACAAAAATGCAAGGGTGACATAAGAGTAATGTCAGGGATGCTAAAGCTCAGAAAATGGAAGGAGATAACTTTCACAACTATGGCTGAAGAGGAGAATTGTTAACAGCCAGGTATAGATGAGATCACACACAAAAAAAAAACATGATTTCAATTAGATAAAATATAAAAACTTTTGTACAAATGAAATCAATGCAACTAGAATTAGATAAAACTCAGGTGGGGGGGGGAATCTGAAATCAAATACCTGATAAAAGTCTAATATTCCAGACATATAGGGAACTGACACTAATAAGATCAATGAGCCATTCCTCAATTAAATAAGTAGTCAATGGAGATTAGTAAATGGACTTCAAAAGAGAAATTTCCAGTTATCAATGGCCATGTAGTTAGCACTATAAAAAAAGAAAGAACTAGACTTAAAGTTAGAGGACCCACGTTCAAATCCCACCTCTGATGTTTATAGTCTGTGTGACCTTGGGCAATTCACTTAACCTCTCTGAACTCCAGTTTTGTCCTCTGTAAAATGAAGAGGTTCAATAAAAGGGCTTTTAAGGTCCCCTCTAGTTCTATTTATAATATCTATGATCCTAGATGAAAAAAAAAATGCTCTAAATCACTAAAAAGAATACAAATTAAGGCAACTCTAAGAGCACCACAAACACAGGAAACTGGCAAGATGACTTTTGTGTAAATAAGTTCAATGTGAAGTTATACGTAGAAGATATATCAGATTCCATGCCATCTTGCGGCGGGTGGAAGAAAATCTGGAACTCAAAGTTATGTGGAACTGAGTGTTGTAAACTAAAAATAAAAAACCTTAATTATTAAAAAAAATGGAAAGAACTGATGTTGGAGGAGTTGTGGAAAGGCAGGCACACAGATAAACTTTTGGAGGAGCTGTGAATTGGCACAGCCATTCCGATAACCAATTTGGAATTGTTGGAGAAAAGTAACTAAGCTCATCACACCCTTTGGCACAGAAAATTCTAAGTTGCTTATTGTGTTCCCTGTATATCTACACTGGTCTCTTCAGGCAAAATCCATTTCTTCCTCCTCAATGGAAATGTTTCGCTTTTCAGAATTTCATTTTTAAGCATCTCTGTAACCTCCTAGGCTGAGTTCTGCACGGAGATGACTCACTGGGCCTGGAAAAGGTAGCTGGAAGTCTAGAAGTCAAGTTGGCCAAAGCTGAATCTAACTGAGGTAAGAACATAAATATTCTACTATAAAATGGACCTTGAAAACTATCAAGTTTCTAGGAAGAAAAGAGAGTCCTTCTGTAGGTCTGCAAATAGAATGTGTCTGGTGGATGAAAACAGTTCAGCACTTATGAGAGAAATATTCTTTCAATCACAAAGTTCCCTCCTAAAATTTGTACAGTTACTAAGGAGATACAGTCTAGTTGTTTTCATCAAAGACTGTCCTTTTATACAAGGTTGTAGTTTGGAAAAGTATGCTGGTCAGATAAATGGAGGGGAGGAGAAGGTAGAATGAATGACAATCAGTTGTGGAATAGTGGAACAAGCCATGGCATACGAATGCAAGGGAATATCATGGTGCCATTAAAAATGATTAATAATAGGCATTCAGATGAACACAGCAAGGCTTATATGAAATGATGGAGTAAAAAAAAAACTAAAATAATATGTGCAGTAAACTACAATTTAAATGTTAACACTAAAAATTAGTCGAAAGCTAAGGAATTTTGATGAACAGTATCAGTCTCAGAGTGTAGCTAGGTGGTGCAATGGTTAGAGCTCCTGGCCTGGAGTCATCTTCATGACTTCAAATCTGGCCTCAGACACTTATTAGCTGTGTGACCCTGGGTAAGTCACTTAACCCTGTTTGCCTCATTTTCCTCATGTGTAAAATGAGTTGGAGAAGGAAATGGCAAGCTATTCCTGCATCTTTGCCAAGAAACCCCAAATGGGGTCACAAAGAGTCAGACATGACTGAAAAACAACTAAACAAGTAACTCTTAGAGAACTATAAGGAAACCCACTTTCCTCCCCTCAGTAGAAAGGTCGAGACTATGAGTATGGAGTTTGGCTCCTTCACTGCCCAGATCCCAGTGAACAGAGCTCTGAACTTGGAGTCAGGAAGACCTGAGTGCAAATCTTCCTCAGACACTTTCTAGCTGTGGTACCCTCAGCAAGTCATTTAACCTGTTTGCCTCTGTTTTCTCAACAATAAAATGGGGATAAGAATAGAACCTACCCCAGCCCCAGGCTTTATGAAAACAGTTTTTTTGGTTACAATAAAGGTTCAAAGGGGGATGGGAGTGGGGATGGGGTTTGAAAAGTAAATGACAGTGGTATAAAAACAAAAAGCAACATAAAACTTTTTTTTTTTAAAGAAAATATGCTCATCTCTGATTTATGTGTGGGTCAGAATCAACATCCGCAAAAGAAACTCATCATCATTCCCTAAGCCTGCTCATCTCTTTGGCATCCCACTATTAGTGAGAGAGACCCCTCCTCCATATAAACACACATCCGGCTTCTCTGTCCTCCAGTCATATGGGACTGAAAGTGACTAAGACCAGCAGGTAAGATCCATACCAGAGGTCTATAGCTTACTAAAATTTCAGCAAAGTCCTTCATGCTATTTGTATAGAAAAAAAAAATGGAGCTATGTGGGCTAGATGATAGTATAGTAGGGTGAATTTGGAATTGATTGAAAGGCCAGACCCAGAGAATAATCATGAAAAGTTTGATATGTGAACTTGGAAAATCATCTCCAGAGTAGTGTCCTAGGGGTATCTGCTTGGCCTTAAAAGCCTGAACATTTTCATTGGTGACTTGAATAAAGGCTTAGGAAATATGTTTATCAAATCTGCTGATGACACAAAGCTGGGAGGGAAGGATAGTTAACATGAAGAATGATAGTTAGGATCCCGGCAGATCCTTATAGGCCAAAATGTTGGGCCAAACCTCACAAGATGAAATTTGGTAAGGATAAAGGTAAAACGTTATACTTGGATTCCAAAAATCAATTTCACAAGTATAAGGTGGCAGAGATGTGGCTAGGAAGGAATTTGTCTGAAGAAGACCTGGGGTTCTTAGTGGACTGCAAGCTCAGCAGTGGCAGCCCAAAAAGCTGATGGGATCTTAAGTTACATCATGTTACATATAAGGCCAGAACTCAGGTCCAGAGCTACAGAAATGGCACCACAGACCCTAGACCTGGAGCCAGAAAGCAGATCTCAGGCAAAGGCTTAGTCCTAGGCTGGCTGGAACTCTGAACTGATCTGAACGGACTGAATGCCAGGACCGGAGACTTGGATATCAGGGCTGACACAGAGCCAAGTACATATTCCATGAATGGCATAATGCCTGTGTGTGCCTAATCCTCTGCCACCTTGAGATACAGCTACCAAGCTACTCACTGCTAAGTGTGAGTTTAGTCCAGTTCCTGGGGACCCAGACCTCCTACCTAAATTCCCAGCTACCAGCCCCTAAGTTCTCAATGTTTGGAGAGGTAATACCACACCAACACTGCCTTCCATTATGACAGGACTCCAAAAGATAGAGACTCCAGGCAACTGGTGACTGAATTTGAAAATGTGTACCTCTTGCTCCCAATCCCAGTGACTCAGCACCAATGTCTCCCAAAGCAAAAGCTGACTTCACCTGCTACCTCACCCTGACAGCTAATCCTACCACCCCTCTTCCTCCTTTGCCCTTTCTCTCCAAACCTTTCTTCCTCTATCTCTTTTTTCACATCTTTCTTCTTCGTGGGCTCATGGAAACCAGTTTCTTTAGGACACTTCATCACCAGCTACCTTCTCCAGTGCCAACGGCTCCTTCTTCTATGTCCCCTGATACACTGAGACGAGTGAAGGAGCTGGCGTACTCTTTGCTCCCCTGGGCCATGTCCAGACCTTCCCTGGCCTACCATCATTCAGCAACTTCACCTAATCCATTCATCTATGGTACCTGGTCAGTCACTTGATAATACGATCTACCAGCCTCCAGAGAACTCTCCCTCCTTTCTCAAGTTCATTACCTGGCTCAGTCTTTCCCTCTAACCCTAAGTACTCCCCTCCTACCAGAGGACTTAAATATACATGTTGACATCTTCTCACCTATGCTGGCCTCCCCCGTTCATCCACTTTTTCCACTCCTGTGACTCTTCATCTTCACTAGATGGTGGGTCATACCCTGAATCTCACCATGACTCAGAGTAGTGCCATCTCCTGGACTCTGAACTCACAAATCACCCCTTGCTGACCATATCTTCTGTCCCTCCCTCCCCTCTCCCTCTCTCTTTCCCTTCTCTTCTTTCCCCCCCTCTTCCATTCCCCTCCTTCCCTTTCCTTCTCTCTCTCTCCCTCTTTCTCCTCCTTCCTTTCCCTGTCCTCCATCCCCCTCCCTTTCCCCTCTCCTTCCACCTCTCTTTCTCTCTCCTCCTTTTCTCTCTCCCTCTCCCTTTCTCTTTCTTTCTCTCTCTCTTTGTCTCTCTCTCTCTCCCTCCCTCTCCCTTCCTCCCTCTCTTTCTCTCTCTCTGTCTGTCTGTCTTTCACATTAAGCAAAGGAAAACCACAATCTGTTCCATACATTTTAGCAATGGTTAATACACTATCTTGGATAGTTCTCTGTATCTAATCCCCATGTTCTCGCTTCCTCATCCCATCTCCTCCCCAAGTGCAGGGCCTAGGTCTGCTCATTTTATAATTCCTCCAGACTCGCTAATGTCTTCCCTTCCAAGGTTACCTTCCATCTACTCTGTATATACCTTGTACAGGCTGCCTCCTCTACTTCAATGCAGGCTCCTTGAGGGCAGGGACTATCTTTGCTTTTTCTTTGTATCACCAGGCACAGAGTAAGGACTTAACAAATGCTTGCTGACTGATTGATCATGAGCTCCCTGAGGATGATGCCCTTGTTTGCTCATCCTCCTGTCTACCCAAGACTCTAGGCTTCCTAAGGCCAGACAGGTCCTGAGTCTATTCCTACTTCTTCTCTCCTAGGTTATAAGATCCCCTAAGGGCAGGGCCTGGTTCTGCCCCTCTTGTTCTCCCATAACTTGACTTGGTTCAGAGAAAGAAGTTGCTCAGTACAGACTTGCTGATTGATCTTTACAACTTTGGCTACCTGTTTCTCCCCCTTGTCCCCATATGTCTGGTCCTGACCTGTTGGGCAGCTCTGATCATCCTCCGGGCCTCATCCTTGATGCTGGGGTTGTCAGGTGGCGGTGGCTGCACCAGAGTGGTCACTTCAGTGCCCTGAAAGCCAAAGGTCATAGGCCATCCGAGGTCAAGTTCGGGCACAGCCAAGTCAGAATTCTCAGGCCAGTAGGTACCAGAGGAGCCATCCATGTCCACATCGCCATCTGCTTGGGGAAGGGATCCAGAGGCACTTCCACGGGCAGAGGCATTCTCCCGGGAAGCATGCTGTGGCTGCTGCAAATGGCGGCTCACATGAGCCAGCTCATCAGGACACAGGAAGTCAGGGGCTCCCTCATCAGCCAGGAAGCGTCGGTAGGCCTCAGCTCCCCCCTCAGCAAGGGCATCTAGGGCCAGCCGGTAGTATTCCTTGTAGTGGGGGGGCAGGTAGTCCGGGGCCAGGGGGTTGTCCCCCTGGGAGGAGCTCTGAGATCGGCGAGCCATGGCAGTAGGACCAGGGAGCTGCAACAGAAGGAAAAACAGTATCACACAAGAACAAATTAGGTCCAGAGCTTCTAGCAAGACAGTGACCTATCCTTCAAAATTTGAGAAAGCCCAGGCCATGCCCCCCAGACACATCAGCAGCATACATCCCATTCTGGGACAATTACAACCTCACATCCGTACATACAGTCTGCTTCAGAACACCACACAATTAGCAGAAGCACAGACAACCACATGGCCATATATGGGTACAGACATGGGCTACATTCCTGAGGAGCCCCCCAGAGGTCATGGTTCACTGGGAAAGCCAGACACAACGGTTAGCTAGATGGGCCCTCCCTGAAGGTTCAGGACATGGGACCCACCTTATGGCTGATAGGTCAGACCCACCAGTATCCTTCTGAGTTCTCTCATTATTCCCCAAGGCCAGGGGATCAGGACCCCAAAACCACAGTATTACATGACTTAGAACTATATAGCACCTTAGAAATAATCTAGTCTAAGTTTCTCAATTTTATAAAGAAACTGAGGCTCAAAGAGGTATAGGGAACACCTTTTCCTAAACTACCCTTAGCTCCCTTCATGATCATCTCTAGCCAGGGATTCAACACCCCAAAGCTCATCACCCCTGTCACTTCTGCTGCAAAGGGGATAGGACCTGGAACACACCCCCAACATGAGCCCCAAAGACCAAGCCCCGGATGAGCTCTCAGTAACACAAGAAAGGAAATAACCCAGGTGTCCTGGCCTGAGCTGTCTCCACCCAGCCTGGAGGGGAGCAGGGATTGCATCAGGCGACACCCAGGCCCCGCCCCTGTAGCACATCTCCCGGAGTGGGGCAGGGCCTGAACAGCCCCAGGGGCGGAGACCAGCAGCCCCAGGTTGCCTTTACCTGGGCGGGGAGAGGTAGGGGGAGGGTCCAGTCCCGCCCCTTCAGTAGAGGCAGCTGGAAAACCCGGAGTGGAGAAGTCCAGGACCGTTAAGGGTCATAGCCCTCCCAAACAACCAACTGAAGACTAGTTACTGTCCCATTTACACACACACACGCACGCACACACGTACCACCACCACCATTATCCATCCCACCCCATTTCACATAAACTTGCCATTGTCATCCCCTGAAATTACACACAAAAGACTCAAACACATGCATTTGTTAACTGTCTCAGTAAACCTCCCCACTAAGAGAAATCCTCTCATTCACCAACTGCAATCACACATACACACACACACACACACACACACACACACACACACACCAGTTGTTACCTGCCCCATACTCTACCCTCAGACTCTTGTTCCCTCATACACCTCCTTCCAGAGAACCCAATGCTTGCACCCAGTCACACAAAGGAACCGGCTGTTATCACCTTCTTGAAGTTCTATACACGGTAACCCCTCGCCATTATCACCCCACCGTCCTGACCCCCGGGGCTTACTGTTATCTCCACTCAGAACATACACACGCACTTAAAAATGAAAAGTATTTCTGTTTACACCCAGACTCTGAGATCCTGGGGGTTTGGGAGAGAATGACACATGGGGTCTGAGGACCTGAGTTCAAATTGCGACTCTGCCACTCACTACCCGTGTGACGCAAGTTACTTAACCTGGGGACCTCAGTTTCCTCACCTGTGAAATGAGGGGAGTTGGACTGTGTGACCTCAGGCTGAAGTCTCTTTCAACTCTAAATCTTTGATCCTATGATGTTACACACAGGCTCCTGCTACTCCTCTAAAGACCCCTAATTATACTCCACAAACAGACCCTACTCCCCTAAAGTCCTCAATGTATCTCCTCAAGACCCTAATTACCCTCTCTCTCCCCATCCAACACTGAACAGAAGTGAGTCTTGTTTCCTAGGGAGTTCCAGCTGCACACATTAGCCATACATAAGCAAACGTCCCCTCCAGCCAAGCCATCACCGGTTCAGGAGTTTAGGATGTTAGAAGTCATCTAATCTAGAGGTCAACCCCCTCATTTTATAGATGGGGACTTTTGAGACCCAGCACTTGCCTAGGGTCTCACAGGTACTAAGTGGCAAATTCAATTCAGATGGCACAGGTCCAAGTTCAGTAACCAAAGTCCAAGGCTCTATGCAGGCACCCCACCTCTCAGGTAGATTGACCTTGTGACAGACAACCAGTCATATCATGAGGCAGCTAGGTGGTACAGCAGATACAGTGCTGGTCCTGAAGTCAGTTAGACCTGAGTTCAAATCTAGCCTCAGATGCTTACTAGCCGTGCATCCTTGGACAAGTCACTTAACCTTTGTCTGCCTTAGTTTCCTCAAAAAATGGGGATAACAATAGCACCTACCGGATGGGGTGTTGTGATGATTAAATGAGATAAGAGGCATATATAAGTAGGTACTTAATAAATGTTTATTTCCCTCTTTTTCTTCCTTCCTCCTGGTTACACAAAGTTCCTCACATGCTACATAACAGGCACAAACTAGAAAACCATTTTTCTTTTCCTTTTTTTAAGTCTGTAGGAAAAAAAAGATGAGGATAGGGACTGGGTCCATGATTTCATTGGCATAAGCAGATCTCAAATGAGGAAACTCCCTCTACAACGCAGGTCAACACAGTCTCTGCAATTTCCAGGCTTAAAGAGTTGCCTAGAGCACTGAGAAATTAAGTGACTTGCCCAAAGTCACATGGTCAGTATGTTTCAAAAGGCAGGATATGAACATGGCCTTCCTGTCTCTTAGGCCAGCTCTTTCCACTGCAGGAATAACAAAAACTGAAAAAGCAAAGGAAAAACAAATACATTTTTACCAAATTCCTGAAAACTTAAGTTATCCCACTAAAACCCCAATTTATCCCCTGATTTCATTATTATCCTACCTATACACACTAGCTCCTGCTACCTTTGAAAACTCTGCAGTCACCACCCCCATAGCCTCTGCAGTTAAACCTTTCCCCTCCCCCAAAAAACAATTATTACCGTCTTTCCCCAATGACCAGGAATTTGGGCCTCCCCCTCGTAGGAATCACAGGATGTGTTGGAAAGGGGGCATGGAGCAGGGAATGGGTGAGAATATGTGGCTCAAGAACTGGTACCATCTGGGGTACCTTTACTGGCTTCCCCAGAACTGAAAAAACCAACCACAACTCTACCACCAAGGGGTGAAAAGGCCCTGAGGTGTATAGTAGGCTCCCCACTCCCCATCTAGAAATGGAGAAATGGTACTCAATGGATCTCAAATGTCTACAAGTGTAAGCAGATCTTATTGCCCATGTTTTCTGCCCCTTTGGATTTGGCCTTGATCCTCCTGGAATGTGTCCCCATACACACACCCTCCCTAGACTTGTCATTCTTCCCCAAGCCCTTCAACTCTCCAATTACCCTCATAAACTCATAAAATATTATCATTGGAAGGAACCTTGTCGGATCTTATATGTCTATCCAAGACCTTCATTTGACATATGAAGTAACTGGGATTCAGTTACTGGGAGAGCATCCCCTCTCCCCTGTCATAGGGTATTTGACAGCCAGTGGTAACACACACAAGTGTTATTGCTGGGATTTAAAACCAGACCTAGTGTTCTTTCTAGTACACTGCAACCAGCTTCCTTCTCCTTTGCAAACTCCTTCCTCTCCCATTCCTTTCTCCCTAAAAATCAGGGGAATTCCTAACAATCAGCTCCTTCTCCTTTGCAAACTCCTTCCTCTCCCAGTCCTTTTTCCCTAAAAATCAGGAATTCCTACCAATCAGCTCTGTCCAAAAATAGAATGGGCAACCTTTAGAGGTAGTGAGTCTTCAAGTAAGGATTTGGTAGAGGGGATTCCTGCCCAGGTACAAAGTGGCTCCACAGCTTCCAAGGTCTCTTCCAACTCTGATATTCTGTGATTCCTCAATGACTCATTTCTTCTCAACCCATTTCTTTCCATCTCTATCCCCATTATTCTACTCTACCTTCCTTCAATGCCCCTCATTTCTCCCCCATAATCCATTTTCTCCCTCCCTCCTAATCCTCATTCTCCCTCTATTCCTCCCCCCCACTGTTCTCATTCTCCCCAATTCCCTTCTCTGACCATCTCCCTCCTTTCCCCCCAGCCCCTTTCTCCCTTTAAAAATCCTCTTTTCCTCCCAAATTCTTCTCATCCTACCCCAGTCACTTCTATTTCTCAAGAGCTGAGCCTTCTTTCATTCACTTTTACTCTTTCTTCCCTCCATCCACCTCCTAACTTTTCTTTACTAACAGCCTCTTGGGTGCCTGCCCTCAAACTTAGCTGCCTTAGGGAAAAGAGAGAACTCCTCATTCAGGTAGTTTACCCTAAGCACCAAGGATAAACTTGTCAGGCCTCCCAGGTCTGACAAGCAAAGTTCTTAGTCCTTTATCCTCCCTGGGTCTAGCCCGCCCTTACTGGGGTATGGGCCACAGAACATGATTGAGGCAAAAACTGGAGGGATTCAATTCAGACAAGAAGAAATAGTCCTAAAAGAGGTTCCAAGATTTAAGCCAGGTGCTCTCAAAAAATAGGGGAAGAGATTAACCATCTCCCACCTATGTTGGGGTCTGCTCAAACCTTAAGCCCAGGGGAGCCCCCTAACCCACCAGGAATCACAAAACCCCTAAACTAGGCAGGGTGCTGAGAGGGTTGAGCTGGGGAGGGGCCATAGCTACAACTGACCCCATGAGGTCTGTGAATGAGTCAATCAATAAGCATTTATTAAGCATCTACTGTATGCCAGGCATTTGGTAGGTGCTGGGAGATACAAAACCAAAATGAATTAGTCCCTCTGTTCAAGGAATTTATATTCTACCAGGGCTACATTCTATGTATCCAGTATAACCTCAGAGATAGTCCAATGGTCTCCATATCTCTCTCAAATCCAAATGGAGGAATCCTGGAAATATCATGTCATGGTAGATATAATCTGGCTCTGTTATTTCCTTCTTTAGGACCTTAGGCAACTCACATTCTCTCTCTGATCTTCACCTTTCCTACTTGTAATGAGACAAGTTATGTCCTAGAAGGGATTCTTGCACAGGAAGATGGCCTCCAAGGACTCCAATTCTGAGATTCTCTGAGTAGATAATCTCCAAAGTCCGAGATCTGTAAGTTTATGATCTCACTGACCCCAGACTGGCCCTCAAGACCTTTAATATCAGCTTCAATTTCCACCCCTCCAGTCATCCCCAATAACCCAATGGACTATGACCTTCCAGCCAGCCCCCAAATGTCTGACCTTTGACTCCCAGTCCCAGGCTCCTATCCTCCCTGACCTTTAACCAGCATAATCATGACCCTCTACAACACTTCACAGGCATGGTATCTACAAGAAACACTCCATCAAGACCAGGGGTTCTTAACCTGGAGACTAAAAACTTTTAAAAATTTTATATCAATAACTATGATATAATTGGTTTCCCCTGTAACTCTATGTACTTTATTTTATTCATTTAAAAACATTCTGAGAGAGAGTCCACAAGTGAACCAGACAGCAAAAGGTCCATGACACAAAACAAGTTAAATACTGCTGCTCTAAACTGTACTAACGGCCAGGTGCTGCAGCATAGAAGTCGACTGGGTCAGGAAGCTGGGGTATTTATCTGTCTAGGATATTTGGGGAGGTGATGGCAAAGACAGGAAGCAGGGGTGGTCATAAGGGACACAGACAGGAAGTAGGGGGTTTTATATAAGAAATGGGGAAGCAGACAGGAAGTAAGAGAGTTTAACTAGGATATAGGGGACACAGAAAGTATGGTTGTCTATACAGGAAATGGGGACACAGACAGGAAGTAGGAGTTTTTAGATAGGAAATGGTGGACATAGACAGGAAGTAGGAAAGGTTAGGATATAGGGGACATACAGGAAGTAGGGGTTATTTATATAGGAAATGGGGGCACAGACAGGAAGTAGGGGGGGTTATGTAGGAAATGGGGGCACAGACAGGAAGTAGGGGTGTTTGTATAAGTAATGGGGAACAGACAGGAAACAGGAGTGTTTAACTTGGACATAGAGGACATAGATAGGAAATAGGGGAGTTTAGCTAGGATATTGGAGGCATAGACAAGAAGCAGGATTGACAGGAAGTGCAGCAGCATACTTTCCAGAAGGGCTCACAGAAAAAAAAAATGGGTTCATCGAAGGAAAGTTGAGCCCTAAACAGAAAAGGAGACAGAGTAAAATGGGTTCATATACTGGATGTGGGGACCAGACAGGACCCAATGAGAGCTCAAATAGGAAGTCATTTCATTTCACATTAGTGGGGACCACAGAGAGGAAACAAATTTTTTACCTTGATTGTTGGGGCCATACAAAGTAAGTCCCAGACAAGAAGTAGAGCTGAGAAAGTACATAAGGACCATAGAGAGGAAATGGGGTCACAGACACAAAGGGAACAGAAACAACCAGTTAACTTGAGTTAATTGCAGACAATAACTGCCCCCGGTCCTAACTGTCAGAAGACCCAGGTTCTAGTCTCATTTTGGCAACTGATTGGCAGAATTCCCTAGGGCAAGTATAGTCCCCTGGGTGCTTCCCACCCCTCCCCCACTCTTCCTGGCACTCATGCTACTTCAGGCCTCAGTTTGCTCCCTGGTTCAAAGAGAGAGGGGATTACACTCCCTGACCCCCAAGGCTCCTCCCAGTGCCACAACGCAGGAATTTCTTTCCTGGCCCCAGGAAAGGAGAGCATATAGTCACTAAGTCCTCCTCCCAAAGCTCGCCTCGCCCAAACCTGCCCAGGGCCCGATTCCCAGATCCCAGATCATTCTGACCTCACTCTGATCTTCAGCGCCCCCCCCCCTCCAGGGACACCATTTCCCCCTACCTGGAATCCTGCCTTCTCAGTTCTCTGCTTCCCATAGACCAGGCAGGGCTGAGAGAAGGACAGACCTGCCAAGGAAATGGGTGGGGGGAATGAAGGGAGAAGGGGGCTCTGGGTCCCAAAAGCTGTCCCAAGCTATCTCCCCCCTTTGCCGGCCTCCCCGCAAAAAGTAGGCTAAGGAGGGAAAGGCTGGTAAGATAGGGAGCCAGGCCAAGGTATTCCCCACAACCCCAGCCCCCCATAGCCCTGTCTCTCACACTCACCTTCATAGACACACCCAGAGGGACTCACACATATTGTACTTACAAGGCAAATCTCAGAGCCCTGATTCCTCACCCTGAGCCTACAGCACTTGAGGGCTCTCTCTCTCTCTCTCTCTCTCACACACACACACACACACACACACACACACGCACACACACACACACACACGCACACACACGCACACACAGGACTTTCCAAAGTCTGGATCTAGGTATCTGGCTCACCACCTCTCCTTTCCTCCCACTCCTACCATCTCCTCTCCGCCTAGCTCTCCTTACTAAGGTGCTGGGACTCAAGCCTGACCTAACCCCGCCCCCGCACTGTGAGGAGGGAAGATAGGCAGGGGAAACCTTACCTGGCCAGGTGCGGGCCCAGGGCTCTCCGGAGGTGACCAGTGACCTGGTACCAGCCCAGGCTGTCCCCTCCGCACCCGCACCCCACCCCGCAGCCGCTCCCTGCCTCCCTGCCCCACGGACTGATTCACACGCTCCCTCCCCCGGCCCAGCCCTGCCCAGCCCCCTCGTTGCCTGCCCGGCCTGCCCGGGCAGCACCTCTGGGGGGGCGGGGTGGAAGGCCCCACCCCGGCTAAGAGGGAGACACACAAACCCCGGAGCTCCCTCACTTCGCTCTTCTCCCTGCTCCCTTCCAGGGCCATCCCTCTACCCAGGGACTTCACTTGGGGCAGAAATCAAGGTACAGAGAAGAAGTTCCTCACGGACAGACAAGGCTCGCCTTGGAGCCTTCCCCAAGTCAGGACCTGCCTCTCCAGAACAGGGAGAACTACGCCATACTGTGACCCCCTTAAACCTACAGGCCCCCTAACCTCTCTCCTCATTCAACAGACCTGTCAAAGAGGGCTTATAAATCACTGAGGCCATTGTGGAATATAGGCAGGAAAGCCTTCATCTCCTGTTATCCAATTTAACTGCGCTTCAAAAATATTGTTCCTACTCACCCAGAGGTTACAATTCAACAGGAGGTTGTCAGAACAACTATATTAATACACTGTATTACATCAAAAAAGCCTTGACAGCTGTGATACAAAATGCTCTCTAAGGGGAGGTCTAGGGAAGGCTGTTCTCAACTGGGAGAATCAGGGAAGGCTTTCTAGAGATAACTTTTATTTAAGCTGAGCTTTAAATAGAAGAGCATTCAATAGAAGAGAGGGAGAATGGGCATTCCAGGCAATAGGAACCTTCATGAGCAAAGACCAGGGGGCAGGAAAGTAATCGCCAAGCTCGGGACAGTGTTTTATACACAGTAAAGAATTTAGTAAATGTTTGCAGAATGGAATGGAAAGAAATGAAATTCCATTTCATTAAACACATTTATAAGATACCTACCATGTGCAAGGCACTAAACTAACTTCTGTTAATATAAGACAGTCCCTTCCCCAAGGAGAGATGTAACTCCATCTCAAACTTCAACCTCAACTACCCTTTCCCTGTCTCCTATGAACTACTTTGTATACAAATCAGTGTGATACAAATTAATTTTAAATCGAATTCATCTGAAAAAAAAAAAGAGTACCACAACTGGGAAGAGGATGAGAATCTAAGAAAGCTTCACAGTGCTGAATGTTAAAGAAATACAAGAAATCTGAAAGGCAGAGATGAGGAGGGGGCACATTCTGGGCATGTGAAATAGTAAGGAGACATGAGACAGGCTGACCAGTTCCAGGAGCTATAAGTATCCCCAGTCTGGCAGGAGCTGAGAATTTGTTACATCCTCTCCACCAAGGGGTCTGAACTGTATGCTGGACCGCTTGAGCAGTGAGGAGAAGACTATGCATCTCTTCTTAAAATAATGTTCTTAAATACATAAAGTAAAAGCCATAGGATTATAAAGGAAACCAATTATATTGAAATACAATTATCAACATTTTTAAAAAGCAAATTCCTCTTCCTCATTTCACATCATTCAGACATCTGCCATCACTGTCTCCTCTTTCACTCCTCTCTCAGATTAAGCGGTGGCCTTACTCCTTGTCAACGTCAAACCCTCTACAAGCACAGATACCTACTTCTCCAGCAAATTCCCCCACTCCCCACTGTTATCCCCACTCTCTTTTCTTCTATTTCTCATCTACTGGCTACTACTACTTCCTATAAACATGCCCATATCTTCCATACTTAAAAAGTCTTCACTTGAGCCTATCTATCCCCTCATGGCTATCCTTCCCTTCGTGGATAAACTCCTTAAGAAAGCTATCTATAATAAAAGGTAACTATAATAAAAAAATAATAAAAAAGCCTCCACCTTCTCTCCCCTCACTCCCATCTAAGCCCTTTGCAACTTCCAGACTCACCATTCCACAGAAATTACCCTCTCCAAAGTTACTAACATTCTCTTAATTGCTAAATCAAATGACCTTTTCTCAGTCTTCATCCTCCTTGACCTCTTCTGTCTGGGATACTGTTGATCACCTTTCCCTCCTGGATACTCTCTCCTTTATGGATTTTCATGACATTGTTCTCCCCTGGTTCTTCTATTTGTCCAATTGTTCCCTTTCTGTTTCCTCTGTTAGTTCTTCATACAGGTCATGCCCACTTAACTATAGATGCCATGTCCCCCAAAGATCTGTCTGAGCCTTCTCTTTTTTCTCAATACTATCCTACATGGTGATCTCATAAACACCCATAGGTTCGATTATTATCTTGATGCAGATGATTCCCAGATTTAAATATCCAGCCCTAACTTCTCTCCTGACCTATGCAATCATACATCACAAACTGCCTCTTGGACATCTCGAGCTGAATGTTCTATGGGCATCTCAAACTTAAATGACCATAACTGAATTTATTACATCATTCCCCCTAAACCCTATCTTCTTCCCAACTTTCCTATTACTATCTAGGGTACCTCCATTCTACTTCTGTGTTATCCTCAGCTCCTCACCCTCACATATCCTATGTACCCACAGTCCTTTGCCAAATCTTTTCTTTTCTACCAAAACATTTCTCACATAGGTTCCCTTCTTTCCGCTCATACAGCTGCAATCCTAGATTAGGACCACTTTACCTCTTGCCAGGAACTGCAATAGCCTTCTAACTAACTTCCTTCTCTCAACTTCCTCCCCACCTCATTCAATCCTCCACACAACTGCCAAAACGATTTTCCTAAAGCATAGGTCTGGCTCTGTCATACCCTACTCAATAAACTCCAATGGCTTCTAGTAGCAAATATAAACTCTGTATGACACTTAAAGCTTTTTACAAATATCTTTTGCATGATTTCATATGTATAATGGGTATTATGTTGTTTGTCTTCTCAATGGGTGGGATAGGGGCTGGAGGGAGGGAAAGAATTTGGAACTGAAAATAATTTTTTTAAAAAGGTGAAAAGAAATAAAACTCTTCATAACCTAGTTCCTACCTTTCTAGTCTTTTTTATACTTTACTCCCCTCTAGGCACTCTATGATCCAACTACAAGTGGCCTTTGACTCCCTTCTCAATGCCCTTATCCTGGTTATCCCCCATGGCTGGAATACTCTGCCCAGAAACCTCACCTCTGCTTCCAGATTTCCCTTCCTTCAAGACTCAGCTCAAATCTCACCTTCGACAGGAAGCCTCTCCCATTCCCACCCCCCTGGCTGTTAGTTCCTTTCCTTCTCAGGTTATCTTCCATCTAACTATCTATGTTGTATGTACCTTCTTATTTACATATCAGCTCACCCATTACTCTATGAGCTTCTCTTGGGCAGGGACTGTCTTTTGCCTTTCCTTGCATCCCCAGCTCTTAACACAGTGTTTAGTACGTAGCAAACACTTAATAAATGCTTGTGGTTCACTGACTGAAAAAGGTAGGTTTGGTTCAATTCAATCCAGCAAATATCTTAAGTAGCCACTATATGCTGGACGCTGTGCTAGGCAATGCATCCCAAAGACAAAAAAAAAAAATGAAGGAGTCCTTACCCCCAAGGAAATGCATTCCACTAATGGAAAAAACATGCACACGCAAAATATATTGGGGGGGGGGGCGTGTACTGATAACTGGATCAGAAAAGGGCTGGCGCAGGAGGTGGTACCCAATCCGAACCGTTCTAAAAGGAGTGAGGAGAGCATTCCAGGTATGGGGTTGGGGAGGAGAGGGAGACAGCCTGAGCTAAAGCTCAAAGTTGGTTCGGTGTTGGGAACAGCAGGCACATTGGCGTGGCTGGATGCTAAGTGTGTAAAAGGGAGTAATGTATAATTAGCCGTGAAAGTTAGGCTGGAGCCAGGTTTTTAAAGGCTTTAAATGCCAAACAGGAGTTTTCACTTTATCTTAGAGCCAACAGGGAGCCTGAAGGTCATTGAGCAAGGAAATAACAAAGTGAAACCTATGCTTTAGTAATATCAGTTTGGCGACTGAATGGAAGACAAGAGTTAGAGAGCCAAGAGTGAAAGCTGGGAGACCCAATAGGAGGCAAGAGATGGTGAAAGGTGATGAGGACCTGAGTCAGGGTGGTTGTGATATGAGTCGAGACGCGCAAGGTATGGTGGAGAAGTAGACAGAATTCACACACCTTGGCAACTGACTGCACGGTATGAAAGGAAAAGAAAGGAAAGGGTCAAGGAGGGTACAAAGTAATCTGGATGACTAGAAGGATGGAGATGCCTTCCACAGAAAATGTGGAGATTGATGGGTTTAGGGTAGAACAAATTGATTGGGGTTTGTGATGCCCACAGGACATCCAGGAGGAGATAACCAATTGGCAGTTGGCAACTCAGGATCTGAGCTCAGGAACTGAAGGAAATGCCAGACCTGAAGTAGGGGGGATCAGAGCAAGTAAGAAGCAGGTAACTGGGAGGGTGGTCAGGAAGGAGAGAAGGGGGTGAGACCGTGGTGGGGAGTTCTCAGGACAGGAGGGGTGATCAAGGCAGAAGTGACTGTGAAAGGGTGTGTTAGAGGAAAGAAGAGGTGACTGAAATAGGGGGGAATCAGTAGTGAGGAAGGAGTGACAGAAGAGGGGAGATTCAGAGAAGAGGGAGGGGAGGTCAAGGGGGCAGTCAGGAGTTCTACCCAAGAGCCCACTTGGGGTTTTCTTGGCAAGGATATGAGAGTGGTTTGCCATTTCCTTCTCCAGTTCATTTTATAAATGAGCAAACTGAGGCCATCAGGGTTGTAGAGGGTCACACAGTTGGTGTCTGAGGCTGGATTTGAACTCAGGTCTTCCTAACTCCAGGCCTGGTGTTCTAGCCACTGAGCCATCAAACCTATAAAATATACCCCCTTATAAAATAAAGCCTCTTACTAAGGGTAAGCTAAAACTGTAGCAACTTAAAACCCTGAGTCTGCACAACTGACTGACCCCTAAAATGACTGTCCCACAAAATCAAAGCCCCTAAATGTGCTGTTTCTCCAAACTGCTGGACCCAGACTTATGACCTTCCTGATCTCCACGTTCAAAAAAGCTGAACTCAAAGGGAACCACCCCCCACCTCCCCACCAGAATTGGCAGTCACACCACTAGGCAGGGGGCGCCGCCACGTGGTCATGCGGAACCCTGCAGGACAGCGCGCGGGCATGCGCACTCACTCCACACGCGCCCGGAACCTGAGAGCCCGAGAGCGCGCAGGCGGCCACGAGCCTGGTGTTGCCGGGAAACCAGCCCCAGCCGGCAGCGGGAGGGGCGGGGCGGGCCGCCGCCCAGGTGCGAAATTTGGGGAGGGGAGGAGGAAAAGAGGGGAGGGGCGGGACCGGAACCGGAAACGGGTCCTAGTGACCTGTCTGAAAACCTGTTCTACCTCCTCCCCGCCCTGCCCCGTCTTTCTTTTGCCGTTTCTCAGTCACCCCCTTCTCCTCAGGGACCCCCTCTTCTTCCGACCTCCTCCCACCAGTCACCCCGTCTCCTCCTCCGACCCCCTACCTTGGTCACTCCCCTCATGTCTTCTGATCCCATCCCCTCTGCCTCTGATCCCCCTCGTCAAGTACCCCTTCCTCTCCCCTGACCCCCCCCCACCTCAGTCACCCTCTTCTCTTCCATACCTTGCACCCCAGTCACCCCCTCCTTAACTCTTCTGACCCTCCTACATCACCCCCTTCTCATCTGACATATCCAATTCAGTCTAATCCCCCTCCTCTTTTCTGATTCCCCCTCAAGCACCCACTCCTCCTGACTCCCCCCTTGACCACCCCTCCCCCCCTCTGAATCTCCCCTCTTCCCGTCACTCGTTCCTCACCTCTTCTGATTCTCTGATTCCCCGCTACTTCAGTCACCTCTTCTTTCCTCTAACACTCCCCCTCCTCAGTCACCTCTGCCTTGATCACCCCTCCCCTCCTTCTGAGAACTCCCCACCGCAGTCTCATCCCCTTCTCTCCTTCCTGACCACACTCCCACTTACCCGCTCCTTACCTCCTCCGATCCCCCCTACTTCAGTCACCCCTTCTCTCCCCTGACCCCACCTCAACCACCTCCCCCCTTTTATTCCCAATGGGATCACCCCCTACCATCTTCCTCTGATCACCTGTCTTTCTCTCCTTCCCTGTTAATCATATTCTCCCCTCAGCCGCCCAGTCCGCATCCAGACAGCATTTGTTAAACGCTTCTGCCATGTGCAAAACTTTGAGTTAGGTGTTGGAGATACAAAAGCAAAATGAAAAAGATGGTCCTTGCCCTAGAGTCTAGAATATAACATATAAACAAAAGTATATACACGATAATTGAAGGAGGAGGAAGAGGAGAGAGAGAACATCAACAACTAAGGGAATAGAAAAATCCCTGTGGGGGAAAGCCCATAACCCAAACCTTAAAGAAAGCTAAGGATTCGAAGAGAGAGTTAAAGAGGGAGTGTGTTTATGCACCAAAATTTGCATCGAGATGAGTGCCACTCTTGGGGTGCAACAAGTCTGGCTGAGCATAGTTGGTGAAGAGAAGTAAGATATGATAAGCTTGGAAAGGAAGGCTTGAACTCTATTGTGAAAGGCTTTAAATGCAGCCTGGGTGTTTGTCTTTTAATCTCACAGCAGGGGTTCTTCATCTGGGGTTTCTGAATTTGTGATTTTGATTTTGATAATTGTATTTCAACATAATTGTTTTCCTTGATAATCCTGTATATTTTATGCATTTAAAAACATTTTGAGAAGTTGTCCATGACATAAAAAAGGTTAAGAACCCCTGTCCTAAAGGACAGGGAAACACTGACTTCCATCCACTGCTCTTAGTTCTTCCCTCTTTCTTTTTTTAGTTATATATTTTTCAACCAGCAAAAATATTCCTTTTCACTCTAACCCTCCCCCAAGGAGAACTAAAGAAAAACAAAACCCACTCCAAAACATATAGTTAAGACAAAATTCCACATTGGCCATGTGCAATTAAAAAAAAAAGTCTCATTCTAAACTCCTTCCCCTCTGTCAGGAAGTAGGTAGCTTGTTTCATCATTAGTCCTCTGGAATTTTGGTTGGTCACTGATGAGAGTTCTTAAATCTTTCGAAGTTGTTTGTTTTCCCGTAAATTGTTGTATAAATCGTTCTCCTGGATTTGTTTACTCTGCATCAGTTCATATAGGTCTTCCCAGGTTTCTCTGAAACCATCTCCATCCTTTCTTGCAGCACAATAGTATTCCATCTCATTTATATACCATAATTGTTCATCCATTCTTCAATTTATGGGCACTCCCTTGTATTCCCATTATTTGCCACCTCAAAAAGAGCTATAAATATTAGCCTTTCTTTCATATGACAGTACTTCAAATACTTGAAGACAACTATACTTCCTTCTCTACCTCTTCTTCCCCAGGCTAATGAATCCTAAGTTCAGTCAATCAACAAATACTTCTTAAGAGCTTGCTATGTGCAGGCACTAGACTAAGCTCTGGAGGTAATTAAAAAAAAAAAAGACATTGCCAGTCTTTGCCCTCAAAGATACATTCTCAGGTGCAGAGACAATATGTAAATGAATTGGTGCATACAGGATATACAAAGCAGATGGAAAGTTCCTTCAACTATTACTCATGGGATGAATGGTAGGCCCTTCCCCATCCTGGCTGCCTCCCTCTATTCTCTCTCTTGCTTATCCATGCCCTTCCTAAAGTATGGCACCCAGAAATGAACACAGTACTCCAAATGTCTAACCAGGGCAGAATAAATAGAATCTCAATTTAACCCATCTTACTTGTTTTAAGTGACTTATTTTGCAAGACACTGATTTTGGCATTGAGGATACAGAGACAAAAATACAATAATCCTCAAGACCTTACATTCTGTACAAGAGATACATGAAAAGAAAGATGCCCAGGATAAGGAATGTTAGGGAGGCAGAGGATACTAGCACCTGGGAAGATGAGGGAAGGCTTCCAGAAGAAGGTGACACCTGAGTTGACCCTCAGATAAGATTCAGAGGAGGAGATTCGGAGGGAGTTCATTTCTGGCCTGGGGAATAGTTTGCTTGAATTCATGGAGTGGAGAGATGGAGTATGGAGTCGAATTTTTCAGGGGAATAGAAATGAGGTTGGAGAGATAAGTGGGATCCAGACAATCTAAAGTCTTAAATGCCAGGGTAGGGAGTTTGTATTTTGTCCTATAGGCAACAGGAAACCACAAAGCAGGGGAGTGATTTCAGATGTGTGTCTTAGGAGGATTATTTTAGCAGCTCTGTGAAGGATGGGTTGGAGACAGGAGAAAATGAAGGCAGAAAGAGCAACACAGTTGTTGCAATAGTCTGGGCTAGAAGTGATAAGGATTTGATTTAAGGTGTGGTAGCATTGTGAGTGGAGAGAAGGGGACAGATTCAAGAGATGTTAAGGAGTTAAGATTGATGAAACTTGGCAACTTAACTAGATAAAAGAGAGGGAAGCAATAACTCCAAGGGTGTAGAGGAACCTGGGGAGCTAGAAGGATGGTGGTACCCTGCATAGAAACAAGGAAGTGTAGAGCTGGGGTGGGCTTAGGGGAAAAGATAATGAATTCCATTTTGGGTAGGTTGAGTTTGAGATATCTATGGAACATTCATATCCACAATAATTGATGTGGGACTGGAACTCAGATGAAAAACTGGAACTGGATTCAGTTATCTGTGCCCTCTAGTACCCCTTCCCTGTGTCTTCTCACCTCCCCAGTCATCCCCTCCTTATCCCCTCTGCCTTCCCCCTCAGTCACTCTTTCCCTTGCCTTTCTTTTGCTTCTCCCCATTTCCTCTGATTTCCCTCAGTCCACCCCTTATCTGATTGTCTCCCTCAGGCCTGCCTTGCCTGGCACATAGTAGGCACTTAATAAATGTTTGTTGAATGAATGCATATACTCTGATTCTCCCCTCATTCATCTCCTTTTCATTTATCTATTCCCATTCTTTTCTCAGTCATCTTCATCTCTCTTTCCTCTGATGCTCCCTTCTTCTCTCTCCCTGCCCCCCATCTCTCCTATGAGTTCTTCTCTTTTTCCTTTAGAATCTTCCTCAGTAATCTCCATCCTTAGCACCCTCTTCAGTCATTCCGCTGCCTGCCTTTTCCTTCTGATTCCCCTCTCAGTCAACTCTCCCTGTCACAAGAGGATGAGTAGTAAAAAGCGCAGGGGCAAATCTCCTGCGTTACCTCGGAAGGCAAACAAGCCTGCCCCTAGGCCTAAATCAAGGATACCTGCTGGTGAGTTCATGGGCCTTCCCCCAACCCACTCTGTGGTCCTGCCATCCACAATCCCAGGGCTAATCCTCACACCCCCTCATTCAATGTGCCCTTTGACCTTCTCCACGGACTACTGAGGGTCTTCATACCCCCCTCTAAACCCATATCTGACTCACTGAGTAGTCCTCAGACCCCTGCCAACCCTTTCCTGACCTGTTGAATAACCTTCAGACTTACCCTCTACACTCCCTTTCAAAACCTCCTCCAAATCCACCTCAGACCTAACGGGTATTCCTCAGATTCTACCCTCTCAGTTCACTTCTGACCTACTGAGAGAGCTTTCAAACCCCACTGCATCTCCAACCAGCTACAGAGATTCACTCTTAATTCCTGAATTCGGAGGGGGAAAGTGGTCAAAAAAAGAAGCCTATGTTGCTCCTAGAGTTCAAGATAATGTCACTCTTGTAACCTTGCTGGGAGGGAAGGAGTTGGAGAGGGGAGAAGTGGGGGTTAGATAATGGGCTACTGAAAAGATTTTTGTTGAGATTTTGGCTTGAATTTGGTGACATTTGATGTGGGTCAATCCATGGCTATGTATGGGTTTAGTCTGCTGGAGGCAGGGAGGTAAGAGCAAAAATGGGGTAGAGATTGAGACTAGAGAAGAGACTTAAGAAAGGGGTGGTATTATGTTAGAAAGAGCACTGTACTTGCAGTCAGGATTTGGGTTCAAATCATGACTCTAGTGCTTATTACCCTAAGTTACATCAGTTTCTCTCTCTGAAAAATAAGTGGGTTGGATCGGATGACTCTGAGGTTGCTTCCAGTTTGAAAGCTGTATTCCTGTAACTTAGCACAGCCTCATATACAGGGTGTCCCAAAAGTTAAAACTTCACTCAGACTTTTGGGACTTCCCAAGTCATCTCTTCCCTAGGCTAATCATTCCCAAGTACATTCAGTCAACAAGCACTTAAGAGCTTACTATGTGCATGCACTAGACTAAGCTCTGAAGATACAAAAACAAACAAACGAAAAAAAACATTGCCAGTCCTTGCCCTCAAAGAGTTTACATTCTGAGGGGCAGAGACAGTATGTAAATTAATTGGTACATACAGGATATACAAAGCAGATGGAAGGTTCCTTCAATTATTACTTGTGGGATGAATGGTAGACCCTTCCTCATCCTGGCTGCCTCCCTCTATTCTCTCTCTTGCTTATCCACACCCTTCCTAAAGTATGGCACCCAGAAATGAACACAGTACTCCAAATGTTTAACCAGGGCAGAATAAACAGTCTCAACTCAACCCATCTTACACATTTTAAGTGACCTGTTTTGCAAGACAAAAATACAATAGCTCTGTCCTCAAGACTTTACATTCTGTACAAGAGATACAACATGAAAAGAAAGATGCCTAGGACAAGGAAAGTTAGAGGGAGAGGGTGCTAGCACCTGGGAAGATGAGGGAAGGCTTCCAGGAGAAGGTGACTGACACCTGAGTTGACCCTTGAAGGAAAATAAGATTCAGAGGAGGAGATTAGGAGGGAGTTCATTTCCAACCTGGGAAACCCCTTACAGCAGGACAAAGCAGCATCAGGCTAAATATATTGTCCCCTCTGGTCATCAGAATAAGCAATTCTAGTAGAACCCAGAGTGATCTCAGAGAAAACTCTCCTGAACCCTGAGAGATCCTAACTGAGTCCAGTGTGCCCCCCCAGAGACATTTTTCTCATTTCTGAGAGACCCTGACTGATCCCAGCTCGCCCTAGGATGATGCTCGTAAAATTTTAAAGTAATCCTGAAAAACTTATTCCTCTACATCTCCAAACCTTGGTTACTCCCATAGAGCTGCTTCAATCTTCCCATTTATCAGCACTTACCAATCCATGTCACTATGTCTAATCTATGTAAGCATATAATGGTCTCCTCAAGCTCAGAAATGCACACTGCTCACAACCCTCAACCCTTCTCATTCCATTCCCTCCAATCCTATGTCCCAAGCCTCTAGGTCTTGCAGGATTCTCCATGCTGGATCAAAGAATCCAGGAGAACCCACCACATGGGAGAGTAGAAGGAGAGCTACTGTTTAATACCACTCCCCATCCCCCCACCCCGCCAAGTCTTACACCTGAGTCCCTGAAATAGCCCCAGCTGAGTCTAAGGCTAGGGACAGCCTCCTTAATGAGAGTAATGAGTACAGCCATGGCGTGCTTCCCTGATCCCTAAGCACCTAATAAATGCCAGGGAGGGGGACAAATCAACCAGGAAACCAGCCCTTAAGGGGAGATGGGGGTAGGGCAGAAAAGGATGCTTAGAAACATGAGCTTTCTCTGCTCTCTATCAGTTCTGACTCATCACACTCAGGCCCAGTCTTTCCCATCACACACAAACATGAACATATACCCTGTACTTCAAGTAAACAGATGTTTCCCCATATGCACATGTAGACATGCATGTGCCCTCCTCCTGGGAATGTTCTCCTAATGAGAGCATTGCCCCCAAAACACATACATACACACTGTCTCTAACAGCATCATCTGAACACATAGGTGCATACATATCCTCTCCACAGGAACAACTTCCCCCCTAACGCCTCCCCTCTTATTATCTGCCTACCTCAGGCTGACCTGGGACCCTATAGCAGCTCCTCCTTTCTCTCATACTCAGCCCTGTAAACCCAACTCACAGATCTTTAGTCTCCTGTGTGTCCATTTCACTGTGTTCATTTCACATTCCTCATCTGGCCAGCAAACTCTCTCAAAGCCTTCCTTCATATGTCTACTCAGAGCCCTTGACTTCTTCCCCAAAAAAGATCCATCACTGGTCCTACAGACCCCTGCCCAGAATATAGCCTGTCATACATGCTTATCCCCTCTCCAGATTCCTGCCTACAACACATTTCATTTCATGTGTCATCATACATCCTCCAAATCTCTGTTTACAACACACTCCATCATACGACTACTAACCCCTTTGCCCAGATCATGATCCATCAAATGTTTGCCAGCTCTCCCCACTCCTGCTTAGAACATGCTCCATCATGTCTTTCAGCAGCCCCTTCCCAGAACATGTTCCATCACATATTTGCCAACCCATTGCCCAGAATGTGTTCTATCACATCCCCCAAATTGCTTGCCTCCCTAAGTATCATATGATCTATCCCCCGGCTCCTTCTAAGACAGGCACATCATCAAATGCCCAATATGCCGTTGAAGCCATCTGTCTTTTCTACTGCCTTTTCCAATCAATTTCTCCTATACGTAATAGCTATTCCTTCCCAAAGACTCAATGACCATCCAGTCCCTTCCCCAAGAAGACACAGTTCTCCCTGTCTAGTCCCCCATCAGGGTCAGTGACCAGCTTGTCCACTGACTGAAATGTCAGCGACCAGTGTGTCTGCAGAGTACTATCAGTGCTTCATTCATCCCTCCAAAAGGTCAGTGACTGATTGAATCCACATGCCACCTCCAGCGGTGCCCCTTGGCTGTAGGCCCTGGTTCTTCTCTCAATGACTTACCTGACCGTGCACCTGTTCCTCCTGCTCTTCAAAGCCACCTGTTCTTAGCTGCTCCAGCTCCAGGGCTAACTCAATCCCCTCCATCCGTACCCATGCGTGCTCCTCTTGTAACTGCTCAAGCCATCGCTGTTCCTCCTGCCATAGCTGCTCTTCCCGCCATAGTTGCTCCTCCAGCTGCAATTGCAGCTGGATCTGCCGCCGGCGGTCCTCCAGTAAGAGCTGTTCCCTCTCCAGACACAGCTGGACCTCTTGGAGTCTCAATACTTCCTGTGCCAGGGCTGGGTCAGGGCAGCTGGGCCCATATCCCCCCAGCTCCATGGCTGTGACCAACACTAGTTCTGGGCTTGCTGTTGAAGCCTCTGCCACCTCTACTGCCCCCGAGCAATCTGACCTGACCACTGGCCCAGGGTGCCCCACAGGAACTAACTTGCCCATGTCACCCATCTCCTCCATCACGTGCTCTCCCTGACCCGCCCCATCCTGGGGGCCCCCTGGGGCCAGTGGCCTAGTCTCGACCACAGAGCCTGTCTCACCCCCTCCCTTCCGACCCCGTCCCTGTCTCTTAGTCCGGGGTCTACGGGACCGACCGCGCTTCCCAGACATGGTGTCCAGTCTAGGCTCTTGCCCCTGAAATGACTATCTGCCCTTCCCTACTGGTCACAATCCCCTCTCACTCCCCAATACCCCAGAGGGCCTGGTCATGTTGCCCAAAGTGTTATCTCTGACCAGCCTCCAGCAAAGATAGTGTTTGGGGATGGCACAAACTCTCAGAAGTGAGTGCCAGGATAGGCCAGTCCTCAGGCTCACCCCTGTGGTCCCGTGCTTGCCTGCCTGTCAGCCAGCCGGTATCCTGTCTGGTCCGTCTGCCTCTCCCCCAAGCACCCTCCCGGTCCTCCAGCCGGCACCTCTAGCCTGAGAGCCTTCCGTGTGTCTCTCTCAGCCCAGGAAGGCTGGGGCTAGGCCAGGCTAGGTGGGAGAGTTTATAGGGACTCCGAGCTGCCGCCTCTCAGCCAGGCCTCAGAGGCTGACTAACAGGCTGACACATGGCAGCAGGGACTTTATGGGCCACAGGCCTGGTTAGCCAAACCAAGGTAGAGCTACACAGAGACGGAGCAAGAGAGGCAGCTTTCACAGAGGCAGGATCTGACAATGTGTTTACAGCAACTTGTTGAGTCCTGTATCTGGGCTGGGCGTACACCCACAGCACTGCCTTATATGGAGTCACTTCAACCCCTTGCTGATGGACCGGGAAACTCAAACCCTCACTTAGCCTGCGTGCCCTGGACCCTTAAGGAGCAAGGATGCCTTGAACCCTCACTGACCATTTGGTTTTGTAGTGACAAACCATTGATCATAGAATAGTTAGCTGTCCAAATAGTGTAGCTATTCAAAAAGAGTACTTAACTTAGGGTCTTAATTTTGAAAGGTAACATGGTATAAAGGAAAGAACATTGAATTTGGAAACTGCGGACCTGAATTTGAATTCTAACTTTCCTACTGTGTGACCCTGATGAATCTCATTCCTCTGAACATCCCTTTCTGCTCCAAGAATCCTAGGAATTCAGGAGTCCCAGACCCCCACTGACAGTAGGAAACCCAAAACCCAAGCCCTCTCTAACTCACTGACTAACAACCACTTCAGCCTCCCTGCCTACTGACTGAGCTCTCACTGACCAGGGAAACAAACCTGAAATTCAGCAGTTCTGAAGTCTGTATGGGTAGAACTGTGTCTGCTGCTAGGGGAGCACTGTGGGAATACAGTACAGAGAGTATAATCCCTATGCTCAGAGCTATTTGAGGAGTCTTTAAAAGGTTTGCAAAGTGTTTTACATACATTATCTCATTTGATCCTGGCACCAACAGGTAAAGTAGGAGGCCAAGGCTCAGAATCTAAGTGACTTGCTCAGGGTTATATCCCTAGGAAATCTCAAAGGCTAAATTCAACCCCAGCCCTCTCATGACTCCAAGTCCACAACTTTTTCTCTTATACCCTGCCACCTCATGAGATATACAGGAAAAGATTACTAGCAGTACCATAGCAGTACATAAGCAGTATTAAGTGAGCAATGGGGTTAATGGGGATACACCTTGAGCTCTGCAGGCTCAGAGAGATGTAACAAATAGGAAGGAAGGGATCTTGTCTGTCTGCTGACCACTGAGGGAATCCTGAGCTCATAAACAACCTGTAATGGTTGATAGGTTTTGGGTCAATGGAGGGCACTTAGGTGAGCAAACGTTTAGATGTGTTTGAGAGCTGTGAGTGGCCCAGCTGAGGGGAACATGATGGTAGCCTCCAAATATTAGAAGAGCTTTGAGGCAGAAGAGATTGGCCTGAGAGGGCAGAATGAGAAGCAAAGGGTAGATGCTGAAGGGAGGCAGTTTCAAGGTGAGATGTCAGGCAAAGGTACCTGACAATGAGAGCTGTCCAAAAGTGGACCTGGCTGCCACAGAAGGGCCACAAACAAACGCTGAATGACTGCTTGCTGGGAATATTGCAGAGGGGATTTCCCAGTCAGCTATGGCCTGGACTAGATTAGACTTTGGAGGTCCCTTCTTGATCTGAGAATCTGGGAATGGGGAATCATGCAGTATGCAGAGACTGAACAAAAGGAGATAAAACCAGACCATCCAGATTATGAAGGGCTTTCAATGCCAAATGTATGAGTGTGAGCTTTACCTCACAGTCAGGGAACAAGGGAGAAGGCCCAAGGATAGCCAGAAGTGGCTAAATCCTGTACCAGCTTCAGCACTTCCTCCCTTCTCCCGCTTCCCTCACCACCCCATCACTTATGTGATATTTCACACAGACTCAAGGCTTCCTTGCTTATGTGAGTGGAGAAAAGGGGCTTCTTTAACCAAAATGTAATTGTTAATCTAGTTCCTCTAAAGTACATGGGTATGTAAAGGTCCAGTTGAGGTTGGTCTTCAGGAGAGAGAAAAATAGGAGAGAGGGGGAGAAGTGGTGCAATTGGGTGGGGCCCAGATGAGACAAACAGTACTAAAGAAGGGGTATGGGTGGGGGTTCCCTAACAGCAATATCTCAATCCCTCCCCTTCCTCACTTCTTCCCACCACAGTCTGCTTCGGGTGAGTCATACCAACGCCCAGAGCTCAATAAACTCCTCAACCTACCGGCCCTTCAGGTTTGGCCTCCCAGACCCCTCCCCCACCTCCCTGATTCCCCACCCTCCCCTCCCTTTCTTTCCTCTCCCCATTGGTCCTCAGAAGTGGCAAGAAGAGGAACCCTGGGGAGAAGGGGTATGTTGGGCAAGACAAAGCAGAGTGTTGGAGAAAGTAGTTGTGAATGTAGTGTAGAGTCATTGGTGAGCATGGAAGGAGAGGGGAGCCATAGGTGCTGCCTCACCTCCAATTTTAGTGCTAGTGGGCACTGAAGCTAATTCTATCGTGAGTCCCCAAACCCAACCCCCTTCCCATAACCCTGGTTTAATGGGTTGCCTGGTGAGTCACTGATCTTTTTTGGGCTTCAATTTCTCCTTTATGCTTTATGGGAGCTGAGGCTACCTTAGAGGGAAATGGGCTAGCCCTTGGAAGTCTAGGGCTTAGTTTGGGCTCTTGGCCAGTGGACAGACATGTTCAAATTTCCCCCAGACAGGCATCCCAACACAGCTCAGGACTGGAGTGTGGTTGGTATACAGGGTACTAGAGTTGGAGTCTAGCTGAAGTCCTGGCTCTCTCACTTATTACCTGTGTGACCCTGGGCAAATCACTTAACCTCTCTGGGTCTCAGTTTCCTCATCTGTTAAATGAGGGGGTTGGACTAAACCCTTCAAGTTTCTCCCAGCTCTAAATCTATGATCATATGAGCCTTTGCATTTCCTTACCCTCCATATGCACTCAGTGGTCAGTTTTTGTTAACTATATCGCTAAAACATCTCTTAAACCTATCCCCCTTTGGAACTCAAAAGTTTTAAAAACAAACGTTAAAATTTGTTTTTTACATGTAACTAAGGAAAAATAAAATGCTAAATTAAAAAAAGAAAAATCTATCCCCTTTTCCCCATTCAAATTCTCACTTACTTAGTTCAGGCCCTCATCAACTCTTAATAACAACAGTAATAGTAACTGACACTAAGGTTTTAGCATTAAATAACCCTCAGAGGTAATTGCCTCACTTTCCCCCAGTCTCATACAGATGAGTAAACTGAGGCCAGAAAAGCTGAGTGATTTGCACAGGATCATAGGGCTAATAAGTGGGACAAGGTTTGAATCAGGATCTCTTAGTCCCTCAGGTTCTCAACCTAGGAGTCATCTTGGATTCTCCACTCTCTGTCACCCCCCCATTTCCAAGCTGTTGCCAAGGCCTATTGATTTCACCTTTACAACATCTCTCGAATACACCCCCTTCTGTCTTCTGACACTGCCCCCACCTTGGTGCAGGCTTCACACCTTGATCATTGCAATAGCTGCTGGTAGGTCAGCCTGCCTCAGATCTCTCCTCGCCACAGTCCATCCTCTCTATTCGGACACTAAAGTGGTTTTCCTAAAGCACAGACCCAAACTTGTCACCCCCATATTCCTTAAACTCCAGTGGCTTATTCCCTCCAGTAACAAATAGAAAATCAGCTTGGCCTCCTGGCTGTTCCATGAGTAAGACAGTCTATATCTGAGCTTTAGGCATTTTTTCCTGGCTGTCCCCTGTGCCTGGAATGTTCTCCCTCCTCCACTCTAACCACTGGCTTCTTTAAGTCTCCACTAAAGTCCCACCTTCTATAGGATGCCTTCCCAAATTCATCTGAATTTCAGTTCCTCTTCTCTTTTAATTATTCTCTATTCATCCTGAAACTAGCTTGCTTTGTATACATTTGCATTTGTTTGCATGTTGCCTCCCCCATTAGATTCTAAGCTTATGGAGGGCAGAGACTGTCTTTTGTCTCTTTTTCTATCCTCTGTTCTTAGAGTTGTGCCTGGTACTTAGCATGGAGATAATAAATATTGATTGATTGTGGAAAGCCTTTAAACCAGAGAACAAAATTTATTCAATAACAGATACTTCATATGGAAAAATATCTTATTAATATACTATATGAAGCATTTAAGCCAGACTTATCACAGTCAGTCACCTGAGTTCGAATTTGACCTCAGACCCTTACTAGCTATGCAACCTTGGTCAAGTCATTTAATCCTGTTTGCCTCAGTTTCCTCATCTGTAAAATGAGCTGGAGAAGGAAATGGGAAACCACTCCACTGTCTTTGCCAAGAAAACCCCAAATGAGGTCAGACACACCTGAAATGACTAAACAAGAGCAAAATCTCCTTGAAGTTTACCTTTTACCTGGACAATCCTACTGGTCTCCTGAACCGTTGCTGGGCCTCCAGGTTCTTCCCTTTTAGCTTATACTTCATATTACTACCCTGGTTATATATCTAGTGCATAGGACTGACCATGACACTCTTACTCAAAAACCTTCCAGGGCTCCCCCATTAGCTAAAAAATACAGACCCATTAGTCTGACAGTGAAGGCCCTCCCTCTTCTCTTCCAAAGACTTTTCCTAGCATATCTCACACTAGTTTCCTTCACACAGCTGATGTTGTAGCCAAGCTGGGCTACAAATTATTGCTCACTCTCATTCTTATCTACCCCTCGTCCCTCTCCATGCATCAAACAGACTCCAGCTTCGTCTTGGTCTACTGAAATCCTTTTGCTTCAGGTCCAGCTTTCTTCCCCCTCCCCAAACTGAAAGTGATCTCTCTTCTCACAAGTTTCATGTTACTTTTGCTGGATCTCTTCCTTGTCCCTAGTCATACCCTACCCTTATATCATACTTAGCTATGTCTGTGTGCCCTTGTATTAAAGAGTAAGCTCCTTGGAGGCAGTGACTTTGTGCTGTTTCATCTTTACATCTCTAACTCCCAGCACAGTGTTCCTGTTTCCTACTGTTACACATAGTAGGTGCTTAATAAACATTTGTTTAGTGGAATTGTTGAATCCTTCCCTGTTGAGAGACCCCCTTAATGGAGGAGTGTTGTGATGTTTGCTAATTAATGATGTTGTGTGTGGGGTTTTGCTGCTAATAATGGTGCATGTGGAGTTGACTTGTTAAGGGGGAACTCATTAAAGGCAGACGCTGGGAACCTTTTAGGAGCCCCATAAACATGACTGTGACTCCTGGGGTGGGGCACTGGGGGCCATACTTCCCATTCCTCTTACTAACAACTATCTTCCTCAAACCAGGGAAGTCACCCAGTCGTGTGAAAACTGCTGAGAATAGAAAACAACCCTTACCTTCTGTTCCAGATAAACCCGCTCCACCCAAAGGTAAGAAAAGTACAGAGTTATCACAAATGTGCCATGGCACCCTGAAGGCTCCGGGAGTGCTAGGCTGTGTGCTTACCCTTAGAGTGAGGGATCCCCAAGTGATTCACTGCTCACTGGACAGAAGAACTCAGTCTAGGTGAGGTAAATGGGAATTATGTAAAGGCAGATTCAGGAGAAGAAGTGTCAGGGTGCTTTGGGTCTGAAACTCAGTCTTCTGTTTATATATGTGCCTAGGTAGATATATATGTATATCAATGTCTGTGTCTCTGAGTATATGTCTGTAAGCATCTATGTCTTTATGTGCAGTCTCCCTCTCCTGGCTGGGGAGAGAAATAACCACCCAGCTCTGGGCTCCGGGGATCCATAAGACATATTGCCAAGTTTTCCCTAACTGCCTTACACCCCCTTTTAGCCCTCTACTCAGAGGCAGCTGGTGGTGCAGTAAATAGAGCCCTGGGCCTGGAATCAGGACGACCAGAGTTCAAATCCAGCCTCAGGCATGTACTAGCTATGTGAGCCCAGGAAAGTCATTTAATCTCTGTTTCCTCATCTGTAAAATGAAGATAACGATAACACTTAACTTTCAGGGTTGTTATGAGGCTCAAATGAGATAATATTGTTCAAGTGAGACAAAACAAAAGATACTTAGAACAGGGCCTGGCACACAGTAGGCACGATATCAATGATTATTCCCTTTTCCCCTTATACCCTACCCTGGGCATTGACATATCCATTCACTTCTTCCCTCTCCGTCCCTCTATATCCTGAGACCCTTTTCTCACTGAAGCTCAGGCATCATACTCTTCACATCTGGATTAACAGTGAAAGGATTTGTGCCTTTGCAGGGTTGAACCTGGACATTGGAGTAGAAGGAAAGCTTCCATATTTCAAGGAATAATGTTAGCAATAGAAGGGAATGAAGAGGTAAAATTGTCTTACCCCTTTATTTTAAAATAGAAAAATGACACTCAGAGTATCTCCTAGAGTTACCTAGGCCTAGTCTGGCCCATCATTTTTCCTGCTAGGCCAGGCCCATCTGGCCACCTAGCTCTTAACAGGAAAATGTCCTCTGCCCCAGAATCCTTCCCTTTCCCTGCTTTTCCTGGTTCCCTCTCATCCCCTCAAGATAAAACTGATTTGGAATTTGCTCACCTGGGCTCACTAGATCAAGCACATTGGCCAGTTCTAATTCCAGGCTCAGTGTCAGCCAATCAGGAGGTCTCCTGATGACATGGTGGGCTGTGGTGCTTCATCAGTAGCACTATAAAATCACTTGGCTAACTTCCCATCTAGTGGGAGGGGGGGAATGTGCTATTACATAATTTTCCCCTATTACCTCAAAAATCAGAATAATTAAGACACACAGGTTTACATCTCACTCCCCACGCCTACACGCACCCCCACCAAGGGTAATTTTATGTGTTCACAAAAGAACAACTCCTTTCACATCCTAGGTACTACAGGCTTCTATGGGATAGAATCACTTCATCTTCCTACTTCACCTCTGTCCTGATTGCCACGTGGCTATCAAGGATGCTTAGCTGCCATGTTCCTCACTTAGTAACTCTATAAGAATATTTAGCATGTGTTGTAGACTGGGCCTGTCTCAGCTTGATCCATGCTTCAGCTTCAGAATTGGAATAACATGTGACCTTTGTAGACTACCTAACAATAAAAGGAAGTTTACCTAGTTTAGCCAAAGCAGGGAAAGGATCTCAAGCAAGGAGACAGCATCAATTCACTTGGTTGCACCTTCCTTGCCTCTGCGTTGCTGATTTAAAGCCTAAGGGAGGAAATCCTGACTCCTTGTGTGGTGGCCACCAGGAAGCAATATCAATCGTTCAAAACTAATTCCCTTTGGTCAGTTAAGCCTCAAGGACATTTTCAAATACTTTAAATGAAAAATTAGCCTACTTATTTTATTCCTCATTATTTTATGTTTTTCTAAAATGAAATATCGAAGAATAAAATGAGCTGAACCAAGAGAATATTGTATACTGTAATAGCAATATTGTTCGAAGAACAACTGTGAATGACTAAGTTATTTTGAGTATTATAAATACTCAAACCAATTACAAAGGACCTATGAAAGAAGATGCTATCTACTTCCAGAGACACAACTGATAAATAGAAGTATGGTTTTATATGTATGTGTATGTGTCTGTATACATATATATATATATATATATATATATACATACACACACACACATCTGTATCACATGGTAGCCTTTTCTAGTGTGGGATGGGAGGGAGGGAGAAAAAAATAAAAAGTGCACAGCAGAGAACAAAAAAAAACTCATAAGGAAGCACAGAATAGCAGGGTAGTTTTGAAAACTATGTGTAGTATTTATTACATAGTTTGGTCTTTTTTAACTAAACAGTGTGAAATGGAGATTCATAGTTTCATACTAAATACTCTTTTGTGTTGTGCTTTTTTTGTCTTTTCATTCAAAATGAATAAAAAAATTTTTAAAAAGAAAGAAAGAAAAACTAGCTTAGCCTGTGTAGGGTAGGACCTTAGGATATTATTCTTTCCATAACAGGAGAAATAAAACTACGGCCACTTAGTAAAGAGATCTGACCATGGGGTCCCCTGAGGCTCTATCCTGGCACCTCTTCTCTTTTTCTTCTATACTATTTCACCTGATGATCTTATCGGCTCCCATGGCTACAACTATCACCTTTATGCAGATGACTCTCAGATCTTCTTTTCCAGCTCTAACTCTCTCTCATGCTCCAGTTTCCCATCTCCAACTGGCTATTAGACTTCTCAAACTTGATGTCCCATAGACATCTTAAACTCAACATGTCTAAAACTGAACTCATTAGTGTTAAACCCTTGCCTCCTCTTAATTTCTCTGTCACTTCTGAGGATACCACCAACCTCCCAGTTTCCTAGGCTCAAAGCCAAGGTGTCATCTTCAATTCCTCAGTCTCATCCCCCCACCTCCCCACCCATATCCAGGAGGTTGTCAAGTCCTGTCTTTCTACCTTCAAAATAGCTCTTCCAATATGTTCCATCTTCTCCTGTGACATACTGCCAGGCCCTCATATTGTTATTGGTCATCCTTCGTTCTCAAAGTGGATCAATGACATCATGAGCATGATGTCTTGACTTGCCTATGAATTGGATTTGAGTGAGGCAGAGCTGTGCAGAGTCATCAGCCTCACTCTCTCCTCCAGCGTCATCAAAGTCCAGCAGCAAGACAAAGGTCAAGGCCACTGGTGATGGCCCAGGATGCAGTAGGTGACCTTGGCTTTTTACATTAAGGTCTCTCCTAGGTTCCAGTTTGTCTGCCCTCATAACCCCATGCCTGGATTATTGCAACAGCTTGCTGATTGGTCTCCCTGCCTCAAGTCTTTCTTCACTCTAATACATAATAACAGCTAACATTTCTATGGTGCTTACTACGTGCCAGACACTGTGCTGACTGCTCTACATCTCATTTGACCCTCACAACAATCCTGGGAGGCAGGCACTATTATTATCCCACTTTACAGACGAGGAAACTAAAGCAAAGAGATTAAGTTACTCGTCCACGATCACATAGCTAGTAAGTGTCTGAGGTCAAATTTGAACTCAGGTCTTCCTGACTCCAGGAATACAGAATATCCTCCACTCAGCTATCCAATTTCCTAAAGTGCAAATCTGACCATATCACCTCCCTGTTCAGTAAACTCTCATGGCTCCTTATTACTTCCAGGATCAAATAAAAACCCCCTGTGTTTGGTTTTTAAAACCCTTCATAACCCTTCCTATCTTTCCAATCTTTTATACCTTCTTCCCCTCCACTTACTCTACAATCTAGTTACACTGGCCTAATTGCTGTTCCTTGTATGTGGCAGCCTGTCTCCCGGCTCCAAGCATTTTCACTGGCTGTCTTGCATTTCTGGAATATCTCTCTCTTCCTTTTCCTAGCTTCCCTGCCTTCCTTCAAATCTCAGTAAAAGTCCCATCTTCTACAAGAAGACTTTCTTAGACTCCCTTAATCTTAATGACTACCCTCTGAGACTGAAATAATATTTGTAAAGCACAGAGCCTGGCACATAGTAGGTGTTTAATAAATACCAGTTGACCAATTAACTGACCATGCCTCTTACATAAGATGTACAGTGAAGCTGGCTTGTTACCACTGAGCCAGCCAGGAGGAAAATGTAAGAAACAGCAATGGGCAGGAGATGGAATTATTCAAGAAGGAAGGAAGGAGAGAGGGAGGGAGGGAAGGAGGGAAGAAAAGGGAGGAAGGAAGAAGAAGAAGGAAGGAAAGAAGGAAGGAAGCACTATGGTGCTTGCTATGTGCTAGGCACTGTGCTAAACAAATATAAGCAATTTTTTTAAAGACACTCCCTGCCCTGTAGGAGTTTACATTCTTTTGGGAGAAGATACCACACAAAAAGAAGTTGAAAAGTAAGGGAGGGAAATTGGGGGGGAAGGAAAGTGCCCATTAGGAACATAGTTTTGAAGTTCAGAAAGCCAGGAACAGGGCTAGGAGAATGAAACTTCCCTTAGTACCTAGTGAAAATTGGAGGCTCCAGGAGGAACTCACTAGTCAGAGAAAAGGAGAGGCAGCCTTTCTGAAAGAAGAAAGGAAACAAGCATTTATTAAGTGCCTACTATGTGTCAGGAATGATGCTAAACACTATACAAATGTCAATTTATCTGATACACTGACCCTGGGAAGCAGGTGCTATTATTATCCCTGCTTTACCGCTGAGGAATCTAAGGCAGACAGGGGTGAAGTGCCTTGTCCAAGGTCATACAGCTAGTGTCTGAGGAGGGATTTGAACTCAGGTCTTCCTGACTCCAGGCCTACTCCTCTTTCCACTGCACCACCTAGCTAGGAAGGATAATTTCAAGGTGAGCCGACAATAGGAGTGGTAGGCTGTTCCTGATCAAGGTGGCCTCAGGTAGTGAGGGAAGTTTCAGGTTGAGTCAGTATGGCTGAGTAGAAGCTGCATGATTTTGAAATCCAGAAAGCCAGGAGCAGAACTGGGAGGAGAATGAAGGTACAAAGAATAAAGCAATACCAACTCACAGGAAGGTTCCATTCTCATGACATAAATAACTTTATATAGGATAAATGTAAAACAAATAAATAGCTACATCTGTACATGTATTCATTGTAAATATAAGGTGAATAAATACAATTATATACAAAACGGTCAAATACAAAGTAGTTTGGGAGGGAGGACACCAGCAGCTGGGATCAGCAAAGGCTTCATGCCGAAGATGATGCCCAAACTGAATCTTAAAAGAAGGGAGGGGTTCTCTGAGGCAGAATAAGAAAAAGACATGGGAGGTGGTCAGTGCAAAGGCCTGGAAATAGGAGATGGAATGCAGATGAGGAAGGCCAATCTGAATGACTTACAGCATGTAGGGGGCAGAGGTGTCCAGTGTAACTGGAAAAGATGGGCCGGGATCGGGTTATATAGAATTTTAGAGGTAAAATAGAGTTTAGAAGCAATAGGAAGCTGCTGGAGTCAATTAAGTAGAGGAGTCACATGGTCACACCCGCGCTTAAAGAAAAATATTCCTCCAGAAGTGTGTAGGATGGACTGAAATGGTGAGAGGCTAGAGGCAGGAAGACTAATTGGAAAGCTTTTGTAATGACCTGGGCAAGAGATGATCAGGTTCTGAACTAAGGTATGCAAGCAGAGAGGAGGGGTTGAATATGAGAGATGCTTAGAGTGTAGAAATGGCAAGATTTGGCAACTGATTAGATATGTAGAATGAAGGAAAGTGAGGAATCTAGGATAATGCCAAGGTGATGGTAGTGCCTTCAATAGACATAGGGAAGTTTGAAAGAGGGGAGGGTTTAAGGGAAAAGTTAAAGGAGTTAGATTTTAGACATGTTCAGTTTGGGATGACTCTGGGAGATCTAGTTTTGAAATTGTCCTGAAGCTCAGGGAGAGACTAGTGATAGAGAGTGTGTGTGTGTGTTTGTGTGTGTATGTTCACACATCCTCAGTGTATGTGTACATAATA
This sequence comes from Trichosurus vulpecula, assembly GCF_011100635.1. NCBI lineage: Eukaryota > Metazoa > Chordata > Mammalia > Diprotodontia > Phalangeridae > Trichosurus > Trichosurus vulpecula. The sequence continues at coordinate 80,644,092 of NC_050573.1, forward strand.
TGTATATACACACATCCTCTTCTCTGATTCATCTCCATGGCAGAGCTTTCCAAGGAAGATCGAGCAGCAATCACCATTCAGTGTGCCTACAGGAAGCATCTAGCACAGAAGGAACGAACCCGTAGAATAAAAGAGAAGGAAGAATACACAGCCTTGATGGACCAGTTACAAAAGGAGGTAGGACTCCACATGTGAGGGAGTTGGGTAAAGTAATACGGGGTGAATGGTCCACTTAGAAGGAGAGTGATGCATGACCAGGGTCAGTGACCTACACTCTTGTGTCTGCCACATCTCTCCTGAAATTGGCTTTTGGGGGCTGGTGTCACCCAGAGGTGAGAGGAAACCATACTTTGGCTCTCAGGCCTTCCTGGCTATGGTGAAGCGTGAGCAAGAGCAGGCTCGTCGGGAGCGCGAGAAGGAGGAAGAGCAGCGGCGAAGGCGGCTGGAGGAGCAGAAGCGTCGGAAGCAGATGTTGGAAGCTGCATTTGAGGGAGATGTAGAGGAAATGAAGGCTGTGCTGAAGGAGGTCAGCATGGGGCATTCCAAGCATGAGTGAGGGGTCTCATCCATGGGTCAATTCAAGATCAGCCAAGATTAACTGCTAGGTCATCCAGGTGTAAGAATGGGGTCCAAATGGTCAATAAGAGGCCATTAAAGATTCATCAAGAACCAGAAAAAAGTTAGAGTCTGCAATGAAGTCAGGTCCAGGGAATAGCAGCAGGGGCTTATCAGGAACCTGTTGAAACTTATTTCCCATATTCTTGTCTAGCTTATTCCAAGGAATATCTCATATTCCAAAGCAGAGCTCAGAGAGGTTATGACCATGGTTGTGTCTCCCTCACTTCCTGAGGTTCAGAAGTCTTCCCAAAGCCACCTAAGGGTGGTCTCCCATCCTCAGACCACAGTGTCCCAGCTTTTATATACTCTCATGGTACCCAATGTTCCACTATAAGAACAGGCAGAAGACATAAGATTATACTTACTGCTGGGACTGAGAGAGAACAGACATCAGAGATGAAACACTAAGAGAGACAGGATTATCTCTGCACTTGTCCCCTGCTTCCCCCTATACAAGTGCTCCCCTAGACCTGACCCCTGTATGTGTCATTCATACCTTTCTGTCCTTGTCCCCTCACACATACCCAGTGTATATCCCTGTCTGTGTGCCCATTGCAACTCCATTATCCATTAGTCCCTAGGCATGTCACTGAGGAATGTCCTTCTGTCACCCTGCTTGTGTGTCACCAGGCTGTGTCACATGAGCATTTATTCCCATGTGGCCCCTGGACATGTTTTCTCCTGGCACTCCCTTTGTGTCACTGGGCATGTTGTGGGTCTTTGTGGAGGTAGGGGACGTGCTGAGCCGGGAGGGCGTGGGCCATGATGACCGGGGGAAAGCAGTGAGGCTGAAGAGCCACGTAGCCATGGTGGAATGTACAGATGCCAATGGGAACACACCACTGTCAGAGGCTTCAGGAGGAGGCCATCCTGCTGCCATCAAGTTCCTCATAGAAAATGGTGCCCACCCCAACTGCAAGGTATGGAGGGAAAAAAAGGACTTAGAGGAAGAGAGGGAAGTAAATGCAAGAAGGGAAGTTATAGGCCCTAGTTTAGGGAGTTCTGGTGATGAGACGATAGGATGGGGTGGTGGATAGTTGTGTGGTAGACCTGGACCAAGGAGTCCTGGGAAAGAAGGAAAGAAGGAAGTATGGAGACAGGGTAGCCCCAACATGGGAAGGCCTAGGCCCTTTAAGGGCTTAGGGAGTCCTGGGAGGTAGGGAAAAGAGAGGCTGAAGAGCCATGGCTGGATGACAGGAAAGAGAAAAGAAGTTGAAGGGATCCTGCTCAGGGAGTCTCTTCCCACCTAGGGAGCCTTTGGTCGGACCCCTCTGTATAGAGCTGCCTTTGGTGGACATCTGGCTGCAGTGGAGATGCTTTTGCAGCATGGATCAGACCCACGGATCTATGCAGATGATGGACATACTCCAGAACAGGTGTGGATATAAAAAACCCCTTTGCTCCCCCTTCTCCCCTACCATGATGCCTACTCTCCCTATGGAATCATAGACTCGATTCTCCATACCCTCTTCCTCCTAGGAAGGGCCCTGACCTTCTGCATTGTTCATATGAAGACTGAGCAGCTCAGCCTCCAGGCTAGGTACAGTGCCAGCACCCCAAATGGCTGTATAAACAAGTGTTTATACGTGTTTATACAGTGTTCAACCACGAGTGTAGGCTCCCCCTCTAGACCCTTCTTTCTAAGCCCCAGCTGAGACTTCTTCTTATCCTGGATAAGACCCTGCCCTCATTTTAATTCCTCTAGTACCAGCCTCAGCCCCCTGCTGAACCTAGCCCTGTTTTGTTTTTTTTTAATTAACATTTTTTTTATTCAACGACAGTCTGCCTTCTCTTTCTCCCACCACCTCTCCCATAAATCCCCACTCTCCCCATCGAGGGAGAAAAAAAATTCCAAACCCTTATTTTACAAACAAGTGTAGTCAAGGAAGGAAGGAAACAAGCATCTATTAAGTACTTACTATGCACCAGACACTGTGCCAAGTGCTGAAAATAGAAATAGGGGAAGGGAATAGGCATTTATTAACTACCTACTATATGCCAGATACTGTACTAAGCACTTTATAAATGTCCCATTTAATCTTTGTAACAACGCTGTGAGGTAAATGTAATATCCCATTTTATAGTTGAGGAAACTGAAGTAGACAGGTTGAGTGACTTGTCCAAGGTTGTAAGTGTCTGAGGCTAGATTTGAACTCAAGTCTTCCTGAGTTCTTGCTCAGCACTCTATCCACTTTGCTATCTAGTTGCAAAGTACAAGAGGGGGAAGAAAAAAAAATTGCTTACCTCAAGGAGTTTACTTCCTAATAGCAAACAGAACAAACTCCTACACTGGCCAGTCTGTTTCCCCACCCCCACCCCCCCAAGTCTCATTCCGCACACTGAGCCTTTAACCCCTTTATCAGGAAGTAGTTAGCACATTTCATCCTAAGTCCTCCAGAATTTTGATTGGTCATCGTGTTAATCAGAGTTCCTAAATCTTTCAAAGTCGTGTGTCTTTACAACATTGTTGATACTATATAAATTGTTTTTCTGGTTCTACTCACTTTACTTTACATCAGTTCATACAAGTGTTACCAAATTTCTCTGAAACCATCTCCTTCATCATTTCTTACAGCACAACAGTATTCTATCATATAACATGTTCAACTATTCCTTTATTGAAGAGTACCCCCTCAGTTTCCAATTCTTTTGACACCACAAAAAGAGCTACTATAAATATTTTTGTACATATGGATCTTTTTCCTCTTCTTTCAATGTACAGTCTAATAATTATGGGGGCATAGTTCCAAATTGCTTTCCAGAATGACTAGATCAGTTCATAGCTCCATCAACAGTATATTAATGTACCTATTTCCCTAATTTTTTTTGGTAATTTTTTATGTTCACATGACTGATTCACATCACATAGTACATCCATAGTGGCTTGCCCTAACCCCATCCCTAGGTGAATTATCCTACTGTCCCCTAACTCACACTGTTCTTCAAAACTTTCATAACATCCCCTGTCCTCCATACACAGTATCTATGCCAAACATAAGCATATTAATATTATGTACATTAATATTTGCATTCACAACAACTGATATATAAGATTCTCCTCAGAATTAGACATAATTGGGCTTAATTCAGATTTCAACTCAAGTAATAAAACAAATAATAATTATGAAATTATAACAACAAAATCAATTTTTAAAACCCAGATCGTAAATAAACTCTGGAAATATTGATATCATGAGGTCTTATGCAGTATGGGGGGAAAAATGAAAAAGAGAGAGGAAAAAAATGTTGATCCTGGATGAGCTCCCATAATGTGACTTTGACTCAAATGTATAAGGTAGATTTTTAATATTGGGCCCAAATTCATAGCAGTTCTACACTTAGAAAGGAAGTTATGAAATGGCTCATACTTATGCCCCCAGATAAAGAGCAAAACTCTAACAATGAGTTGGAATTAGAGCATGCTCCTTCACTAGGAAAGGTCTCTTTCTCTTTCATGGCTCTGATTTCACCCTCATGCCACACCTAGTAACATACAAGCAGAGTTGACCACAAGTGTTTACAAAAAATAATGTTAAATCCAGCGAATGTGTTTTTAATAGAATAAATTTAAGAAAAACACAAAAGAAAGGCTGAGGCAGGGTAGGGTCTACCCCTGCTACCTTGTTTCTCTCAGATGAGGACCTGAGATGAAATATACACCTCTCAATTTATCCATGTAGAGGTCATCTCTCCGGGTTTTGAAGAAGAGAAATGCAGATGTGGCAGACACCAGCTGCTGTTACTATGACACACAGCTACTATGGGACAACTAATACCTCTCCTTGTTTTCCTTGGGAGTCCCCAAACTCTGGCCATTGTTGTATATGCAAAACCCCCACACCCGGCCTCCCCACTCACCAGCAGACCTTGTATTAGCTTCCTCTTCCCAGACTAGAAAGAGCTACAAGCCCCAGGGGCTTTTGTGGCCAGCCAACCCCTTTACAGATATTGTTACACAAATATTTGAAATGCTGGCATGTGGAAGAGAGATTAGAATTGTTCTGTTTTGCCTCAGAAAGTTGAAACAGGAGCAACTAGTGAAAGTAGTAAAGAGACAAATTTAGGCTTGATATTGGGAAAAACTTCCCCACAATTAGAGCTTCTCTCTCTATAGCTAGAATGGGTTGCCTCATAAAGTAATGGGTTTCCACTCATTGGAGTTCATCAGGACAAAGTTGGATGAGTGCTTGTCAGGAATATTGCAGTCCAGGATTCTTTAGGGTTTGCACTAGATGGTTACTGAGGTTCATTGCAATGCTTAAAATTCTGTGATTGTTTGTTACAAAGTAGAATTCTTCTGAGATTGGGAGGATTGAGAAATGATACAAATGTAAATGTCACCTATGGGTTCAGTTCTACCAAGGACTCTGGCCTCCAACAAATCAGGTTCATTTCTGAGGGCATGACCCCAAAAGGTTAGCTTCACTCTTTGACTTCTTATGCTCCTATCCCAGAATAAAACTTCAAGAAAGTCTCGAAAACAAAGCTTCAGTGTGCACTCCCCACATGCAGAATAACAGGTTGCCAATTTCTTCACAGGCCCTAAATGTATAATAGAGGCATAGGGTATGGGGTATGGAACAACATTTATTCTACTCACCAATGAAAATGCATAAAATACAAGGGTATACAGGAAGCCATGAACAAATATAGAAACATAAAAGATTCAAATAGCTCATTAGCCTGATTAGAAACACTATCCCCTTCCACTCCCAGAAAAAATGTTCCTTGTAGGCACTGCTAAATAAATATTCCCCTTTCATCTCAGACATACTAAGTGACTCATTAGAATGTCATAGATGGTTGGCAGGGTGCAGATCTCCACTTTCATGTCCTGGTTTTGATCTTCTAGCTGTAGGGTGATCCTACTGGAAGCACTTATCTTCCTCTGATAAAATCTCTGTTAGGGAAATCTCCCTCTGGGTGGACAGATCTTGGCTCAAATCCGTGAACTTTCAGACTTTAGAACACAAACTCAAGATTACTTATAAGGTAATCCTTAAGACTAGAAACATCCATTCTCAGGGTCACAAATCTTTAAACTGTGCTCAGAAAAAGAAACAGAAAAGTAGAAGGCATCTAGAAATTGGAGATCCAGGAATGCCCATCTTGGGCTCACCTAGGCAAGCCTAGTCTGGTTGCCATGTGCTTCTCTTGCAAGATATCCATTTCTGCTACTTCAAGGGGTGAAGGTCCCCTCTATTCTTCCTTGCTGCACTCTGGTCTACAAATCCAAGGAAGAAAAAGCACACAAAAAAGGAATAGGTAGGAAGGATAAGTTGTTTCACAACTTGCTTTTATAGACCACAGAACAGGGACAAGCCACTTTGACCAGAGTTTGTTTCTCCTGATTCTCAGTAACCAGTCATCTTTTAGCCATCCCCAGTCATTGAGAACCAATCAGAGGAATTCTTTATCACCTCACCAAGGAATTATAGTACTGGTCTGCCTTCATGAGTCACGCCCCATCCAACACAAGTCCACATGCTGAAGTCTCATCAAGCCAATTGAGGGATTCAGCAGATTGATCAGGGCCTCTCCTAAATAGCATTAACAAAACATCCTTCTTAGAAAAAAGGAAAAATGGGATTGAATAAGGTGAGGCCTGGAAGCAGGGACATCAATTAGGATCATAAAAGTTTGCTTAATTGAAGTTATTGTAATTGTTCAGATGAGATGTAACGTGAGATGCCAAAGTGTTCCATGAAATGGTGTTTCTTGTCTCTTTGGACCTATGATAAAACCAATTCCATCAATTCCTTTATTTGCTTCTCCAAGGAGAACCTGTACCTGTAAGTTCAATTTCACTACAATTTCCTCATATCTTTTGGGTTTATTTATATTGAGAGTTTAGGAATTGATATAATTCAATTCATTCTATAATATGGCTCACTGGTCATTAGATAAGAATCTCACATTTAGGGTACCATCAGGAAATTTAATATGTATAATCTAAAAACTGGGAGTATATTGGTGCTGAAAAGAAGAATTTTTGTTTCAAGGAATAACTTGTGATCATTGAAAGTATTATGCAAATACAGACCAAGCCAGTCTTCTTTTGTTGTTGTTCAGTCACTTCCAACTCTTCATGACCTTATTTGGGGTTTTGTTGGCAAATTTGTTCTCCAGCTCATTTTATAGATGAAAAAACTGAAGCAAACAGGGTTAAGTGACTTTCCCAGGGTCACATAACTAGTATCTGAGGCCAGATTTGAACTTACGAAGATGAGTCTTCCTGATTCCAAGCCCAGTGCTCTATCCACTCCACTACCTAACTGCCCAGCACAGTTTCAGATACAGGATTTATCCAAGACACATGATAAATTAATAACCTAGTGGGTTGCTGTCATAATCTGGTAAATATGTAATCTCCATCCACTTGACTTTTACTATATAGTTTGCTGGACCAATTTCTTTTAAATGCCAGTGGATCTCATTGGAGTGGCCATATAGTATTCTGGGGCATGATACCACTTACAAAGAGAAGTATTTTGTGGAAGAAAAAACACCCCCACCCCATATTTGAGCCGTATCTTTAAGGGGAACATTTTTATTAATGTGCAAGCATTCTGCTTGGATAATAATAGCTAGCATTTATATAGCATTTCAGCCTCTTTGAAAGTGTCCTCCGTATCCTGCGGCTCTCTTCAATTCTCTCTCCTGGAGTTCCTTTTCAGAGAGATTTTTTTTAAAAATGTGATGTAAAACTCCACCTTCCAATTTTGATACTAGGATAACTTTATCTCTTCCTGAACTGAGAAGAACTTCAACACCCAGGATCTTTAGCAACTTATGCCTCCTCAAAAAGCAGCCAGTCAATCCCAGTCTTGTTGATGTAATAGGGGCTTGAGAGGTTGTTGTTGTTTGTCCTTCGTTCTGGAAGAGGACCATGACATCAGGGAGGTGATGCCATGACATGCAAGTGAATTGGATTTAAGTGAGGGAGGGCTGTGCAAAGTCACTGGCCTCACTTTCTCTTCCAGAGCCATCTAGGTTCAGTGGCCAGATCAGGACAAGTGGAGTTGGCCCTCGAGGGGGAGTAGGGGTTTGAGAATTGAGAATATCAAAGTCTTTGATCCAGAAGGGAATTGAGTCATGTCCTGGAGTTCTTAAAGAGACACAGTCTGTAAGAGACAGACTGAGAGGAAGGAAGGGGACCTCAGCTGAACAGAAGAGGCAGTGGGGCTAGGAACCCCACGCAGGACTTGGGCTGAGCTAAAAAGAATCTGAGACAGAAGAACAATGGGCAAAAGAAAAAAAAAGTATGACTGACATGTGACAGAGAAGGGAAAAATCAAGAAAGGCTAAAGCCATCAGTTTTACCCATCCCTTCAAGGACTGAAGGAAATACCAAGAAAAGGTCTGCTCTTTCTCCAACTTCTAGTGAGCTCTCATCTATTAGTAGACATTGTAGTATACTCTTCTCACTTCTTTCTGGTTTGTCTCAATCAAAAAGAGGTCAGGACTTAGATAAAGATAAATTTAAATAAATACAGAGAGCCAAACCTTTACCTAAATGTTAGGAGCTTTCTAACTGGGGGCTCTGAGCTATTGTAGTCATTCTATTAACTTTCTGTTTAATAGAAACTTTATGAAGCAGCAGAAGAAGGAGACCATAAGGTGCTGTGGGGGCCTTTATATTGTCTCTATGTTAAACTATGAGCAAATTGTTTAAATCTCCAGAGATAGAGGAGGTGGGGAGGAGAAGGCAGTGAGGAGCATCTGTTACCAAGTGCATGCTCTACAGCAACACTATATACCTTTAACCACTAGTATTACACCAGAACAACTGTTACATTGGTGAACATATATGTCAAGGATATGTTTCCTTTCTTTATTCCTACCTTAATATTAATTATCAAGGATTATTTAACAAAATTATCTAATTTTTCTTGTACCAAGGAATCTTGTATGTTTTTAACACATCCATGGAAGACACCTTATTAGAGCTGCATTTTGCACCTTAAAAGTTGTATTTTGCTGTACTGAGCCAAATGCTTTTTCAACAAATTGAAATTAAAATTTCCATACTTTCATAGTCAATTGTGTGACAGTGAAGATGTCTGCTGTAGGAAGTGGTCTGAGAATACCTGTTGGTTCTCTTCTCATATTTTCCTAAAGAATATTCTCAATGTATGCATAGACTCTCATAAAAATTTTATAGAGATAGAAGTTGCTGATATCTTTGCAGATGCTTTCTTGGGAAATCAGAATACTGCCTGTTATTCTTTATGGGTAGGAAGGGATTTCTGACAAGTATTTATTAAGCATCTATTATGTTATATGCCAGGCACTGTTCTAGTTGCTGGAATTAAAGTATAATGAATGAAATAATCCCTACCCACAAGGAGCTTATAGTCTAATGGGGAAACAATGAGTATATTCAAAAGTATGTACAGGATAAATATGAAGAGAATAAATACAAAGTAATTAATATAAGGTAGTTTGGGAGGGAAGACATTAGCAGTTTGGATCAGAAAAGGCTTTATGGAAGGTAGCACTTGAACAGTCTTGAAGGAAGAAGAACTGAGATGGAGGTGAGGAAGAGAATGCATTCCAGGTGTTGAGAATAACCTGTTTAAAGCCATGGCAATAGGAAATGGAATGTTGTGTTGGAGGAACAATGAGTACATCTGTGACCAGTTATCCTGTATGTGTGTGTTAAAAATATGGGCATTTTCATTTTTCATTGTACTGTTCAGTGCTTATCATGTCCAGTTCCTTCTGACTCTCTCCCTGAAGAAAGTATGTGTGGGGGCAGCTAGGTGTTGTGGTGAATAGACTGCTGGGACTTGAATCAGGAAGACTCATCTTTGTAAGTTCAAATCTGGTTTCAGATACTTAGTAGCTATGTGGCCCTGGGCAAGTCACTTAGCCTCTACTTTCCTCAGGCCCTCTTCTGTAAAATGAGCTGGAAAAGGAAATGGCAAACCACTCCAGTACCTTTGTCAAGAAAACCCCAAATGGGGTCACAAAGAGTCTGACACGACTGAACAACAACATAGACAATGAAGTAAAATCATTTTTTTTAAAAGTATGTGTGGATATGCACCCATGATACTTAATAACCTACAAGATTTGGTTCCCTTTATTTCCTTAATCCTAACCCATATTTTCACTGCCCTTCTGTATACACACTTTCACTTTGGAGTTGTCAAGTATGTGTTGACTTAGTTTGGAAGACTCTATCAAGTTTTTCCCAGAATTTCTATACTTTTTTTGCTTATGTTTAGCTGGAATGTTGAAATATAAGATGACAAAGCATCTCATAAAATGATGTTGTCTATTGCCTCTGGATGCATGAGGAAAACAACTTTTCCAGTTGTCCAAGGACAACCTGTGAGCAACATTTCTATTTAGTTGCAAATTCTTTGTCTTCATCTGCAGCTAAAACATGGTTCATGTGGTTCAGTTCTCCCAATAGTGTCAGTGAGTTGGAAATGGAATTCACATTGATAGTACCAAGAGTTAAATTAATGTTTTTAAAGGGTCTAAACGCCATGTGATTCTTAGCCCTCTCTGCCCCCTTTTTTGGCTCTCTGCCCCCATCACTGTGTAAGCTGAAAGGGTCAGGGCATATCGACTGGGGTTCAGTGTGTAATTGATTTATGTTGTGGGCTACCATGGCCAAGGAATTTTTCAGCTTGCAACAAACCCTATACACGCTAGGCTGAGTTCTCAGCATACAGTCTGTCATTGGGATTGTCTTCAAAATCTCTTCCACTTGGTAGAACCTGCCAAGGCTTATGATCTACTACCATCATGTTAGAGGGCCCAGGATTACCTACATATCACCATGAAGTATCAGAGTAGAATGTTTCTGGAGTGAAAACATAAACAGTGATGATGCACACACTAATGACTATGATGATGCATGGTATGGTAGAAAGAGGATTGGATCTAGAATCCAGATGCCAGGGTTTTCATTCTGGATCACATACTAGTTTTGACAAGTTGCTTTGTTTCTTTAAGCCTGTTTCATTATCTATGACAGGGCTGTCCAAAACATGGCCTGTGCACCCCCATGCAACCCACCTGTATCCACCACAAGCGCAGAAATCGACATAAATGCTTTAGTTAAAGCATTTATGTCAATTTCCACGCCCTTAGTAAACACAGGCAGGCTGCATAAAATTGCACTGCAGGCCACACTTTGGACAGCCCTGATCTATGAAATGGAGATAAAAATGTCTGAGCTCTCTATCTTACAGGGTACCTAACATGGGCATGTATATCCACCTGCACGTATAGGCACCTTTGTGTATTCATGATGTCCTTTAATCTATTCTCCACATGTAGGTAGCCTCCTTGGATGCTGTGGTAGATGTCTTGAGGTCCTGGGACATTAGTCTCACAGATGCCATGCTGAAGAAGATGGAGGCTGAGCAGCAACGTCGGGCCCAAGAGGCCCAGAAGCAGAAGGAGGCAGAAACCAAGCGGTGCCCATGGGGAAGGGAAGGGTGGGGAGAGGGGGCCACTTCAGGTGTTACATGAGAGGCACTAGGGTGGGTTTTGGGGTGGCAAGTGAAGGCTGGAGTTAATGCATAGAGGTAATGACTAGGGAAAATCACCACCCTCACTTCCCCTATCCATTCCTACAGAATGGCTGCCAATGTGCGGGAGCTACAGAAGGAGCAGGAACGATGTCAAAAGGAGGCTAGTATGAATAGGACCCCAACCCCATGGTCCCTCAAAACCATGCCCCCCAAACAAACCCAGAGCCCAAGTTCCCATATGGGTTCCCAAACCCATTGAGTTCAAATGGAAGGGTCCTCAGAATGTATCTAGTACAACCCTTCTTTATCATGAATCCCCTCAACAGCAGCCCCAAGCATCCACTGTCTGCTCTGAGACTTCCTGAGAGGGAGAACCTGCTACCTCCTGAATTAGCCATTCTACTTCTGAACACTTCTAATTGCTAGGAAACTTTGTCATACATCAAGCCTGCATTAACCTATCGACAACTTCCATCCGTTATCCATAATTCTGCCTTCCTAGGGTCAAGAAGCTCATCTAACACCTCTTACACATGACAATCCTTCAGATACATGAAGGCAGATATCATAACCCTTTTGGGCAGCTAGATGGTACAGTGCATAGAGCACCAGGCCTAGAGTCAGGAAGAGCTGACCCGAGTTCAACTCTGACTTCAGACACATCCTAGCTATGTGACCCTGCGCAAGTCACTTAACCCTGTTTACCTCAGTTTACTCTTCTGTAAAATGAGCTGGAGAAAGAAATGGCAAACCGTTTCAGGATTGTCAAGAAAATCCCAAAATGGGATCATAAAGAGAAAAATGACTAAAGAAAAAAAATCGCATCCCTCCTAAGTCTCTTCTTCAGATTAAACATTCTCAGTCCACTGAACCAGAAGGACCTATTCTCCAGTGCTCTCACCACCCTTTTCTGGATGGTTTCCAATTAGGCAGTGTGGCATTAATCACAAGAGGTATTCTGGCCATGGAGACCAAAGCAGGACTATTCCTTTAGTCTGTATGCCAGAGCTCTCTTAATGCAGCTTGGGCAGGAGGGCATTAGCATAAGGGAGGCCATGTCTGCCATTCACTCCTATTGGTCACAAAGTCCACTAAGACCTCCATCCATAGCTTTTTCACAGGAACTCTAATATAGTCGTTGCTCCCCCACTCTGTACCTGTGACGTTGGCTTTTAAATCCAAATGTAGGAAATTACATTTGTCCCTGTTGCATTTTATCTTGATTCACCCCATTGTTCTAACCTATTGAGACCTTTATCAATCCTAATTTTATCATCAACCATAGAGATTCCTCTTAGTTCCCTGTCATCAGAAAATATAATAAGTATGCCTTTCCTGGTTTCAAGGCATTGATAAAAACATTGAATATCACAGGACCAAGAGTAGAACCCTCAGACTACCCTTCAAGCTGACATGAGGCCATTAACGATTACTCTTTGAGTCTAGTCATTCAGCCAATTCTGAACCTCCCTCATTGTATTATTATCAACAAGCCCACATTTCTCCATTTTGTTCACAAAGATAACATGAAATAATGCATTGAATGCTTTCTTAAGTATGCTATGTCTAGAATATTCCTCTTACCTACCAGTCTAGCTACTGTCAGAAAAAGAAATGAGGCTTGGTCTGGCATAACCTGTTCTCATTGAACCTGTTGTATTCTGATTGTGCATGCATATGTGTGTGATTTTTCTTCCATTTCTAAATGTTCTCAGACCATCTCTTTAGTAATGTCTTCCAGAATTTTGCCAGTAATAGAATCAAGTTCACTGATCCTATAATTTGCAGACTCCACACTTCTCTTTTTTGAAAATTGGGACAGCTTTTCCATTTTCCAGTTCTGTAGCAACCTTTACCATTCTCCAGGATCTTTCAAAGATCATGCACAGTACATCAGCAGTCACATCTGCCATTTGGATTTGGTTTTGGTTTTGTTGTTTTTTGGTTTTTTTTCCAGTACAATGGGATGAAGTCTGATCATTGGCTTGAACTTGAGGAAAACTGGATTCTCTTTTACCATCTCACTTATCTTGAATTTCTACTCCCTGCTATTCTTTTGTTTGTTCTTTTCCAACTAAGGAATGCTTTTCTTGGAAGAGGAAACAAAAGCAAAATAAGGGTTGAATAGTTCTGTCTTCTTGCTTTCATCCATTGTCATCCACTTAGATCAGCAATCCTTCCCAGTTTTTAATGCTCCTCTTGGGGACAAAATAGCTTAAAAGCCTGTTTTATTGTCCTTCACATTCCTTCCCAACTCCTTCTGTGCTTCATCCCTCTTGACATTCTTCTTATAGGACAGTACTGTCCTTTTGTATTCATCCTCAGTTATCTGTTCTTGCTTCCATTTTTCTATCCACATCTCTTTAGAATTTGAATCGGTTAGTGAGGTTACCTGTACAGTCACATTTGTTTCTTTAGTTCCCCCTCAGAATCATTATGCTTGTTTCTTCTCCCAAAAATGAGTCCTCCCCAAAGCTATGTGACCCATTCCATGCTTCTCAAGAACCCAGCTTTCCTCCCAAAACCCAGATCCACATATCCCAGGCCCTTTAAACACCAATGTAGCCCTCCACTCCCAGGTCCCCCTAACCAACAGTCCCACAAACTCAGATTTCCTGAACCTAGGATCCTTAAATCCAGAGCCCTCCAAACCCAGATCCCCACTATGAGCCTCCCATAGAGAGCAGGCCAAGACTCAACCAACCTTCTTCCCTTCCCCCAACAGCTGCAAAGAGCCTACTGTGAACTTAACAGGAGAATCACAGAGCATGACAAATGTGAAAGGAAAAAGATGGATAAAACAGAGATTACTCTGCAGGTAGGAGAGGTGCCATTGCTGGAGGAGAGGGTCACACTATATGAGGGACAAGTCACTGCAAAGAGGGGCGATGAGTCACTGTGGAGGCCTTGAGGGGTCGCCATGGGTAGGGAGGCATGAATGACATAAAAGGGAGGGCCATCGCATGGGAGGGGTAGCTGAAGCAAAAAAGGGCACACTAGAGGGACTGTCACAATGAAGAGGAGAGTCACACAGGAGAATCATGGATAAAGAATTCAAAAAAACCTTGGAGGTCATCTTGTCCAATGTTCTTATTTTACAGAGAAGCCCAAAGAGGCTAAGTGACTTTCCCTAGATTATGACAGAGCCGGGAATAATAAAACCCAGGGCCTCTGACTCCAAATCACAGGATTTGAGAATTAAAAGGGACCTCAATAGCCATCTAGCGCAACTCATACATGAAAGGGATGTCCATCTAACAAGTGAAGACCTCCAAGGAGGGGGAACTCACAACTTCTCTAGGTAACCCATTCCACTTTGGGACAGTACTAATTGTTAGGAAGCCTTTCCTGACATCATATGGTGTTTTGGGTCTAGATAGCTGCAATTTTAAGGAACTTTTTTCCATTGGATCTGAATCAAGGGTCTGAATATGGTTTTGTGGCAATCTCATTTCCCCCATCACTTTCCCTAAGCTAGATATGCCTGTCAGATCCATCAGTCACTGGAATAGACATTTATTGTTTACTATTGTGTACTAGGATTCTGCTAAATTCTGGGGATAAAAAGAAGCAAAGACTGTCCCTGCCCTCAAGGAGCTTGCATTCTTTTGGGGAGACAACATGTTCAAGATGCATACAGATAGAAGGCAGTCTTGGAGGGGAAAGCATTAGCCAGTCAGAGGAAGATACAAAATGAGCAGACCCAGTCCCTAATCTTGGGGAGTAGGGGTGGAGCTGGATGGAGATTAGACACAGAAAGCTTAACAATAACCCAAAACAATTCATGACTATTGCTGAAATGTATGAAACAGACTGGTTTTCTCTCACATAATATATCTTAGTTTGCCTGCCTTATTGAGGTCAATTATTCACATAGATTCCAAGTGCTTCAGGAATCTCCAGGATGGGGAGACCTCACTGTGGACTGGGGTGAAGGGTGCAGGGAGGATATGAGAGCGGAGATGGGCATTGGAGGATTGGGAGTTGGAGATATGAGGAGGGGCAGAAGAAGGGGGAATATCATAAGCTAAAGTACAAATCTAGGAATGAACCCACTGTCTGGTGTGGTTGGTCATTAGGAGAATGGGGATGAATAGTCTGCTTTGGCTGGAGCCAAGGGTGGGTGTGAGGGGAATAGGTGGAAATAGTTGTGGAATAAGACTGGAGAGGCAGATTGGGGTGAGAGGGAGAGGGAGTTTGAATACTAGGCTAAAGAGTGGGCATTTTATTCTATGGTCAGTGGGGCACCGTTGAAGTTATGAATGATGTGATCAGGGCTTTAGAAGGACTTTAGAAGCACTAATCAAGCAGACTGGATTGGAAGGGAGAGAGAGCAGAGGACAGGAGGCTATCTGGAGGACAGGAGGCCATTGTCCCAATGTAGGCTAGCAGACCTGAAGCCTGAGCTATGTTAGAGGTTGTTGGGGATATTGAAGAGCAGATTGTTGTGAGCACTATTGTAGAGGAAGAATAGATAAGGCTCAGTGATTAAATGGCTGTGGATAAAAATGGTGGGAATGGGACTGCACCCCAGGCTTTCCTTGGTTCTGATGCCTCAACCCAACTCACAGAATTATAGAAGTTTGGCATTGGAAGGGACCTCAGAGACTACCTAGCCCAACCTGAGCAAGCATCTGCTCTACAACAAGAGACCCAGACACTGAGCCTGGCATTAGGGATACAAAGACAAAAATAAAATGATCGCTCCCCTCAAGGATCTTACATTCTATTGGGAAAGATATAACATGATAATATCTCCTTTTGAGTTTTTTGTGTCTTCTCTCTTGCTTCTTCTCTTATCTGTCGGATCCCACCCAGTCTCTTTTCCTGGGTCTTCATTCAAATCACACCCATTGAGTGGGCATGTCCAAGTCTGTGTCTTGGACCCTTTTGTCTTCCTTTATTCTCTCACTTAGGGATCTCATCAACTCCCATAAATTTAATTGTCATCTCTATGCAGATGATTCCCAGATCTATATATCTATCCCTGATCTTTCTCCTGAGCCCCAGTCCTACATTACCAATTGCCTATTGGATATTTCACAACTGGATGTCCCAAGTGCATCTCAAGCTCAATATAGCCAAAACAGAATGTATTATCTTTCCTCCAAAACCTTCCCCTTTTCTGAATTTCCCTATTATTATTGAGGGCACCTCAACATAATCCTTCTAGTTACTCAGGTTCAAAACCTCAGTGTCATCCTTGATTCCTCCCTCTTGTGCACCTCATATAGCCAATCAGTTGCTAAATCTCATAATTTCTTTCCCTACAATATCTGTCACATATGTTCTCTGCTCTCTGCTCACACAGCTATCACCCTAATTCAGGTCCTCATCACCTCTTGCCCAGGCTATTGCAATGCCCTTCTAATTGGATTCCCCACCTCAAGTCTCTCACCCCACTCTAACCCATTTTCTCTTCCACTGCCAAAGTGATTCTCCTAAAGCATGAGTCTAGCCATGTTATTCCCCCTGCCAGCCAATATTTTTTAGTCTGTTAAGATCTTTTTGGATCTTAATGGGCTCACCTCCTTTCATTAACATCCATGTTCTTGATGATGTCTTTTATAATTGCTTCTCACTCACAAATTATCCCTGTTAATATGCAACTGCCTGCTAGTGTGCTAACAAACAGTTCACATCTTTCAAATGCCCTTCAGGTTACCGGAAATTTTAATTCTTCTGAGAACATGGTGCCATATTCCATGAATCACAATCATATAACACCACCAGGAAAATACTGGCATTAAAGAGAGTCTTTTAAGCATAAAGAAACTTGGAATCACTGAGCATGCTTCACAGTTTCCTATATTTGATAAAGCATAAGTTCTTGTGATTCTAGCTCATCATCCATTGACAGGGCCTATCCCAAAGGTGCGCAGTAATAGAGCAGCACAGAGGACTGCCTGGTCATTAACTTGACAATATGCATTCTTCATCTCCTTGTTTTTTTCCCCTGTGGTTTTCTACCTGAACACTTTTGAGTAGCCTTTAGATCTCATTGAGGAAACTCTAGTGTTTTGGGAGCCTGATAGAGTCAGCACAGTGTCATCTATAAACAGTATTTGGAAAACCTCATCATCTATAGAGAATCTCTCTTCCATTGGGACTCTGAACAGGACATTCTCCATGACTATGGTGAACACCTTAGGTGAGTTACAAACATCTCATTGATCTATTCCCTGCTTACTGTTAGTATTTAAGTGATCATTGAATAAAATTCAGCAATCACATTTGTCAGGTTTCTAATTAATATATGCATGGTAGATAATTTATTGGTAAAGGACCCTTAAAGCTAAATTTTGTTCTCCTGAATGATATGCTTTTTAAAAAAATAATCAACAATTAAGAAGTATAATGGGATTCTATATTCTCTAAACTCAGTCTTATCATATTAAGGAAAATCTCTATACCTGTGTTTAAAATTTTTAAAAGTTGTGAATGGATGATGCATCTTATCAAAGGCCTTTTCTTTTACACTTTTTATATTATTTTTATTATCACTAAGACTTATAGTGATCTTTTCCTACTATTGAATATACATTCATGGTATAAGTACCATTTGGGTTATGAACAACATTTTGATATGTTGTTTAATTCCATTTGTTATTGTTTTGTTTAGTATATTTGTGTTAATATTCTTTAACACCTCCACAAAATCCTACTCCAGTGCCTCAGTGTGGCACAGAGATGATCGTTCATTCTCAAAGTCTTTACCAGCAAAGCATAAACCTGATAGCAGGTTCCACCATGCTGGAAAACACATTAAGTACAGTCCTGCCAAAAATGTATGTCTGCTTTCTGGAGACCAACCTAGTTAAGTACATAGAAGCTCATCATCATTAGGCTGGCCATTAAGTGATGAAATATTTTTCCTCAGTAAAGAAAAATGCAAAATAGCCCTCAGCCCTATGTGGCCACCATATGCTTCTGTCATGACAGAGGCAGATGCTGCTCAGGATCATAAAGCTTTTAGGTCATCTAAAAACAATAACTTAGTTATTGGCATTCAAAGTATCTGACTCTGCTCCAAATGAGAAAACAAAAAATAATCCCACCATAAAGAACTATTATGATGACAGAGACACCCACTTTGATGATGAGAATGACTCCAAAATCTCTACATGCAAAGCCTCAGAGAAAAACACAGCTTGAGTACAAGTTCAAAGAAATGAAGCAAAAGTTTTAAATGATTTTATAAATGAAATGAGTGTGTTAGAGAAAAGAATTGGAAAAGAAATGAGTGATGTGAGAGAAAGACATGGAAAAAAGAATTAACTACTTAACACGAGTGGTACAAAATCTTACCCAAATTATGGATCCCTTGAAAATTAGAATGAACCAAACAGAAATTAATGATTCCATGAAGCAACAAGAAATATTAAAACAAAAGATTTTAAGAATAGAAGAAAATATAAGATATCTCATATCAAAAACAACCAATCTGGGAAACAGATCAAGGAAAAACAACTTAAAAATTATTGGACTACATGAAATACATGATCAAATGAATAGTCTAGATTTTAAGAAGTCATGGAAGAAAACTGCCCAGACATATTAGAACAAGAAGGTAAAATGAAAATAGAAATAACCACCAATCACTTCCTGAAGGAAACCTCAAAATTAAAACTCCCCGGAACATGAAAGCCAATATCTAGCACTTCAAAGTCAAAGGAAAATTCTGTAAAGCAGCTAGAAAGAAAGCTGAAGTTTTGAGGAACTAGTCAGGATTAGAGCTAATTAGAATTTTACTTCCTTTTAGTCTTGAATTTATTCATATTATTGTAGTAATTGTCAATAGGCAATAAATATTTATTAAGCACTTATTATGTGCCAAGCAATGAGCTTCAAGGAGCTTACAACCTAATGGGGGAAGATAATAGACAAAATAAAAGGGGGGAGGGGGAAAGTTACTTCGTATGGAGTGTGGGGTGGGGCTGGTGAAAAGATAAAGAATTCCAAAATGAGGGCAGCTGGGTGGGAAATGAGGAGATGTCTGTCCCCTTCCCTTTCCTTAAAAATGGGGGAGTTTATGACTCCACCCTCCAAGCAGAGGGCCAGAGGGTACTGATAAGGTGTGAGTGACAAGGCTGGTTGGATCTTGCAAGATGGTGAGATTTCTTAATGATGAGTTTGCTGGGGTCATGGTGAAGAAGTCAAAGAACTCCGAAATGGGGCATGGGGGTGGGAGGTGGTACGTATGTTGTAATTGTATATGTTGTTCTGATTTTGTTTACTTCATAAAAGTCTTTCCATTCTTCTCTGAATCCTCATATTCATAGTTTCTTATAGCATAATAATATTCTATTACAAGAAATAGATTATATTTTAATTGACAGGTATCATAGGAGTAATATCTATGTCACACAGGCTAGGCTAGTTTTTCTTTAAGAGGTAATAAAACCATGCCCAAAGACTTACTTGGTACAGGAGACCACTCAGACCACTGATGTAGTTTCCCACGTGCACAAGGAGGTTGGGGTTCTTCAAACTTGGCACATGCTTCCTACTAGTATGCTTCCTTAGCCAACATGGAGTCAGGGAAGTTATAGCCATCTGAATCAATTCTACATTCTTGCCAAACATTCTTTTCATGCTATTGTTAAGTCTGAAATGATCTGTGAGTATCTCATTTTGTTCTAGTTCTAAACAGGCCTCTCCAAAATAACAGGTCGCTGATATCTATGTAATTTAAGAATCAGCCATCTGTGTGTAGTCACACTGACTCATTAAAGCAAAGCTCAAAATCAATATCAACTTAAAGAAATAATAAAAATGAGAAAACTATATGGCACCCCAATTGAGGCAGCCTTAGTCACATCTACCTAAACAGTTAACCTACTTAAACAGCAGTTAACACTAAAAAAGAAAAAAAAAACAAAAATTAAAAGAAAGGCAATCAGAACAGGTTATTGCCATTTCCTAAGGAAGCTTAACCAATATAAATAACTCAGTTACTATATGAAGGAAAACAATATGTTTTCCACAAATTATTTCCCGGGTATATGTTAAAATCAAAACTTAAGCTTATGTATAAGCTTATTTGAAAGATAGAACATCATTTTGTTTGGCAACACTTTGGTTATTAATATCAAATGAGGCATGAATGAGGTAGACATATGCTCACCCAAGATCTTTGCCATTGTCTAGAGAATATCCAGCACAGAGTACAAGTAGCAGAGGGATTCCATATAAATTATGAGGTCCTCCAAAATGCTCCTGTTTTTGAATGACATTATGCTAATTGCTTCTAACCCAGAAATGTCTGCTGAGATCTATAATCACCCAAAAGAGTGTAATCAAACTATGCAGGAAAAAACAAGTAGATAAACAATGACTTTTGTACATATTACATTAGGCAGTTGGACAGTGTGTGGGATGAAAGACCCTCACCAATTAAAAAGTTAATTTATAGTAAGGAGCCATCTCAGGGTGGGAACAGAAATAAATTTTATTCAGTTCTCGAGAATAGGGCGTCCTCTGCCGGAACAGATCTAGCAAGGGAGGCAAATTACAAGGTCCAAAGCATCAATAATTATAACTAACACAAGAGAATTCCTGCCCACCTCTGACCCTTCTCACTTACAATCTGAGCATGAAAGCTAGACAAAGAACTGGGAAATTGAGGCACAGAAACTCCAATTCCTATTCCCTTAGTTAATGATTACAACTGAGGTGACATCTATAAATCTAAAGAAGGAGAATAGGATAAGGGGAGGGGGAGACCCTCTCCATTCTTCTACAGTACTTTTACAGTAAAGGAAAGCAGGTCACAGTGACCCTATTCTTACTGAGCAAATCTTTAAACCAGAACCATAAGAAAGAACAAAAAGTTTCAGGGTAAACTTTCCCAGAGGCTAAGCCATCAGACTCCCATGGCCTCAGAGTTTTTCCACTTCCCTATTTCCCTATTTCTTGATTTTTAAACATTTCTTAGTAAAGATATAGATATATATTTATACATATCTTCCCTGTGAAGTCTTCACATTTTATTTACCTCACACAGATAAGCAACCTATAAATCTGCTCAGTCAGAAAGTTTTGTGTGTATGTATGTGCACACACATGCATGTACATGTGTATTGGACACTCTGTGGACGTACAGTTATTTGAGTCTAGAATTGAAAAAGAGGAAGAAACTGAGCTAGATTTCCTTTGGGAAATGATGTAGAACTTTTAATGTCCCCAAGCTTCTCCCTGAAATAAAAGCCAGTCTCTTTTTAACACCAGTATTCTGCTGATATTGTATGGATTTGAGTCATGGACTACCAAAGTCCTGGAAGAAAGTTGAGAATGATGGTAAATGGAGAGTCATATGAACACAGTAGAGATTAAAAATTGCTCAAGAGGAGTGGTATAAAGGATATCATAAGAATGAATGTGACCAGAAAAGGTGGCCCATCTACAGGGAAAAGGAGAGAAGGCAGATGGATAGCCCATTCTCTTTCTCCTTTCACTTCATTGACAGGAAGCAGAATTGCTTTTCTCTCCTCCCTTTTTCTTTTACTCCATCCATTGCTACTGCTGATGGTGATGATGTCAACTTATAATGCTAATGATGGTGATGCTGATGACAATGACAGTAATGCTGATGGTGGTAGTGATCAGGGATACAGTAGATTAGTTCAAACTGATAAGCAGAGGGTAGCTCACCTGGGCAGGAATGGAGAAAGGGAAGTAAAGGGGTTAAGGGAGGGTATGTCCATCTCACCAGTCTCTGTAATCTGCTGGCTTCACTCACACCCAGGATTATCTGGTCCTCCCCACTCCTCACTCTGTTCTCATCCAGACCTCAAGGCTCCCTTGAGTCTGTCAGATGGATGGTGACCATGGAGAATTATTTAGCCCTCTGATCAGACAGTCCAGGGTGTGGTCCCATACAGGGTTCTGTTCAGATCCCGGATCTCCATCATAATTGCAACTCCTCCTTGGAAGACTGTCAGATTCAAAATCACAAGCATTTGGAGGATTTTGTATAATGTCTGTCCACCCATAAGACAGGCATTTCTGATGCCTTGTTTCCATGGCAATGCCTCTGGAAAAGGACAAGTTCAGGATTAAGCTTTTTAAAATTTTCCATTTTTTATTGATACATTTTGTTTTTACATCACCTTCTTCTCTAATTACTATCCCCACACACACACACACACACACACCCCGAAGAAAAAAAGAGAGGGGAAAAAACATCTCAGGAAAAATTGAATAAGCATATGGACCAAGTTTAACAATATATACAACGTCTTTTTTTTGGAGGGGGGGCGGGGAGTTAACTATAAAATAAAAATCATTTTATTTGCATCCAACTTATGTGTGCAAGAACTAACTAGATGTAAATTATAAACCTGCCAGGCAAGCTCAAGCTTTCTGAATTTAAGTAAGCAAATTAATTTACCTAGAATATGATATTCCTTTTCAAAGCCATTAAAGTAGGTCATAACTAAATTTAGAACTTCTCAGAAGGAAAAATGCTACATCTGCAGTTCAGTATTACAAATGACCCTTCAGCTAATAGTACAATCTGTTTCAAACTACAGTCCCACTCACTTACAACATCATAGCACAGACTGTATTAAGGAGAGAAAAGGGACATTTGCATCTGTAGCAAGTCGACTCTGGTGTCAGTCTCTCAGTCAGGGTGCTACATCTCTCCCTCCAGGTTTTTAAGAGCTTCCTATTTGGTATTATCATTGTGAGCCCCTTTCTGGGTGTGTTACCCCATTGTTAACCATCACTTACTAATACCCCAGCTTCATATAATAAATTAGCATCAATTAGCTTTTAGAAAGGGATGTTCAAAGATTTAGCAAAAAATAAGAGTATAGACGTATACCCTTATAGCCTCCTTAATCTCCAGGGAGAGTGAACTCAGACTTAACACAGTTTAAACACTGGTCCCCCCCAAGTCATATCCAAATGCAGTATCACTGCTGGATGAGTCTTCGTCTCCACTACTGATGGACTGGGTCCCTAAGGTCATTTGTCAAGATATTGATATCAGACTGGCTTCAAAATCTGTCATGGATTTGACCCCTGGACTCCCAGATGACCTGTTCTCTCGACCCTTCAAATTTGTAGTTATATCCTCCAACTTCCTTCATCTAAAACAAAAGGGGAAAAAATGCCAAGGCAAAGAACTGAGGGCCACATGTAGCCTCAGAGGAAGAGGGCCCAAGGCCTCTCCCTTTATAGGATTTTCTTTTACCAGAAGTCATCAGTGAAGGAGTCAAACTAAGAGAAAAGATCCAACTAGGAGGGACAGAGAGCCAAGTCCAACTGCAGTAATTAAAGGGACTGCTACTCAACATGTGCTTGGCAGACTAGAACCAGTTCTATAATGTCTGCACATTTCTAAATCTCTCCACAGCACTTCTGTTGTATGCTATCATAACTCACCTGGGAAAGAAAGCTTGTTGAAAGATACAGCTTAGCAAGGTCAGCCCAAGAGCATTCAGAGATGAAAGAGGGAGGAGGACAACACTCGAAATAAAAAATGGAAGAGCTCCACAAGGAATTTTTATAACAAATACTTTTCAATAGCAAGGAAAATGGGAACCATCACACTTGGCCCTTAATATGACAGAACTAGATGTCTTTACAGAAGAAGAATAAGAGAAGGAAGACAGGAAAAGCAGCTGCCCCAAAGGTTATACAGTTTTGAAGATGTTGAGGGATTGATTTACAAGGGACATGAAAGAGGATACCAAAGGCATCAGAAAATATCTCAGACACTATTAATACAAAAAGAAAAAAAAAGATGGCTGAGAACACCAATGACTACAAGCCTAAATGCTTGTCTTCTGAGTCTTATAAATTTTATGAGAATAATCTACACATGCATCAAGAAGGAGCTAGGTGGTGCAGTAGATAGAGCCCTGGCCCTGGAGTCAAGAAGATTTGAGCTCAAATCCGGTCTCAGATATCTACTAGCTATGTGACCCTGAGTAATGGAGATAATGATAGGGACTACCTCCCATAGCTGTTGTGAAGATAAAGTGAGATAATAATTGTAAAGTGCTTAGCGTAGTGCCTGGCGCACAGTAAGTACCATACAAATGTGAGCTATTATTTTTTTTGTTGTTTTTTTAATTTTTTTTAATTTTTTTTTATTTTAGTTTACAACACTCAGTTCTACATAATTTTGAGTTCCAGATTTTCCTCCCTCCCTCTGCCCCTCCCTCCCCAAGACAGCATGGAATTCCATAAATTTCCACATATAACTTCGCATTGAATTAATTTACACACTAGTCAAGTTGTGGAGAAGAATTATGACCAATGGAATGAATCATGAGAAAGAAGAAACAGAACCCCCCCCAAAAAAAACCAACCCAAAAACAAAAGAGAGGAAAAAAAAAAGCGGGGGTGGGGGGGGAAGGCGAGCATGAAGTATGCCTCAATCTGCATTCATACTTCATAGTTCTTTCTCTGGATGTAGATAGCATTCTCCATCATGAGTCCTTTGAAGTTGTCTTTGCACCTTGTGTTGCTGAGAAGAGCAAAGTCTATCAGGGTCAGTCCTCACGGAATCCATATATCTGTGGTTGTGTATAATGTTCTCCGCTCACTCAGTATGTATTCTCCCTCCCCCACTACTTAATAAACTCCACTGCCCCGCTATTTCCTCCAGAATCAAATATAATATCCCCTGTTTGACTTTTAAATCCCTTCACAAACTTGTCCCTTCCTATCTTTCTAGTCTTCTTACATTTCATTCCATTCCATGTAATCTTTGATCCAACAACACCTGCCTTCTTGCTGTCCCCCACACAGCACTCCATCTCTCAACTCTGTGCTTTTTTACTGGCTGTCCCCTCATGCTTGGCAAGCTCTCCCTCTTCACCTCTGTCTTCTGACTTCCCTTTCTTCTTTCAAGACTTGTTCAAATTCCACCTTCTGGAAGAAACCTTTGCCAGTCCACCCCGCCCCCCTGCCCCCACTGCTAGTTCCTTCCTTCTGAGATTTTATGCCCTTTACACTGTATATATGTTGTATGTACATAGATGTTTTACCTATTTTCTCCTCCATTGGAATATGAACTTCTTGAGAGCAAGAATTGTTTTTGCCCCTTTTGGTATCCCCAGCACTTAGCACAATTCCTAGAAATCTAATAAGATTTTAATAATGCTTGTTGACCAGTTTATATCCCATTGTGCTTGTTTTTTTGTTGATGATAAAAAAAAAACACCCTTTGATTCAGTAGAAAAAAGTACTGCCTTAAAGGCTCCCTTCTAACAAGGTGTCTTCCATGTGTTCATCAGAATTTCCTAAGATTCCTTGATAACTATAACAAGAAAAGTGACCTTAGTCAGTGGCCCTCTGGTCATTAATATTAGATTACCTATAAAAGATATAGACATATGTTCACCAAAGGTATTTGCCTATTTCATGTAGGAGATCCATGGCAGAGTCCAAGTTTAAGGGAGATTCCAGATATTGTTTGCAGATGACATTATTATGGTTGCATGAAGCCCCAAAACATTACAGAGACTCCTGGACCACTCAAAACAGTTAAGCCTAACCATCCATGCAGGGAAAAAATATTTATGAATGAAGAATGAATGGATAACCTATATGATGGATATGATGGATAACCTATAAGAATGAAGACGGATAACCTATAAAGTTTACCCATCAGTATACAGATCTAGGATAAATAGTGTAAATTGACAACAAATTGAGTTCAGAATTGAGGAGAGCCAGCTATACTGCCTTTGAGAAATTGCAGTGTTCCTTTAATGACCTTAACATTCTTCCAGAAACAAAGTTCTATCTTCTTACCATCTGTGCTTTTGAAGGTTATGTGGCTATAAGTCGTGAAATACTTTAGTCTCCAAAAACTTAAAAACAAGTGTCACTTGAAGGACAATGGTGGGTGTGAGCAGGCTGGATCATATAACCAATAAGGAACTATGAAGAAAAACCAGAGTAAAAGATGCCTTCCAAACAAGATCTGATCAAAAAAGATGAGCTGGTCAAGAGGTAGGAGCAAGAAATAAACAATGGACAGTCAATGAGCATCGCTGCTCTTCTACTGATGTAAAGAGAATAAGAACCCTGCTGCGCCTGCACAGTGGTTGGATCCCCTGTGCTGAACTTATGGGAGTTCATGAACACACACTGTGCAAGATGGGTAGGGCGTGAATGGGTGGCAATTTGCACAGTTGAGGGAACATCCCCTCAGCTGAGAGATCCATTTGAGTGTGGGGAGTCAAGTACCAGAGCAAAATTCTCATACTTCAACTTTGTGAATATGATTAACAAGAGATTGGCCTTAACCTGGGTATTCCTAGGCACACCCCCTATGTAATGTAGATTAAGATCACATGAGCTTTTGTGTTGCCAGGTCAAACTGTTGATTAATACGAAGCTTGCAAACTATAGTCTTTTTCTGAGACTAGGTTATTTAACTTCTCTTTTCTTATTTAGTTAAACTGGACATTTTATAGTTTCGTAAACATTCATTTTATTTAATTTGTTGGTTTTATTGGTATATAGGTGGGCAAAATAATTCCTTAAAATTTCCTTTGTTTCTTCATTTGTTGTGAATTTTTTTTTCCTTTTTGATGCTGTTAATATGGTTTTCCTCTTTGTTCAATCAAAGTAGCTAACGGTTTACCAATTTTATTGATTTTTTTTAATCTAGCTCTTATTTATTTTTCAAACTAGCTCTTACTTATTAATCCGTTCCTGTTGGCATTTGTCTTTTGTTTCGGTTTGGTTTGGTTTTTTGCTTTTACCATAATCTTTTCTCAAATTTAGACAATTTAGCCATAGCCAATTTTCTTTCCTTTGTCTCAACAACTTTACACCCACATTCTACTTCTCTTCCCTTTAACTAACCTCTTCACTCACCTTGGCAGCATACTTTCCAGGGATGTACACATAGATGATGAAGTCGATACATACATCACCAGAGCTAGCTCAGTGTTTGGGAAGCTCCAAAGGGAAGTATGGGAAAGAAGAAGTATTAGGCTGCCTACAAAACTGAAGGACTACAGAGTCATTGTGCCGACCTCATTGTTATATGACTGTGAAACCTTGACAGTATACCAATTGCTGGGAAATTGAACTGCTTCCATTTGAATTTTCTTAGGGAGATTCTGAAGGTCACCTGGCAAGATAAGGTACTAGAGACACTGAGGTCCTTTCTCAAGCTGAACTGCCAAGCATTCAAACTCTACTACAGAGTGCAACTCTGATGGGCTGGCCGTGTTGTTCGCGTGCCAAATGTACATTGCCTAAAAGACTATTTTGCAAGAACTCACACAGGGCAGGGGCTCACATGGTGGTCAGAAGAAGTGATATGAGGACATTCTCAAGGTCCCTCTTAAGAACTTTGGAACTGATTGTAAAACATGGGATACACTGGCACAGGGTCATCCAGCATGACATTTCTACACCAAAAAAGGCTCTTTGTTCTATAAGCAAAGCAGAATTGAAGTAGCTCAAAAGAAATGTGAGATATGCAAATTTAGAGACATCTCCACTCCAAAAGTTCATACGGACTATTTGTGCCCAACCTGTGCTAGAGCCTTCTGAAGTCATATTGGTCTGATCAGCCATAGTCTGACACGCTGTACCTTGATCCCAACATTGCAATGTCATTTTGGTCTTCTTCAAGCATGAAGGACTAACAACAACCTCTTATTTTTTCCACTTTACCCATTTGTTGCCTTACTAGCTACCGTGTTATCTCCTACTCCTTAATCCTGCTCTTTCTCCTATAATCTTTTCTTGCAAAAGCCTAAAGTAGAATCTAGATCTGACAACTGTTCTCCTTCAAATTCCTCATTTGTCCCAAATTTCTCCTCCAAATCAATCTCTGGCCTTCTTTACAAGGCCAGTTACCTCTTATCTTGCCCTTTCTCAGACAATTTTCTTCCAGAGAATCTGATAGTAGAATATGTCCCTATTGAATTTCATCTTATCTGATTAAGCCCAGCGTTTTAACCTTTTGAGATTTCCAGTACTGACTTTGTCATCCAGGGTGCTAGCTTTCCGTATTAGCATCATATCATTTGCGAATCTGATAACTGCGCCTTCATCTGAGTCATTAGCAAGCATGCTGAATAGCGCGTCTCTCAAAAAGATGTAACCTTGGAGCTCTCTTCAAGGGAACTTCCAAGCTGATGTTGAGCCGTTGATCTCTACTCTTTGGATCCTGTCCAAACTAGTTCCAAATTCATCTAACTATATTATCATCTATTCCTACTTCTCTCTGTAAGGACATAATGGAAAATCTTGTCATAAACGTGAGGTCCAGGAACACTATGTGTTTGGCATTTACCTCATTGACCATTATAATAAACCTATCAGAAAAGGAAATTAATTTAGTCTAGCACGTCTTTTTCTTGATGAAACCAGGCCAGATCTTTTTTTAAATTTTTTTTGATATTTTTTAGTTTTCAGCATTGATTTCCACAAGATTTTGAGTTACAAATTTTCTCCCCATTTCTACCCTCTCCCCTACTCCAAGATGGCATATATTCTGATTGCCCCATTCCCCAGTCAGCCCTCTCTTCTGTCACCCCCTTCCCCTCCCTGCCATACCTTTTCCCCTTACTTTCTTGTAGGACAAGATAGATTTCTATGCTCCATTGCCTGTACATCTTATTTTCCCGTTGCATGCAAAAACAACCTTTTTTTTTTGAGCTTCTGCTTTTAAAACTTTGAGTTCCAAATTCTCTCCCCTCCTCCCTCCCCACTCACTCTTCCTAAGAAGGCAAGCAATTCAACACAGGCCACACATGTATCATTGTGCAAAACACTCCCATAACTAGTCATGTTGTGAAAGACTGACTATATTTCCCTCCATGCTATCCTGTCCCCCTTTATTCAATTTTCTCCCTTGACCCTGTCCCTTTTCAAAAGTGTTTCCTTTTGATTACTTCTTCCCCCATCTGCCCTCCCTTCTATTGTCCCCCTTTTTTTAATCCCCTTCCCCCTACTTTCATGTGGCATAAAATACTCAATTGAGGTATATGTTATTCCCTCCTTAAGTCAAATCCAATGAGAGCAAGATTCACTCATTCCCCCTCACCCGCCCCCTCTTCCCTTCCAACAGAACTGCTTTTTCTTGCCACTTTTATGTGAGATAATTTACCCCATTCTATCTCTCCCTTTCTCCCTCTCTCAATATATTCCTCTCTCATCCCTTAATTTGATTCTATTTTTTTTAGATATCATCCCTTCATATTCAACTCACCCTGTGCCCTCTGTCTATATATACATATGTACATATATATACATATATATGTATATATGCATGTATATATATACATATTCCCTTCAGCTACCCTAATAGCGAGGTCTCATGAATTACATTCATCATCTTTCCATATAGGAATATAAACAAAACAGTTCAACTTTAGTAAATCCCTTATGATTTCTCTTTCTTGTTTACCTTTTCATGCTTCTCTTGATTCTTGTGTTTGAAAGTCAAATTTTCTATTCAGCTCTGGTCTTTTCACTGAGAAAACTTGAAAGTCCTCTATTTTATTGAAAATCCATATTTTGCCTTGGAGCATGATACTCAGTTTTACTGGGTAGGTGATTCTTGGTTTTAATCCTAGCTCCATTGACCTCTGGAATATCATATTCCAAGCCCTTCAGTCCCTTAATGTAGAAGCTGCTAGATCTTGGATTATTCTGATTGTGTTTCCACAATACTCAAATTGTTTCTTTCTGGCTGCTTATAGTATTTTCTCCTTGATCCTCTGGAATTAGGCTACAATATTCCTAGGAGTTTTTTTTTTTTTGGGGGGGGGGATCTTTTTCAGGAAGCAATTAGTGGATTCTTTCAATTTCTATTTTACCCTCTGGCTCTAGAATATCAGGGCAGTTCTCTTTGATCATTTCTTGAAAGATGATATCTAGGCTCTTTTTTTGATCATGGCTTTCAGATAGTCCAATAATTTTTAAATTATCTCTCCTGGATCTATTTTCCAGGTCAGTGGTTTTTCCAATGAGATATTTCACATTGTCTTCCATTTTTTCATTCCTTTGGTTCTGCTTTATAATATCCTGATTTCTCATGAAGTCATTAGTTTTCACTTGCTCCAATCTAATTTTTAAGGTAGTATTTTCTTCAGTGGTCTTTTGGACCTCCTTTTCCATTTCGCTAATTCTGCCTTTCAAGGCATTCTTCTCCTCATTGGCTTTTTGGAGCTCTTTTGCCATTTGAGTTAGTCTATTTTTTTAAGGTGTTATTTTCTTAAGTATTTTTTGGGTCTCCTTTAGCAAGTCATTGACTTGTTTTTCATGATTTTCTTGCATCACTCTCATTTCTCTTCCCAATTTTTCCTCTACTTCTCTAACTTGCTTTTCCAAATCCTTTTTGAGCTCTTCCATGGCCTGAGACCAATTCATATTTTTCTTGGAGGCTTTTGATGTAGGTTCTTTGACTTTCTTGACTTCTTTTGGCTGTATGTTTTGGTCTTCTTTGTCACCAAAGAAAGATTCCAAAGTCTGATTCTAAATCTGGGTCCGTTTTCACTGCCTGTTCATGTTTCCAGCCAACTACTTGACCCTTAAGTTTTTTTAAAGGTATGACTGCTTGTAGAGTAGAGAGTACTTTGTCCCAAGCTTTAGGGGCCTTGTGCTGCTGTTTTCAGAGCTACTTCTACACAGCAAGCTCTGCCACACCAGCACCCCTCCTCCCCCAAGAACCGCCAACATGGACTACAACTCAGATCCAAGAATGCTCTGCACTCCCACTCTGATCTGCCGCTTAATTCTTCCCACCTGGTGGACGTGGGGCTGGAAGCCACTGCAGCTGGAAGCAGCCCCAGAGCTGCACCACTTCCACGCCCCTCCAGGGCGGTCGCCGACCACGTACTCCTTTCACTCCATTCTAGCAGTTCTACCCACTAACTTTCTCTGTTGTCTTTGGTGTTTGTGGGTTGAGAAGTCTGGTAACTGCCACAGCTCAATGATTCAGGGTGATAGGGCCTGTTCTGCCCAGCTCCCAGGTCTGGTTGGTCCTGGCACGGGTCACACTGGGCTCTGCTCCACTCCGCTCCCAGCACCCTGCAATAGACCCTTCCCCGTGACCATCCAGGCTGTCCTGGGATGGAGCCCTGCTTCCCTCTGTTATTTCATGGGTTCTGCAGCTCTAAAATTTGTTCAGAGCCATTTTTATAGGTATTTGGAGGGACCTGGTGGGGAGCTCACACAAGTCCCTGCTTTCCAGCCACCATCTTGGCTCCACCACCTCCCCGCCCCATACTGGATCTCAATGATCATTGCTTTCCTAAGCAATCACAAACCATCCTTTTAATAATACTTTCTGAGAGCTTGCAAGAAACCAAAGCTGAGCTCATCAGTCTACAGTCTGAGGAATCTACAACTTCCATTCTGAAAGTCAGAACACCTGCCCTTCTCCAGCCCTGCAGCTTCTTTCTCCTTCTCCAGTTTTTCAAACTCACAGACAGTGGTTCAACACTCACATATTCCAGTAACACAGGATAGAGTTCACCTAAGCCTGGGACCAAATGAATTGAGGGCCACTAGGTTCTCTCTTACCATCTCTTCACCGATATTGTATTCCAATTCCCTGTTAATTGTACTTCTCTCTTTCCCCATATGAAGATCATCCTGGTTGGCAGAGAAAGCAAAAAAAAAAAAAATAACAGTTGACTCATTCTGCATTCTCTTCACTGTCTCTTACCATCATTCTGTTCCTTCCAAGGCATTGCCTTTTTCTTCTCTGATCATTCTCTTTCTCCCACAGAGGATCAGAGGCTATGGGTATAGTCACTTCAGTAAGCCAGAGGATACGTGGCTGGGGCAGTGGGGGTCACACAGCTGAAGTGTCACCCAGACGATAACGAGAAGTCACATTTGGGAATAATGCAGCAAAGGTCACAGTTTAAGTGGTCACTGAAGGAGGACACCCAGGGAGGTCAAAGGTAGTCATATTGGGAGATTCGTCATGCAAACTTTTTATCTTGAGGGTGGACAGAAGGTTACAATGGAAGGCTGGGGATTTGGTAGGAGAATGGGCCGAGGTAAGTATGGGCAAGTTTAGGGATTTCTGGGTCAGGGGAGTTTTAGGAATCACAGATATCACAAATCTTAGGCCATCAAAGATGCTGAGACTGTGGTAGATGAGTTGCGGCTAGCAGCAGAGAAGGCAGAAGAGAAGCTGGCACTGGCTCGGCTGGAGCTGAGAGAGCAGACCCAAGAGGGTGGGTACCTGGGCCTCAAGGCGCTATGAGCCTTGCACACTTGGGGACTTAAGACCCTGACTGTGCTGGGGCCCTTTGGCTCTCCCACTGACCCATCAGAAAGAACTGGAGGGAAAAGCTGGGGCCTCTAGAGGGAATGTTGGCATTCCGGGGTGGGGGGGTGTTGGGGCAAGGCCTTTGGATCTCCATTCTAATCATCCCCACAGAGGAAGGAGAGCTACCCGGGCTGAAGTGTCCAGTGGCTGAACTCCACGATGTGTTGCTCAAGGATGTGGGTGACCGGATCCAGAGTGATGGGAGGTCAGTGCAGGGTGGATAATGAGTCTTGGCATATTGGGGTGTTCAGAAGGGTTTGGGGAGTTGGGAAGTTATTTTAACTAAAGGGAGGTTAGTATGACTCGGTGATAGGGGGTAGAAAACAAGGTCAAGGGCCCGTCAAAACTATGTTGTCATTGGCCTCCCCAGGTGGCCCCTGGTTGTTGATCCCTCAAGCCAAGCAGCCACATTCCTTCGCTACCAGGACACCAACTATCTGGACACCCTCAACCCAGCCCATATGCAGCCTGACCGTGTGCGCCTGGCACTGCTTGGGGCCCTCAGGTGTGGCGAGAGGGAGGCACAAACCCATTCCTGTTCAAACGTGTATGCCCACACACAAACCCGTCCACATCCAAAAACCCAATTAGTTCCCAGGGCAGCTTCTCCTAAGGCTCGAATGACCCCTTCCCCACCTTGATTCTGGCCTCACCACTATGACTAGAGCCCCTTTGTTTTTTGCTATTCATTCTGATACCTCTCTTCAAGGGATCCCCTATTCCTTCTTCGTCCTTTCTTTCTCCTGATAGTAGCCCTCCCAGGTGCATAGGCTCCAGGGAAAGGGGTAGAGGAGACATCCATGATATATGCCTCCTCACCCCTAGTACTGGCACCTAGGTTTGGGAAGCCCCTGGTGTTTGATATGCGTGAGATTGACATGTTTGAGGTGGTGAAAAGGCAGCTAGACGCTATCCAGCCTGGACTGGCCCAGGAACTTCTCTCCAAGAACCTGCTAAAGAAGGACAAGTATGAGAGAAGGAGTCTTAGGGAAGCTATGATGGGAGGGACAGAGGGGAGAAGGGGCAGTCCTTCCATAGATTTTTGCTTATCCTCCCTCCCTCCCTGACCCCATTGACCCCAGAAACCCCCTAACCCAGCTAACCATCCCTTTCCTTACTGATCCTCTTTGACCCCCATAACCCCTCAACTCCGCTGACCATCCCTGACCGCACTGACCCCTTACCTCCAGATTCCTGTCCCTGCTTCGTCCAGGCGATGGTCCTGAGTATGACCGTAACCAGTTCCAGATCTCTAGGACCATTCACTTCAAGGTCTTCTTCCTGACAAAGACCCGAAGGCCACCAGACTCACAACTGCAGGTCCTACTCCCCATACAGGTGCTACTGCCCAAGGACAAATACTAGGCAACAGGCAATAAGAAGGGGAAGGGTGGGGCTGGACAATAAACTGTGTGTACAGGCCTTGGGCACCATCCGTGGCTAGAATTGGGAAGAGGAGATTCGTAGTAAGGAGGAGGATGGAAGATGCATGTATCTGGATCAAGATAGGTGCGTCATGGGGAAAAGTGTGTGTGTGTGTGTGTGTGTGTGTGTGTGTGTAGGGCACTATGTATATACATGTCAGAATGGGGGGCAGTGGAACATTGTGTCACATTCTGGTCCTGCTTTTATTTCAGGAGGGAGGGGGCTGCATTTGTGTGGGTATCTCTACATTTGGGGTTGAGGGGAGGAGGACACTATGTATGTGTAATGGGTTATTGGCAGCTCACTTACTTTGCCCAGCCCTTCCATGAACCTTAGTTACAAGACCAAATGGTTTTCCCTCTTAATTTCCTGCCCTAGGAAATCCTCTACTGGCCACTAGGTGGCAGGAGGCATGCACAAGCCAAACATACTGAAGGTGATGGTAGTCTTGAGAATTTCTCATTTAACTTGTGCCTAAGGAGCAGAGTCCTGCAGACCCTACCCTGGCTCTTAGAAAGACCCCCCCAAGCCCTGATTTCTCCATCCTCTCCACCCAACCCTTAGTGCTGGCAGCACCAGGGTAAATCAATCATACATGGTCACAGCAACAACTTTGAAATACAGAATTAGAAGCCATAACATGTTTTTGAGGGCACGAATAAGGAACATTTCATTGTTGACTCCACCAAAGGAGGTGCCATTGTGCCGTTACAGAGAGTCATCAATTCTGAGTTAGAAGGAAAGAAGCTAGATCACCTAGTTTAACTCATTTTACAACTGGAGAAAATTAGGGCCTAGAGAGGAGGAGTGACCTGCCCTAAGTCCCTAGCAGAAAAGGTTGAAGCCAAGTCCTCTTACTCCAAATCTAGTGTGTTTTTGACCGTTACACCAGCACAAAGCATTTCATTGCCAGTTTCCTCATCTGAAAAATGATGGGGTAGCTAGGTGGTACAGTGGATACAGTGCTGGCCCTGGCGTTAGGAGGACCTCAGTTCGCATCCCTCCTCAGATACTAGATGCGTGACCCTGGTCAAGTCACTTAACCCTGTTTGCCTAAGTTCCCTCTTCTGTAAAATACGCTAGAGAAGGAAATGGCAAACCCCTATAGTGCCTTTACCAAGAAAATCCCAGATGAGCTCACAAAGAGTCTGACATGACTAATCAACCAAAAAAAAAATTAAGAGGATGGGCTCTGGGATGCCTTCCAGTCCTAAATCTTGGGCACCATCCATGGCTGGGATTGGGAAGAGGAGATTCATAGTAAGGAGGAGGATGGAAGATGCCCAAAACTGATACTTATTGTAGCGTCAACAATCCAAGATGAAACCAATTACACAATAGAATCAATTTTATTTTCCCACAACAAACTAATCATTTATTGCAAAAAAGGTTCTGCCATAATTAGAAATGCTTTTGCCTGGGGAAAAAATGGTTGAATGGATTTGGTGTGATAGTAGACAGTCTGACAGAGTGCAGTCACCTGAGGGGTGGGCCACCGAGGACCCAACTGTGGAGATGTGGGGAAGACCGACTACCATGAGGAGCCCTGGGCCCTAACCCTTGGATGTAAATACCTTGGGGCAAAGTCCAGGTTGCCCTGATTCTGATTACAACTCTACTGAGATCATGCATTGGAGATACAAAAACAAGAACAAAATGATCCCTGCCTTTGAGGAGTTCATACTCCACAGATAAGTAAAACTAAGATGATTTGAGGAAGAAAATACTTGTAGGGATCAGAAAAAGGCTTTGCAGTTTAAAAAAGGGGGGCGGGGTGCGCCTGAGCTGAGCTTTGAAGGAAGCCAAGGATTCAGGGAGGTAATATGAAGGATGGATTGGAGAGGGAAACTACTGGAAACAAGAGCCCCAATTAGGCTATAACGATAGTCCCAGTGAGAGAAGAAAAGGGACTGAGGCAGGATGGGAAGAGAGGAGATATGAAGAATATTGATAGAGAATACACAAGTCTTATCAACTAAGCGGATATGGGGGTGGGAAGGTAGAACCCTGCCACGCAAAGGAAAGTGAAGACTGGGCAACTAGAAGAATGGCAATTCATTACCAACAAGGACTAAGTGTTGTACAGTGGCAGTGACAACCAAGGAGGTGATCAGCCTTTTCCAGTCTTAGAAGTGGATTGGGAAACTTAATTTCACAAGTGAGGCATGGCAAGACAACAGCCCATATGAAAAGACTTTAATGAACATATTCCCCTACTCCCCTTCCCCTGCCAAAAAGAAAAAAAAAAACCAACCACTTTCTGAGGATCCATTAATAGAAGTCTAGTTTTCTTAAGGGAAATGATGATCCTGCCATATATACTTTGCCTTGGTCAGACCACTTCTGGAGTATTCACTTCTGGCCACTATTTGGAATTGTAATTTTAGAGCTGGAAAGGCTTGTACAGTTCATCAAGTCTAACTCCCTCATTTTACAAATGAATTAAATAAGTCCCAGAGAAATCAACTGACTTGCCCAAAGTCACACATATAGTAAGTGATGGAGGTAGGCTTTGAACTCAGGATTTGTGATTCCAAAACCAATGATTGTTTCCATGTACATGTGTTTCAACAATCCGGCTAGCAGCTGCTGTGGGGGTGAAAAACCAACAACAACCAGCTCACAGGACACTGCAAGCCCAGGTTCTTTTGATCTGCTTTACCAAGGAAAGCAACATTAAGGGGTTGACGATCTTACTTTAATCCAGCATACAAATACCATTCACTTAGTTCAGGGGAAAAAGTCAGCACCCTGAACTTCAGAGCAAATACAAATTACAAGCATTGACAGACTGACCAAATACAATTCATAGTTACCAACATCTGAGTTCGGCCAGGGAGCTCATAGCAACTACTGGCCCAGAGTCACACGCACCACTACTGCTGTAGGTCAGAGCTCTGAAAAAGGAAAGCCAGCCCCTGGTTTTATATCTTTTTCAGGGTCAAGGGTGAGTCACACATGTGACACACCCATGTGACCTAAAGTCATCACAAAAAATGCAACTTAAACCCACGTGGTCTAAAAGCCTCTGATGTCACAAACATTTCACTCAAACCCATGTAAACTAGGCTTTCCCTTGAGGCAAGGAGGTCATCAAGGACTCCTAATTTAATCAAGGAAATAAAGGCCAAACTTCTCAAAGGCACTTGGTTGAATTAAGTGCTAAGAGCCCATTTTGATTGCCAATACTACATGTCACCTCATTTTCAAGAATATTGACAAGCTAGAGAGAGTGCAACCAGGATGGTGAGAGGTTTGGAGACCTCCCCCTACTACGATTATTGAAGGAACTGGGAAATGTTTAGCCTGGAGGCTTAAAGGGCAACATAATAGTATCTAAGTATTTGAAGGATGGTCAGGTGGAGAGATTAGACTTGTCCTTCTTGGGCCACAGAGAGCAAAACTAGGAAGAATGGATGAAGATTTCAGTCAGATTTAGGCTTTATATAAGGAATAACTTTCTAACAAAGCTAGCCAAAGTAGAATGGGATCCCTTGGCTGATCATGGGTTCTCTCACACTGGAGGTCTTCACCCAATGACTGGAAAAAGGTGAAACAGTTTATGGAGTCCATAACTGATGATTTCTTAAGTGTAGGAATTTTAACTTGACTCACTAGGTCGTAGTGGTCAACACAGCTTCCATGGTTAAACCAGCCCTGTTCTTAGGGTCCCTCACTTTTAAATCTCCCTCCCCCTGCAACATGTCTTCCCCGTACAGGGCTGCTATTTACCACATGACCTCAACCACTCCCACCACCCACACATGTACTCTAGAGCTATATCTACCCACTACTGGCTCTGTTTCCCTGCTTTCTACAATTCACCAACAGCAGCAGGTGATGTGGTTAACCAGCTAGTGGGATTGTAATAGATTATTTGGCCATCAAATAAGCTACTTCTTTCATCAATTTCTCTCAAGCCCATGAGTTGCTGTACCTGGCTCCCAAGGTTCAACAGTGATCCAGAGATATGACCTAGAATATGCCCCTCCCCAATTACCAAAAAACAAGAAATCCTTCATCTCTTTGAGCCCCATTCCAATTTTAGAATTATTCTTCATGAGAATTTGTAAATCCACTCAATGACCATGTGGTTTATTGAAATAGTCAAGCTGATACAGTCTAGGAGTGCTAAGAACCATGAAATTCAAGTTTACAGGGCAGGGGGTCTGCCTTGAAAGAATTTGACCACTCAAGCAGTCTTTCAGTCAGAGAGAAGGTTTATCGTATTTCCAAGAGAAGCGGGCCAGACTCCTAGTGAACCTGTGGTGTTTGTGATGCCAATACAAATGGGCCAGATTTTAAGAATCTGTACATTTGATTAGGGTAAGATTGATATTTTATACAGAAAGACTGTGGGAAGATCTGGATGGGATCTAGGAGTGGCAAGTAGCCTGGGATGGTCCAGAGATAACAAAGAATAGCTCTAGATGGGATTAAGGAGCATCAAGTAAGCTAATTAAGTATTCAAGGTGGGCTGGGGTGGGCCAGATGCCTTGGGCAGAGGCACCAGTGATCTGGGGTATTGAAATGTATGGGGAAATTCAGAGACTGGGTTGCTTTCAAAGACATGGTATTTTGCCTTTAGGCGTTCAAATCCCATCCGCATCAAAGTAGCCTAAAAACACAAACTGTATGAGGTTTTCAAATAAGTTGCAGAATGGCCCTTGGGATCTATTCCCCTTCCCCACCCCCCACCCCTGTCCTTTATCCCAGCTAGTAAAGGTGGCAGGGGAAGGGGAGGAGGTAATGCAAAAGAGAAGGGATTTGGCAAGTTTTAGAACTTGAAATTTCCTGAGTAAGCCCTCTAATGGAACAGGGAGAGGAAGCACTGCCTGGAATAGAGTCTGCATCTCACCATGGCTATGCTTCATGTTAGGTATGCCCTCCTCAAGTCAGTCAGTCTCAAATCCCACTCCATTGTGGTCCATCTGCCCCTTCTTCCCATCTATTATAGGTTCATAGTTCCTGAGGTCTCTGCATAGGTCTTCATTTCAGAGCACTCCAAGAACAAACTCAGCTCTTGCCATCACCCTAGCTGCTACTGGGCATTGGATATCCCTCTACTTCAGGGTTCAGAAGCAAAATCCAAGATGGAGCTTGAATGGATTTCTGGCCCGAAATCCACAAAACTCATTTCAGGGAGTCTCCTTAAGGACCAGAGAACTCTGGAAACATTTCCTTGTCTTCCCTAAACTACCTTAGCCACTTCCTGGAGGGCTTAGAAAAACCTGGTTACACATGATTTTCTCCTACAGCGAGGAAAGGGAGGTTCCAAGGGAGGTTTCCATTCCACCTAGTCAAAGGAGATCAGAGATAAGAGGAAGGAAATGATACTCTCCCCATGGTGTGATTCAATGAAATTAAACATTCTGTGCTATGGGAAAAATGGAAGATATTTATGAGATACCATCCCTGCCCTCATAAAGTTTGCAATCTAAGGAGGTGGGGGATGGGAGGGGCAATACAAAATATGCACAGATAATAGGAGAATTTGCCTCTGCCTTTATAGAAGCTAACCTCAAAGCAGCTTTGGTTTGCTCATAGTACCAACATTAACTCACTGATGAATTCTCTGACACAACATTCCCAGGGTACCTTATTCCTGTACACCGTGGGTTGTGTCAAAGATAACTATGTGGAGAGAGTCCCCGGTGTAGCCAATGACTCTAATGCAGATGTGGACTCTACCCCCAAACTGAACACTCTTGCCAGCTGCTGGCCAAAATGGAGAAGAAAGAAAAGAGACTACTTTAGACACCATACCATCTATTTGAATTCATATGGCCTTCTCTAGCTATGTTGGAAGGACAGGAAAATTAATTGGAGGAAATTTGCTACATGATTCACTTGTTATTATCTTGATACCACTTAATGCTTTTTCTTTAAGTGTGAGCATTATCTAGCTTGGTCTAGAAGAGATTCATGGCATGTAAGGCTCAGTGTTGCATTTTTTTTAATAAGTGAGGAACCCAAACAGGTTATCAGGAAGCTATGCATAAATAAGAATGCAACCACCTTTCTTAAGCTCTGCTTCTCCCCACATGCACCATTCATATCCTAGATAGCTAGGTGGCTGGAAAATTCTGACAAAATTGGTTGCGTAGAGAAGTTCATCATTTGTGTGACAGTTTCATAATGGCATGCTTGCCCAGGTTCTGGACAGTGGATGATGCTCTCATTGTTTTCCCAGGCACCATTGAAGTGAAGCAAAGCTGTGTGCTTGCTTCCATGCTTTTTAGCAAGATGTTTTCAGAGATATTGTCAGACGCCTTCAGTGACGATGAACACGCATCAAGGTTAGCTACTGCACTGATGGTAAATTACTTAACTTGAAAAGACTACAAACCAAGACTAAAGTTGAGGGAGTGTTGGTGCATGATTTTTTATTCACAGATGATTATGTGCTCAATGCAACCTCAGAAGTTGAGATGCAACAAAGTATGGATTGATTCTTTTCAGCTTGTACTAATTTTGGCCTAAAAATTAACACCAAGAAAACACAGGTTCTCCACCAGCCAGCACCATAATATCCATGCCTGAAACCATCACTTACAGCAAATGGAAAAGTTTTGAAAGCTATGGATAAGTTCACTTACCTTAGTAGTGCACTTTCCAGGGGTGTACTCATTGATAAGGAGGTTGCACACGCATTGCCAGGGCTAGCTCAGTATTTGGGAGGCTCCAAAAGAAAGTGTGGGAGAGAAGAGGTATTAGACTGTCTACCAAACTCGAAGTCTACATACCTTTTGTGCTGACCTCATTGTTATATGCCTATGAAACCTGGACCATACCATACCAGAGCCTTGCCAGGAAACTGAATTGCTTCCATTTGAATTGTCTTAGAAGATTCTGAAGATCACCTGGAAAGATAAGGTACCAGTCACTAAAGTCCTTTGTGGAGCTAAACTGCCAAGCATTCAAACTCCACTGCAGAGACTGCCATTCCAATGGGCTGGCCACATTGTTTGAGTGCCAAACATACATTTGCATAAAAGACAATTTTACAGAGAGTTCATGCAAGGAAAGTGCTCACATGGTGGTCAGAAGGAGCAATACAAGGACACTCTCAGGGTCTCTCTGAAGAACTTTGGGATCGATTGTGTGGCACTGCAGACACTGGCACAGGCTCTTCCAGTGTGGCATGCCTTCATCAAAGAAGGCTCTGTGGTCTATGAGTGAAGCAGAATTGCAGTAGCTAAAAAAAAATGAAATGCACAAATTTGGAAACACCTCCACCCCAAATGTTCATATGGACTATTTGTACTTGACCTGTGGTAGAGCATTCCAAGCTCATATTGGTCTGATCAGCCACAGTCAGACACAGTATACCTTGATTCTAATATAGTGATGTCATTTTGGTCCTCTTTGGAAAACAAAGAAAAACAACCAACCAACCAGCTAGTTGGCACAGTAGATAGAGCTCTGGGCCTGGAGTCAGGAAGACATCAGACACTTACTAGCTGTGTGACCCTGGGCAAGTCACTTAACCTCTGATTGCCGCAGTTTCCTCTTCTGTAAAATAGGGATAATAATAGCACCTACCTCCCAGGGTTGTTGTGAGAATCAAATGAATTAATAATTGTAAAGCCCTTAGCACAGTGCCTGGCACATAGTAAACTCTATATAAATGTTAACTGTTATTATTATCATCATTATTATTGTTAAAGGCACCAAAAAGAAAGTCAATGCAGAGTTGAATTTCCCGGGGCATTTTAACTCAAAGGGAGTTACCTAATTCTTTCTATAATAACCCATAATGGGCTATTTGAAAGCATCACTTCCTTTACAAGAAATACAGCAGACAACACAAATAACGATGGTACCCCCGCAGATTGTCTAGAAGACCATTCTACCCTAGATCTGGGGACAATATTTGGTAATGAAACTTCCTTATCTGATCATAATCTGCTGTCATTCTATTTCTTCCTTTCCCTTGCAACCCCAAAACCCTGTTCTTTGTCCTTACCACGTCCTCCAATCCCTATACCCATCAGTTCTTTTCCAAACTATCACCTGAGCACTGACTACACTCCTCTCCTTCCATCTTGACCCTTTGTGAAGCAGTTCACACCATCTTCTTCTCTTGCCCCCTAATGATGCTGGAGAAAATGATGAGACCATGCCAACTGCCTCTAGTTTAAGTCTGTTACATACTCAACAGGATCCTCACCACAGCAAGGCAATCCTTTCATATTCCCTAATGGAACCACTTTCCCACTTACCACAGTGGTTCTTCCAAACCTTTTCATCCTTCCTCTAGCCTCCCATAGCTCACCTTCCCTTTACTCTCTCAGCTGAAAATTTCACTTCATATTTCACTGAAAAATTGAAGTAATTCACCTTTTCTCCTCTCTTCCTCAACACACCATCCGCCACACAGATGTCTTCTGCCACTGTTTCCTCCTTCACTACTGTCTCACATAACAAAGTGGGCCCTCCTCCTTGCCAAGGCTAACCCCTCTGCTTTCCAGTGTGATCCCATTCCATCCCCATCTTCTACAACAGATTGTCCCCTTTATCATTCCCACTCTTTTATTCATCTTCAACCTCTCCCTGTCTAAAGGCTGCTTTCCTGCTGCCTATAAACATGCTATTTGTAAATATAGGTCAGGTTAGACATTGGGATGAAATGAGGCATCTGCTCAGGCAGTTACCAGGGCATGGTGACTCACATAGTCTCAGGCACCCATCATGTTTGAGAGGAATGGAGTCCTCATGGCTTAAGATTTTTAACCCCAGCAAGAAAGCTGTGTCAGGAAGCTGAAGTCAATCAGATTTCATAGGGGGAGGAAGCTTCACCAGGGAGGTCACTAGGGAAGGGGGCGATGAATGAAAGAAGTTGTGGGGTACAGGTTATGTGTGGAGAGGAAGCTATATCAGGAGTATGGGAAACTGTATCAGGAAACTGCTGTCCTACCACACATGTCTATGTCTCTCCTATCCTCAAAAAAAAAACATTCTCTTGATCCAGCCTTCCCCGCTAGCCATTATCACATTTCTCTCCTGCCTTTGTGCCTAAACTCCTTGACAAAGCCATCTGCAATTAGTGCCTCCGTTTTCTTTCCACTCACTTTCTTCTGAAATCTCTCTAGTCTGTGAGAGATAAAAATTAATATTACCTCTGATTTCTACTGTATTGATTCTGATTTTATGCTGTACTAACTTTATGATTGGGTCTGCATCCATCTGGTTTCAGTTTAGCTCAGAAATCCAGCTGAGCTAGCTCATAGTTTTGTTTAAAAGAAATGTTGTTATCTCTCCCCTCCTGCCAGTATCCCCTAGGATAGTTAATAGTTCATAGTCCTGCAAAATTACCATCCCCAAAAGATATGGTCCGTCCTTTACTGGTTTTTGTGTAGTTAAGAGAGTTTTTATATCTTCCAAGGAGAAAGCGATTCTGCCCCTATGGACCCCCCATAAAGTAATTAACATTCTTTAATTGTTAGAGAGAGGCAGTCTGACCCAATTTAGTATGAGTGACCCACTTTATTAACAGCTATATGAGTCACTGTTAATAAACTGTTATCTTGCCCAGAAAACTTGCCTCGGTGTCACTTTACCTGCCG
The DNA here is from genome assembly GCF_011100635.1 of Trichosurus vulpecula. Taxonomy (NCBI): domain Eukaryota; kingdom Metazoa; phylum Chordata; class Mammalia; order Diprotodontia; family Phalangeridae; genus Trichosurus; species Trichosurus vulpecula. The sequence goes on from NC_050573.1 coordinate 80,687,480, forward strand.
CAAGTCTGATTTCCCACCTCCATCATTCAACTGAAACTGCTCTCTCCAGAGTTACCAGTGATCTCTTAATTACCAAATCCAATGACCTTTTCTCATTACTCATCCTTCTTAAGTACTCTGCTGCCTTTGACACTGTTGATCACCCTCTTTCCCTTGATATTCTCCTCTCCCTTGGTTTTCAGCACACCACTCTCCCCTGTTCTCCTCCTACCTATCTGACTGCTCCTTCTCTGTGTCCTTTGTTGGATTTTCATCCAGATCCCCCCACATCACTAACTGTGGATATTCCACAGTAGTCTGTTCATAGGCCCTCTTCTCTTCTTCCTCTACACCATTTTACTTCATGATTTCATGACTGCCCATGGATTCAATTATCTCTATGCTGATGATCCTCCAACCTACTTATCCATCCCCAACCTTTCTGTTGACCTCCATCCTCACATCTCCAACTATCTAATTGTACATCTCAAATTGGATGTCCCATAGACATTTTAAACTCACCATGTCTTAAACTGAACTTATCTTTTCTCCCAAACCCTCCTCCTTTCCTTACTTGCCTCTTACTGTAGAGGGTACCACATTCTCCTAGTCACCCAGGCTTACAATCTAAGTTTCATCCTTGCCTCCTTCCTCTCTTTCATTTCATATATCCAATCTATTGCCAAGGCCCAGAGTTAATTTAAAATATGGTCAGAGAAGGCTTGCCAGTGGGAAAACAGAGGCATGCTTGTGTAAAAACAAAGAGAGAGGGGCCCTATACCATCCCTCTTGACATAAGTGACTCCATCTTTAAACTAGTCAGCATTTTACTATAAATGAGCTGGCTCATCTTCTCCTTTCTGTTTAGATTTTCTCTCTACTCCAGTTCTTTTGTAAAGCTGACTCTCAGAAGAAACGGAAAATTCCTTCCTAACTCCCCTCCCTCCACCCCAGGCCAACACTGATTTACAATCCACTGTTCACCCTACACACACTGCAAAACAAAATGCCCTTCCCAAGGTCAGTTCAGAACACTTGTGATCCAAATCACTGATCCTCATTCCTTCTTGATACTTTATATATTCTGTTTAATCAGGGCTTGTGGACTGTGCTTGTTGTTTGTTCTTCCTTCTGCAGGAGGACCAATGGCATCAAGAGGGTGATATCTTGACTCTTAAGTGAATTGGATTTAAGTGAGGCAGAGCTGTGCAAAGTCATCAGCCTCACTCCCTCCTCCAGAGTCATCAAAGTCCATGGCAAGATAAAAGTCAAGACAACTGGTGATGGCCCAGGGAACAATGGAAGACCTTGGCCTTTCAAAATTAAAGTCTTTCCCAAGCCTAACATTTACATGGTGTTTACTGTGTGCCAGGCACTGTGTTAAGTACTTTACAATTATTGTCTTTTTTTTTATTAGATCTTGGTTTAGTTCTATTTTAAGGTAATTTTGTTCTAATTAGGAGGTATTGAAATTGAATTTTTGGGAAAACGTAACTGACTCCATTTTGTCCCGTATCTTCTATTTTTCTTATTCTTGTGGTGTGATGCCTTTTTGACAGTACTGAATGTCTCCTTCACTACTTCTCCTGTTCCTAATTGATTTATGATTATATAAAAAGACTCATAGGACCACAATAGTTTCAGGAACTCATCTATTTCTCATTTTACCTAATAGAACACTTAACATGTTTGATTAACTAACTGGCTGATAAAAAAAGGTACTGTTTCCTGTAGTCTAGACTAAATGGCTATGCTAACAAGGGCAGCATTTCCTTTGTAAAAATTTAAGCATCCTCCCTTTGTTTTAATAAGTACCTTCCCCTGCCTACAAACCCCACCTGAGGTTAATAAAACTGCTTTGTAAGAAGCTGTTATTTTCGTTTGAGTAGCTCAGGAAGAGAGAATATGACTATGTATGTATAGGTGTAAATGTAAGGTATAAGTGTAGGTGTATATATGCATAGATATACAGATATATACAATATACACATAGATATAGATACGTATTGTGAGACCCACTTGAACCCTCCATCACCCAAAGGAGACAACCACAAGACCAGATGAAACTCACTAGGATCATTCTTCTATGTATGACTGATAAAGATCAGAAGCTTTGAACTGGACACTATCTTGATTAATGGCATTTCTCTTGTTATCTCATTGTTTTATAGACACTAGGCTATTATGACACTCTCTTCTTGTTATTACATTCCCTTGTTTTAGAAACCAGACATCCTGAAGGCACTCTCTTGTTCTATGGGAACTGTAATTTTGGCTGACAAAAGACACAAGTCTCCTGAGTTAGGGGAAAGGGAGGAGGGATGGGTATATATTATCTGTGCAGCCTAACCCCAAAGTGAGCTCATTTCCAAGTGAACTCCTATGCATGGACACATGCATGTCTGCCACTTTGAGAGAAATAAACATTTAAACATATGAATACAACCTAATTTTGTTTGTCTTAGGAAAAACTCTGTAAGGTTGACAGTGTATATATATATGTATACGTATGTATATGTCTCCTGAGGAATTAAGACACACACATCCATCACCTACTGACAGTGTTTATCATACTCTTGAATAAGCAAGGACACTGAAAATTCTTGAAAAAGGGGGATGTTTAGTTTCACTTTTGTATGTGAAATCATTATATTGCTGTATTCTTTAAAGTTTGTATGTTAGTGTTGTTCATCCTTCATTCTTGAAAAGGACCAATGACATTACGAGGGTGATGTCTTGACTTGCATGTGGATTGGACATAAGTGAGGCAGAGCTGCACTCCTCCAGAGTCATCTAAGTCCAGTGGCAAGACAAAGATCAAGATGACTAGCAATGGTCTTGGATGTAGTAGGTGCCTTTGGTGTTTCTAAATTAAGGTCTTTCCCAGGACTCAGTTTGTCTGAGGCCACACCCATTCTATGAGTAAAGGCTAGGTAAGAGTTGAGACAAAAGATGGCTCAATTCAATTTGGAACTGTGCCATACACACACACACACACACACACGTGTGTGTATACATATATATAGAAATATACATGAATACACACACATATATATGTATATGTGTGTGTGTATGTGTATATACATAACTGTGCATACCCTTTGATGTGGGAATACCCACTACTAAATCTGTATTCCAGATATCATAAAAAAGGGAAAAGGACCCACATGTACAAAAATATTTATGGAAGCTCTCTTCATGGTGGCAAAGAATTGGAAATTGAGGGAATGCCCATCAACTGGGGAATGGCTGAACAAGTTGTAGTATATGAATGTAATGGAATACTATTGTGCCATGAGAAATGATGAGCAGGCAGACTTCAGAAAAACCTGGAAAGACTTATATGAACTGATGCTGAGTAAAGTGAGCAGAACCAGAACATTGTACACAGTTACGGTCACATTGTACGATAACCAACTCTGATAGACTTAACTCTTCTCAGGAATGCAGTGATCTAAGACAATTCCAAAAGATTCATGATGAAAAATGCTATCCACATCCAGAGAAAGAAAGTTGGGGTCTGAATGTAGATTGAAGCATACTATTTTCTCTTTTTTTTTTCTTTCTTGTGGTTTTCCCTTTTATTCTGATGCTTCTTTCACAACATGACTAATATGGAAGTATGATTAATATGATTGTACACATTTAGTCTATATCAGATTGCATCCAATCTTGGGGGAGAGGGGAAAAAATTTAGAACTTAAAATCTTTTAAAAATGAATGTTGAAAACAAAAAATTAATTAATGTTTTTAAAAAGATGGCTTAATTTACCATCACAAAACTATCTATCTGTGAGGAGAAGACCCTCAGAGTTTCTGGCCAGAATAGAAAACAATTGTTATTCACAGTAATTCTAAGCCATCAAAAGCTGAACAATGAGACACAGAGGCTTGGGTTGGGCCTATTATTGGCCATTCAGAGAAAGCCAGAGTGGTTTGGGCTTAAAGGGTAGTCAAGTAGCTCCATTTAAAACACAATGGGCTTTTTAAAGGCCTGTCTTCTCAGAGATATAACATACAGGTTTACGTGGTTTACACTCAGAAACAAACCTAGACATCTCCTCACAAAAGAGGAGAGGAGTGCTTCGCTACTATACTACAACTGCTACAAATTAAGCATGTGAGAGATGGAAACAAGGGAAGGGACATGTTACATTTTGAGGTTTTGAGAGGTTACCTTTTTACCTTGGCCCCTATAACATTTTTAACATCAAATACTCAACTATAGACCTTAGGTAATTGCCCATTTACCCAACTTATCTCTTATTTTGTTTCTGTATTATTAATAACATGATGAAATGTGAGAGGGGAATAATTAGTTCTAGACCAATTGAATGGATTATTGATTACTGATTGACTATTGTGTTCACTGAAGTTGGATTATTACCGAATCCTTGCATAATAACTGAATAATTATGGGATACTTATTTTTCCTTGTAATAATTGTTTTCCTCACTCTAAGGCAAGAAATTATAAGTTGCTTCATTGCCATCTGCTTATCATATGATGTTGAGAACTGAGTCAAAATAAGGAAATAGAAAATTACTGTTTTCCTTTGTATAATATTTTTTGATTGATATAATACATTTATTATTGTTAAGTGGTTTTTCATTCATGTTGTGAGAAACATACTTAGTCTAGAAAGAACAATATTCGTTGTGAAGCCAAGAAAGTTTTCATTTTATTTTAGCCAATTATTCTACATTCCTAGTGAATGATTACTTCCTGAATGGAGAGTACACTTACTCAGACAAATGCAAACCCTTTTATGCTGTTCCCAATTCAAATTTCCCTCCTGCCTCCCATTGTCTAGGTACTTGAGGGTTCCTAAATCCCACCCCCTGATTATGTGTTTCCACATTTCAATTACCCCCTTTTCATCCTCACATACATTTTTCTTTAAAAGGAAATGCCAATCCAAAATACTATTAGTCTCTTCCCCATTTGTCTGCATCAGATAGCATGAGAAAGGATCCCTCTCAAATGCTAAGAGAATTGCCAAAGGCAAGTTTGAAGATTAGAACCCAGGATATCAATGATAAAAGGTCCCATTATCTAAGACCCCATCTGGGCCAACAGACCTAATCTAAATCCTTTGTGAGTGACACCTGGCCTGGCAGTTCTTTAGATATACAGGAAAAGGGACTTCTTAGAACAAAGAAAAGGCTCTGCCTTTTAGATACATTAATTATCAGGTGGCCCACAACCCCTCACTGTCCCCTTACAAGCAGTTCTCTTACATTAGCCACCAGTGTGACTTCAAATTATATAATTTCTGTGGAAACAAAATTCAGTCATCTTTTACAATGTCCAACTCTCTATGACCCTATTTAGGGTTTTCTTGTCAGAGATACAGTAGTGGTTTGCCATTTCTTTCTCCAGTTCATTTTATTGATGAGGAAACTGAGGCAAACAGGGTGAGGTCACTTGCCCAGGGTCACACAGCTAATATGTGTCTGAGGCCAGATTTGAACTCACAACTTCCTGACTTTAGACCTGGCACTTTATTCACTGTGTCACCTACCTGCCCCATAATCCATTAATACGTGTTAAAGATTTCCATTCACACTCCTGTAATCTCCACTTCTAGGTCATTAAAAAGAGTAATTGTCTGAAGGCTTGCTGGGAAAAGATACCAGGTAACCCAGACCTTCAGCACTTCACATAAACATCAATTATGAATCTGCAGGTCCTAAGTTAAAAGACTCTTTTCTCTCTAGAGGTTAAAATTAAACAGAAGGGCAGGGTGACTGTGTCAATAACTCTCACCTTCTTAAGAATGAAATGAAAACAATGCCATCTTAGAGATATTAAACTATTTTTGCTTAGTCATAAGAAATGCCTTCCTGGTTTTGAAAGAGCCTCTATCACTTCTCTGAAAAAATCTCATGGAGTTATTGATTCATTTTGTGATCATTACCTATTTCCATTGATGTTGGCTTTATAATGTGCTAAGAATGATGGTGTTTAAAATATGAATGGGGAATAATGCAAGTAACACCAAAAGAAGAAGAAGCTGAAAGTACTTAAAACACTCTATTAAAAGCTCAGTAGACACAAAAGATGTGTCATTGTATTACCATGTATTGTGTTACAATGCAAAATAATTCCGATGCCTTGTTGAACCCCAATTTTAATTGTGAACCCCAAAACCCCAAACCAGAGTTTGTTCTAAGAAAGAGGCAATTAGGTGGGGTGCACATTTTTATTTCTTTCAAGCTGGCTTGACATGCATTGTGTGGGAGTTCAGTACAAAACTGGGCCCCACTAAGGGGGCCTGTTCAGAACTTTCTCGTTTTGGCATTTGGGGGTACAGGATTATACACCCTTCGAAGAGTAGGTGTTCCCAAGGGGTGCCAATCAATTGTGATTAGTCAAAACACTGGGAGGTGGGCTATATTAAAATGAGGTCTTGAGCATGTGACTAAGGTCACTTAATACCTTTTCAACAGGGGCTAATATCACCTGCCATCATTCTATATTCAGAGGAAATACTTATTCTATCAGACCAGCTGCCCCATCATGCCAGACCACTCCCAGTCTTAGGCTATCTAGGCAGAAGGATCTGTCTCCTCCTAAAGCTGAGCAGATTAAATCAATTCAGTACAATGTCATCATCAGTAATGTCCTGCTAAAGGAGAGACTGAATTCGTAAGGGGGAGGAGGCTAAGGGGAAACTCTTGAGTATCCAAGTTGATTGCTAAGATTTAAAATCATTTTTAAGAGCCTTGAGTTATCACTCTGGTAAGCAGTAGAACTTCCCTGTGTGAGGTGGACCATCTTTAGACTATTAATTTGGCTGGATTGATTTATGATCTCACTTGATTCAGGTGTAAATATTGATAGTGATAAATCAGCAACTCCTCACATAAGGGGAAATATGAGTCATCTCTAGTGGAATGCTGAGCAACATACCAAAATGAAATGAGTTTTGGGTAGATATTGTGAGAAATGTGGTTTTGGAGATCACTGGACTTCCTAGGCAGGGCCAAAGTATTGAGGAAGAACCCTATGATAATCCCTAGGGAAGGCTGTACAGACCACAGGACTTTCCTAGGAAGACCAAGTGGTAGCCCCCCTTAATCTGTGGGGATCACAGGGCCTCCTAGGGGTCAGACCCTAAGGAGGACCCAAACGATGGCCCCTTAAGAAGGCTGTGCAGGCTATAGTTCCCCAGGAAAATCCGGAGGGGTTGCCCTCTTAACACCGCAGTGGGGATCACAGAACTCCCCAAGGCAGGATCAGGAAGTAAGCCCAAAACAAGCTTCCACCACTCATTGCTTTCCTTTCCTTAACCTTAGAATCCATGTGATTTGCCCATTCTCACCCAAAAAGAACTCAGGACAAGAGTGGGAAGAGGAAGGCATTTTATTACACTCCTCAAGAGAGCAAGTGTAGTACTCTCCAGAACACTCACACTGATACAGCTGCAGGAGCAGGGGTAACCATTCACTCCACTGCTGCTAGAGTTATGGTTAATTTACAATCTTTACTTTTCACATAGTTTTCCTAGGTTATACAGTTTATATAGGTAGGATAATAAGGATACAGAAGCAAAAGTGAAGTTAATTAGATTTTCCTTGTCTTAGTTTAGGATTAAACTATATTCTTTTACTTCCCCTACTTTCCCTCTTTAACATATGCAAATTATGCAAATCAGTAGGCCTGCATTCTTAACCAAGACCAGACCCTAGATGAGCTTGAACTGGTTCAAGCGGTTTGGCCTCTCTAATTCCCCTGACTGCCTTCTCAAAAAGCATCTGCAGCATGTGTACAAGCCTCTGACCTCTCACCTGACCGGCCTTGAGGCCTGGTTTCTGCTAAAGATGGGGGAGGGGCAGGGGGGGGGAGTACACCTTTAGTTCTGTGGAAACAATATTCCTCCTCCCATTTCTTACAATATAGACCTGGGAAGACTGGGATGGGCAAATGTGTGAAGATAAGGGCAAGACCACCCTGATTCATCTCCCCATTACTTGCTTCTCCTGACTTTGAACCAGCTGTCATACCTTTTGAATATGTGAGAAACGTGGTCATTCTGGAAAGAATAATACTTGTTGTGAAGCCAGGGAAGCTCTTATTTTATTTTACATTCATCGTGAATGAGTAACTCCCTAAAGGAGCACACTTGCTAAGGCTAATACAAGGCTATTTACTTCCTGTTCCAGATTCAAATTTCCCCCTCTTGTTCCCCACTGGCTGAATGCAACTTCCTGAACAGCCTCTTCTATGTTCTTCTTGTTTCTCTTCCCTTGTCATGCATGGCATGTGCATTTAAATTGGCTTACTCTGCCCTGGGAGTATGTTGGATAATATTAAACAGTTCATTAAGCATGCATGCGACTTCTGACATTTTACTAGATCAGAAGTCTGGTTCTGCTAGGTCACAGCTCTGATTAGAATCAGTTACCTCTGACTTACATCTGGTTATCACTCCTGCTATCACTCCTGCAAGGCTGGGAGTAGTATTAATCCTGTGGAAACAGAATTCCTTCTTTTGTTTCTCACAAATATGTACCTTGAAAGTACAAATGTAGGCTTATCCAAAACTTTTTTTACCTTAACTCAAACTTAAAATGGTTGCTACAAGGTATTCATTCCAACAAGTTCACTTCCAAATTCAGCATGGCTAATAGCTAGGATCACTTTCTTGCTCTGTAGGCCCTTGGCATTCTGGCTGCAGTGGTCAATCCACTCTTGGGCTGGTTTCCAGTCATTCCTCATAGCTGCACAGGTGGACTGGGCTTAGCTGACCACAAACTCCAGCACAGACAGACTCCAGGTGGTCCTAGACCTTCTCACCATCTGCTGCTTCTTGTGTTGATCAAAGTTCCCAAAAGTTGTCTGTCTTCACAGTAGCATTGTATTATATAAATTGTTTCTCCTGCCTCTGCTCACTCCATTTTGCGTCAATTCATACAAGGCATTCTAGGCTTCTCTGAAACCATTTCTGATGGGGTATGGGCCCAAGCAGAAACCTTTACCTCTTACCTCAAAAGAATTTGAGTCCCATTTGTCTATGGGCCCAGGAAAACCCCACCTTGACCTCTCCTTGAATCTTCCCATTTGATCTGGCATTCACTTGAGGCCATAAGCTTTTCATTATCGCTATGCCCAAATCTCTGTTACCCTTAACCTAGCCTAGCCCTCCATTATTTGTACCTCTGGATTGCCCCCAGCTACTTCCCACCCTTGAACCTATCAAAATCCCATTCTCTTGATTCCTGGCGCCTGACCTCTAGTCACCCCAGTTACTGGCCACTCCCATCAAGACCCTTTGCTAAACCCCTCCTCTAGTTGCCCCAGACTACTTGGCCAACCCTAAATCCTTCCACAATCTTTCTGTATGTAAGACCCATCTTGGCCTCCATGAAAGTGCTCAGATTCCTTAAGAGTGTAGCCAATACTGAGATTTCTTAAGAGTCTGGCCAATATGGAGGATTTTCAATAAATTTTGTTTTTCTTTGACTGAAAGAAGGCTTGGGTTAAATTCATTTGGACAGGACCCATGTGTCACTATTTTGGGGCCCCAGCACCCCTAAATCTCAACATCCCCATCATCATTTATTTTTTTTAAGCACCTACTGTGCCAGGTCCTCAAGCACCATACTTTCTTTGGTTCTTTTATTTATTTTTGGTTTTCAACATTCACTTCCATATGATTTTGAATTCTAAATTTGTCCCCCTCCCTCCATTTGTCCATCCCCAAGACAGCATGCAAACTTACATGGGCTTTACATATACATTCATATGAAACATATTTTCACATTAGTCATGTTTTAAAGATAAATTAGTACCAATGGGAGGAACCATGAGAAAGAAGAAATAAAATTAAACAAAAATAGCAAAAAAGAGAGCAAGCAGTGTATTTTGATCTACATTCAGATTCCACAGTTCTTTTTCAATGGCCTGAATGCTTTTAGAATTGTTTCACTTCCAGCATACACTTTTTTGTATGTATGTGTTCAGGTCTACACTGTACGTATAAAGTCAGATCCTCTTTTCCCAAACTCCTCTTAGATCACAGCTTTCTTCACAAAGTAGTAGACAGCTAGGTAGCACCTGTACGTAAAACTGGACCTCTTAGACCTGGAGTCAGGAAGGTCTGGGTTAAAAATCTGGCCTCAGACACTTAATAGCTTTGTGCCCCTGGGCAAGTGACTCAGCTGTTGCCAGCTTCAGTTTCTTCATCTGTAAGGGCAACACTAGTTTAGAGAGCAGATCATTTGTAAAACATTATGGAGGAGAATGGACGATTCCAGTATTACTTCACACCACAATAAAAAGAAACCGAGGAAAAACAAGCTTGCAGAAAGGTCAGTAGGTGTAGTCTTAAGGATTTTTATAGATAAAAATGGGAGAACAACTTAATAGTAATAGAACAAATTGGTCAGCATTTTAATGACAATCTTTTCATAGCAACGATGATTATGTTACCATGGCATTTTGTTTTAATATCATTGTCCTGGTGCATAACAATAATAGCAGCCATAGCATTTATGTAGTGCTTTAAGGTTTGCAAAGTGCTTTAAAAATATTGACTCATTTTATCTTCCCCCAAGTCCTGGGAGTTATACTTTATTATTAAAGCCTAGGAGCAAGCATCTAAAAATTAAGAAAAAGAACTCCAGTTCCATCACTGAGAAGGCACCTCATTGTTGAGACAATGGCTGAAGTTTGAGCTATGTGATAGAAGATTGTACCAGACTAAATTATTCTACCCATGGAAGGAAGAACTTAGCGCTACCCTAGCTTTCCTGGCTCTCCTCCTAATTTATCCTGTCTATATCTCATTTGTGCATAATTTTTTCTTTGCTGCCTTCCCGATAGATTGAGGACAGGGACTGTCTTTCACCATTCTTTACATCCCTAGTGTTTGGCCAGTGCCTGGTAGATACTGTGCTTAATAAATTCTAGTTGATTGACTGATTGGCTACCCACTGCATATCACTCAAAGGCCAGGAAAGCTTTACGTGATGACTATGGACAAATGGATTAAGAGAAAAATGTCTCATAAGAAACAAGTTTTATTGGCCCAAAATGGTAGCAGATGTCACTACAAAGTGTGAGACTTTTGCCTGATAGAATCAAAGGAGAGTATTACCAACTCCTGTTGCATATGTGAAGAACATAAGTACCAGCAAACGTTTGGGATTTGTCTTCATTGACTTTTTAATCTCTGGAAGGAGATAGTAAGACCATAAACCACATCTTAGTGGTAACTGAACATTTCATCAGGCATACTCAGGTACATCCAGCTAGGATCCAGAAAACTTCCATGACTGCTAAACTATTGTGGGGGTATTTCTCCAGATATGGATTTCCCTGCCAGCATCCAATCAGAACAAGATAGAGACTTTGAGAGTATGCTACTCAAGGAAATGTTAGACTTGCCAGACATCAAAAAGTCTAGAACTATCCTTTGCCATCCTCTAAGGAGACTCACCATCTGAGCATTTCAGTCATATATTGATAAATAGTAATACTGAGGCCAGAACAAAAAACAGTAGAGTCAACCTATAACACTTCTAACATATGTACAACTCCACCAGGAATGCCATCACTGGCTCTACATCCTACTTAAAAATGTTTAGGTGAGAGGCATACCTATCCATTACCTTGTGCTATGGCATTTCAGAAAACAGAAGATGAAAATGCTTAAAGGCAGTACATTTCTTAGCTAAGAAGCAGAAAGTAGTCTATCCATTAGGCACATTTTCAGCTCAGAGGAGCTCTGAAAGAAACAAACTATAGTATGATGCCCATGTCCAATGTCAAAAACTTTGGCAAGGAAGTTACTGTAAAGATACAGAATATTCACAATGCCACAGCTCTCAATAATGTGCTCTAGGGAAGACTTAATAGTAGCACCGATGGGGCTCTAATGATGGACCCCTAAAAGGCCCTGGACTTTCCCACATGGCCCAGATCCCTGCAGTTCACCTGAGGCATCACCCATCTCTGTCAATAATCCTTTCAACTGCCCCCACCCCCACCCCCAAACACACACACAAACACACATACACATGCACACACATGCCCTCCACATACCCAGCCTAGCTCTTCATTTTCTGTTACCTCCAAACTACCCCAGGCTTTTTGCCACTCCTTAATCCCATCTAGACTCCCTCTCTGTTACCTTCAGACCACCCCCAGCTACTTGCCATTCTTGGATCCCATCCAGATCTTCCCACAGTCTTTCTATATAAAAATGCCAATCTTGCCCCTATTAAATTGCACAGATTCTTAAAATCTAACCCACTTTCATTGGCATCACAAATATAGCAGACTCACTAGGAATCTTGCCTACCCCAACCAGTGTCTTAATAAACTCACCACTTGGATTGAAAAAGGCTTGAGTGGTCAATTCTTTCAAGGCAGACCGCTCTCACTGTACCCTTGCATTTTGGGATTCCCACCACCCCTAGACTGCATCAGTACCAGACTGAATAACAATGAGGTAATCCAAAGAGAAACTGTAATAAGTGCCTTCATACAGTCCAGGACCAGACAAAAAGAAAGCCAGAAGCTGGAAAAGGGTCCTGCCAGAAAGGCCAACAGGAGAATAGGCATACAAAATGTAGCAGTTAGAGGCACCTTGAGCCTATGGCACTCTGTCTATGAACAAAACTAGAGCGCTAAGATGAAAGAGCTCTAGGGTGGTCACAGCCAGAAGCCTTAGGTTGTAGCCTCAGTTGGAGTCCAGAAGCCTTGAAGCCAGAAACTGTGAATTTTAGTGCATTAGCATGGCCTCAAACTTGGAATAGGAACCACAGCTGTGATTGTAGCATGTGGGTGAGCCCTTGGATATGGATCAGGAGCCAGCAACACCCAAACTTCCCAGGACTGGGAAGTCCAGAGTACTCTGACATGACATTGGGGAAGGGGAGAATGAAACTTATTAGCACTTTGAGGGCAGATATAAGGGGAAGTAGTAGCCAGCAGCAGAAACCACCCCACATAATCAAGACCAGGAATAAACAATGCCCAATTACCCCACTCAAAGGGGCAGAAGGGAGCAGACCTTGACCCTGGCACATAGTCCCAGTTCAGGAACTGAGGCTAGGGATGTGAGTAAACAAAAGAAAACACCAAATATATATCAAGAAATATTACAGGTGCAACTAATACACTGTTGATTGCATTGTGAACTGATCCAATCATTACAGAGAGCAATTTGGAACTATGCACAAAGGGTTACAAAACTGTGCATTCTCTTTGACCAGTGATACCACAACCAGGTCTGCATCCCAAAGAGATTTTTTAAAAATAGAGAAAAGGACCTATTCGTACAAAAATATTTATAGCAGCTCTTTTTGTAGTGGCAAGGAATTGGAAATTGGGGGGATGTCCATCAATTGGGGAATGTCTGAATTGGTTGTGGCATATGATTGTAATGGAACACTATTGTGCCATAAGAAATGATGAGCAGGCTGATTTCAGAAAAACCTGGAAAGACTTACACGAACTGATGCAAAGTGAAGTGAACAGAACCAGGAAAACATTGTACACAGCAACAGCAATACTGTAGGATGATCAGCTATGAAGGACTTAGCTATTCTCAGCAATATAGTGATCCAAGACAATTCCAAAGAACTCATGATGAAAAATGTCATCTGCCTCCAGAGAAAGAACTTAAGAAGTCTGAATGCAAATCAAAGCATACTATTTTTCACTTTATTTTTTTCATAGTTTTTATTTCTGTGGGTCTGTGTCTTCCTTCAAAACATGACCGATACGGTAATAGGTCTTGCATGATTGAAAATGTATAACATCTATCAAATTGCTTACTGTCTCAGGAGGGGAGAGGTTAAGGAAGGAAGAAGAAAGTTTGGAACTTAAAATATAAAAAAAATGAATGTTTAAAATTGTCTTTCCATGTAATTTGGGGAAAAATAAAATATTATTTTTTAAAAAGTAATAATATAGGTCAAAAGAAACCTAAGAGTCCAACTCCAAAGAAGAAAAAAGAACTCCACAACAATAACATACAAATCTTCAGAGAAGAAAATGGCTTTGCCAAAGGGACTAAAAGATTTTCTGGAAGAAATGAAGCAAGAGATGCAAAATGTGATTATAAATGAAATGAGAGCTATGAAAGAAAGAATAAGAAGAATAGTGAGTAGTTTATCATAAAAGTGGTTAACTTTCCCCAAGAAATAGAATCTCTGAAAATGACAATGAACCAAACTTAAGTCAATGGCTCCATGAGACATTAGGAAATACTACAAAATAATCACAACATTTTGAGGGAGGGGGGACAGAAGAAAATGTAAGATATCTACTGTCAAAGACAACTGATCTAGAAAATAGATCAAGGAGCAATAATCTAGGAGTCACTGGACTACTAAAAAACCATTAATAAAATAAATAAATAAAGCCTGGATGCCATATTTCAAGAAATCGTAAACGAAAACTGCTCAGATCTATTAGAACCCAAAGACAAAGTGACGATAGAAGGTATTCACTCATTGTCTCCTGAAAGAAACCTCAAATAAAATGTCCAGAAATGTCATAACCAAAATCCAGAACTTTCAGGTCAAAGAAAAAAAATATATTGCAAGCAGCCCAAAAGAGTTGAAGTAACAACAAACAACAGTCAGTATCACCCATGATTTGGCAGGTGTCACTATAAAGAAGAGATTTTAGATTATGATATTCCAGAAGGCAAAAGATAAAGGCTTGCAACCAAGGATAACTCATCCTGCAAAACCATGTATAATCCCAGACAGAAAAAATGATTCTTTTTTTAAAAATGAAATGAGTAGGGGTTGCCTCAGTGGTAGTCCATGAGGCCAGAACTTGAGTAGGGCTCCCTTCAGGGGAAGGGGCCACAGAGGGAGGCACCTCAACAAGACCCTTGGCTGGGACCTGAGCAGGGGTTGCCAAGAGGGGAGGGGCCATGGGAGGAGATGCAGGGTAGGAGACTTGGACCGTGAAGGAGGCAGGAAAAGAGAAGGGTTGCACTACAGGAAACCAAGAGAAAGAGGGGATGGCCATGGAAGGGGGAGCACAGGAAACAAAGGTGCTCCAGGGAGGTTGGGGAGCAGGAGGAGGGGCTGGGGCTGAAGCCCTGGGGGCCATAAGGAGGCAGTTACCCAAAATGTCCTGTTTACCCCCATTGCCCCTTTGTGGGGGGGTGCTAGCTATGAGCATCTTACAATCTTTTCTGAGAACGGGGTTCTGAGAGAGCTCCACGAAGGTCATTATGTAAGGAATTTCTGTCCATTTTCTTTCTCGCTGACAATATAATTTTAACTATAAAAGAGTATTATATTGTAAAATCCCAAAATAAGGCCACTCTTCATGACCTTCTAGGTGATATTGTGGCCAAGCAGTATTGCAAAGGTATACCAGCTTTTTCCTTTTAAGTTCTTTAGAGAACTTAAATTTTTTCCATTTTGTAAAAGACAGCCCAATGGTGAATTTTTGGGGATTGAAGAGAATTGACCCATTGCGAGCCCGGGGTGCTGGAAGTCCCTTCCTCTGCAAGGAAGATCTGGGGGTAAGTCTCAAAAAGGAACTAAGCAAGACAGGAAAAAATAAACACAAAAAGGTACCTGAGGTTTTCCCATTCCCTAGCGCTGAGAGAATTGGGAAAATTGGGGGTGCATTTCCGGATAGGGCATCCGTCCTTGTCCTCTATGCTTCAGAAGGTGTGCCCAGGTCCAAGGCCTCGAACATAAACCACTGGACCAAGAACCTGAGAGCATCAGGCTGAGTCCAAGACAGTGAGCAGCTGTCTGACCTACTGGGGACCTGGGGAGTCAGGCCCGAAAAACACTTCCAAAGTGCTTGGAGAGCAAGAAGGGGTTTGGGATAGGGAGAGGCTTACCTTCCAGTCTAGAGAAAAACTTGAGATGAGCAGTATTCCCGGTCAGGGAACCAAAATATGAAGAGGTTATTTGTAGGGAACTATATGTTTCTAGGGGTACTCGTGACCCCAAAATACCAACACGCCGGTCCAGCTGAAAGAATTCGACTCAAGCCTTCTCAGCCAAGGGAAGAAAGAAAGTTTATTAGGGATTCACCATAATGGGTTGTCTTAAGAAATCCCACCCTTTGTGACGCCTGTTTCCACAAGCGGGCCAGATTCAACCTACTGAGCTAGATTGAACCTGAGCCCCTTCATGGAGGCAAGATGGAGATTATATACACAAAGACTGTAGGAGGGATTGAGGGATGGTCTGGGGTGACCAGAGGAAGGGTTTAGGGAGGGTCTTGAGGAGGAGTCTAAGGAGGACCAGGTGAGGTCAGAGTCCAGGAACCAAGAGAATGGAATAAGGATTGGAAGTAGCTGAAGGCATGGATATTGATAATATCAGGGTTGGGAAGTAACTGAAGGCATGCATATCTATAGTAACAATAGAGGGCAAGGTTTAGGTAGAGACTTGGGCCTAATGATAATGTAAGGCTTATGGCCTTAGGGAAAGGCCAGATCTAGTTGGAAGATTCAAGGACAGTTCAAGGGGGCTCCCAGAGACTGTATTCCAGATTCAAGGGGGTTCCCAGAGACTGTGCCCTCATCAATATCACCTAAATTTTCCCTTGTATCCTTTTCCCTTATCTCTTCCCCTCCCAGAAAGCTATCCTATATAACCAATATTTTTTAAAGAAATAAAAAGAGGAAGAGAAAAAAAAACAGCAAAACTAATCATTACATAAATACTCCACCCCCTCCCCCCAACATATGCAATGTTCCATATCTATGGACCTCCCATCTCTGCAAAGAGGTGGAAGGAATTATCATCTCATCTTTCTTCGTGTCCACATTTTGCAATTTGTTCCTTGTAATTTTGCAATGTTAATTTTCAACTGTTTTTCAGTTCTTTTGAGACAATGCTCCTTTGATGGAATAGAGGTCTTCCAGCATTGCTGATAAAAAGACCAGAGCTAAGTAGATATTATGAAACATAATCACAGGAGTCAAGAGAAACCTAGAAATATTAAATACATCTGAGTTAATGGAAGGGGCATTAGGATGATAAAGTGCTTAAGTTACAATGGAGGGAGAAGATACAAGTGCTTCTTTAAAACCTTAATGTTTTCAAATGTCATAAAGGGAGATAAATAAGACATATGGGTAGGTCTATTTTGTTTTAATGGATGTAAAAGAGAAAAGGGAGGGATCATGAAACACATAAAGGAAGAAACGAGGAAGAAGGAATGGCACTTACTATTTCTCATATTTGAGTGAGTGAAAAGAGTATGTGAATATAGAAAAAGGTTCACCCTTATCTGAACTGGAGAATTCAACGCATCTACACATATTACCCCCTGGGGCTCGCTCACCAAGCTTATAACACTGTAGTGAATAAAACCCCAAGAGACAAAGTTTCCAGGTATTATTAATCGATTTATTAATTAGGCTAGCTAATAATCAATAAATTGATGGTCAATAGTTCCTCTCAGTAACCAGACACCAAGGGAGATTGAAGCACCTAAAATTGTGTACCTTCTGATAGGAAACTCCTCTGACAAATGAAACTCAACCCTGATTGATGGACATTTAATGAGGAGGTAGGCTAAAAGTCTTCAGCTCCTTCTGCTGAGAACATGACTTGATCCCATTTGTATAGGAGAAGTCATTTCCATCTGGACCTCACTACTGGCAAGTTTTCTCTTTCATGAACTGGATCACCCTAGACTGGGTATACAAGATCAAGGACTAGGAGACAGGTCCCTAGGAAAAGATCTAGCAGAGGCTGTTTGTTTACACAGTAAATAAAAACAAAAAGTAAGGGTCCCTGTCCTTACTTTTGTTAATGAGTCCCTACCCAGGTAGATGCCTGGGGCTGGGAGATTACCTTACTCAGAGTTACACACTTCAGAGACTGACTTAAGTTTTCAGGAGTGGGCTCTTAACAAAAATAGGAGGAAAAGGTTGGATCACAAATTAATAATTAGTTATCAGTATGATAGTATAATATTGCTTTCTCTCACCACCAATGGTCAGTTGGGTACCCAAAGGGGTGGCTACTATTATTCCCAGGGTGCTAAGGGTGACCCTGTAGGTAGTTAACCTCCTAAACATTAATTTGTGAGCCCCCCATCAGTGCACTTCACCTTAACAACCATCCAGATGACTCAGTTCTTTAGCAAAGGTATTTATTCACTAAGTCAATGGCATTTAGCCATTAGTTCTTCAGCAAAGATATTCACTCACAAAGTCACAGCAAAAATAGTCATTATGAATTATATCCCCTAATACTAAAGGCATATTTCCATATATATATATATATATATATCCAGAATCCAAAAAAAGGGCGGGGAAGAGTGGGCACATACTTGTGGTACAGTGGTAGTGAGGCACATGTGTAGGGTAGGGATGTCAGACTGAAACAGAAACTAAAATTGACTTAGTTTTAAAATGTGATGTTGATGGGGTTTAGACTGTGGGAATCCCCTTGAACCCCACCCTGAATCTTCCCACTTGATCTGGCTTTTCATGCCCAAATAGCCTAGCCTAGTCTTCCATTGTCTGGCTACCTCTGGATTGCCTTCTGGCTGTTTTCCACCCTTGATCTTGATCAAAATATCTGTACCCTAGCTCTGTTACCCTAGCTGTCTTATTGTCTGTCATCTCCAGGTAGCCTTCAGCTATTTCCCACCCTGGAGTCTGACCTCACCCCAGTCTGCTCTAAACCCCTCCTCTAGTCATCCCAGACTACTCAAGACCACCCCTCAATCCTTCCCACAATCTCTCTGTATATAAGTCTTATCTTGCCTCCATGAAGGCACTCAGACTCAATCTAGCTCAGTAGATTGAATCTGGCCAGCTTGTGAAAACAAGTGTCATAACTGGTGAGATTTCTTAAGACAACTCAATATGGCAAATCCTTAATAAACTTTGTTTTTCCTTTTCTGAGAAGGCTTGAATCGAATTCATTTGGCAGGACCTGGTGTATCGGTATTTTGGGGTCTCCAGCACCCCTCAACCCCAAACCTCATCGATGTTATCTATGTTTTATTGCAATTTTATTTATTTTGTCAAAATTTTCCCTATTACATTTTAATCTAGTTCCCTGTGCACAAGACTTGTAGTCTCATGTTTTACATCTTTGATGCAGGGAATACATGTCCAAGGCAACTCACAACCATGAAGCTGCAGGGGGCTTGCCATTTTTTCTTTCTCCAAAGCCTCTTTACAAAGTTTGCTATCAGTCACTTGGTTGTTCAACTGGGCTGGCTCTTTGCAGAGTTCAGTGTCTTAGCTAGATGGGTTCATTGGCCCGTGTGACAACTCAAGTAATATTCAGAAACTTCTCATAGAACTAAAAAGGAGAAAAAGGAGTCTTTATTTAGGATCTCGCAAGAAAGGGCGGTCTCCCAACTGATAGAAGATAGGTAGGGAGAGGCTGGGCCCAGAAAGCAGAATTTAGTTATATACCTTAATGCAAACAACCCCCAACCCACCACTAACCTTTATTCTCAGTGGTGGAGTTGTAGCCATAATGGCTTTTGTTTTCTTTGAATGGCTCAGCTTGCCTCATTGAGCCTCTGGACACTGTGGCTTGCTCTTCCGGGGCAGGAGGCCCGGGGAGCATGCCGGGAGGCAGACGGCTTCCTGTGTGGGGAGTCATGGGGCTGGCTGAGGGGAGGTGTTAGCTCCAGAACCTGGTCTACCCTAGGGGGAGGAGCCAACTCAAGAACCAATCAGCCCTGGTCATTTGGGCGGAGCTTGATGATGTCAGAGACCCTATAAGAGGGGAGAGGACAGCTCGGAGAGTTCTCTTCTTCTTCTCTTTCCTTTTCCGGTTGGAGCCAGCGACAGTTACGACAGTTACAGCGACCGTTACATCGTCAGTTACAGTTGCAGCTTCAGTTTCAGAAACAGACACAGCTGAGGCAGGAGCTGCCAGTAGCAGAGCTGATCTACGGGAGGAAGCTGAACAAAGACTTCAGTCCAGTGGGTAATCTTATTACCATAAAAGGGGGAAACATGATTTTGCTTTACGCAATCATGTTTCTCTGTAGCCTCCTGGTTACTCTTTCAAGGCGTACTTATTGGGCCTGGAAGATTATGACCAACATATCAAAATGGGGCTTCTGGTTCATGGGTTGGTTACTGTGGAGCCTAAATAAATGTTTTGATTCTTCTGCCTTCTACTTTGAGAGTTTCTTCTATCCGGCGATTCCGAACCTTTCAGACATGTTTATGATCCTCTTTGAGATTATAAACTCTGCCCTCCTGATACAGGAGTTCAGGCTCACAATCTAAATGGGGAAATCTAACCCAGGTACAAGGAACAAGGAAATGCTAATTTAGGCAATACCAACTCATAGGAACACTTTTATCCTTATTTGGCAGGGACATAGTTCAGGTGATTGTTAGTAACTTGAAACTTAGGCCTAGCTGTCAATCAGAAGCCCTGAGCCACGCTGAAAAGTCCTGACCTCCATTTATCCCACTCAATTCACAGAAAGGCTGAGACCCAGATTCCATGAGAGGTCTTCACTATTGTGTGGGATGTAAGACCCTCACCAATTTATAATAAGGAGCCATCTCAGGGTGGGAACAGAAATAAATTTTATTCGGTTCTCGAGAACTGGGCTTCCTGTGCTAGCACAAAGCAGAACCAGCAAAGGAAGTGCTTTACAAGGGGCAAAGCACCCATAGTTATACCTAACACAAGAGAATTCCTGCCCACCTTTGACCCTTCTCACCATTGGCTGGGAGGTGGGCTTACAATCTGAGCACGGAAGCTAGACAAAGAACCAGGAAATTGAGGCACAGAAACTCCAATTCCCATTCCCTTAGTTAATGATTACAACTAAGGTGGCATCTATAAATCTAAAGAAGGAGAATAGGATAAGGGGAGAGGGAGACCCTCTCCATTCTTCTACAGTACTTTTACAGTAAAGGAAAGCAGGTCACAGTGACCCTATTCTTACTGAGCAAATCTTTAAACCAGAACCAGAAGAAAGAACAAGAAGTTTCAGGGTAAACTTTCCCAGAGGCTGAGCCATCAGACTCTCATGGCCTCAGAATTTTTTTTTTTTTTACTTCCCTATTTCTTGATTTTTAAACATTTCTTAGCATAGCTATAGATATATATTTATACATATCTTCCCCGTGAAGTCTTCACATTTTATTTACCTCACACAATCCCCACTTCTTCTTGACATTCTTTTGAAGACTTCACACACCATTGCTGATATGTATTATCCACCCACCTATCTTTTTCATTCATCACACTTTTATACCACATTTTCTTTCCCATCATGCTTGTATCCCCATTACCCTTTTTGATAAATATGGGAAGGATTGATCAACATATTGACAAATCAAAGGGGGCAGTCCCCTTTATAAGTACAAATACAGAGACCCAAAAGAAAACTACAATACAATTGTCCCTTTAAATTTCAAGTCTCTTCCATACAGCTGTCTGGCAAGGAGCATCAGTGAAGTCTTCTGGTCCTTGGTTGTTTCAGCCACTTCCACAGCTTCTTCTTGTAGGAACTAGCTTTCTGTCCATTCTCCTACAAAAGTTACCTTAGCACAATTTTAAGTTATCATTTCTAATAATTATACCCTGATCATTTTTACAAATTCAAAATTGAAACCTTGGCCAATTGCCATGTTTAAGAAATTCACATCAGAACCCAAATTCTCATACTTTACATTGACTCATTATTAATTTCCCCATCAGGAGGATAAGACTCCAGTACATACATAAATACATTAAATAACATTTAAAAAAAAAACAGCACATATAAATCTCAACCTTTTAGTCCTACCATGTTTCTTTGATGGCATTACAAAATAAGCCACAAACCATTATTCTTTTAATATTATTACTTGTAACAAAACCTTAGACAAGCTTGATATTAATAAATAACAAAATAATATTCTCACCACTACCACTACCAAAAATATAAACTTGCCTCACTTATACAGGGCCACACACAGGAACACTAGTCCCAGGCCTATGGTAACCTAAGATGTTCCATAGTCAATTATTTTAATAGATTTGTTACTGTACTAAAAAACCTTCTGATTGTAGAAATTTGCTACCAAGAGAGTAAGGACATAGAGTAAGGGGACCATATTTCCCCAGCTTCCTATCAACTCCAGGCAGAGGTGGTGTCAAACTGCAAGCTGCATTGAGCCAGGCCTAGTCTGCCAGGTTTCAGTTAAGGGGATCAAGTCAAGAGGGTCCCACCTCAGCGCATGCTGAACAGTTGCCCTCTCAGCTTTGCCAAGAAATCATACCTCCAGCTCATGCCTGCCCTTCTACAGGGCTGCTGACATCCTGGGTCAGCCTTCCTTGATACTCACACGTGGAGTTAGACTCAGAAAAACAGTCAGTTAACAGTCCCATTAAGTCTTTGAATAGCAAGTTCCAATAATCGGTTTAGAATATGACTAGGATCTCACATTGCTTAAGGAACATCCTTAAAGCTAGCTCTAAATAGCTTGCATGCATTTCCTCCCTTGTTCATAAAATCTTCCCATTAAGATCATAAGTTATTGCTCTAACACATTTGCATCAGTTTCTATTCTTCTCTAATTATGCCTGATCTGAAAGAATTAAACCATATAACTTTATCTTTATGTTTTAGATGATAGGATGAATTCAAATCCACATTTAACTTTTCCCACCAATACAAAAATACTCTACAGCTTATCTCTCTTAAAGAGACTTACACTGAAATTTCTAGTGATTAATTACTGGTAATTAATTACCATTTGTAGTAATACCTAATTGCTCTTATGTCACTTTAAAACATTTAACCTTATCCTACATAGATACAATGTAATGTTAAATCCCAGGCTTAATCTATAGAATAGTAATTCAGCATTACATTCGTATCCTTCTCCTTTTATCTAGCTGGTCCCATTAATATTAAAAAAAATGTTATCCTTCACATGACTATACAAGAGTACCAATTTACCCAATTATTTGACTAAAAACAACAAGATTTCACATTTTTTGCATTAATCAAATTTTTTCATTTCCCCCCATAAAACCTTCTAGCTAGGTCTTTGGGTATCACAACTTCACAATAATAGCATTTTCTGACAAATACCTTTCTTTTCAAAGCTTTACTAGGACCTCACAATCAAATTTTAATTTTTAAAAGAATGTCCTAAAAGCCAATTAGTAAAAATTAGTCCTACTGACTTTAAAAGCCAGGTTCAGAGGTCAGCTAGTTTCTGACCCCACTGTTCTCTCTATTTCAGTAAAACTTCCAGGCTTTCCCAACTTATTGTACAAATAGGGATCCCAGTAACTGCTGCTACAAAACCTGGAAGTTTATAATTTCTTAAATTAAACTTTTTTTAAAGACATGATCAAATAAAATAACTTAACAGTTTCCTAATCCCTTCATTATTTTGACAGTACAATTGTCACCCTAATAACATTTAGAGAAATTGCCTCTCTAACAACACAGATGATACAGTTCAGTTGTTTAATTAATTACCAATCTGGCTGGATGTGTTTCTACCTTCATCTTATCACCATTGACATAAACTTCACATCTGAGAAAATCCACATATGAAGGAATTGTATTTAACTTAAACATTTGTTTTTGCCAATCACTATGCCAAATACTTTTACAATTATATGATTCCCATATTATTTCTAGGAGTGAATTCCACCCTCATCCCCTCACTGAACAGTGAATTAACGTTCTTAGGGCCAAACAATTCTGATACCCCTGGCCCTTAAAAAAATTATTATCCACAATTTCATATATTTCCTTAATTTTTCAGTTCCCCATTCATGTCCACATTTTCTTGCAAAAGTTTTACAAACAATTTTGAATCACCTGTTATAACCAGGTCAGTTTAAAGTGACATACTGGACCAATATTCATATTAAATTTAATAGAACCCACTCACAGATCTAGTCCAAAGGGTGGGTGGACATAATCCCTTCCATCTCTTCCATCTCTCTATAAATTCATCTATTGGGTTTTTAACTCAGGCTATCAAGCCTTTTACTCTAAGCTGCCTGCTCCAGATTTTTTTTTTAATCACAGTCTCTCCTTGCCTTTTCCCATAAACTTGAGTGACAAACAGTAAAATGAACTCTAATTTATCTTAAGCATTAAATTAAGAATGACACATCTTCATTTTTCACATTTAGTTCAGTTCTTTTCTGGTTGGGTCACATTACACAAAAACTTTTCTCCTTTATGTAGGCAGAAAAAGGGTTAAAATACTTGTCTAGCCTGCCTCCCTTTGATCTGAGGGAAAAGTTCCCCCCTCTTCTTTCTTCCTATTTTTTTTTTTCTATCCAAAGCCCTGAGAACTCAGTCTAACACTTCTTAGGCTTTCTTTCTCACATACCGTTTTCTCCCCATTTTCAACATAAATCAATCTCCACCCCCCCCACCCCTCCCCCCCCCCCTCACCCCCCACAACTAGGCTTTCACTGACAATAACTTGTGGGTATTTTTCCTTATAATGGTAAACTTTAACCAGACCACAGACACATAGAACAAAACTGAATTCCCTGCTCTGCTCCCCCTCACTCCTTCCCATTGCTGCTGCTCCAACCTGATTCCTCAGGAATGCCAGTGGGATAGGGAAGGGCAAGGGGGAATTTACTGACCACTCTACCGCCACCGTTCCTCTTGCTGCTGCTGCTGCCGCTGCTGCCAAGCTACACTCACTCATTCACACAGACACACAAAAACACAGACAGGTAGGTACAGAAATTCAAAAGCTTTTTCCCTAAAAGAGTATCTACTGGTATACCTGGAAATCTTCGCTCCGAAATAATAGACTTTGATTAATTTTTCCCCATTTCAATTTAGATGAGGTCCATCGCTGGAGCCTCCCAGTCAATGACTCTCAAAACCACAGAAGCTGGTCACCCAGCTTCTCCCAGTCACCCAGGGGGGTCACTTGGCAGCACCCAATCTAATTAAGACTCTTGGGCCCGCAAGCTCTTGCCCTCCCCCGCTGGGTTATATGCATATAACTTAATGTGACTGACCTCTCTCTGATGAGGGCACAGTTTCTGAGAACCCCCTTGAATCTGGAATACAGTCTCTGGGAGCCCCCTTGAACTGTCCTTGAATCTTCCAACTAGATTTGGCCTTCCCCTAAGGCCATAAGCCTCACATTATCATTAGGCCCAAATCTCTACCTAGCCTCACCCTTTATTGTCCAGCTACTTCCCCACCCTTGATATATCAGTATCCATGCCTTCAGCTACTTCCAATCCTTAATCCCATTCTCTGGGTTCCTGGACTCTGACCCCACCTATCCTTCTTAGACTTCCCCTCAAGACACTCCTTAAACCCCTCCTCTAGTCACCCCAGACCACCCCTCAATCCCTCCTACAATCTTTGTGTATATAATCTCCATCTTGCCTCCATGAAGGTGCTCAGATTCAATCTAATTCGGTAGGTTGAATCTGGCCCGCTTGTGGAAACAGGTGTCACAAAGGGGGGGATTTCTTAAGACAGCCCATTGTGGTGAATCCCTAATAAACTTTGTCTTTTCCCTTGGCTGAGAAGGCTTGAGTCAAATTCTTTCGGCAGGACCCGGTGCGTCAGTATTTTGGAGTGTCGAGCACCTCTCAACCTAAAACCTCTTCATCTCCACCGGCCAGAGTTTCACTTAGGGGATTTTAATTTTAGAATCGGTGCTCTTTGGTTTCTGTTCCCCTGAGTCTCTCCTTCTTCGGGACTTTGCCCAGCTGAAGCGAAACTACCTGAACAGTTCTAGAGACTATGGGAAAAATCTCCGAGGGTGCACCAGTCTTGGAGCCAATCAGGAGTCTTGCTTACAAAATGGGCAGATCCCGGGATGAGTCCCCAAAACTGTGTGGGATGTAAGACCCTCATCAATTAAATTTATACTAAGGAGCCATCTCAGGGTGGGAACAGAAATAAATTTAATTCAATTTTCAAGAACTGGGCTTCCTGTGCTAGCACAAAGCAGAACCAGCAAAGGAGGCACTTTACAAGGGGCAAAGCACCCATAATTATACCTAACACAAGAGAATTCCTGCCCACCTCTGACCCTTCTCACCATTGGCTGGGAGGTGGGCTTACAATCTGAGCACGGAAGCTAGACAAAGAACCAGGAAATTGAGGCACAGAAACTCCAATTCCCATTCCCTTAGTTAATGATTACAACTAAGGTGGCATCTATAAATCTAAAGAAGGAGAATAGGATAAGGGGAGAGGGAGACTCTCTCCATTCTTCTGTAATACTGGAAAAATTAGGAACCCCTGAGAAACCCCTAGCTACTGACAAGCACCCCCAGAAAGAATGGACTCAGATCTCTTCGGCATTTAGCAGATATCCCTGGGGCTCTGTGACTCCTCCAAGGAATATCAATAGATAGGACCATCCCACTGAAGGATAACCTGGCAGACCCTTTCTGTCTAGCAGATATCGCTGGGGCTCCGTGACTCCACCAAGGAATGTCAATAAGATTATCCCACCTAACCGATAACCTGACTGAATCTTTTGATCAGCCAGGACCTTTGTTCCTGTTCCCCCACCCTGTGACCTGGCCTGTAGGTTCCAGGAGATAATTAACCACTGTACCCCCACATGTCCTATATAAGTCACACTGTCACCCCAACACGGGGCCGTTGATTTGGCTTGCAGCCCCTATGGCTGCCGGCTAATAAATTCTCCATTTGAAACTTATACTCTGTGGCATGTCTCACTCGCTTCTGGTACATTTCTACAATACCTTTACAGTAAAGGAAAGCAGGTCACAGTGACCCCATTCTTACTGAGCAAATCTTTAAACCAGAACCAGAAGAAAGAACAAAGTTTTAGGGTATACTTTCCCAGAGGCTGAGCCATCAGACTCTCAAGGCCTCAGAATTTTTTTTTTACTTCCCTATTTCTTGATTTTTAAACATTTCTTAGTATAGATATAGGTATATATTTATACATATCTTCCCTGTGAAGTCTTCACATTTTATTTACCTCACACACTATCCCACTCAGGCTGATGGGCAGGGTCAAGCAGGTCACTCAGTGGCAATGCTGACTCCTTACCAGGCTCCACAGCCGCTAGACTGGACCGGGCAAGGGTTGAGCAGACTGCTATGCCACTTGCTGATGGGTGCTGGACCAGATTGGGGAGACTACTATATTACTGGGCAGGCTGCTCTGCCCTGAAAAGCTTCTGCCAAGCTGGGCAAGATGCTTAGTTGCTGGGATCTCCCTGGGGTGCAGCACCTCTGCTGAACCCCAGTGGATTAATCTATTGGTTTACTGGGCTTGATCTCCAATGGGCAGCTGCAGTCTTCTTCTACTGTGAGCCACTGATTGGTTCTTTAGCTGGAGTGAGTGCCCTTTCTTTAGGACTGGCAGAAGCCCCTTCCCTTTCATTCCCTGAGCTCTGAAGTTGTTTGTCACTTCCAACTAGGAGATGGAAGCAGCCTTGCCTGTCCTGAAGACAAATTCTCCCTGGCTCAAAAGTTCATTCCCTCCAACCACTTAAAGTTGCCTTAGTGATTAGTTTCAGTTTAGTCATTTCTGCCTCCCATCCTCCTCTGTGAATCTTATGTAGATGAGTGGCTAGGGACAAAGGTGTGAATTTAGTCTATGCCCCAAGGCAATTCACTGCTTGGCTGGCCTCTTCATATGCAATTAGGCATTCAAGCCTTTTCTATTTTGCATCTGAAAGCTTTCTCCTTTACCTTTCAATGTTGTAGTTTTTTTAACCTCTAAAGACTTTCAGCTTAGGCTGAAGTAATGGTATTCCACCACCCCACCCCACCCCCAACTTACCACACTTTGAGAGTTGTATTTACATTAAACTCAAACAAGAAACTGGATCAACGAGGGGTTAAGAGGGAGGGAAATATAAGGGAGAGAATAGTCACAGCTGAAACAAAAAACTTCAAGGGGTGGACAAGGAAGAAGGGAAATTGGGGCAGTGGGGAGACTACTAGGTTTATACCCTGAAGAGTTGTGAAAGAGGAAAAAGACTTCTACACACACACACGCACGCACGCACGCACGCACACACACACTTAGTGGCATTTTTTGTTGTAGCAAAGAACTGGAAACAACTGTTCAATTGGAAAATGTCTGAACAAATTGTAACATATGCATGTAATGAAATATTATTGCATCGTAAGAAATGAAACAGAAGGATTCATAGAAACCTGGGAAGATTTATGTGAACTAATGCAGAATGAAATGAGCAGAACCAGGAGGAAATTTATGTTATAATAACAACACAATAAAGTCAAACAACTTTCAAAGATTTAAGAACTCTGTTTAATGCAAGGAAGAACCAAGATTCCAGAGAAGGTGGAAGATTCAAGGTGCAGAAACTTTTGGACATGGTCCATGTGTGGATTTATTTTGCTTGACTATACTTATTTGTTACAGGGGTCATTTAGTTATTAGGAGGTGATTTGGGAGGGAGAAAGGGAATAGTAATGATTTTTAAAAAAGAGGATCGCTATGGCATTTGAAAAAAATGAACAGATTGATGTGGATGTGATGAGGGCACAGTCTCTGGGAACCCCTTGAACTCTCCTTGAATCTTCCCACTCAACCTGGCCTTGGCCTGAGGCTATAACCATTAAGCCCAAATGCCCACCTTGCCCAGTCCTCTATTGTCCAGCTGTTTCCCACCCTTAATCCTGTTTCCCATCCTTAATCCTGATCAAAATATCTATACCCTAGCTCTGTTACCCTAGCCCTTTATGGTCTGTCATTTCCATATAGCCTTCAGCTATTTCCCCCACCCTGGAGTCTGACCTCAACCCAGTCCCTTCAAGCTCCTCCTTAGACTCCTCCTTAAGTCCCTCCCTAGACCCCTCCTCTGGTCACCCCAGACCACCCCTCAATCCCTCCCACAACCTTTGTGTATATAATCTCCATCTTGCCTCCATGAAGGTGGTCAGATCCAATCTAGCTCAGATTGGTCTGGCTTGCTTTCCTTACAGGAGTCGCAAGGGGTGGGATCTCTTGGGGCAGGCCTATGTGGCTAACTCTTAATAAACTTTATCTTTTCCCTTGGCTGAGAAGGCTTGAGTCGAATTCTTTCGGCAGGACCCAGTGTGTTGGTACTTTGGGGTGTCGAGCACCTCTCACCCCAAACCCTCATCATTTATGGTTCCCTGAACCGGGAAGCACTGCTAATCTCAAGTTCTTCTCCAGTCAAGACTGAAGGTATGTGAGCCTCCCCCTCTCTCAATCCCCCTCCTCGCCCTCCAAGCATTTTGGTTGTGCTTCTCGGGCCTGACCTCAGCAGGTCCCAGTGGGTCGGACAGCTCGGTCCAGTGGTCTCAGTGGGTTGGACAGCCAGGCTGTCCTGTTCAACCTGATGCTATCAGGTGGTTCTCGGTCCAGTGGTCATGTCGGAGGCCATGAACCCTAAGCATGGGTTCTGAGGCATGGAGGACATGGACGGATGCCCCATCCGGAAGCATGTGCCAGATCCTTTCAATTGTTTCGGCGCTGGGAATTTGGGAAAGTTTCAGGTACCTTCTGTATATTTTGTTTTCTTGTTTTATTTTGTTTGTCTCCCGACAATTACTCCTAACTTCTCCTTTACTAAGGAGAAGGAATTTCCAGCCGAAGGGACCGCTACTCAGGTTTTGGCCTCATGGCCTGCCTCTGCTGCAGGCCCTGCAACATCTATCACCATGGGCCCTACCCCCAAGGCAATCCCTACTCAGGTTCCAGCCTCGGGCCCTGCCCCCACGGCAATATCTCCTCCCCTAGCCCCTCTCTCTGAGGTAGCACCCACTTGGGTCTCTGGGGTATCTTCCCCTCTGACCTCTATCCCTCCTCAGGTACTAGCTGATCTCCCTTGCCAGGCAGATGCCCCGGCCTTGCAGTCTAATCTGGGTCAGCCGACAGCTCCCAGCCCCCCCCCCTCACCAGAAGTGGGGCTTCCTATATCCCTCCCCAAGCTCCAGGTCCCACCCCGCCTTCAAGACTTTTTCCCCTGAGGGAAGTGCCTGCCTCTCCTGCTGGGACAAGGAGAGTGCATGCTCCATTCTCCATTTCAGATCTCATCCAAATTAAAGAAAAACTGGGGAGGTACTCAGAAGATCCAACTAAGTTTACTGAGAGTTTTAGGGATCTGTCCCTACAATTTGAACTTTCTTGGTGTGATTTGCATATCCTTTTCTCTACCTGTTGTACCACTTAGGAGAAGAGGAGAATATGGGAACAAGCTCAAAAATTTGGGGACAGTTTGGCTAGCAATAACCCCATAAAATATCCCCCAGGAACAGCTGCTATTCCCACTAGTGACCCAGGATGGAATTATCAAAGGAGTGAGGATAGAGAAAAGAGAGACCATATGGTAATTTGCCTGTTAGAAGGCCTAAGAACCGCATTTCAAAAGCAAATAAATTTTCAAAAAATTAGGGAGATTACTCAGGGAGAAAAAGGAAACCTTGCCCTTTTCCAAGCCCGGCTAGTAGAAGCTATTAAGAAGTATACAAATTTGGATCCTGGTTCTACTGAAGGGGCAGCAATGCTTAACATGTATTTCATTAATCAGTCTGCCCCAGATATTAGGAGGAAACTGCAGAAATTGGCAATGGGACCCCAAACACCTCAGGCCCAATTACTGGGTTTGGCCCTTGGAGTCTTCAACAATAGAGACCTGGTTGCAGCAGAGGAAAGAAAACGCAGGGAAAGAGCTAGAGACAGAGAACATGCTCAATTCTTGGCTGCTGCCATGGCCAGGAAAAGCCCCAACGAGCGCCCCTCCAGGGAGCCCTCTTGGAGGAAGCCCTGTGACTTGGGCAGTGGGGAAACCTACTTTCAATGCCACAAGGAGGGTCACTGGTCTAAGGAGTGCCCCTCTAGGGCGCCCCCCTGGAAGAAGCCTCCAGGACCGTGCCCAGCATGTAACCAGGAGGGACATTAGAGGAAGGACTATCCCCAAGGTTGGAAAAGTGGTAGAGCCTCCTCCCAGTACCCTGTCCTCCAGTCTTCTCAAGACTCGGAAAGAGGGGAAAGCCTGGGGCTTGGTTGTGCTCCCACTTTCTCCACCTCTCTCACGGAGCCCGGGGCAAAATCGAGGCAGAAGGTAAGGTTACCCACTTTATCACGGCTATGTTCTCTTGTTTTAACTAATTGCTCTGGCCCCACATGCCCCTCAACCCATCAGGTCATGGATATCAAGGATCTGTTGTCTGAACACTCCTTCTCTGGCCCTGCCCCCTTTTGGGGAAGGGACCTGATGGTGAAATTGGGAAGCCAATTTTCTCTGGTTAAACCTCATAACTCCCTTTTCCCTCTGTTTCTCAGACCTCTCCATGTTCCTCCAGAGGTGTGGGAGAGGGTTGAGCCAATTGTTTGGGATCAGGGAATTCCTGGGCAAGCTACTTCTGCCACCCCAGCCATAGTTCCCCTCCATTGCCTTCAATATCCAATTAAGCCCAAGGCTTGGGAGGGACTGCAACCATTAATTGCCACTCAAGTCCCTGACTCACTCCCTCTAGAGTGGGGCCCCTACCCAGCACAAGCTTTTGGGACTTTGAAAACTAAACTGACCACCACTCCAGCATTAGCTTTACCTAATCTAGAAAAACCTTTCACTAACTCTGCTGATGGAAGGAGAGGACAGGCTTTGGGAATCCTAATCCAGTCCTTAGGATCTGACCCCTGTTTTCCAAAACAATTAGATTCTCTGGCTGCTATAGCCATTCCAATTGAGAAAGCTTCTAAGCCTCTAGCAGACCAGCCCCTAGAAGCTCTGACTTGCCAGAGCACCCTGGAAGCAGAGGGCCACCAGTGCCTGGCTAACCACAGGCTCACCAAACATCAAACCTTGCTCTTAGATATCCCTGACCTAATTTGGATGTGCTACACACTTGTGAACCCCGAAGCAGTGTGGTACACAGAACAAGTGATTAGGGGAGATAGGTATGAAATAGTCATCTTTAATTCCCACCAGGGATATTGTCCTTTCTCTGTACTCCTGTACTGTCTGTTTTGTTGTTTGCTTAACCTCCTTGCCAGGTTTGTCTCCTCCAGGCTTCAAGCCATTAACTTCCAGATGACTGTGGACCCCTTGAACTGGACTCATCAAGCCAGCTGTACACCCCTTGCCAGCAGGAATCAGTTTCAGAAGCTGAGATCTTCGTCCCTGACCCCAAAAGAATTTGGGTCCTATTTGTTTGAGGGGGGAATGATGAGGCACAGTCTCTGGGAACCCCTTGAACCCTTGAACTCTCCTTGAATCTTCCCAATGTGGAAAATATACTATTTTATATCATTTTTGTAATTTCAATAAGACTCAGGGCCTGAACTACTTAATCAGAAGAAAAGCCTGATCCTAACAGTCTCTTTGTTCTCTGAGTAAGCTCAGAGATATCTCTATCTTATATCAACAAAATCCAGATGGAGCATTCCTTGCTCTGTCCATGGCCATTAAGGGTGAAAACCTTGACCAAAGACACTATCTTGAATTATGTGACTTTTCCTTATCTTAATATTTTATGGGCATATACTATGTTGTGGAATGTTAATGGCCAATTAAACACAGAGATCCTGGGGTTGCAAATCCAATTGACACTTTGACAACTATCTAATTTGTTGTATTTACAATCTATTCCATTAAGGAAAATCCTCTTCTTGTATCATGGTTAAACATACATGGGAGTCATAAAAAATGAGGTCATACAGGCTTGCTAGCTCTGCTAAAATAACATATATAAGTTTTCTCATTGCTTTGTTGAGGCAGCCAGAGTTTATACTCTGACTCCTTGTACGTACAAGTAAGCTAGCTCCGCTATGCTTTAAGGGAAAATAATAAACAACATGGATTTTTCTATCACCTAGCTCTGTTGTTTCCTTCAACCAAATTTTCAGGTTTAACACCACTCAACCTGGCCTTGGCCTGATGCTATAACCATTGTTAAGCCCAAATGCCTACCTTGCCCAGTCCTCTTATCCAGCTGTTTCCCACCCTTAATCCTGTTTCCCATCCTTAATCCTGATCAAAATATCTATACCCTAGCTCTGTTACCCTAGCCCTTTATGGTCTGTCATTTCCATATAGCCTTCAGCTATTTCCCCCACCCTGGAGTCTGACCTCATCCCAGTCCCTTCAAGCTCCTCCTTAGACTCCATCTTAAGTCCCTCCCTAGACCCCTCCTCTGGTCACCCCAGACCACCCCTTAATCCCTCCCACAACCTTTGTGTATATAATCTCCATCTTGCCTCCATGAAGGTGGTCAGATCCAATCTAGCTCAGATTGGTCTGGCTCGCTTTCCTTATAGGTGTCGCAAGGGGTGGGATCTCTTGGGGCAGGCCTATGTGGCTAACTCTTAATAAACTTTATCTTTTCCCTTGGCTGAGAAAGCTTGAGTCGAATTCTTTCGGCAGGACCCAGTGTGTCGGTACTTTGGGGTGTCGAGCACCTCTCACCCCAAACCCTCATCAGATGCAAACAGTGCCCTTATAAAGAGGTTAGGGAACCATGTTTCTTTAGGGGTGCTGCTTGAATGAATTCAACTGAAGCCTTCTCCACCAAAGAAAAACAAAGTTTATTACAGATTCACCATAATGGGTAGTCTTAAGAAATGTCATTTTCACAAGCAGGCCAGACTCAATCTACTGAGCTAGATGGAATCTGAGCCGCTTCATGGAGGCAAGATGAAACTTGTATACAGAAAGATTGTGGGAGGGATCTAGGGTGGTCCTGGGGTGATGGGAGGAGGAGTCTAAGGAAGAGCTTGATGGGACTGGGTTGGTGAAGTCAGACTCCAGGAACCTAGAGAATGGGATTTAGGGTGGGAAGTAGCTGAAGGCTACCTGGAGATAACAGACAATGTAGGGCTAGGCTAGTTTAAGGGTAACAGATTTGGGCATAGGCACTTTGATAGGATCAAGGGTGAAAACTAGCCAGACAATGGAGGGCTAGGCTAGGTTAAAAGAAACCTAGAGTTTTGGGCTTAGTGATAATGAAAGGCTTATCGCCTCAGTCAAACACCTCATCAAGAGGGAAGATTCAAGGAGAGGTCAAGGGGGCTCCCACAGTCTAAACCCCATCACTAAGGGTTCAAAATAACATTAAAGGTTGTTTCTACAATACTTTATTGTAGCTTATTCTGTAACTTGGAAGTATCTTAAAGTCCTTTCCCTCTTATCTTGAACCTGCACCTCTAAAACTATGTCATCATTCTGAAACCCCTATATAACCCCCCCAAATGTCAGGGTTTCACTTAGCTTTCTTGCTAAGGAAGCCCATCTTTGCTTATACGCTAGAGCTCCCAATGGCTACAGAGAAGGTCTATTCTTTCACACCTGAACCGCTCTCCCAACTCTAAACCTCAACACGGATGAAGTTTCAGACAAAGATACAGACCAGTAGGACACCTGTGAAACTAACATGTCAAATTTCTTCAAAAAGAAAAGAAAACTATATGTAATAGAGATATGAGATTCCATATGTGATATTCTATTTCTTTGTTTATGGAATTGCTCATACTGGTTGTTGTTTGCCACTGTGAAAAATGATTTTAAATTTTAGTAATCAGTGTCTTAGAGACTCAGTTTCCCCCCAGCCCCTTCCCCCTTTACAGATTCAGGCTCTCCTTTAGAAGGACATTACTGATGATGAGAGTGCATTGAATCTTCTTATCCAGGTCAAACCTGACCCAAGCCAGAGTTGATTTTATCCTACTCAGGCTTGGGTGGAGACAGATTCTTCTGCATGGATGTCCCAAGGCTGGGAGTGGTCTGGTATGGTTGGAGGGTGGGGGTGTGATCTGCTGGAAGAGGTATTTCCTCGGTCAGGAGGTGGGGTGATATCAGTCCCTGTTGAAAAGGTATATAAACTGGGCACCCTGACTTTCGAATTGATCCAGTTCTGGACTGTAACTCCCATGCAATACATGTCAAGCCAGATTGAGAGAAATAAAAATGTGGACACAACCTAAATCGTTTCTCTCTTTCTTAGAATAAACTTTTGGGGTCAACACTTCATTCAGAATTAATGTGAACAATTGCAGAGGATGGTGGGGGCCCTCTCAAGACAATGCATTGCAACCTACCTATTGCTCCTAAAAGTTAGTCAGGATTCCCGATGAGCAGGAGGAAAAAGAAAAGATAGGTAATTAGATAAGCGGATTATAAGGAAAAGAAACTACCCATCATTACAAAAAGGCTGAGCCAGATAAAGAATGTATGTATGTCTATATCTGTGTATATGTATATATTCCTATACATACACATGTACATATATACATATACATACACACATATGCATTTACAGAAAGAGATAGAGAGAGAGAGTTAGTTCCTATTAGGTGCCAGGCAATGTCCTAAATGCTTTATAAATATTATCTCATTTGATCCTCACAACAACCCTGGGGCTTCAGTGCTATTATTATCCCCATTTAACAATTGAGGAAACTGAGGCATACAAAGATTAAGTGCCCAGGATCACACAGCTAGTAAGTGTCTGAGGTTGGACTGAACTTGGGTCTTCCTGACTCCAGGCCAAACCTTCTATCCGTTGTGCTGCTATCTAGCTAATAGCTTTACAACTAAGAAAATGGTGTTTAAGAGGATGGTTAATAGCACCAATAACCTTGTTTCAGACAGAGGACTTCAGTTCAGACTCGGTTAGAAGAGGGATGAACCCAGAGACAACTTTCCTGACTTCAGCTGTAGAAGCCCTTTAGAACACAGAGACAATTCCTAAAGTGCTGCTGGCCAGCCTTGGCCTTCAGCAAGCTCAGGTTGGAGAATGTAAGCCTACTGATCTGAGGATAATAATGGTCCATCCATCCATAGGTCCCCAAAGTGGGCAATACTGCCCTCTGGGGGTCTCTGGAATGATCCAAGGGCGGGGCAATAACAGCCTCAGGTAAAATTGGGGGGGGGTGTTGTATAACAGAGTTAAAGTTGTAGTAATTACATTATTTTTGAAATAAACACACAAAATGTAAATTATAACCCATCAGTGGTCAAGTCTGCCAACAAATCTTAACAAGCAAGTGCTGGCAGGCAAGCTTGTAGCGCGTTGTCAGAAAGTTCAGCATGCACCAACAGGAATATGTGAGCCTGTAATGACTTGTTTACAACACAATACTACATGGTTGCATGATGCAATATTATGTCATCAAGATTTCAATGCAGGAAAAAACCTACAAATTTACAATAAATTATTAAATTTAAGATGCACCACAGTAAAAAACGTGTATTTTTTGGAAATGACACAAATTTCAAAAAGAAAAACTGTTAAAGGGTTAAAGAAAGTAGATTTCCAGGGGGTGCTGAGTAATTTTTTATTTTTTGAACAAGGGGCGGTAGGCCAAATAAGTTTGGGAACCTCTGACCCATACCATAAGGCAGCTCAGATATAGGTGCTGAAAGGACAGTGGTTGATTAAGAAGCTTGAACCACCGGACCTGTGACCAATTTAAGTTAGGATGTTGTATGAGAAACAGACATAGTTATTCATATAAGCGGATCACAATACTAACTTAGCTTACTGTAATGGCAAGCAGGGTGAGACTTTTTGCTGTTTTAACTTCTTTTGGAGTGCTTCTCAGCACTAAGGCAATCAATTGCTCTTGTGTCTTGCCTTTGTTTCAATCAAGAGTCTTTGACTGAATCAAGTCTTTGATGACCTGCTTGAGACACAAGAAAGTCTAAGTCACATGAGTTTGAGTCACATAGTTGTGATGCCCTCTGACCCTGAAGAAGTGGGTGTAGATGTGTATATATGTATGCGTGTGTATATATATATATATATATTTATACATATATCTATATATAGATATATGTAGATATATATACTCAGAGGTTAGCATTTTGCTTTGGAGGCTCACTCACTGGAAGAGCATTCCTGTGATTTCACCAGATGAGACTCTGGGTAGCTGTTATGGAACCCCCCCACCCTGCCCTCCCACCCCCCTCCCCGGCCCCCTGGCTTTGAAAACCCAGATGTCAGTGCTTCTCTCTCTGGTAACTATGTATGTATTACTATGGACAGAGGATTAGAAACCCTGTCTGCTAATTTGCGTTATTTGCTCTGTTTATATAATTTATGTTTTCTCTGAAGTTCAGAGTGCTGACTTTTTCCCCTGAACTAAGTGAATGATACATGTATGTGTAATTAAAGAGAGACTGTAAACCCTTTAAAGTTGCTTTCCTTAGAAAAACAGATCAAAGAACGTGTGCTAGCAGCCCTCTCGTGCGCTGGCCTTATACCTCCACAGCAGCTGCAAGCAGCATTGTTGTTACACTTGCCCATGTAATGTATGCCTTATATGCAATTGCACGTTGACATATGTTAATGTATGTGCTAATTATAACATTTCTGAATTGTTTTATTTTCTTGTGTTTTTGTCATACATGCACTATAGTTAAAGGTATCTATGTATATTTATAGCTAGCTAGCTATCATATATAGATATAGATACAGATACATATTGTTTAGCTGTATACATATACGCCAAGCTTACATATGTATTTCTACTATATAGGCCTATTGATATTGTTGTCACTAGTTGTACATTTTCCCACTGATTATAAGTAATTAAGTTATAATTATAACCAGCAGAGAAGTATAAAACTCAGAAATGTAATAATTAGCACATTATTGACAGCAGTTGCATGTAAGATATACACTATATGGGCAAGCTAAATTAATACTGTCATATAGTTTTATATATAACTACTTCAGGATGGCTAGAAATGGGGGAAAGAGAAAAAAGAGTTGATCCTGGCTGCAATCCCCACTGCAATCTAATATGTTGTTTTAGTGGCTATCATCTTATTCCCTATACTATTTGACATTGCTAATTACATGGTCAGTCATACTACTCTACTTTCATCCAATTAGTTTGGAGGTGTGGGATTGAGAGGGGGAAGTCAACCCATGTTCGAAAATGGGGGCATAAGTCAACAATACAGCTTTCATTTTTTGCTAATT
This sequence comes from Trichosurus vulpecula, assembly GCF_011100635.1. Taxonomy (NCBI): domain Eukaryota; kingdom Metazoa; phylum Chordata; class Mammalia; order Diprotodontia; family Phalangeridae; genus Trichosurus; species Trichosurus vulpecula. Next base: position 80,725,325 of record NC_050573.1, read on the forward strand.
TCTATGTATATTCCAGGGCGTGCCCACAACACTTGCCTTGAGCATAGAATCTACAGTGCAACAAGTACTATATACAATGATTGTCAGAATCAATTATTGCATATTAATGTAGTAGAATATTATGGTAATCATAAAAATGATTTTTAAAAAGAATAAAGGTAACATGGAGAAACATATATGAAGTCATCCAAAATGGGATTAGCAGAACCAGAACTGGATATACATTTAATACAACAATGTGGGATAAAAAAGCCAGAGAGGATTTCAGTTTGACTTGGATACATTTTTTGCTTGTTGTCAATTCAGTCAATTTCTTTGGTTAAATGCTAAGCATTTTCTATTCTTTTATTGCTTATCGTGCATATTTATTTGATTGTTTTGTTAATGGTTTTTATTTTTAATAATTTTTTTTTTTTAGATTAAGGTAGGAGAGAGGCTAGACCTGACCAAATGTGTCCTGAAGAAACCTGTGCTGGAAGTGATCCAATTTTATCAAGGATTAATTTTGAAGATAATCTCAAAAAGGAGATTTTAAAACAAGATATTCTGCATGAATGTCAAAAATCATACATGAGAATCTAAACTTTTAAGGTATAAAATAGGAAGACATGTTTACCAAAGACGGGAGCCAGTGTTATAGAGGATGTCCTGCACAGAATCCACACAGAATTACCTATTTATGTGAGATTCTTTAAATGCTATTTGCAGATGACATGATGGTAATTGCATGAACCCCAAGAACACTGCACAGCCTCCTCAAAGAAATCCATAATTATTCAAGAGAGATTAATTTAGCTACCCACACTAAAAAGACAAGATGGATGAGAAGTATAAATTGTTCAAATGATAGCATACTGTTAGACGGACATCCCAGCAGATAGATCTTGGCACAGAGACACTACGGATAATGTGCTAGGTCAAAGCTGAGAGGGACCTTAGAGGGAAGCCAAAATATTGCATAAAAGCCAAGTGCATATACTGTAGTTGCTAGCCTTATATATATGACACTCATTTATGTCATATACCAGGGCTAATAAGGTCAAACAATATTAAAACTTTATAGTGGCTGGGCCCAGTTGCTCCTACAAAGGGATGTGGTTCTAATTCTCTTACCTAATTATCTGACCTATAGTCAGGCCCCCTAAATACTTTTATTATGAAAAGTTTTCATAATTGGAATCAGTGTCTCAAGGGAAATTGGAAGGAATTCTCTCACTAATACCTGTCTCTGCAGACAGGCCACTAAACGTTCCAATGTCAAAAACCATCTCAGTCTTTTCCCAACGTCTGTTACTTCATACCCTATTGGAGTTTCCAACATCACCTAATATTGTTCCCAGGTTCAGGGTCCAAGACCAATCAGAACAAGCAAGTACCTGCCACGTTGGAACTGCAAACGTAGGGTGCACCCTGTATTTCTGGGGCACTTTTGTTCTCTATTTTAAAACATTGCAAATAAGACTTTAGGTGACTTCCTTTATAATAAAATGCCCCTATACTGCTCAACTTTTTTTTGGCACTCTCAAGATTGGAACTGCAGAAGTAAAATGAAACATTTGGCCAAGCAGACTGACATTTTTACTCACCTATGTATATGATGCTTCTGCAAGTAGAATGTCAGCTCCTTGAGGATGAGAATTGCTTTCATTTAGCCTTTGAATCCTCAGCACCAAGAACAGTGGCTGGCACAAGGGGCCTAGTAAAGGAGGTGGGGAGCTCAAGGGCTACCTTGGTACATTTTATATTTTAAAAATGCTGTATTGATGCCTTTCATCTTTACACCTGTCATTTCAAACATCCCTCTCCCAACAGGTTCCTTCCCCAGTGACAAAGAAAAACGAGCAATAACATCCTATACGGATCTTATCTGACAATGTATATACAACACTCATAGTTGTCCCTCACCACACCATACATTTCATTATCTGTACTCCTTTAAAGTACCAGGAAAAGGCCTTCAATAAATTGGGTGGATTCTTTGTGGGGGATTTATGAAAGTACATGGTCAACAAACACACAAGGAAGATAGGTGCTTTTATTGGCACCTTTGGAAAGAGTAACTATACTGAAAAAAGCCAAGATCCAAGTATTTTTAAACTATGGTGGTATTCATTTTTATAAAATAAGTCTCTTGGGAATGATGTTGATGCCTACAAAGAAGCAATGGCCACCAGGACTGGAGGAGCCAGCTGGTCAGTTAAACATTGCTCAGGTACCTGTAGTCCTGAGAGCTGAGGACAAGTGAAGCTTGGTATGGAGGGCTCAAGATAGCTACAATTTCTTTTATTCTTTGCTCACTCCAGTGCTTCCTGGCAAGTCTCATGTCTTCCCACTGCTCCAGGTGATTCTCCAGGGAGCTTTGCTGACTCACACTAACCATAACCCAGTTCTGACTGGGAAGACCTGGAGTTCACCAGCATATTGTAGCAGGGGACAAAGAAGACAGATGCAATAAAATGTAAAGTAAACTTTATTATCCTTAAACCACAAAATAGATTTCTTTGGTTGTACAAATGTCACTAGTTACAGTCTTGATGCTAGCTTCCCTGGCGTGTGACACGCCCAGTACCAGGTATTTTTTTTTTTGGGGGGGGGGTGAGGGGGCAGGGTAAGGGAAGACACAAGTTAGTTACTGAAGCTGAGCCAGGGGGCTCCCAACAGTTTGAGTTAAAATGCTAAAACCAAGTTAGAAAAAGCTCCCAGGGATAAGGGGAATGGGGAGGGGGAGCAATGAACAATGATTTGTGATAAATGCCTGCCCCACCACCACCCCCAATCAAAGGGAAACCAAAATCCCATTAAAATGATCCAGTTTCATGGGGATAGGAGGTCACCATTGATTCAGCTCAAAGGAACAGCCACAGCTAGGGGAGAAGGGAATCCAGAAAGTTCTGAGGCTGGGGGCTGAACCTTTTCATCCCTGCCCCAGGGGGTCTAACATGGAGCCCTGACAAAGCAGCATCCACTGTGACCCTACCATTGGCTGGTTCCCTTACACACCAGATCGGACACTGAGGAAGGGGCCAGCACAGTGTGGCTGGCTCTTGTCAGGATACAGACTTTTGCTCTCTCATTCCCTAGACAGTTTACAAACTTCCCAACATCTATAAGCTCCTTCAGTGGGGATGGGGGAAGAAAGTGTGCCCTGGGAGTCTAGGAGACCATGGGATCTAGACCCTTTCCTTCCCCCTACTCCAGCTGAGTTTCTGGGGCCAAGAGGTCCCCGTTACTCCCCTCAAACCTCTTGGGGTTTTAGGAGGGCACGGGTTGAGGTTCCTCTCCCCTTTTGGAGGGCCTAAGAGGACATAGGGTCCAGGGCCCTCCCCCAATCGTTCTCCCCTTTAGGGGGCCTAAGAGGGCACAGGGTCCAGGCCACGCCGTTCATGCCGAAGTTTCCGACGGGTGCTGCAGAGAGTTACTTCCTCCAGGGCTGTCGGACTGGGTCCAGGGGGGCCCAGTAACACTTGCTCTACCTCTCCATCCTCTTCCTGGAGGCCTGAGAAGGAAGTGTGGGTCAAGGCAGGTCTGGGCAATCCCATAGCTTTTTAGGACTAGTGGGGTGGCGGTGACAGGGAGAAGGATCCAACAGCATGAAGGGTAAGAGAATCAGTTTTCCCCTTTCCTTCTTCACCCCTACCCCCACCCCCATTCCAAGGCTCACCAGGACTGAGGCTGTCCTCCAGGTATTTCAGCTCCTCTGGCAAATCTGGAGACTAAAACAAACAGTGATAAGGCAGGCTTGGAGAAGGAACTAATAAGGAGTTATAACTGAACACTTCTATCTAACAAAACTATTGTAGGTAGGCCCTCTTCACCATCAATCCCAAACTAAGGTCTTCAGCCCAGGGCTCCAAGCAATTATTTTGATTCCCAACACCCTCAAAATGTCCCACCTGTACTAGTCCTGTTCTATATCCTAATCCCCGTAAGAAGGTGAGGACAGAAAAGAGAAAGGACACGCTAGCTACCATTAGAACCTGTGTTCACTTTTGTCAGATTCCATTCTGATACAAAAGGAGAAAGGTGAGAATCAGAGGGAAGACAGCATGAAGTGAGAATCTACCTGGAATGGGCTCTGAACCCTAGTCTCAACAATGAGACTTTGAGGGTAGCGGCTCGGGGAAGAGTTCACATGAACCAATAAACCACTCTGAAAAAAAGTGGTGGTCAAGGTTATCCAATCAATATCAGTCTTTGATAAGAGGAAAAGAGGAGAAGGTGAGAGGAATAACCACGAGGCTGCTGAAAAGTGGAATGGGCTACTTAGAAAGGTGAGGGGTTTCTCCCTCCTTGGAGATCTTTAAGCAGATAGTGACTGACCACTTCTAGCATTTGGGCTTGGATTAGTGATTAGTTGGCAGCCATGGTCCCTTCCAACTCAAATCCTATGACTCTGTGACCTTTGAATCTAAGAGGGATTCACAGATGACACCAAGATCAAAACCATCTGCTACTAGACTCAGGAACAAGCATCATGATGGTAGACGACGGTCTGCTAACAGGTACAGAGGCAGTATGCGAAAGTATGTGTAGATTATTACTGATGTCTAAAAAAATGCCGTCATCTTTTAACTTCTCTTCCAATATTCTTTTAACATATATTGAACCATATCTTTTTTTTTTTTTTCAGGTTTAAATTCTCTCCCTTTAACTCCTCTCCCTCCCCCTCCCCCTTGGCTCCTGCATCAAGTAAGAAAATAAATCCCACTGACTACGTTTAAAAAAAGGAAGTTTCAGTCTGCACTAAGTCCACCACCTCTTGATTTGGAGGTGGATTGTTCTCTGTAATTGTGGTTACTCATCATGTTCAGCAGAGATCCTAAGTTTTTCAAAGCTGTCTTTACAATACTATTGTTGCATAACATAAACTGTCCTCCTAGTTCTACTCACTTCACTTGGCATTAATTTATATGAGTCTTCCTAGGTTTCTCTGAAATCATCCCCTTCATCATTTCTTGGGGCACAATACCATTTTATTACTCTGAATCCTTTAAAATTGTGTCACTTCCAGTACAAATATTTTTTGTCTTATGTATACAGTCAGGTCCACTCTATGTATGAAGTTAGGTTCTCGAACTTGCCAACCTCACCATCTATCACTGCTACTTCCTCACAAACTGGTAGTGTAGTGGATAGAACTGGACCTCATGGACCTGGAGTCAGAAAGAGCTGAGTTCAAATCCATTCTTAGACACTTACTAGCTTCGTGACTCAGGCAGGTCACTTAAGGCTCTGCGCCTCAGTTAGCTGTAATAATAGCACCTACATTCCAGAATTTTTGCGAAGACAAAGGCCAGATTCAAACTCAGGAAGAAGAGTCTTCCTGAAGCCTGGCCCTCTATCCACTGTGCCATCTAGCTGCATGTATTCATGCTCAGTTCTATTTGCTGTATGTCTTTAAAAAAAACTCAACCATTTGTAACATTTGTAAAGCAGGTTGCAAACCTCAAGGGGTTGTATGCTGGTTATTATTACTGTTTAACGTTAGAGTACATCAAGTGCTATAATGAAACAAAAATGTGGTTGCATGGTCATCACTGCTAAGAACACATTATAATTAAAATGGGGATAGCTGTGCTCCTTTCCTAATCTGTTGTCCTCCTCCCAGTTTCATCTAAAATGCTCTTAGGAGTACCTAGCTTAAGTAGGTCTCATTCTCACCTCTTTGAAAGCTTACTTTTCCCTCAGCTTCTTTACTGTCTCATCAAGTAATATTACTTGTAATTTTCTGTTCTCTGCCATAATGTTTTGTAAATGAGCTGTCATCTAAACCAGTGGTGCCTAGGGCTGCCATGTCTTTCAGCTTGGTGTTTGTTGAAATGGTTTGTTTTTTCAGCTTCCTTGTTGCTTCTGCCTTCGTCACACTTCTCTAATAAACTGTGGCATTCAGAGTTCAAGTTTACTTTTGTCACTTGCTCAGTTTTGGGAGTTGACACTTGTTTAAATGAGGGAGAGTGGAGCAATAGCGACCTGAAGACACATAAATAGCTGATTCTGAAAGGACTTCCATGTGGTTAATGTTATTTCCTGTCCTTTAAGAGAATCTTGTGTGTGCGAGATGTAATTTTTGCTGCTTGTTTCCTCCAGTAACTTTTAGCTCTTCTTAAAGAAAATATTCATGATGTACAAGTGAAAACCTTCTGATTAGTTAAGATTTTGATCACCTTCATTTCTTGATCTTGAACGGTATTTTCCAGCATTTTTTGCCATCCTCCCTGTCCATCTTTTTACTAAATGCACCACATTATCAATGTATTGACCGTACTAAAAACTAAATATATTGACTGGTTTTGAAGGCTCTTATCAAGTTCTTCAGAGAACTTCTCTACTTGACCATCTGAAACAGCTGTCACGGGTTAGTGGAAAAAGTACCCTTCCAAACTGGTACATGGCATGAGCAGGGGATGAGCACACTCAGGTCTTCTCTGTATTTACCTGCTTCCCTGGTCACCAAATAGCCACACTGCTGCCACTGAGCAGCTCCATACTCAGCTAGGCCGGTCCACAGACAACAAACTTTGTCACCAGAACCATTTTCAAGGTGCTCTGGCTCCTCAGAGGAGCCCGTGAGAATTTGTATTTTGACTGGCAGGCTTTGAGAATCCAAAGTAGCCTTCATACTGTAAGGCACTAGACCTTCTGTGAAGGCGTCAACCAATTATGTATATATTTTAAAAGACACATGGCAAACAGAACTGAGCATGAATACATGCAGCTAGATGGCACAGTGGATAGAGGGCCAGGCTTCAGGAAGACTCTTCTTCCTGAGTTTGAATCTGGCCTCAGACACTTCCTAGCTGTGTGACCTAGACAAGTCATTTATTCCTATTTGCCTCAGTTTCCTCATGAGTTAAAATGAGCTGGAGAAGGAAATGGCAAACCATTCACAAATTCAACCACTGTGAATATAATGTAGACCATAGAAAAGGCAGGTGGCCTAATTCTTACTTTTGCTTCTTCTTCTTTACCAGAAGAATGAAATAATTAGTTTCAAGGTAAGGGAGGAGACAAGAAAACTCAACTAGCCACTCTCAAGTTCAAGCCACTAGGTCCTAGTGAATAACTACACCCATGGGTAATGAAAGAACTTACAGGCAGAACTACTGAGCTGCTTTAAATAATTGTTGAAAACATTGTGAAGAAGAAAGATAAATAGCTATTAACTAGATATTAAAAAAGGGAGAAGCAGATTCATTCTTTAAACTCTAAGACAATGAAATTGATTTCAATTCCTGTCCCACAAGGCGAATGCAAAATTATGCCGCCTTAAGACAAGCAGTATATCCAGAATGAGGCAAGTGGTAATACCACTGTACCTACTTCCTAGTTAGACCACATTTGGAGCTAAGGGAGCCACATTTTAGGAAGGATACTGACAAGCTGAAACATGGACAATGGGCAACCGTGGTGGAAAAGGAACTCAAAACTACATCATATGATGTTGAAGAAACTGAGTATGTCTTATCTTGAGAACCCTTGTTTGGGTGGGGGAAGGGAGGAGAAAAGGGAGAGATGATAGCTGTTTTTAGGGATCTGTGAAGCTTTTATATGTCAGAGAGATTAGATTTACAGGGAGAACCAAGATAATTAGGTAAAAATTACAGGAAGGCAGATATTAGCTCAATACAAGGAAACAATTCCCCTAACAACTAGACCCATCCCAAAATGAAATGAATGGCAAGTTCCCTGTCATTTGAGATACACAAAAAAAACCTGGAGGACCACTTGCCTGAGGTGTTACAGAGAAGATTCTTGCTCAAGTAAAGGTTGGACCTAGAAAAGGTAACTGTGCTAGGCACTGGGGATACACTGGGGAAATACAATGAACTGAAACCATCCCAAAAAGGGCTTGTGATGGGTGCGAGTGCCTTGCAGAGAGAGTGAGAGGATATAGGGCCTAAGCCTGCCTTTCTTCTAGAAGTGTGCCCTGAATTCCAGGCTCAAATAGGAGCATAGTGGGCTTAGAGCACAAAAGTCAAGGCATAGGATATAGTTATTAAAGAACTAGAGGCCTAGCAATCACACTCAGATCCTGAAATTCATTCCAGGAAGCAGATTTTCTGTGAAAATTTCTTACATTTGTTGCCCACTCCCCACCTTGTCGGGGTGGGGGGGAGTGGAATTTGTTTTCCTATGTTTAAAAACAGTAACTCCTCTCAGTTACTGTGTGCTGTGTGCTGCCTCAGGGACAGGAGGAAAAGAGACATATAGATTACATTCTATTCGGTTCTGTAGGGGTCTAGAAGGAAGCCTGAGTGGTAGACTGGGTAGTGGAAGCTGGGATGGAACAAGTGGGGCAGCCTAGGGCCTGTAAGTTTCTCTGACAGCTAATGTGTCAACAGTCTTGTGCTTGAGTTATGGGGAACAGGAACAGAGACACTAGGAGAGAGCAAAGGGATGGGACAACTAAGAGTATCCTTGCAAACAGCAATGGGTGGGACTAGGAGGGACAGACAAAAGCATAGTTAAAGAAGGGATGACAGACAACTCTGCTGGTACCTGGATGTCATATACAGGCCTGGAAGAAGGAAGGGCAGCAAATTCCCGGTAGTCAAACTTCTTTTCAGACAAGGACTTGAGAAGACAGCGACAGTGTGAAAGGGGGGGGGGGGGGAGGGAAGGAGTTTGGAGGGGAGGGGAGGGGGAGAGGGAAGAGAGACAGGTATGAGAAAAAGGCTGCTCAAGGCCAAAATAGTTAGGGCTGGGAAAGTCATTGCTCTAACTACTGAAGGAACTCTGATGACATAGTGAGAGAGAGAGTGAGTGAGTGTGGAGGGGGAGAGGGGTAGATGCAGCTAATGTTTTGGCCCCATTGGGAGTTTTTCCTTGGATACTGCTATCCCTCTAGACCACCTCCCTCCACCCCTGCATCCCAATACAGATTTTGTTTCTCAGACTAGGACTTCTGGGGGTGATGTCATGACTTTGGAAACACGAACCTGTACAGAGACACAGAAAAAGTCCTGAGAAAGAACTAGGGAAGGCAGAAACAGTAGATACAGAGATAATAAACACAAGAGTGAAAAACATAAGAGGCATCAATAGAAAGGCAAAAGATAAGGGGAGTGAGGAAGACAGAAAGTGATATAAAGTGGGAGGCAAATGTGTGGAGCTGTAAGGACAAGACTCATCCTTACCAGCCTGCCAGGTGAGGTGACGATCCTGGGGCTAAGATCTGGAGGAAGAGAAGAAGAAAGAAATTAGAGCCCCTCAAACATCTCTCCATTCTCTAGGGGACAGTGATTCATCTTCTTCCTCCCTTCCTCTCCCTGTGACAAATGATGCCTCCCTCTATACCCTGAAAGACTTGTCTTTGACCCCTTACTTGGATTGCCAGCCAGTCCTATTTTTTAATACTGTTGTCCATTCTCTGGTCTTTCCCAACCCCCAGCCCCAGACAATTTAAACTGACCACTTTCCCCACCCCTACCACCTTCAAGTGGCGTAGGTGAGGGAGTGGGTGCAGGTGAAGGGGCCTCTGTCAGCTGGCCAAGGGGGCTCCGTTTTCCCCTTCCTTCTTGAGATTTGGCGATGACCATCTGGGCTCGTAGTGCATCCTGTTCCAGGGACTTCATCCTGGAAAGAAAGAGTCAGGGTGGACAGGGGAGACAAGAGTTAGGACTGGGCTTTTCCTTAACCCCAGCCCACTTAGGGCCATGGACAAGAAAAGATCCAGTGGTGTTGGGGAGCCATGGCTTCTCCCCTGTCCCATAGCCCCCATGGAGTACCCAAAACCCTGGCCCAGAACCTAAGGCATGCAGCTGGGAGGCAGGGCCATGCACACCTTGGGGCAGGACTTCCTGGCCCAGCTCGGGGGGTAGGTCTGAGCGGAAGCCCCTGCTGGCGGGCCCGGTAGAGTCTACGGGCCAGGTCCTGCTCGTAGTCCCTAAGGCTGTCGTCCAAAGTTGAGGGTCTGAGGGGTCATGGGAATAGAGGTACAGAGACAGAGACAGAAAGCAAGTGAGAGACAGAGAATAGAAAACAATGCAACCAGGCCAGGGCCCTTTGGGTCAGTTAAGGGCACAGTAAGACCAGAGACCTGGAAGGAAGATCAAAATAAAGCAAGGAGAAAATAGAACAGGGAGCAGAGCAACCAAATTTCCATGCCCCGCTAATAGTTACAGCCAATCAGTCATCCATGTTGTCTTACACTAGCTTTGATTCTAGCATCTAGCCCCACATTTAGGAGTCAAAGAAAGCTTCAGCTTTAAGAAAAATAAATTTAAAAAGCGGTATGTGACCAAAGACAGGTTCATCACCTAAACTGGCAACCAAATAGGGTCATAAAATTCTGGAAAGATTTAAAGAACCATGGACATCTGGGCATGGTACTTTTTGAGGCACACAGAGTGACCAGAAGCCGCCCCCGCCCCACCAACTGTTACCTCTCTTTCATATACACTCTCAAGTCACCAACCCCAGGTAAGGAATGTTCTTCTCTGAAGAAACAGTGTATATCTTTTGTCCTGGTAACAGCTCAGAGAGGAGCTGGAGTTGTATTTCCACAAGGGGCACATTGGGACAATGTAAATATTCATATTTATTAACGAGGCTATTAACATATGGAAAACCACAGTGTCCACAGCTGGACAGTAAACCTCAGGTCAGGGAGGGAAGAAACAAGAAGTAGTGAGGGGGCACCCTGAGTCCCAGAAATGAGAAAGGAAACAGAACTAAACCAAGTTCCTAAACCAAGAGTAGAACAATACTTGGACACAAAACATTGTGGATTTAGAGGATAGGAGAAGAGACCTGAACTGGCCTTGACTAGCTCAGACCCATAGCTCAGACCCAAGGAGAGACGGAATTGCCATGACACATTAAGTGAGAGTTTACACAGAGGCTGGGAGACAAGAGAGAACAAGGGGACAGGAGTTCTTTGAGTCAGAGGTGAAATGAACCAGCAAAGGATGGGGATAATCAAAGAAGGGAATGCAGTATCAGAGTGATCTAGTCCTGAAGCTGGGGAGACTGGGAACTGGGACCCAACAAAGACAGTCAGAAACATTTCTGAGGGCAATGAAGACAGAAAATGACCAAGACTGTCTGGGCAATTCTGCTTTATGTCTGGAATGAGCTATCCTGTCAACATTCTATGCCCTGAAATGCCTCAACTACTGGCACAACTGTTGGTGCCCTGGAGACACTGGGCCTGAGGGCACAAGACCATAGCTACTGTCTTCTACTGAGAAGTAGCCAGAAGCTACGTTTCTGAGGTCTGACCCTTAGGGTCAGAGGCAGAATTAGATTTATAGGACCCAGAGGCTCAGAATCCAAATAATGTACTAGGCACCCTAAAATAGTCTCTTAGTCAATCTCTTCCTCCAATCTAAGGCTAACTCCTACAATTACACACCACTGACAATCATCTCCAGGCTTCAGCATACTCTTCCAACATCCATATTCTTCAAGAGTCATACACATCTCAGTCATGCCCCAACTCAAATACTTCTGATAATCATCACTCAATAGCCACATCCTTTGCATTCAATTTCTCTGCTACACACACACACTCCAGATATCCCATGCATCACAGACATATAATAAGGCATGCCCCCATTGTTCATTCAAGTATTAAGTGTGCTCAGATGCTCATGCCTATAGCACCACACTGCCAAAGCCATCACACTTCTCCTACAGTCACACACCCAATAATATTCCCCTGGAGTCACTTCATTTCAACATTTTGGTCCATACTTGTGACTACATTGATATGTCTTGATGAAGAAATTGTCTAACTTGTGAGTACACTGATATATCCTAACAATGCACGATGACAACTATTCTGTAACAGTCACAGTGAATTGCAGTGACTTGCCCAGGGTCACAGAGCCTGTCAGAAGTAGGACTCAAACCCAGGTCTCAAAAGCCAACTTTCTATGGCATATTACCATGCTCTCAGCTCAAATCTTATATACCTTGAAACACTTATTTATCCAAGTAATGAGCACTGAAATAAGCAGTTTCTTATATTCAAAGCACCTGTCATCCCTCCTAGTCCTAACCTAAACCTAACCTAACATGGTGCTAATCAAAGGAGTCCCTTCTGACCTGCTGGCATCCTAACCAGCAAAGTAAGGCTAACCATGCAGCAACTCCAGCAGAGACCAGCTTTCTTTTTCCCCTCAGGGTCAAGTTCCTTTGAGGTACCATGAAGAAGGTATGGGGTTATACAGTAATCTGGAAGGGGGTCAGGCACCTGGCTGCCCGCCAGAGCGCCCTCTTCTCTGCCTCCAGAGCTCGTCGTTCGGCTGGGGATAGCTCCCGTTCAGGCCCACTCAGGAGTTCTGGACTCTGCATGCGCAACCGTTCCTGCTGCCGTCGCTCAGCCTTAGCTGTCCGGACTGGGGCTCCCAATTCCCCGCCCCCCAATGACATGGGGCTCAGCCTGTAGGCGACACAAGGATCTACCTGAAGAACATTCATGCCAAAAAGGCAGCAAGAAAGTTGATAGCATTCCCCAACCTCTAGGCTCTTAGGATATAATAGATGCCCCAACCCTGGGCACCAGATCCTTCCTGAGCCCATCCCACTTTCTTCCCAACTGTGGAAACTTCCACAGCCCTGCTTACCTAGCTGGGCAGTTGGGCCGTGGCTCTTGTTGGGACCCTTCTTCCAGTGAGTTCCTCTGGGAACTGGGGGGCTCAGTTTGAGGAAGGCTGGAAGGGTAAAGGAACAAAATCTTACTACAGCCCAAGCTGTCTCTAAGTTCTTTTCTTGTCGCTTGTGGATAATGGTGAAGTCTCAAAGCATTAAACCTCTAGCAGAAGTCGATGAGCGGACTCTCACCCTGGGCTGATCTGCCAGTGGTTGTGACAATTTACAAAGAGTCTTTCAACTACCAAAGGTATACCCCCAGACTACAGAAGATAATGAGTGCAACCTGAACTCTGACTGAAGCCCTTTGTCTTGAACAAGGCATATGTAACTTCCTCAAACAAGGAACAGAGAATATGGGTCCCTCACCATACTTCCTTCTAGCCACAAAAACAGGGTTTTGCCTGTCCCAACCAAAGAATTCTCAGGTCAACACAGTGACCAGTTTGCAAGACAACTAGCAGGGAACGGTGAGATGGGAGGCCTACCCCGGATTTCATGGGTTTGAGTCATCCTGCCAACCCTAACTACCACGTCAGTGTCTACTGGACTGATTTATTCCACAGGCCAAAGCCCCAGGCTCTCACCAGCTCTTTTGTTCTTCCAGGGACTCTAGACCCTCCACTGGGGCAGGGGCAGAGGCAGTTGCTACAGTTTCCTCTGCCTCTTCTTCTTCTTCTTCCTGAAGAAGTAGGGCCCTCTTCTGCTGTAGCTTCCGTGCTAGGGTGGAGAAAGGAAGAGAATGATAAAAAGGTTCAGTGGAGACTTCTAGACTACCTCCCACCCCAACCAATCCCCCAAATTAGACTTTCTCCCAACTCCTTCCCCTCAATTCCTTCTCCTACCTTCTTCTTCCTTCATCTTCTTCAGGTCATCCTCACCAACCAGGGATACCCTCTTTGGTGGACCATCAGCCTGGGGAGGCCTCACCTCCAGCTCAAAGTATTTCTGTCTCTCACGGAAAGACAACTGTTCTGGGCTGGCAGCACTACCAGGAGGTACCATCTGGGGAGAGGGGAAGAAGACATCTGATTCCAGTCACTATAGGACCCACTTAAATCCTCATCTTTCACCCACAGCTTCCACGCTCACCACTTCTCCATCTGCTCCCTCACCTCTGGGGAAATTTGGAGCCACTCTGGGCCTGGCTGCTTGAGCAGCTCCTATTGGGAAAACCAGGTGGAGGGGAGGTGGGGAGTCAGTGGGAGGGGGTGCCCAATGAAAACTGAAAATAATTGGCTACTTGGGTGGGACTGGGAAGCCTTAAAGAGAGGGCAGAGCTGAAACTAGACTTAGTTCTGGAAGTTCCCCAAGGGTCAGGCCATACCTGAGCCTCTGTCACAGGGTGAGGGGGGGGCACAGCTGCGAAAGTCCTGTAGGCCTGCTTAACATTGACAGGGAATTCACTGGGGGAGGGTGGGGATGGAGGACAGGTACGAGGCTGTGGAGGACAGGAGGACAGAAGGAGAAAGGAATAGGTAGAGTTGAATAGGGGTAAGGAAAAGAAAAAAAGAGGGAGAAGGCAGTATAAAGGAATGCAGGAGTAGGAAGGGAAGGAGAAGGCAGAGGAAGAAGAAGACAGGATGAATAATAGGGCAATGAAAAATTGTTTCCCGAGCCTAAATCCACAGCCTGATTGAAGATTTCTACAATGTCTCTCTTCATGTCCCCTGTAAGTCCTTCCCACACAACATCACCCTCTCTAGCGAAGCTCATCTCCAGCTGCTTTGTCCTCAGAAAAATGACTCCTTGGATCAGGCTCTGCCTCTACCTCCAGTTTCCTCCATTTCCCAGACATTCCTAGTTAAAGGCTCTAATCCTTTCTTCAAATCATGCTCTCCTCCTCTCTCTCCCCACCAACCCCCAACCCAGACCCAAATTCCCAAGGCAGATATCTAGTTCCTCATGCATCTGTGCTAAATGGGAGTAGGGAATGGAGAAGAGAACCTGCCTCCCTCAGAGTGATGCCTCCCTTCCTCAACCAGTAGAGTGAGCTGGCTGGGAAACTTACGGAGCTGGGGCTGTAGGCCCGGGGCAGGGGTGAAGACTGGAAGGGGTTGGGGCTGTCTCTACCGCCAGATGCGGTGGATCCCACTGGCCATGGCCGAGGCTGGATTACCCCAGGTTTAGTCTGTATGGGTAGTAGTGAGAAAGAAAAGAGGCAGGGAGAGAGAAAAGAAAGGAGGGAGAAAGAGAAGTTGGAGTGAAATGGAAAGGCTGGAAAGAAGAGAGTACATGATGGTGGGACACAGATTGAGAGATAGGAAGAAGGTAATATAGGAAGAAAGTGGGGAGAAAGTGGGTAGAAGTTGGACAAACAGTGAGGAGCTGTCAAAAGGCATCCCCAAAGCCTAGGGGCAGGGCAGAGGGCAGGAAGGACACTCACGGATTTGTGCTCCTCCTGGGAGGGCAGGAAGCTGATGGAGGCCTGAAACAAAGGAAGAACTGGTAGGCTTCTCCTCCTTCAATGTGCCCCCCCACAAGCTAGCAGCCAACAGTGCAGCCAGCCTGCCACCCCCCAAGCTGTACCCTGTGCCCACTGGGCAAAGTTGGGGTGGGGAATCCTAAGTCACCTGTTCCTTGCCCTCCCCACAGCTCCACTAATAAAAGGGCTGGAAAGGGATCATATTAGGCTCAGAAGGGAGGCCCTGGCCTACCCTGAGACCTCAGGGGCCAAGCCCCAAAGCACATGCCTTGCTAGTAGCTTCTCCCAATCAAGTGCCAGAGGGAGAAAGAGGAACACACACACACACACACACAGACAAAGGCAGGGACAGAGAGGCACTGGAGACCGTCTGGCAGAGGGAAGGCCAAGCAGAAGGAGCTGCAGCACATAAGACACTTACAAAGCGGGTCTCCCTGCCCACCAGGTGGAAGGGTCGGGGGGAGGCAGGTGGCTGAGGGCACCAGAAACAGGTACAGAGGGATCCATGGGAGAGAGAGGAAGAGATCAGAGGGGCCCCTCCCTATGAACCACAGGGTCCCAACTAAGAGAAGCCAGAAGGTAGAGAGCTATCTGGGAATTGTCTAACTCTGATCCCTACTACTACCTGTTCAAGCTAGATCTTCGAGACTAGCCCCAACTCGGCCTTTCTTAGGCTCTGCCTCTCAATGGCTCAGGTTCACCCCCACCCTCCAGACCATTAGAATAACTCCCTCAAGCCAACCCTACTGGTCCATCTCTCTTAGGGGCATTTGGGGACTACTGGGAGAGGCCACAATTGGCTTCCCTGTTACCTCCCAAACATCCTCATTTCTCTTCAGAACCTGCTAGGGAGCTATGACAATTTTGTTGCCCTCTCAAGAGCAGCTTGAATATGGCCATCAAAGACTTACTCTGAGGAGGATGGGAAATGTAAGAAGGGTTAGGAGGGAAAGGCATACCCATGAAACTAGAGCGCAGGAAAAGGCTCAAAGGGCTCAGGTGGGTAGGAGCAAATGCTTAGGGTCTGGCTGAACTGCCAATAGTGGTCCTAGGTCTTGGGTTTGGTAAGCAAGTGCAAATTTCCCCCAGAACTACAGACCCTGAAAGTACCAGAGGTTACTTAGTTCAACCTCTTGTCCACGGCAGGATACATTCCTGACAGGTGACCATCCAGTTTTCACTTGAAAAACTCCAATGACAGGAAGTTCATGACCCTACAAGGCAGTCTATTCTATTTTTGCTCTAAATGTAAGAAGTTGCTTCTTATGTCTAACTAAACTCTACCCCTCTGGGTACCTTCCACCCCTGTTAGCTCTCCAGGCAATAGCCTTTTTATGGTTTTATTACTGTTAATTACATTTCTTCCTCTCAGTTTGGGTCCTCCTCCCTGAATGAGGAAGCCTAATCTTTTTAGTTCATCTTCACATGACATAACCCCCAACACAAAACCAATTCAACCAAGAAGATTCATGCTTTGGATAAGGTTTGGGCTTGAGAACATCTGAGGTCTCTGACTTTATCACTGGGGTCATGTTAGCTGCCCCTTTCCTACTGTTCTGTCTCCAGTTAGGTGTGTTAGCCAGACCCGCAACCTACACTCCAGGTTGTATAAGGGAAGAAATTTGTAGTTCTGGTCTTAAATCCTTCCCGAGAGGGCCTAGCTCTTTGCTGGCTCTTTGGACCCATAAGCCCACGTGTCAATGTCTCCAATGATTCTCAGGTTCCTACGTAACTAAAGTTTAATAACTCGTCCCCCAATGTATGACAGTTGTTTTGCCTCTCTCTGACCCCCTTATGACAGTTCTCACCGCCATCTATCCCACTATGCATGAGTTTATAGCCATCTGTACCCATGGAGGCCTTGGTATGCACTACTTCTCCCAAATCATTTATAAAAATGCTAAAAGAGACCAATCCTCATTGTAATCCGAAGGGACCTATCCTACTGCTCACAACTATCCATCCAAAGATGTGCCCATTCACCCCTAGACTTTACTTCTTTAGGGAAGCCTCTGTGACAGACAGTTCTACACCTTTGGCGTAGAACCCCATCAAAGGCTTTTGGAAAGTCTACACGGATTACAGCTACTGGTTCCCACCTTGTTCACATAACTGTTTAGCTTCCAGAGAGTGCTAAGAGATCAGTCAGGAAGACATCTGTGCACCTTTGGCAAGGTTGTCCGTAAAAAGGTTCCACATTTTGGTTGGCGGTTCCATAGTTTCTTCCCTGAGTTTTTTTTCCCCAAAATTCTGACACTGATATCACAGTTGAGGGAATTTAAGTTATGTAGCTAAGTCAGATCTGAAATGAACCATGCCCTTAGAAGTGGTTGACATGAAACATGATCTAGCTGTTCACAAGGCATGTAGGGTTCAGGAAACTCCCCGAGATCATCTTCACTAAAGTCAAAGACAAAAATTTCAGTGATGCCATCCCTTTCTAATTCCTAAGCTCATCTTGGGCAAAGGGTCAATACTAATCTGTGGGACAGATCCTCTAATTGGCTTCCTCCTTTTTCCAGTTAACGCCATATAAAGTCTTCTTTTACTGACTCTGGAGTTGCTTGTAAGGGCCTCCTCATCATACTTGCTGGCTTGATCTGTCCTGTCCTACTTAATTTAAGTTATCCTTTCCTAATCCATCTTTTGTGAGACTCCTTCTTAACATACTGTTTTCACATGGAAAATACTGACATTCTGTGAAGTGAACTTTTCTTCCTCAGGTGCCCTCTGACTTTGTCAATAGGTGTGTTCTTTCCCTGCCTAGCCTCTACAGAGATCTCTATTCTCAAGCTACCAGAGCAAGCTCTTTATAAATGGTCTCCTCCCATCTACCCAGGGTCACAGCGTCAGGGGCCCTATTTATATACTTTGCTCTGTCCCTCTGTCTCCCCCATGGCTGCTATTGGTCTGGCCTCTTTAAGCCACAAGTGTGGGTGTGATGTGAGTTGCTTCACCTAAGGCAGTGTCAGTGAATGGATTTCTTTTAGCCTGAGGCTTGACCTCAAGAACCACTTTGGCTTCTGACACTCCTCTCTACAGACAAGGTCATAGCATATCCCACCTACAGTCAGCCATCTTTAAAGACAAAAAGCCTTTATTGAACACTTGGTCCTTGTGCCTTTCCTGAATTATCCTCCCCATTCCTTTTTACAAAGACTATTAGTTTCTAATCCCTAATGGGCTGTACAAAGATTATTTTTTAATGTGATGATAATTATTAAAGGCACAACTCAAGGTATGTTTCTTCTATTAAGTCTTGCCTGATCCCCAAGTGGATTTCCCACTTACTCTGAATGCTTCATTGTGGTATAGGGGAAAGAGGCCTGGGAGTAGGTCTCAGCTCTTCTACTTACTGCCTTGTGTAAAGCTTAAAGCTTAGACTTCAAGGCTGTTCTCTAAGTGTCAGTTTCCCCCGTCTATAAGACAGGGGTAATACTTGTGCTACCTACAGCAGTGCACTGGTAAACGTTTTAACAAATGACTCTCTGGGGAAAAAATGTTAAGAAGGGCACATTTTTAGGTCTAATCTGCATTATTAACATTTCCTCCATCACTTTATGTCTAGATGATTGTAATGACAATTTAGATTTGAAGATCTTTCCCACCCATTAATAGGCCATGTGACCTGCTTACATCACAGGAAGCCTAAGTCACATGTGGTGGAAGGAGCTTCCTAAGGAAAAGGAAAGTGTGTCACAGGAGCTGAGGGAAAGAACAGAAGTGTGCTATGCTGTGAGTGCATTTGTGGGAAGGCCCCAGCAGGGGGGTGGATGGTTTTGGGATGGCAAGGCTCCATGCTGTGATATTGTGTTTTAAGTTCCTTGCTGTTATGATAAAGTGGGCTTACTGGTTTGGGGAGTTGCTTGCTGCTTGGATGAGATGGACTGGTTATGGGATTTGGTCCTCTGGTGTCTGAATAAATGTTTTACTTCTTCTACCCCCTGTATAGAGAGTCTCTCATATTTTGTGATACAGAATTGCATAGGCATATTCACAATCATTGTCAATGTTATGTTTATTGCCTTGCTAATACAATGTTCAACAAAACAATTAAGTCCAAATTTGTAGCATTTGCCTATGTCCCAGATAGAAATACTCACATTGAAAGTTTAACAACTGGCTGTTATGACTCAGAAGAAGCTGGCTCTAGTACACCCTTGACTACCTAACTACCTGAGACAGCAGGCAGCTAGATGGTGCAGTGAATAGAGCACCAGCCCTGGAGTCAGGAGGATCTGAGTTCAAATTTGGCTTCAGACATTTGATACTTACTAGCTGTGTGACCTTGGACAAGTCATTGAACGCCAACTGCCTCACTTCCCCCCTCCAAAACAAGGCTAATGTCTCTACCTGTGTCCTGGCTCTTCCAGCATCTTGCTTTAACGTTTATTCCCTCCCTCAAGTTGTAGTCTTCAATCTCTCCCTTTCCAATGACGTTTCCATTCTCTGGCACATACATTCTGGCCTCCCCAGTCCAAAAGAGCCATTCATTCTTTTACCCTTTGTAAAATCAGAGAATCACTCTTTGATTCCACCAAAGTGTCATCTCACTTGTCTCTTCCCCTTCACAGCTAAACTTCTGGCAAGTTCTACCTTTGTCATCCCACCTCCTTAATCCCAAGCTCTCCTGTTTTTGTCTCCAGCCTTCAACTAAAACTTGTCTTTCCAAGTTTACAATGAACCTCTCTTTGATTTCTCTGCAACACTGGACACTATGGGCCACCCCATCCTTCTAGAAAAGTTCTTTTCTGGTTTTCCTCTTGCCCCTAACTTCTCATCTTCTTCTCTTTTATCTGACCAATCTCTTATGAGGTGGGTGGTTCCCTAATGGTCTGCACTTGGCCCTCTTTCTCATTCACTCCTATAGATTCAATGACCATCTATGAAGTTTACCTATGAAGGCACAACTCAAGATCCACCTCATTTATACTGATCACTCTAACACTGATTCTGAGCTCTCTATATCTATAACTGAAACACAGAAACTCAGCTTTGGAAGAGGATTCAGAGATTATCTAGACCAACCTATACCTGAATAGGAGTTTTCTCTACTGCTTCTCCAACCACTTGTTGGAGATCCAGCCTCTGCAGGCAGTGAGGTGGTACAGTGAGTAGAAATGTCAGACTTGAAGACAGGAACACTTGAATTCAAATCCTGCTTCAGACACTTCTTAGCTATAGGACCCTAGGAAAGTCATTTTAACCTCTTTCAACCTCATCTGTAATATGGGGATAACGATAGCACCTACCTACCTCACAAGGTTGTTAATATGGCTCAAACAACACATATAAAGTGCTATATAAATGCTAAGTAATATTATTATCATTATTATTATTTAAAGATTTCTAATGAAGAGGAACTGCTTTTATAAGACATTTCCACCTATACCTTTAACCCAACATATTCCTCTTTACCCCCTAAAATTGCTCTTTCTTCCAACTTTACAATTTCTGTAATCATTCACCTCATCATTCATGTTGGAAATCTTGGGGTACCTCTCTGAGCCTATTTCCTAATCTATAAAATGAGGGGACAAACACTATGACCCGTACTGTTCCTTTCAAAATTATGATCTTTGACTCCTCCCTTTCCCTTAACCCTCAATTCCAATCAGTTACCCAAATCTGCCAATTCTACCTCTTCAGCCCCTCTTGACTTCCCTATTTCCACTGCCACCATCCTGGGTAACGGTCCTCATTACTCTCTATCTAGTACTGCCTTCTGATAGCTCTTCTTACCTCTACCCTATGTCCTTCCTCTCCTCTCCGCAATCCATCCTTCATTACTGCTACTGGTCTTATCTTTTTCATGCAGAGATATTAGAGCATTTTCCTCCTTAATTCAATCTAACAAGAATTTATCATTTCAATACCTAATATGTTCAAGATAGTGTACTAAGCACTTGATATAAAGGAAAAAAATGAAAGAAAAAACAACCAATCCATCCATCTCAAGGAATTCTACAACATATTAAAATCTTCAATGGCTTCCAAATGCCTATTAAATAATGGCTGAATTCCTCTGTCACAGAAGGTGGCTGGTGCCAGGCAACTCAGATCACCACGACTTTGACCATCATCTCCCCTTGGCAGCATTCTCTGCCTGCTGCCCCACCCTACTCCCCATGCCCCCTGCTCCCCTTAATCACCAGTTCTGCTTCCAGCCTAGCCATCAGAGCCATCATCTAGGAAGTAAATCCTGTGGAGAAGGGGAGAGCTATCGGCACCAACTGCCAACCAACTCACATGGCAAGCGAGACAACTCAGCTGGAGTAGCAATGTACTCTGAGGCAGAGACAGGAGGCAACATGGGTCAGATAAGCCAAATGCCTACCGCTACCCTGGCCACTATCTTCCCAATTGATTCTGCATAGAGGGTGTCCTAAAAGCCTTAGTGCAGTTAAAAGACTTTTGGGACACACTATATCTTATCTGTAAATAGTTGTTGGCACAGCATCTCCTCCATTAGACTACAAATTCCTTGAGAGCAGAGACTGGAGACTTTTTTGGCCTTTTTTTGGTTGTCTCCAGCACTTGACACAGTTCCTGAAACACTACAAGTACTTAATAAACGACTGTTGACTGACTGAACCCAAGAACTTTGGGAATAACAATGCTTCTACTCGTGTCTACAGTCACCATGCAGGGAAATAACACCTCTGAAGATGCAGATGGGCAACTATTCCTGCAGGGGCTACAGCCACAGCTACTGAAAATCCTAAAAAGAAAGTTCTTGCCACCAAAGTCTTGGTGATGTCAAATGGTTCGGCATAGGCATGACCATTTGTTGTACCTCAAGGATCTCCATCTGATCTGCAGGTGAAACCTTCCATGTGTGTTGTCTCCCTGTAAGAATGTGAGCTCCCTGAGAGCAGGGACTGTCTTATTTTTCTATATTTGTATCCCCAGTGCTTAGCATAGAGCTTTGCACACAATAAATGCTTCATTTGTTCATTGAAGACCCTCTGAAGTCTTGTGCCAAACTATTCTTTTAACAGTCTCTCCTATGACTTTTCAGTACATTCTATGCTGATGCCACCCCTTTGCAAATGACTTCCAGATCTCCATTTCCAGCCCTTGTCTCTCTTCTGGACTCCAGTCTCTCATCACTAGCTGCCTCCTACATATTTTGAGCTGGGTCTCCTCTAGGGAGTCAAGTTTAAATGTGGCATCTGTCACTTGTGCCCTTCTGGGACTTGGGTCTTTCCTTGTCTATTAAATCTGGGGCTGGCCTACAGGAACTGAGGTCCCTTCTTCTAGCTCTAAATCTTGGATGCTTTTTGAACCTCCAGCTCAAGTAATCCCTCCTCCTCCAATTCCCTCAGGGGCTAGTCTCCCTACCCATCTCCCCAATACTGTATATTCTGCATATGGTCAGTATTCACTTACTGTAAACATATTCTATTCTACCAGTACCATGTAGGACAGAGACCGCCTCACTTTTCTAGTTGTACCTCCTACACTGGCATATAGCAGCATTGGTTAGTCCCATACTCCAATAAGCCGGATTACTTTATTATTCACCAAATATGCCATGTTTTCTCACCTCTAGATTTATGCCTACACTGTTCCCTATGCCTATGCAGCCAGTTCTCACTTAATGTAAGTGGACCATTCTGCAGACCTACCCCTCTCCTCATGGCCCCCCCACTGAAGCAGCTTCTACGGGGCTGCAAAGGTGCTGCTGTCACTACTGTCGCAGCTGCCATTGCTGTCCCTGCCTCCAGCCTGCCAGGAAGGAAAAGTGGCATAAAGAATTCTGAAAGAAATCTACATTCCAAAAAAAAAACCACCTATGTTACTTTACTGCACAGTACTGTGCCCTTTTTCTCCATTCTTGCCCCTTGGCTTAGTGATCCAGAGCTTCTCCCCCTTCCCCCTTCCCAATTAAAAAAAAAAAACCCTCCAAGTGAAAGCAAAAGAACCACCACCACCATCATAGGGGTGCTTGGCTTGAGATCTCCAGCACTGAGAGAACAGACCTTTGCTACATTTGCCTACCCACCTTCATATCCACCTTCCGTCAGTCAGCCCTCTGGTACCACGTGTCTGTCCCCAACTTGAACTGTGTGTAGCCCTCTTTCTGCCTTCCTCCCTCCCACCCTTCCCTACTTCCATGGGCAAATTCACATTAAGTAAAAATGGCTTTAAGTTAAAGTCCACTTACATAAAATAAGGACTGTCTATAATTCCCCATCCGCTTTGCCTACTGAATCCCTCACCCACCAAAATGCCACCTCTTCCAGAAGAGCTTCCCTGATCTCCCCACTGGCAACAATGTTCTTTAAACTGCATACAGCACTTTGCACTATTCCAATGAACTTTTCATGAAGTACATACCTAACTAATCCCTGTCAATCTCCTTTGCCACCCTCCACCCCAAAGCTCTTTCCTGGACCCTCCTCTTTTTATATATTCTCTCTACCTCAGTGGTCTCATCAACTTCCATGAATTCAATTATCATCTTGATACAAAGGATTCCCAGATCTACTCTTATCTCTCTCCTGGATTGCATTCCTAAGACACCAACTACTTGTTAAATATCTCCAATTGGAAGCCCCCACCACAGGTATTTTAAGCTTAATGTGTTCAAAATGAAACTCATCATCTTCTTCCGCTAAACCAGCCTTTCCAAATTTCTCCCTTTCTAGGAGCAGCACTATCCTTCCAGTTACACAAGTGTGCAATGAAGTGATCCTTAACTCTTCTCTTCCTCCTCCCCCTATATCTAATCAGCCATGTTAATTCTGTCTCCATAATACTTCTCACGTTCATTGTTCTCCAGCCCCTCATATGGCCACGACCCTAGTTCAGACCCTTAGAATAGCCTAGGTGGTCTCCCTGTTTCTAGTACTCCCCCACTTTGACCTACTCTCCACAGAACTGCCAAAACAGTTTCACTGAAGCACAAGTCAGCATGTCACACTCGTCTGCCCAAAAGTCTCCAGTGGCTCCCTACTACCTCTGGAATAAAACAGAATCCTCAGCTTGACATATAAAGACCTTCTCCATCAGGTGGCTCTAGCCTACCTTTCTAGCCACTGCATATGGTTCCCTCTCACACACTCCATGCTTCAGACAAATTGGCCAACTCAATATTCACTGAACTTGGCCATCTACCTCCCCACCCCAATGCTTTTGCATAGACTGGACTCTCTCTTCCCCTTCACCATTCAGAATCCCTAAGGCCCAACTCAGGGGCTGCCCCTAGGAAAAGGTATCCCTGGTATGCCTAGGTTGATAATGCTCCTAACTCCTCAAATTATCTTTTATTGACTTCTCTTTTGTCTCTAGATGTAGGGCAGCTCGCACCTACAGTTGGTGCTTCATAGATGTTTGTGGAAGTGACATGAAGACTGTGCCTTTTCAGGCCCTGAACTGTGAAGTACTGCAGGAGGGCAGGCTCCGTGCCTTACCTAATCTCTCTATCTCCCACAACACCATAGTCCAGTGTTCTGCACACACTAGGCCTTCAGTACAGGCTTGATGAAGGGAGTTTCACAGGTGTGGGCAACTGGAAGTTACTTAATGACTGTTCTGTCATTCCAATCACATCAGGATTTCCTGAAGTGAAAGGCGGCAGGCCTCTGCCATCCCACTCAAGGCTCCTGAAGAGTGAGGGGTCTTGATTAAAGATGTGTTCAACTGACAGACCCTAGTCAGGAAAAAAAAAAATTCTCCTGCCAAGCTCTCCCTCCCACTACTACAGACTTCCCAGTCCAATGTCGTCTTCTGGTCTCATCTCCCAGTGAAACTTACCTGTTGGCTACTGGGAGAGCGGGGTGCATCAAGAGGGTTTCCTATGGCCCCTGGAGAAACCTAGAAAAGGAGACCAGGTTGTGAGGTAATGGAGGGGAGAAGGGAGAGGCAGGAGGATGGACACATGGATACAGTCATTATAATTTCATCAAACGGGGGCTATTTCTATGCATATGTAGAAATGTATATGCATATATCAATATATGTCTTTATGGGTATGGAGTTAAAAGGCTAGGACAGAGAAAAGTATAGGAAGTTGGAGGAGGTGAAGAGTCATGAGTAGGCTAAGTGATTTGGGGATGGGACAGAAAAGGCTTTAAGTATCTTCTGCAGGTGTCTTCATAGATAATAGGGAAACAAATGAACAGGAGGAAGAAGATACCATGAGACCTATAGATGAGGGAAGGTGTTGAAAAGTCATAGAGTTCCCCAGTTTCTCTCCTTCCTCTAGCCCCTTTTCTAGGGCTGAAAATTAGGGATCACAATTACTGCCTCTTACATTCACCCTAGTCCCCAGCCCAAATTCCCAGGTTAGTCTCCATGACACAGTTATTGGGGTAAAAGTGAAGGGCTGCTTGCCTTGGGGATGCAGAGGCTGGTCTTCAGCACCCCTCCCTGGCCATATCCCAGGGGAGGGCCCCCTAGGCATGATGTTCCCCGGTTGGCCAGCACAAAAGGGTTCTCCCCAAACGGAATTGACTTGGAATCCACCAGGCTCTCCCCCTCCCCCAAAGGCTCTTCGGGACTTCTTGGGGAGGCACCCATGACTGGGGTAAACCCAGTGGGGCCCTTGCTAGGTTGGGTCAAGGCTGAGACCTCTGAGCTGCCCTCAGCTCTGTGCAGGCCTGCTGGGGCTCTGTCCATCGCGCTGGGCTTGGGCTCCCAGAGATTGTCACGCAGGAGAGAGGAAAACTGGAGCTTCACATGAGAGAGAGATGGAAGACAGACCGACAGAGATGAGACACACAGAAAAGGAGAACAAGTGAGGAAGGGAAATGGAAGAAGAGATGAAAGATGATGGACACAGTATAATAAAGCTCAAACAATGCTCTCCCTTCCCCTGGTATCAGTCCCCTGATTCAGCCAGCCTAGCACTCCACTTCTGTCCAGGTTAAAGAGATGGTTTGGAAAGACATGTTGTTTCTGAAGGTTAGAGGCATCCCTATAGTCCTCTCAACTGGACACTGAACTCAACGATTTATCAAAATTCTATTTGAATCTATATTTCCAGCTTGATCCAACTTCTGGGGTTGCTATTTGTTACTTTTTTTTTTTGCTACTGTTACTTTTTTGTTTTATGTTTCTACCTAAGTCCTTCTCTCAGGCTCCCATAATCTACTGTCTGCATTCTGATCCATCAGTTTATATGTGCTCTATTTATTTTAGGAATTTACTGACTTGGATCTTGTTCTTTCTTAGCCTTCAACTTCCCAAAATTAAAAGGCCTGAGCTTTTCACCTTGTCTTCAACAATCTTTCCTCAATCCTATTCTCTTGTCCTTTTCTGAATGTCCTTTGGCCCTGTTAGATGTCTACCAATCAGGCCTGCACTTTGGGCTAAGAGGAGCTAAATATTAGCACCCCTATTCCCTGCCCTTGCTGATACTGGCCACGCATGTAACCACTACATTCTTAGCACATATCCTCAAGGGACAGCCACAAAACTGGAAGGGTCTGTAAAGCCAATCCAAAACCAACTCTTACCTGAACAAAAATCTGCTCTACAACAGATTTCGGTCTACAATGATTCTTAGGTCCTTCTCCAGGGTAGTCTCTGTGAGCTCAAAGTTCAGAAGCCTAGAGTTTGAATGGCTTCTTCCCAAACATACTAATGCTCCCCCATCCCCACATTCAGCTTCAAGAGTTCTCAGTGCAGTCTGTTCTACTACAGCAACATTTCACTCCCCATTAAAGCTGAGAATCATCTGCAACCATGACTATTTTTTTAAATGTTGGCTAGGATCTGTCCTTAAACATCCATGTCTGGAAGACCTTCCCCACCAATCACAGTTTTCCATCTATGGAATACGAGTTTCAACAACAACACCTCTTTTACGTTACTGCCTTTGGAGGCTTTGAGCTTTCCCTGTAACAATTGACTTAAATTATCACATAAATAACAATGGGCCATGGAAAAAAATCTTCTGTGACCAAAAATGTACATTCATTTAAAAAAAAAAGGACCAAGTATGTCTGACTATGTCCTCCCTTTGTTGGGCCCTGGACTGCTGCCTGCCTTGTCTCTCCAGCATCCTGGCTCCAAGCATCATCTTCAGCAGGAGGCACGATGGCTGTGTGCCAGGCCTCCTGAACAGTGCATGTTTTGTCAGAACACATTACACATTTTTAACAAGCCTTCCCCAATCTCACCCCTGAATTCCTCTGAAACCTTCCGATGCCTGTCTAGGAGAATTTACTGATATCTAATGTGTTAATTAGGTCTAGAATATCTTGCACATTCACCGCTGCTTGATCTATTATTGCTGACTCAGCTGCTCTCCCAAAAGGCAATTTAGAACGAATCTCCCTGATACTTTCCCTCAGTAAAGACCAGGGCACATATGTGACTGAGCCTGCTGCATGAAATCTCCTTTCCCACTCAGAAGCCCACCAAATGCCTGCTTCAAATATCTTGATGGCTTCATGGACCCTCTTTCTGATGGCTTTGGAGTTCTGTGCAAGGTCCTCCTCAAAATCTTTGTTTTATTACCAGCAGGAAACATGGACAAAGGAATGAGCAGGAAAAAGGACAAGGAAGAGAAAGGAACGGGAGAAAATGATCAATGGGAAAGAAGGAATAAGTTTTGGAAAAGGAGATATGGGAATAGTGCAGAAAGATTGGGGAAAAGAGAGAGGAATATGGGGGAGAATGGGAAATGTATAGGATCAGGCAGAGTGATGGGAGGGAGTTAGTACCAAAATTAAATCCCTAGCTTCTTTGCATCAGAACCTTGCTTATGTCCCCTGTACCCTTCCCACTTTTCCCTTCATGCATCTTCTTTTACTACTCACCTTTAATCTGACCTCACTCCCTGCACCCTACTGTACATGTACCCACAAGATCCTCCCCCCAAACTAAGTCTCAGCAGAGCCCCCCAACAGAGCTGTAGTCTCCTCACCTCCTCTGGAGAACACTGGTCTCCAGGACTAGAGCTGCCCTGGGCTACACCCCTTTCACCAGCCCTTCAACATTCCTAAGGGTCCTGGGCTTCCCAGCTGTTGGCTTGACCTTGGTCACACCCACCCAGCTGGCTATTTTTATCTGCTGGGGGGAGGGGAGAGGAAAAAAATGAGGAGAGAACAGAACTGTGGGAGAGACCCTATATGGAAGGAGAGGCATTGAGAACTTAGTGGACAAGGTCACATTTGGGAAAACAGTGAGACTTTGGTAAAACCCTGTAACATTTAATACCTTCTCGAAACTTTTCTTCGTCAACCTCTATAATATACTGTCCTGGCTTTCTCTGACCTCACTCTTTTCCTGATACATCTTCCTTCTCCCAAACTCCAGGTCAGGTTAGGACTTACGGTTGTGCCCTAACAGTCTCTAATCCTCTGTTCTCTCAACTTTTACCTTCAGCACGTAATTCACTATTTTACATCACTAGCCCTGACCCCTCTTCTAAGTGCCAAGGCCATTGCACAGCTTAGTTGCTCCAGCACATGTAGTTAATGTTTCTGTTGTATGCTAAAGTGGAAACATCAGGGTCACCTGGGCTAACACCATCAGGAGTTCTCTTTGACTTCTCCTTAAGATCCCCGGTTTAGAGCTGCATGGGACCTTAAAAGTTGTCTAGTCTAAAACTCCTCATTTTATAGAGGAGG
The DNA here is from genome assembly GCF_011100635.1 of Trichosurus vulpecula. Taxonomy (NCBI): domain Eukaryota; kingdom Metazoa; phylum Chordata; class Mammalia; order Diprotodontia; family Phalangeridae; genus Trichosurus; species Trichosurus vulpecula. The sequence goes on from NC_050573.1 coordinate 80,753,933, forward strand.
AAACTGTAGCCCACAGAGGTGAAGGGACCTGCCTGCCCATGGCCATGGTTAGTGAGGAGTCAGGGGCTGAGCCAAGCCCTGGTGGCCTTCTACACCACTCTCTAAGTCACCAACGCCACCACAGTATTTCTACCATTCATCCCTTCACAATCCATCTCTCTACCTCGTTCAAAGGACTGACAGGGAAAGGACTTGCTTGTCTCTACTGTCAGTTCCAGGGCTCTACATACAGGTACTTATTATGAATTTATTGTTGCTGTACCCTCAGACAACCCCTATCAGTGCCTCTTACTCAGGCCATGGCACTAGCTTTCTAACCTACTCCCTAACTCCAGTCTTCCTCCTTCCCAAGCCATTTTAAAATACTATTTTTACCAGGCCACATCCAGTTAGAGAATCTAGAATCAATCAACTAATACCTTCTATGTGCCCAGTGTTTTACTGGGCTCCCCATTGCCTATTAACAGATCAAATCCATATCCTTCCTCATCCTGGCATTTAAAACCACCAGCAATCTGGTCCCAGCCTACCTTTTTGGATGTCTCTCCTCCCTGCCTTATACTCAGCTTCAGGTGGCCAGTTTCCTCATTGTCTCTTTATAACATGCCCTGTGGATTCCTGACCTCACATTTGCTCATTTTATTCCTCCAGCTTGGGAAATCCTTCCTACTTCTAGCCATCCTATATCCTACTTATCTTTTAAGGCCCCAACTCAAGCTCATCTCTACCCAGAAGCCTTTCCTAATTGGTTCTCCTGAACCCTTTGCAGCCCCTCAGCATTCGCTGACATTATCCATCCCCTACTCTATCATGCTTCCTATTCATCCCCATACAGCTTATTGTAGAATTTAGGGAGATGGGAAAAGGAGAGAGGAGGAAGGGGGAGGGAGAGATAGGGAGAGGGAAAGGGAAAGAGGGAGGGAAGATGGAGAGAGAGAGGAAGAGAACAGGGAGAAGGAGAGAGGGAGAGGAAGAGAGGGAATGAGAGGGAGAAAGAGATAGAGAGAGGGGGAGAGGGAGATGGGGGGAGGGGAGGGAGAGGGAGAGAGAGAAAGAGGAGAAACCATACAAGTGCTAAAGTGCTGAAGTAATAGAAAAGGAGGAGAGACAGCAGTCACTCACCCTAGAATTGATCCTCTGGATACTGCTGCTCCCGGGCAAAGCAGCCAGGGTTCGATAATCCAGCCTCAGAGGTTCTGGACTAAGAGTCTGCAAGAAAATCCAAAGAAAATGTACCTGTGAGAAGGTGCATGTGTCTATATGAGAAGGAACGTGTAACACTAACCAGAATGATAAGAAGCTTAGAAAGCTTGCAATCCAAAGAGTATGGCAGAGGGGAAGCTTGTGTACATGTGTTTCCCTAGAAGGAAAGCTCCTTGAAAGCAGAAGCTATTTCAGTCTTGTATTAATATGCCCAGACCTAGTATAATAGTTTACTTGGAGAGAGTGCTTAGCAATTGTTTGTTTAATTTAACTGAGAAGATCTAGTGGTGGTGAGGGTATGTATGCATGACTGTTGCAATGTTGACTATCATGACTATCATGTCAAAGAGAGTAGAACTGCTCTGCTTGTTCTCAGAAGAATTAGGAGAAATAAGGAGAAGTTGCAGAGTTCAATTCAATATAAGAAAGAATTTCCTAACAATTAGAGCTATTCAAAAATGGAATCAGGGCTAACTTGTAGGCTACTTAGTTCCTCCATTCCTGGAGGTCATCAAATAGAAGCTGGATAACCCTTTGACAGTAATGTTGTCAAGGGAATTCCTTTCAGATAAGAGTTGGATGCTTTATCTTCTAGAGTCCTTTACAACTATGAAATTCTGTGGTTCAGAGACCTTTCTATAACATGTATAAGTATATAAACAAAGTGCATGAGTGTATGTACGTATGAAGGGTGGGGCCCAGGAATGGATCAGAATTTCTAGGAATTCTTAGGGAGAGTTGGCATTAATCTTTGACCAAGGGCTAGCTGTTGTCTCTAGAACACAGGACACGTGAATAAATCTACTGAGAAAAAAGTAGAAAGCAAGATCTCAGATGGAAAGACAGTGGACAGACAAGTAAGAGGAATCATGGGATAGACCCACAGACTCGGCCCAAAAGATTGAGGAATCTCTCACTCTTAGCACATACTCTCTCTCATTCCTTCTCTCTCTCTCTCTCTCTCTCTCTCTCTCTCTCTCTCTCTCTCTCTCTCCATACACACACACACACACACAAAAGAATATGTGTGCATGTTCCGATACACACATACGTGTGTATGTATATATGCATGTTTCTTTTTCCTCAAAGGCCTATAAGGCCACTCCTGTTGCCTATTTCCTACCTATAGGCTCCTGCACCAATCCATGGCCATAGGATTTAGGCAGCAAGGGTGTGAAAGCAGGGGGGGAAGCAAAAAAACTGGAGGTCAGGGGAAAGGGCAGAGCCTACAATAGCTATTCCTTGCCCTTTGCATATTTTGTGTGTGTGTGTGTGTGTGTGTGTGTGTGTGTGTGTGTGTGGTATGGGTGTGTGGGTGTGTATGAGAGAGATGGGGTAGGGGGAGGGAGGGGGAAAGCGAGAGAGAGAAGAGTGGCGGGGGGGGGGGGGAAGAAGGAGGGGGAGAGAGAGAGACAAATAGACAGACACAAACTAGAGGTCAAGGAAGAGGAACTGAGCTTGCAATTAGGTGGCTCAGCATGCCCCAAACCAGCACTGACCATTTAGGCCAATACATTAGGAGACTGAGGGAAAGGGCAGTAAGAAAGGTAGAGAGGAGAGTGGAAAAGTTTCCTTCCCAAATAGCCTTGAGGATTTTACCTGAATCCACTGTGCTCATCACTGATTCCAATTTTCTTTTTTGAGCATCTGTCTCCTAAGAGCAGCCACATGGATAACGACTAAACTCACCAACTCATCAGCAAATCTGCTTGCTCATGTCAGTCAGTGGGAGGAAGTGGGCCACTCAAGGGACCCTGGGGAGGCTGACTATAGGGTATACTGACCTTGTCCAGGTCTTCAGGGCTCACATCTCGGTCGATGGATGAGATACTCTCCAGGCTGTTTTTGCGCCCAATACCAGCAGCAAAGGGGTTGGCAATGACACCTGGGGACATCTGGGGGAAGGGAAGGTAAAAAGTAAAGGAGGGGTATGTGAGCACCCAGCTCCGGGAAGGGAGTCTGGTTTACAACTGACCTCAAGTCAAGGTCGGTACTACTGCACAGATGTATTACTCCAAGTGTGTAAACTCTGCCTTGTGTGCCAGGTTAATTCTGATACCTTAAAATGTTCAACTCTAATAAAAAATAAAAACAAAAACTCACTGCTATAGCACTACTAGATTAACAAAACACTTTCCTCAAGACTGCTCTCTGAGGTAGGTAGGTAATCCAAATATTATTCAAAGTATTATTACTTTGCAGATCAAAGGTTTAGTGACTTGCCTAGAGTCATGAAGTAGACAAGCAGTGCCCAGAATTCAAATGTAGGTCTCTCCTGACTCCATGCCCACTTTGTACATTTAAAAACCTAATTCTGAACAGGGGCCCATGGGCCTCCCAAAACTGTATAAGGGGTCCTGACACAACCAAGGTTAGGAAGTTCAACACCTTGATTTTACAGAGGAAGAAACTGAGACCCATCTAGTTTCAGGTTATACAAAGCACACTGTGGCACAGCTGAGTCTGAGCCCTAGGGCCAGGTGCTTGTCCAAGGCCTGTCTTTCACCCCACTTACATGCAGCTCATGGGTGTGTTAGGCTACTTCTTCTATATGTGTACACAAGGAAAGAGGCTCTCTGAGGAAAGGGCTCTGGAGCCTAGACTGTCTGGCAGTGTCTTGTACATAGCAGATGCTTAGTAAGTGTTCAGTTTGAATTTGGTGATAGGAATGACCTCAACAGCAGGAAAAGAACCTCCCAGAGCTACTGAAATGCCTTCTTAGGCTGAGGGACAGCCCAAGGGAGCTGAGCCTAGCCAACGGCAAATCAACAATCAATCCCAAACTCTTCCTTTTCTGTCACTCCACATATCCAGAGTTACTAAGTCTTTCCAATACTACTCTTAACAGCATCCACTTTCATCTCCTTCTTTCCACCGAGTCCAGGCCCTCATCACCTCTCACCTCAATTATGGCAATGCCATCTGAACTGGGCTCTTGGTTTCCACTCTTTTCTCTTTTTTAATTCAGTCTCCCATAATAAACTTCCTGACCATGATAGCCCCTGCCTCAACCATCAGGGGTTCCCTCTCCTTTAAGGTAAAATACAATCTCCTCAGGGTGGCATTTAAAAGTCCTTCACAATCTGGTTCCAGTCTGCCTTTCTAGAAATTACTTTTTATTTCAGCCAAACTGGCCTATTCTAATATTACTGATCAATGGAAGCCTAACACTTGTACAAGTAAATTGGAATCTGAATCAGTAGGTGGGCAGGCACCTGGGTTATCGATTAACAGTGTGGAACACGGTGTATGTTGAGGGAGGGACACTGGACCTGTGCCTATCTTGTGAGCAAGTTGGCGGCTACTGATCGTGAGGATTTTGAGGACTGTTTGGAGGCTCAGGTCACTAAGTAAGTATCTGCTAGACGTATTCTTTCCCCTGTTTTACAGATAAAAGATGGAGGCTCCTCAAAGAGGCTAAATGACCTCGCCATGCTACTTGGTCAAGTCCTCCCTAAGACCAAGGTGTCTCCTCTTCACCCTGACACCTTTTGCCACTTTACTCTCTTAACCAACCCCCGTAGCCCCTCCAGGGGTTTTCTCCCCCATTAAAACTTAAACTCCTTGCAGGCAGGGACTTTTGCATTTATACTCATAGCATTTAACATAGCTTAGCACACAGCTTAATAAAAACCCTCCCTTCCATGTCATTGGCTGGGTGACTGACCTCAAGGGCGGCAGCAGCAACAGGGTCAAAGCCATCACAGACGAGCACTGTGAGGGTGTCTCCAACACCACGAAGTAGCTGCACTGCCTCGGTGTGTGTCAGGCCCAACAGGCTCTGCTGATTCACCTCGAGCAGCCGCATCCCCACTCGAAGGCGGCCATCTCGCCCAGCAGCACCTGCTGGGCTCACCTAGGAGACAAAAGGAAATTGAAAGAATAAGAATGGAAGTTAGAGATATCAGGAAGTTGAAGGGAAAACTCAGCAGACTGCCAAGTGTGGGTGTCAGTGGAAAAATGTTACAGCACATGGCACTGGGGGAGAGTGTCAGGCTCTGACATTAGGGAGCACAGGGCAGAAAAAATATCAATATAAGAAGGGGATCCTGGGGGTGAAAGGGGACTCTGAGAGTAGATTTGCTTGAAGGGAGAAGGGGAACCTTTCGCCAGGGTTTGGTGGCAAAGAGCAGGGTAAGAAAAACTCCCAGGATCTTGGAGATATTTGTTTTGGTGGAAGATTCCTCTAGGCTCCAGGAGTTCTCACCTTGGAGATGAAGACACCTTCATCAGTGGGATCAAATGGGTTCCCAGCATGACCTTTGGCTCCACCTCGTATGCTGATCCCCAGCTTCTCCCCAGGGGTCTTTTCAATGCAGATCTCCTAAAGGCAGTAGGGGTAAAAAATAAAAAAGAGGCCAAAGAAGCCATCCATCACCATCTGAAGGTAGCTCCTATACTACCACATTTCTCCCGTCCCAACAAAATCTCCCTTTTACCCTCAAACTCAGCCCTCTGCTTGGTTAGAGATAAATACCTTCATGCCTGGTGGGGGAGGATCCCTCCGCACCAGCAGACACAACTCAGGGGTAGGGCTGAGTAGGGCATTCACAGCTTCCTGGTGTGTAGCCCCTCGAATATCTTGCCCATTCACTGCCAGAATTCGGTCACCTACACGCAGCCCACTTCGAGCAGCCAATCCCCGAGGAAGCACCTGGCAGAAACATAATAGTAGAGGTACAGGACAGTACAGGAAGTCCAACAGGATAGGACAGGCAGATAAAACTGGATGACAGAAAACCAGGAAGGGGAAAGATACTTGCACAGGCCTAGCTGAACAGAGTATCAAATGGCATGTGCTGGCTTTTTTTGGATCTTCTTTACTCTAGCCTCAGTTTCTAGACATTGTTTCCTCAGCAATTCCACAGACATCCCTCAACCCAGACGGTATACAACCCTACTCATAGCACATATGTCTACCATTTGCAAACACTACCCTCATTGACAAGCCTGCATGGGGTTGGGTGGGGTGTTCCTCACAGGGAAGGGGGCTGAGACACAACCCCACCTCCCATAGACACAACTTGCTCCAGTGCCCCCTAGTCCCACTACCTTAGAGATGAACACACCAGGCTCCTGGATCCCAAATGGGTGGCTGGAATGGTCAGAGCCTCCAACAATACTCAGCCCCAGAGGCCCACCAGCCTTCACCAAGCAGATTTCCTGGAGATATTGAAGGGGCAATGAAGAAGGTGTGATAAGGTAGCTACGGAAGATTGTGGCTACTGGGTCACAGATGGGGAATTGTCTTTGAGAAAATAATACAAAAGATAGGTAGGGTTCATGTACCTAATACAAGCTCACATCTTTGTAGCACTTTTATAAAAACAAAATACTTGATACAGATTACTGAGTTTGAGCTTCCTCTGGAGAGGGAAGAACAAGTCAGACTTATTTTTATGAATAATCTGGCAGAGAGACTACACAATGAAATTTCCAAGGTTGTAGATGACAAATAAGTTCTTCTAAGTGAAATGTTAACCCCAGTGGAGATAAACATCAATAAAAGCTTTTGAAGTTAGGTAAAGGAGCATAAGAGTGGCAAGGAAACCTCAATTTAGTCCAGTGTAGGGTAAAGTATCTGGGGATATCATCCAAACTACTTATAGGAGGAAAAGACTCTACTCTTTGTGATAAGAGGGACCTTAGGAGCCACTGGAAACTTCTGGCATTAGAGTTGGAAAGGCTCACAGAAATCATCTAGTTCATTCTGCTCATTGTAGAGATGAAGAACCTGAAATGAGTGACTTGCTCAAGGCTTCAGAGCTAGTTAGTAGCAGTTTCAAGACTATGTCTCCCAGTCCTCAATTTGGGACTGTCTTCCCAAGACCATCCTCAGCCCAATGGACTGTTGGATCAAAAATGCTGGGTACTACAAGGAAGAGAAAGGAAACAGACATATCCTCTACCCTTCATACGCTGGGGAGTCTGCGTGCAGGTCTAACTTCTAAACCTCAAGGAAAATACAATAGGTGGGACAGAAAGATGCTGGGTATGACAAGAACACATAGAGACAGACTGAAGAATCTCAGCCCTTTTGAAAGACCAAAGCTAAGAGTGCATCCAAGTCCATAAAAATCTGAAAGGCAGGGAGAAGCAGCTCATTCGTCAAATTCCAGACATTAGGACCATGCCTCTCTGTGCATGATGGGAGGCAGATTTTGGGTCAAATAACAGGAAGACCTACATCACACACCACAGAGTAAATTTATGGAACTAATTATACTGAGTACTGGTACCAGCTGAAAACAGAGATACAAAAACTTTAAATAAATCTCTATATCACTGTGGATTATTAAACAGAGCAAGAGATGTGTGGTGACATCTTTGACATAGGTGGGGATGTAAGGACAAACATACCTTCCCCAGGCCTACAAGAGACAAAATCCTGGTCTAAGGGGTATATAATAGGGATAATCCTGAGGTTTAAAAAAAATTTTCATAGGATAGAGAGGAAGGAATAATGGACCTCCTTAGAGGGGCAGGTGAAGGGGAAACATCAGGCAGGGGGAAGTGGGAGGAAAACAAGATGTGTGTGTGGGGGAAATGAAGGTAGGTGGGGACTGGGGAACAAAGAAGGGGGAGGGTTGGGGGCTCCTCACCTCCACAGGATATGGTCCTTCTAGAGTGGTGGCCATGAGGCTAGGAAGGGGCCCAGGCTCCCCAACTGCCATGGGTGTGACAGGGCTGGGGGGTAGAGGGGAGCTGAGTGGTGGGGCAGGGGTGAGAGGGCCATCAGCCTCTCGTTCCAGCAGCAGCGTGATGGTGGGGGAGGCAGCAGTAAGCAGTGCGACTGCCTGGTCATGCCTGGCCTCTGTCATGTCTACCCCATTGATCTGGAAGAATTGCCCCCAGGAACGGAGATCAGGGACCAGAGAAGCCAGACAGCTATCCCTGACCCCCCATCCCTGTACAAGGGCCAGAACAGACAGAAGCAGCGCTGAAGAGACAGTCCCAGCTCTTACCACCCTGGTCGGCCACAGAGGCTCCAACAGACCTCCCCTCCCAACTGGGCTGGTTCAGCCCTTCAATGCAGCCACACCCCTACCCCATAATCTTGCAATCCCAAAGCAGAGAGAGATAGAGAGATTATTATAAGAGCCCATGTGCAAGTTCTGAGGAAAGAAGAGATCCCTGGGAGCTGGCCACTCACTGAGATTACTCGGTCCCCAACCTGCAATGTGCCTGCACGGTGGGCAGCCCCACCTTCAGCAATCCTTGAGATGAAGATTCCCTGGGCAAAGGATAGAACAGTTAGCTCCTGCTCTATATCCCTCACACCCCCCTTTCACACAACTGCATAATCATAAGGAACCTCAAAGGCCATCTTTCTCTTACCTTTACTTACTCAAGATTCATTCCAGCCCCTCCCTGCCTTCCCAGCGGACTAACCCGAGTAAGAGCTTTGAGGAAATCTTCTCTTTGAATCACTGTCCCAAAATACCCTGTGAGCGGGTGGGGAAGGGGGGGATCCAATGTCACTAGGGATATTCCCAGCTCCTGACTCAGGACTCAGGTTCCATGGGAATATAGGAGAAGTGACTATCCTGTTCTCAGCCTCTTCCTCTTCTCACAATTATCTACTGACCACACCCCTAACTATAACCTTCGCCTCTCACTCTCATCCCAGCCTTACATCTCATCTCCTACAACCTTGCATTTTATCTTCTCACCCCATCTCCTGCTCGGTAGGGTGTGGAGCCTTTTCCACCAGCAATGCTGAAACCAAGGCCTCTTTCACTTCGGACCAGAAAGGTAGTATGTCGTTGTCGAGGAGGGCCAGGGGGGCTGGAAGGCTCAGGCATACGAAGGCCACTCCCCCGCCTCTCACGGGGACTGTAGTCGTCCTCAGGACGCAAAGGAGTGACTGTGATCGCATTCTCTGGCTCCACCATCCGTTCCCGCCAGACTCTCATCAAGACTGCCCCACCTGCACCCCGAAGTGCCTCCACTGCCTCGTGATGTTCAGCCCCTTGTAGGGTTACACCATTCACCTGTGCAAGGAAGGACAAAAGGGAAGTCAAAGAACAGCCGCAGAAAGAATGACATACATACATTCCCCTCATCACTCGACTGAAACTTTTTAATCTTTGCATTTGCCTTCTGCTCCTAACATCCTACTGAAATTATACTTTCAAAGTAGCCCAAAGACCTCGTTTTTCCCCTTCCCTTGACACACAACAAACTGCCTCCCAGGCCAATGGTTGACCAGCTGTGAACCTAGCACTGTGTATATCATATACTTTCAAGAAAATCTCCAGTATTCAGAAGCCCACTGGCCCCAGAGAGATAGATACATTTCTCTATGTGTCAACTGATGCCTTTCTGTCCCTAGGCTTTTGTAACAATGTATAGAATAAACCTTTTACTGACTTGTATTCTCAAATATAATAGAGGGTGTTTTCTTGCCATGCACAAAAAAGAAAAAAAAAAGACTTTCCCCCAATAACAGTTAGGGAGATCAAGAAAAGACTAATAAGGAAGTTGAGCTGGGCCTTGAAGGAAATTAGGGATATATGGCAAAACTATTTCTATATGGCAGTTAAGTAGGAAAAAGGATTAGTGGCAGGGATGGGGAACCTGCAGACGTTGGGGCCACATATGGCCCCCTAAGTCCTCATCTACAGCCTTTTGACTGAATCCAAACTTCACAGAACAAATCCCCTTAATAAAAAGATTTTAATAAAACTTGGACTCAGTCAAAAGGCTGTACTTGATGACCTAGAGGGCCACTTGTGGCCTCAAGGCCACAGGTTCCCCAAACCTGTATTAGCCAGTATAGGATACCATGTTCATGCTAGATTCAGGATGTCATAGGACGCAATACAACTGTTATATAATCTATAAGTAATAATAAAGGTAAGAAGAAAAAACTACTAAAACAATATGATGCAGCTATCCATTACCAACTTTGATTTTATTCCTAGTCATTATTCTGTCTGCCAGGAACCTTAATATTTTTTGTATTTCTCAACATCATTCATTTTCTTGAGTATTATATAATAAACCAGTTTCTTCCAAACTATAACTTCTTAAGAAATTAATGATTATAATTGTTTGAAACTCTCAATTAAATTTAAATGTCTTAAATTTTTAAAACTAAAATATCCTTTCATGAAAGATCAATACATAACCATTTGAAGAGAAAATCCACTAGAGCAACTGAAACTTTTACTAGATTAAAAAAAAAAATAGGTTAAGTGGTTGAAAAACGAATCAATGACCTATTAATGGCCAAACTCAATGACTTTAGTCTTCATCCTTGATCTCTGCTTGACCTTAGCCTCTACAATAGTTTTGCCTTGGTTCTTCTAATTAACTTTCTCTGCACTGATAATTCCTTTTCTTCCTCCTTATTTTCCACCTTGCTCAAATATATATAGAGAGCTTCAGAAATGCCCTCAGCCCTCTGCTTTTCTCTCTAGAGACCAGCTTTGGCCTTTGTCACCCGCAGGAACATGACTTTGAGATGTTTATCTCCAGCCCTGACCTCATTTCTGAGCTCCACAACCGCCTATAGGCATTTCTCACTGTCTATAGGACATCTCCACTTTAATGTTCCACCAGAAGCTCAAACTCAGTGTCCAAAACTGAGCTCATGATTGTTCCCACAGGCCCCAATAGCAATTGTCAACTTGAACAAACACTTATTAATCACCCAAAGACTACAAAGAAGTATGTGCCAGGGTGATAAAAGAAAAAAAAGACAGTTGCCGTGCCCTTTTGGTGTTCACGGTCCACAAGACCTGTGCACAAATAACTAATATGAAATGATATATGTAGAAATGCATAAGAAAAGTATGAATCAAACATCCGTGTAAACTCAAAGAGAGGTATTATGGTGGCAGGGTGGGGGGAGAAGAAGGAAGAAAGAGGAGATATTTCTGAGATATTTCAAGGATAGAATCAATAGGACTCAATAAATAATTATATGTGGGGAGTAAAATCAATCTCTCTCTCCCTGGGGCTCCTGGTCAAATCAAGACAAGTATTTATTAAGCTCCTACTACATGCCAGGCACTACGCTAAATTCTGAACATCTGAGATTACCTATCTATCCCACCAGAACCTCAAAATTCAACACGTACAAAATGAAATCATCACTTTTTCCCAGAAACCTGCCCCTCCTCCCAACTCCTTTATTTCTGTTGATGGTACCATCATTCTCCCAGTTATCAAGTCTTAAAACCTCAGGCATCTTTCTTCTTTGCCTCCCCAAAACTCAGTTTAAAACTCCTATGGTTTTACTGCCTCAATTTCTTGCATCCATCATTGTCTCTGATGGTCACCCTTCTGGGCATGTGACTTCTCTGTTGATCAAAAACTTTTAATGCCTCTTGATCCCATTCAGGATAAAACACAAAACTCACTAGGCAAGCACTCATCTCCTGCAACTTCCTTTCCCACTTCAGTCTCCCTCACAAGCCTCATTTCCTAATAAATTGGACACTTTGTTCTCATCTCAGCTTTCCTTCTCCCATCTCTGCGGAGGTCTTTCTGCTTGCTTTAAAAAAAATCTCCACTTCAACCTTCCTAGTTGAAACTCTCCTTCCTTCAAGGCCCACCTCTGGTGCCACTACAACAAAATTCAAAGGCCATTCATTATATGCCTACTAAGTGGCACTTTCCTTAATAGACAGCTAGGTGGCACAATGGATAGACTGCAGGGGTGGGGAATCTTCAACCTCGTTCTAGGTACTTGGGTGTGGCCTTTTGACTGAGTCCCAAGTTTTACAGAACAAATCTATTTATTAAGGGAATTTGTTCTGTAAAGTTTGGATTCAGTCAAAGGGCTGCACTTGAAGACCCAGACAGCCACATGTGGCCTCAAGGCTGCAGGTTCCCCATCCCTGGATAGAGTGTGGGTCTGAAATTAGGAAGACCTAAGTTCAAATCCAGCTTTAAACATTTACCAGTTGCGTTACCCTGGACAAGTCACTTAACTGTCTGCATTGGTTTCCTCAACTATAAAATGTGTATAAGAGCAATAACAATGACAACCTAGGGTGGTTTTGAGCATCAAATGAGATATTTGCAAAGTATTTAGTACAATGACTAGAATATAGTAGGCACTTAATAAATGCTTATTTCCTTCCTCTCTATTATGAAGCATTTATTAAGCAATTACTTTGTGTACAGCACTGGAGATTCAAATAGAAAAGACAGTCCCTGCTCTCAAGGAGCTCACAGAAACCGACAAGTCAGATGGAAAGGTCCGACAGTCCTTGGGGTGCAGCCTCTCATTTAATATCATTCCCCCTGATAAATTCCTATCAGTTTCTGATGCTGAACCACTTGACAGCACCAAGGCTTTGGTGGCAAGAACTTTCCTTTCAGGTCTTCAGTAGCTGTGGCTGTAGCCCCTGCAGGGGCAGCTGCGCATCTGCATCTCCAGAGGTGTTATTTCCCTGAACGGTGACTGCGGACACAGGGCTGGAAGCACTGCTCTTCTTCAGGCTCCAGGGCTGTCTCCATTACGGTATGAGGGGTGAGGGGAGTCAAGGCGGCGGTGGCAGCTTGACTTGTCTGGGCCAAGCTGCCCCACCTCTCCCTCCCAGAGGGGCCCTTCAGCTGGGCCAGCTGGCACTTGTGCATTAAACCTCCCTCAATCCCATCCTAATAAAGGATTTTTCATACTCATGCTTTCTTGGTCTGGATCTCTTCTTCCCTTATCACATTTGATACTGTTTCATATTCGTTTATGTACAAGTCAGATGTCCCCATTAGGATATCACTAATTGGGGGACTGGGAGGGGGCAGGAGGGACTGTTTCAAGGTCTATCTTTTTTTATCCTCAGCACTGGGCAGTGTCTGGCACATGGTAGGTACTTATAATGTTGTTGCTAAATGGAAGCCTATGAGAAATGAAAGACAGGAAGAAAATAACAAACTTGATTTTGGATTGGTGAAAACATTGCTTCCTTTCAAACATTCTACGGTCCAATGAAACTGGCATTCATTTTTTTTCCTTTGAGCATTTTCAAAGACTGTCCCCTATGCATTCTCTCCTTACATCACTTTTTTTATTTAAAACTTTTTAAATTGTTCAATAGTATTTTTTCTAATTACATGTAAATATAAATTTTAATATTGATTTTTTAAAAATTTGAGTTCCAAATTTTCTTCCTTACTCCCTTACTTCCACCCTCCCTAAGGCATTTTCATAAGTAATTTGATATAGGCTATATGTATGCAATCACGTAAAATGTATTTCCATATTAGTAATGCTGCCTCATGCCACTCTCTAAGCATTCTAAGTTACCCTCCGAACTGAGTTCAAACACCAGTTGCTACATGAGATTGTTCCTGATCCCCTCAGCCCTCCAAAATTACCTTTAACTTTTTATTTTCTCCCATGTGCACATACTTTCTCTCCTTGGAATATAAGCTCCTTCTAGACAAGGACTGCTGGGTTTTCATCTCTTTATTTACAGTGCCTCATACACAGTAGAGACATAGAAGTTTGCTGGCTGATTTGATGGCTCCCCTAAGAATTTGGAGACTTGATTCTGAAGCCTGAGTAAAAGATCAGGGCTAGAGACATATCTAGGAGAAATCTGTGGAGCTTGTGACAAATGGAGCCACAAGAACAGACAAGGCTGCTGAGGGGAGGACCTAGGGCAAGGTCTTGAGGGACTAGAGAGCTCCAGAGTGGAGAACAGGAACAAGAGGTGCAAGTTGAACGGGCAGATTTCAACTGTGCTACAAAAATTTTCTGACAATTTGAGCTATTGAAAAGTGTAATGGGTTATCCTGGGAATTACCAGGTTCTCTCTCACTAAAGCTTTACAGGCAATGGATGACCACTTGTCAAGTTTGCAGAAGGAATTTATGGATTAGGGGGTTACTGAAATTAAAAAGTTGGGATGAGGATGAAGAAGCAGCAAAGGAGAGCCTCTTGCATCAATCACTTCCCACTTCTAGAATGTAGACAAGCATCATACCACCATATTCCTCAATAACTACAGTAGCTTTCAACTAGTCTCTACTCCTCCAATTCATCTTACAGATCACAAGAATATTAATTTTATTTAAAGTCCAATGTCATCATAATACTCCCCTGCTCCAGAATCCCAATTCCTATTGCCTATATCAAGTTGGAAGGGATCTAAGAAGCCACTCTGTTAGTCCAACCTGTACTTAAACAAAAACTACAACATGCTTGACAGGCCCAACAAGTGGTCATCCACTTTTTGCTTGTAAAACAAAGGTGAGGGGAAAACTGTTAATTCCCAAACCAGCCCATTACACTTTTCAGTAGCTCAAATTGTTGGAAAATTCTTCCAACAGAATTGAATCTGCCCCTGCAACTTTTTCTTGTTTCTTGTTCTCCACTCTAGGACCAAGCAGAACAAGACAATTCTCTTCCATATGACAGTCCTTTAGATATGCAAAAGCAGCTATAATGTACCTAAGTCTTCTCTTTTTCATGCTAGACCTCTTCCATTCTTCCCTATTAATATGGCCTAATCACATGGCTTTCCACCATCCTGGTCACCCCTCCAACTTATAAACATGCTTCCTAAAACATGGCCCTCTGAACTGAACACAGTACCCGAGATGTGGTCTAACCAGGACAAAGGACAGTGATAATATCACCTGCTTAAGTACTAGAGCAATGCCTTTCAATACGCTCATTTTTTGGCTTCCATATTACACTTGTGATACCTAGTGAGTTTATAATCTACTAAGTTTGCCCACAGATACAGCTCCTAAGAGAACAAGGATTAGAACTCACATTTTTCTGACTCCAACTCTATCACTGCATCTACTATGTGACATGACTTTTGAGCCCAAGTTCCTCACTTGTAAACTGGGAATAAAAATAGCACCTATCTCAAAAGGCAATGATTAAATGATGTATGACACATAAAGTACTTTTTTATATGTAAATGTCAGCTGTCACATTCCATAGGACAGCCAGATTTTAAAGGATGAGTTCATACCTCTTCTATGAATTCTTCCCTCACTTCTCTAGCCCAAGAGACCTACCCCCTCCTCAGACTCTTGTAATGCCTTAGTCATAACTCCCCAACCAAATCTGGAGCTCCCCAAGAGGGGGAACTACGTATTAGACGTTTTCATTTTCGGCAAAACCAAAGCATAACAAAGATGCTCAGGCAAGACTTGATGGATGAAGACACAAAGAGAAATATAACCACAGACGTATGAAGAGAGATGCAGAACTTATGTATATGAACATACAGGCATGCACCCAGTAATATGCCTATGGATAGACATGCATACTCACTCACAGTCTCACCCTTCATATATCCATTCCTCACCTCTAGCAGTTTGTCCCCTACACGAACCCCAGCCCGGGCTGCAGGACCTTCCTCTGACACTCGAGAGATGAATATGCCCTGAAGAGAAGAGAAAGAAGGTTTGGGGAATGGGGTCATCTTCTAGGAGTGAAAGAGAGAAAGTCACACTTCGGTTTATGTGTAAGTATGAGAGGGAAAGGTTTCAGTTAACCTACGCCACTGCCACATACCATGCCATCTGATCTGTTTAGGCCCTTCTATTAGCTTTATTTGAGCAGCTGAAGAGGTAGAAGGATGGGGGCATTGGAAATGTCATGAAAACAGTTTAAGCCTCTTGCCTCCTTGAAAACATGTTACAAATTTCGGTTTGTGTAAGGAACTCTTAAGGCTTTCTTTAAAATCATTCTGCAAAGTGATGTGTGAATAGTTGTGAACTAAAACTACTGCTAGAAGTAAACTCTGCCAAGGGATGGAAAGCCATGGCCTGGAGATGTTACTAATTAAGCAGTCACTGAAGAACCAAGCAACTGAAAGTCTATCTAGAATAAGGGCCCTCATCACTAAACTTTGCTGCTATTGGCAGACACGCTACCGCAGCTTTGCTCAGAGGTTTTCTGTCACCATAAGAGAGGGTATAGGAAAAACATTCTCCTGGGAATCCTAAGGGCAGTAGATTCTGAGTATCAGATGGCAAAAATAAGGCTTTCTCTTTGCTCTGAGAATGGTCAGGACTCCAGGGTAAGATAAAGGAAATAAGGCCAACATCTAGGATGCACCAAGTCAAGATTCAAGGTGAGTTTATAAAGTAAAACTTAGAAAGGTACCACATTGTATATATCATATGCATTTCTTTAGAAGTTGCTCTAAAATACAGTATCCATTCAATATGTTTTAGGTACCTTAATAAAATGTAACATTTTGGAGAAAGAGGAGACTTTGTGGCTCTAAGTGGTATGAAGATTCTGTGGTTACAAGTGGAATCTCAGCAAAGCATATATTATGCAATGAATACCACAACTAAGGTACGTACTTCCAAATGATGGCAGCTTAACTCAACCACAAGAAAAGTATCTTTAAAAAAAAAAAACCCAGCCTCAAGTTCTAGAGATGAAAATCTAAATTATTAAGTGATGGCAAAATGCTATAGGGTAGGGGGGAGGGTAAGGGTGAAAGAAGAGAATAAAGGGCTTAGCAGGAGCAGTATGGGGCAGAGAGAATAGAAGGATGAGAGAGGCAAGGGGGTGGTCAAGGGAGGAGGCATTTGGGGTCCTGCTTGCCAGCCCAAGATGGGTCACAGATAGAAGGCCCAGGCCTCCCTTACCTCGTCGTCTCCCTTGTATGGGGTGGAGCCCTTCCCCCCTGCGATGCTGATCCCCAGGCCACCTGTCTGCCGCAGGATTGTTAGTGTCAGCTGGAAGCAGAATTACAGGCAGAGGTTACACACGGCAGGGAAAGGTACTGGAAGGGAAGCAAGGTGCATGTGTGTGCATGTGTAGATATGAGCCTTGGATGGGAAATGGGGCATGTTCAGTGCATGAGCAGGACGGGTGTGAGGAAGAATTTGCATCCTGATGACATGTGACCTATATGTGTAAGTCTAGTAACAACATTCTCCCCAGGTCATGCAGCTCCCTCTCCAGACACTTGTGAACCATCCTATACTTAATGTTGTCATCTACTATCCCAACAACGGCTCCCCGGACACAGACCTTCCTCTCTATACCCACATGACTAGGCTCTCCCTCTACCCCTCCCTCCCCCGCCAAACCTCTCACCTCGGCCACCCTCTAGCAAGGGGAGTTCTGCAGATACAACAGGAGCTGAAGGAGAGGAAGTCTTAGGCCTGGGCCTCTCCACTCAACTCCTCTGGACAATGTACTAAGGCCTCCAGGTATTGGTGGGGTGGCCCAAGGGCTACCAGCACAGAGGCCAGGAGCCCCCACAGGGTCTGGGAGGCAAGGGGAGGATATGGGCAGCAGCAAGAAAGAGGGTTGAAGGAAAAGAGGAAACAGTGATTTACAAGTTAAGAATCTTCAAGCAAGGGAGATTTATTAGGGCAGAACCCAGAAGTGGTAAAGATAAAGAGAAAGGAATGGAGAGACTAGAGATGACAGTTGGAAAGTGAGTATCTCTTGGGACAGAGATCTATACAAGGAGGTTCCCTGAGCTCAAAGCAAGTAAACCTAAATAACTGTTGCAGAGCTGGTGATGCACACCTCAAATACACATATACATACAGTCCCCCCTTCTCTTATAAATGCTTACAAAACTTGCTAAAATTGTGTAGGGTTGTGGACAAAAGGCACCTTTGATATAGAATGCTCCCACTCCTAATACTCAGGCAATGCTGAAATCAACTTGTGCCCCAGCAAGTTCTTAGCTACAAGATCCATTTTCCCATCTCAGAGACTGTACTAGAGTGAACAGAGGGAAGTATATTTATTGAGGAGCTAAGGCTCATAGACCTGTGCTTATTCTTTATCCCCTAGTCTTGCTCTTCCAGATGTGCTTTGGTGATCAGTCAGACATTTTCCGATTTTCCTGGACTCTATACTTGTTAGACCAAGACATTTTCCCCTCTAATATCTCCAAAACTCATTTTCATTTACCTTCTGAAACATCTTCTCTCTCTCCAGAGCCAAGTATAATGCACAGACCACACCCAGGAAAGGAGACAAATGGGGGCCCTAAGAGTCAAATTCCCCTCAGGACCACCTCCAAATAAGGGATGAAGGAGTATTAAAACTAAGACTCAAACAGGGAAGACCAGAATGGGCCTACAGTCTAGGAACAGAACAAATCCCACAGGAGGAAAGGTTAGTTAACAGAAAGCTCAAGGAAGAGACTAAGGAAGAAGTCAAGTCTATCTCCTTTAATCTGTTGTAGTATGGGAAGCCAAATACCTACTGGAGGTTGGGGGTATGGGAACCTGGGCCGAAAGGCCAACTCTAGCAGTAAGTTCCTGAGTTATCTTGTTGGTCAGTCTTGGTAGCCATGGATGCAACAGGTTCTACATGCCAAGCTGATTACCTACTGACATTTCTCAAGGGCCTAGACACAAGCTGACCTCAGGAAGGGAAGCAGGAAAAGAGCCTAGCAGGAAAAGAGATACATATTCAGTGTGATCAGGAAAAGGGGACAAGAGGATTGGACGAAAGCTTGTCATCATCATCGAACTCAGAAAATAGCATATGTTATATTGGATAGGACAGGGCAAGGGCCCTAGCTAGAGAATAGGAATAGTCAAAATTATTCTCTTCTTTCCCACAAGAACAAAAATCAAAGGCTTTGATCAACATGTTCAGCACCAACTCTAAAAAGGAACATCCCAAAGGCAAAAAGGTCGTTTCTAATAAGGGACAAGGATAAAGGACAGGAGATTGGAGGTGGTGACCCTGAATTGATAGAATAAGGGATAATAATTCAGGGAATAGTAATGAGAAGAGGAAGAGCAATAATAATAGTAGGAATGTATAGAGATTTGGATGGGGTGGAGAAGAAAGAAGGATGATATGGTAGGACAATGATAGGACAGAGGGGCAGTGATCCTGTTTAACATTTTAGGTATCTATATTTCCAATTAGATAACTTTGAATACAGAAATGCATGCATCTCCAATTTACTGTTTATTCTGTATGTTGACCTTCTGCTTCTGAGCAGACAAAAATAATTATCAAATGTAAAAGGGGGTCTCAGAAATGCAAACATCAGAGGCAATAGGCTGACAGACTAAGAGATATGGAAAAGTTGAGGAGACAAAGAGCTTTCTCTTCTCCTCCAATCCTTAACTCTTCCAATTCACTGGTCTTCCAGTATGCTTTTTGAATTAAACAAAATAGCAAGGAGGTATGGATGTAGAATAAAGATGGGCAACACTCAGAGAAGGACGCTCAGGAATATCCCTAAGAATTAGACCCAAATGTGGGGTGACTGTTAAGGCTGGGATTCTAAGGGAAGGAGACTAGAACAGTCTGGGCGAAGGGCCTCAGAAAAGACCAGATAAATGAGAGAAATGAGATCAGCAAGACTCTAATGAAGGAGAAAGCAACCAGGAAGAGTCCATTAAAAGGGTTACTAAGGAAGCATTACTTCCTCCATACCTTTGCTTATAATATTCTCCATGCTTAAAATGCTCTCCTGATAATTAGCCCTAGGATTAAGAAGACCTGGGAGCAAACCCTGCCTCTAACACAGAAATGACTGAGTGACCTAGGGTAAAGTACCTCACCTTGTAACCCCAGGCAAGTCTCAAAAACTATCAGTGAGAGGGCAGGTAGAGAGCTGCATTGGTCAGGAGTTAGCTACAGTGATGAAAGCACAGACCTGGGTTCTCTTCCATGCCCCACTCTCCCCCCACCCCGCCCCCGGCCCAGCTCAAATTCCACCTCCTCAATTAAATTTAGTAGCATGTCCTGCACAAAGTGACAATGAATGAAGGAGGCAGTGATACCTTGTAAAAAGCCTGACCAGGTCATTAAAGCAAACCAAGCAGAATTCAAGACTAAACTCTGTAATTTCCTAGCACATACACGTTTGAAACTCAAGATTTTATTACACTACATGAAACTGTGCTTGCTTCTTAACTAGTTGATTAAGCAAATGTGGTGGTGAATTTAATTCAGGAAACATTTATTAATTGGCTAGTATGTGCAAAGTACTGTGCTAGGTACTGGGGAAGATACTAGGGTTGGATCAGTTATCTTCCTGCTCTCAGGGAGCTAAGAGACCAGTGTTGGACAATATACAAACACAAATAACTACAGCATACGATACTATGTGTTACATGCCTCATAGAGGCGGCAAAACAAAATGCTATATGAAGATACAGGAGTGCTATACTTGTGGAATCTGTTAGAGGTAGGGACTTGGTAAGGTAAGTGGTTGGATAGCAAAGGTCATGAAGACAGAGGAGTGAAACACAATGCCAAAGTTTCAAACACGGGATGCTGGGTGCACTGACAGAAGTTAAGAGGAGCATGCCTAGGGGGAAAGATGATGTCCCTGGATTTAGACATGCTGAATTTGTAGTGACAGAGGAGACATCATAAGTAATTGGAGATGAAGGTATGAAGTTCAGATGAGAGAGGTAAGGGCTGACAAAAATTTAGAAGTCATCCACAAAGAGCTGGTCATTGAAACCAGGGGAGTCAATGAGGTTACCAAGGTAGAGAGCATAGAGGAAGAAGAGGTCCAAGACCCTTCGAGAACACCACCAGCCTTAAAGGTTCAGGAAGATGAGGAGCCAATAAAGGAGACAGAGAAGGAATGGCTGAACGGGAATCGATGAAGCCAAGGGAAGAGAAAATAGCCAGGAGAAGAAAGAAGCCGACAGTATAAAATGTTGTTAAGGAAGGATGAGGAATACCGGAGAGAAGCAAAGGCTTTCATGAGGTCCCACTGTCTTCCTAAAGTAAAACACTGCCATTCCTTGGACTATGACAGTAGAATGATGCCAAATAGGTTTGAAAAAGGAATGAGCGGCCTTGGGAACTAATTTTCCAATTAGTAAAGGTCTTCAAGCAAAGTCTGAATGACCACTTATTGGCAATTTTGTGGTGAGGATTCCTGCTCAGATACAAAACAGACTACCTAAGTTTAGGTCCTAAGCTCTGAGATCCCCGCTGAAGCCTGCAATTATATAATACTTTTTCCTGGTGAAGGAAGGAGGTTATGTGGTAACAAGGAGGAGAGCTGAGGGTGTTTTATTTTTGTCACAAATGGTCAGGAGAGTGGCTATTGGGCTCAGACTATACTCTGCTCAGGCAAATTCCTGGTAGAGCCAGAGTGTTAAAACGAAAAGGAGACTCCTGCTTCAAGGAGGAAAATTTGACCCCAACACCTAGGAAAAAAAGGACTGAAGTGAATCACTCTCCCAATAGTTCAGAGGGCAAATTATGGCCTGAAAAATAGGTGAGGGAATGCTGACCCTCTCTCCCCCGAGTAGCTCCCCAATACATACACACAACAACCCAACTCTGCAACAGCTGCTGCTGGCTCTAAATTTTCAGGGAGAGAAAGAATCATTTGGAAAGGGGGGGAAAAGTACAAGGAAAGACAGATCACTGTGCATGGTAGGCTCAGAAAAAGGGCCAGCCTGCCAGAACCCCAAGTAGCAAGTTAAGCGGTGTGAGGAGTTCGGGGAGAGTGAGTGAGTGAGCCCAACAGGAGCAGTACAGACCTCTTCCTCCTCAATGCGAGCAGGCTCTATCAGCAGGTTATTGGCCTGGTCAAACGACACCCCCTGTTAGGACAGGACCAGCAAAGAGGCATGCGGATTAGTGGGGCCCAAACCAGCACCATCACCGCCACCACCACCACCACCAGACGCCCACAGTCATTTCTGGAGACGTTGCTTGGGGCCTTGTTTGTTCCAGCACCAGCTCCAGCCACGAGGCAGAAAGGAGAGGAGAGAAGGAAAACCACCAAGCTCACCCATGCCAGAGTGTAAAGTGTTGCTACCAGTATCCTAGGGCCCAAATCCCCTCCTCCACCAGAGGACTGGCTCGCCAGGCTCTTTCCTCTGTCAAACCCCATTGCGGGAGATCCAAACACAAACCCATTTCCTAGCAATAGGCCAACTGAAGGAAAGGTTAAGGTTCCCTCACCCTTATGACTGTTTTGATAACTTAGGGATTATTGATGCCAATATAAGTGGGGGGAGGGAAGAGTGCTAAGTCTAGGGATAGAGGGGCCAAGTGCAACAAACACTAATATAAAGATGTATCTCAGGCAATCCTGAGTGACCACAGCAGGGTTTTATCTATAGCCAACATTGAGTAAAAACCCCAAATAGGGATGTGTCTCTGAATAAATGACCCAACACAAGAATCTCTCTGACTAGCCCTAAGGGGTTCCCACAGATATATGTCTCTGTCATTCTCTAAAAAAGTGACAGACATGGGGACATGTCTGTCACATGATCATCTGTTAAGTGACCAAGTGGACAACACGTGTCTAGTAACCCTTCCTGCTCCCATACAGCTGACAGCTAAAATGTTAGGCATATGGTAGATACTCTAAATGTTCACTGACTAGCAAGAAGAATCAACAATCTTGCAACTCCTCCAATCCTACTCTCCTAGTTAAGAAAACAGAAGGCTTGGGGAGAAAAAGTAATTAGCTGCCAGCACCATCTTAGAGAGCTAATCTCAGAGAGGGGAGGGCAAAGGGAAAAAGCAAATTAGAGCTGGCAACAAATGGATGAGGAATAAGGATCCTCAATACAAAAGATAGTGCCATTCAGCAGTACAACTAGCCAAGGGACAACAGAGGCATCCCACTGCTGGCAGATCCCACCTGAGTTGTCCCTTTCTACCACTTAAAGATGGAAAGGCCTCCCAAGAAGAGCCCTGGTGTCTCTAGGGGAGTGAAATTCCCAACAGAGCATGGTAGAGTTTTCAGCCTTCGGGCTTTCTGCAGCATGACAGCTATTCTCCAGAGCCTTCTCTACCTTAGAAGCCCCCTGAGGGTACCCAGGCCCTTGGGGCCCTACCTTGACAGAAGGTGGGGCAGCCACTGCCCCATTCTTCTCTTCATCAGGTTCATTATCCTCTTCCTTGTTCACTTCAGCATGCTGACCCCAAGGGAGAGGCCGCTGTTCATGTGGCGCATGGGGGCCATTACTACAGCCTGTTGGGGCTAGCTCCCCATCTCCATCCCCTGACAGCCCCTGAAGCAAGGCCACCACAGCTTCAGGCCTGGGCAGCTTGGTGATTTTAAAGTGCTTCTTGTAATGGGGAGTATCTTTCCGGATCAGCCTTTGCCTTTCCCCAGGTGGGGGCCGCAGTTCCTCAGCTTCATCCTCGTCTTCACTTCGTACCAGTGTGTCCTCTGCAAAGTGCACGGTGGGCTGTAAGAAGACCAGAAATGTGAAACCTGACTTTGTGACCATGAAAGCTATACTCTCTTCCTTCTTGATCACAGGAGCCTCCCCTAACTGAAACCACTCCTGCTGAAGACATGGGGATTGGCTGAGTTGTGAAGTGATCCTCAAATGTTTCCCTCCGCTCCATAATCCCCCAAGCCCACTATCTCTTCCTTCTCTCATAAAATTTTCAGGTCTATACTTTACAATACTATACAATAAACCAGAATTTATTATTTATTTCATTATGAACCCATAATCCCCAATCCCAGCTTCTTTTATCCTCCAATTCAATGCAACAAACAAGTAAGTACATACAGTGTGCAAAATGCTGTGACAGGTACAGAGGGCAAGAGAGCACCTTTAAAGATGAAAAAGGACAAGCCTTTAATCCCAAGAAGCTTACATATAGTGGAGGAGGGAGGAGAAGATATAGAATATTCACAGATGACTATAATACAAAGTAGGAAATAAAGGTTGCAAAGCAGACTCAAAATACTCCAGGAAATTTTGAGAGAGGGAACACAGGCACTGTTCTTCCGCCTGCCACTGGCTCATCCCTTTGTTCTCATTAGAATACCAGCCCTTAGACTCTCCCATCTTCCTGTCTATTACTCCCTGTCCAGCTCTCACTTTCTCACCTACCTACCACAAATGAGATATATGAACTTGGCATTACTTAGCTACCTCAGCCCTGGGATGAGTGGCTCTTACCCCAAGGCATTTTGTAACAGCTAAGCATAGTGTTTAGCACATGGTAAGCACACTTAAAAATTTTTTATTCATCCATTTCCAGATCACAGTGTGAATTCACAGAAGAAATATTCAAAATCTTAAACGCAAGGCAACCATGCATTCCAGGAATGAAAAAAAAAAAGTCACTAGCCTAGTAGTCAAAAGGCATGGTTTTGTCCTGGTTCCCTCACTGACTAGTTGTGCAATAAAAGATAAGCCAATTCCTCTCTGAGCCTCTATTTCTTTATCTGTAAAAACTCAGTATGTCCCAAAGAGAATTCCTCATCTCCTCAAATCTGCGCTTTGTCCAAACTTCCTTAATTCTGTTGAGGGCACTTCCATCTTCTTAGTTCGCCAAATTCATCGCCTTGGAGTTATCAATGAATCTTTTCTCTCTCCTAAATCCACAGCTCCTGAATTCTCTCCACTCACACAACCACCTAATTCAGGCCCTCATCACCTCTCATCCATTCATTCAATCTTTCTCCTCTCTAATCTATGCCATACAACTGTGAAAATAATCTTAAGTACTTGGCATACATACGCACTTAAATGCTTGTTGATCAAGGCCCAGGTCTGACGAGACTTGTTTAAAAACTTGCTGTGGCTCCTCACTGACTCCAGCATAAAATACAAATTTTTTTAACCAGCCTTCTACGTCCCTGAATAACCTACCTCCCACCTACCTTATTTCATAAACTATCCATTTCAGCAAAACTGGATTGGCCAGTCATGCCTTGACCTCCTAGTCTCCTAGCACTGACCCCAGCCACCCCCAATTCTTTTGGTTGCTTCCAATTTCCCAAAATGAGGACTCCTCTTTTACAAATGGCACCCAGTGTCCCGGGTGTTGCAGGGAGGGGAGAGGAGGAGGAGAATCTCTAGGTTACAGAGCCCATTTATAGAGAAAGGCACAGAACCTTGAATGCCATGCCAGTCAAGCCCATCTGTAGCAAGACGCTGCTCATGCCAGAACGATATGCGACAATGTGTTTGCTCCAGCCTTGCCCATTCTTCTGCTTTGCTATTTCTGCCTTCTTTTCTCTTGGTTATTTTGTGCAAGTTCCTTAGGAAGAAGACTAGCTACACCTTGGCTAAACTAAAAGGGGCTCTGCTCATTCCTAGTCCGCCTAGGAGAGGCAGGGTGTGGATGAAGGCAATAGCTGCCCCAATTTCCTGGACTAGGACAGAGGGAGAGCTGAAAATTCAGGAGAGGAAATAGGAATACAAATACTTTCCTGAGATTTCCCTCATATTAACTGAAGGGGAGATGATAAAGAACAAACCCCCAAGAAAGGATAAAAGCCCCTTAGCACAGTACCTGGCACATAGCAGGTACTTAGTATTTAATGAACTGAATGAACAAAGACAACACTTAGGGTTTAAAAAAAAATTCTACATGCCCACACTCTGGCCTTATTGGGACAGGTCCCTCTCCCCTTCCTCACCACCCCCCTCTCCCCACAAACTGTTCCTACCACCTGAAAAGAAAACAACCTTTATATAGAGGTGGACCAACTTGCAAGTGCTTTCTCCTGTCAGGACTTCGTTCCAGGAAGCCCAACCCTCAGCAGAGCCTTTCACACTAAGGAATCAAAAACCTCACACAATCATGGAACGAAAGCTATAAGGTGGGACCAGGGGCAAGGCAGATAGAGATAGGATACCCCTGGCTATAGTAAGGGGCAGAGGAGTTTGCCAGACTAAGCCACCAGTACCCCCTTTAACTGACACTAGAACCCTAAGAATACAGGCCTGTTCTCAAAGAAATTCCCAACATCAACTGGATTCCCACTTGTAAAAAATATTAGACATGTAACAATAGAAAACGAAGTCCCTTCCACTCTAATAGGCTAGGGTGAAAAGCAATGCTGCTCCCCACTCCCCTCCCTTTTCCTATCCCTTTCCCCACCCCCTGTTCTTCATACCTCATCATATTCCTCCTCCACTTCCTCCTCGTGGCTAGCTGCCATAATTTCCACCTCCTCCTCACTGGCTCTGTGACTTGTCTCCTTTTCTGTTTGCCCCTGCTTCTGCTCCACCTCTTCTTGTTCTTCTTCTTCCTCTTCCAGGAAGCCTGCTGAGGCTGTGCTGGTGGACACATGTGAGTCCATGCTCTGGTGGGACTGAGAGCTCA
Organism: Trichosurus vulpecula; assembly: GCF_011100635.1. Classification (NCBI taxonomy): domain Eukaryota; kingdom Metazoa; phylum Chordata; class Mammalia; order Diprotodontia; family Phalangeridae; genus Trichosurus; species Trichosurus vulpecula. The sequence continues at coordinate 80,780,136 of NC_050573.1, forward strand.
GCCTCTTCTCCTGCAATATAGAAAACCTAGAGATTACACCTTCAATTACTCCTCATTCACCTGCTTCCTAAACATGAGCAGATGCAGCTCTTGGCCCTCTGTTATTCTTGATCTAGAATCTCTGTGTCACAAAGCTGGGCAACAATCACATTTTCAACTATTAGCAGGTTGTGAAGGGCTCATAAATCTTAATCTCTAGCTCCAGTTCCACTCAAAGAGATGCCAGAAGCCGCCTAATCTAACCTCGATGGCCTAAATTAAATCCTCTCCCAAACATGCCCAGCATGTGGCCACTGAGATGCACTTGAAGACTTCAAGGAAGGACAGGAGGAAAAGGGAAATGAGAGCTAGAGCCCACTGCACTTTTAGAGAGCTCTCTGAAACTTCCACCAACTGCTCCTCGTTCTGCCCTCTGGGGCCAAGTCAAACAAGCAAGATCCCTCCCACACGAGAGCTCTTCAAATATTTGAAGACAATTATGTCTCGCCAGAGTCTTCTCCGTGGGAAACATGCCCAGTTCCTTCCACCAATCCTCCTTCTTCTGACAGCTCCTCCTCTGCCTCTTTCAATGGCTCCTCTAAAGCCTCCAGTTCTCTAAAGGTAGGTTTTCTCCAAGGCTCTGTCCTCACTCCTCTTTTTGCTAAATATCTCCTTTTTTTTTTAACACTCTCTTCTTTACCAACTCCCAAGATTTCAACTACCACCTCCATAAAGAAAGGTCCCAGAGAGGCGTTGTCTCCTGAATTCCCATTCTGCATTACCATTTGCTTATATGACATCTCTAGCTTGATGTTGTAGCGTTTCAAACCCAACATGTCCAAAACTAAAATCTTTCCCCCATCAAAACCCACTTCTTGACTATTCTGATTCCAGTAATAATTGTACCATGAAGACTTGAAACCTTCGTATCATCTTTGACACCCTCCATTCTTGTCTCCAACATCTGGGAGTGACTACTACATCTTGTTACCCATTCATTCATCGAATATTTATTAGGCTCTTATATTAGGTATTTGGGGAGATAAACAGTTAAGATAAAACAGGGAGGGGATAAACAGGAGATCTGGTATTCCTCTGCATAAAACTGGCAGTTGAAGTCAAGATGAGTGTGCTAAGGAAGAGGGGATGGAGAAACAAAATAGGGCCAAGGACAGAAGATTAGTGAACCCTCTCCTTAAGGAAGAAAAGAGGATAAGGAGCCAGCAAAACAACTTAGGAAAGAGGAGAACCTGAGTATATAGTGTTCCTGAAGTCAAAGGAAAAGAAAATATCATTTAGGATGAGCTGGTCAATAATACCAGAGGCACTATTAACACCTCTACAAAATCGTTTGCATCAGTTGCCACTGCCCTAATTCAGAGCCTCAATACCTTCTACCTGGACTGCTTGCCTCATCACTTCAAAGCTTACCTCCCATAGCTATCATGTTATTCTCCAGATCCAAACCTTTATTGATTCCTAAATGCCTATCAAATAAAAGTCCAACCTTCTTAGTCTGGCTTCCAAGGCCCTCTATAATCTGGCTCCAATCTCATTTTCCAGCCTCACTATTCCACACTTCAGGCAAAATGACATATTGGTTTTTGATCATTCAATGCTTTCTTATACCTAGAATACTCTGTTCTCCCCCAACTCCAGCCTTTTAAAATCTTTTCCTACTTCAAGGCCCAGAAGTAGCTATCGTATATATGATCATCTCTATTATAGTTATTCATATGTATGTCTTATTGCCCCTATTAAACCACAAGCAATCTCCAGAACAGCAGGGACAATTTATCATACATCTTTATGTCTTTCTCTGTCTCAACATCTAGAAGTGTCTTTCCACACATGGCAGGCTCAAGTATTAATTGAACTGAACTGTACCACTATCCAAGCTTGGCAACCTCAGGACTATCTTGGACTCTTACTCTTTCAGGTTACCAAATCTTGTCTGTTTCCAAAAGTCTCTCATCTGTTCTTACTACCATCACACTCATCTAGGTCCTTAACATCATCATCATAAAAGTAATAATAACCATAGCTAACATTATATATATTTATATTACTTATAGAGCTAGGCACTGTGCTAAGTACTTTACAATTATTATCTCACTTGATCCTCACAACAACCCTGGGTGGTAAGGACTACTATTATCTCTGTTTTACAGATGAGGAAACTGAGGCAAAGAGAGGTTAAGTGACTTACCCAGGGTCCCACAGTCACATTTGAACTCAGGTCTTCCTGATTTCAGGCCAGTGCTCTATGTACCATGGCACAACCTGGGGGACCTGACATCTCAATGCCTGAACTACTACAAATAGCTGTTTTTCTTGTTTCCCTTTCACCTTCACTTTTTTGAAAATCCTATACAGTGTCACTAGACTGCTGTTCCTTAAAAATACTTTTATCACACCAAAGACCTGCTCAAAAACCTCCATTGTCTCTCCTCTGCCTAAAGAGTAAAATCTGAACTTCATAATCTAGCATTCAAAATCTACCACTTGATACCCATATACCTCTCCAAACTTCTTTCTCAACTACCAGCTGTGATCTTGTATAAGATACTTCCTCTCTCTGGGACCTTTCAGAAACACAAAGTTTATTTTAATCAATCAACAAGTAATTATTAAATATAATTAAGCCGAATATCAGGAACTATTCTAGGTGCTGGATACAAAACCAAAAATGAAAATAGTCCCTACCCTTGAGGAACTTCTTATTACTTAAGGAGCCTACTATCAAAAGAAACAACATGTATGCACATAAGTAAATATAAACTATGTATAAAGTAAATGTGAGACCTTTTTGGTTGTTAGAGGTAAAAGCAGCTGGGGGAAGATTGAGAAAGGCCTTATATAGAAGATGGCACCTGAGACTGCAAGGAGGCATGAGGACAATTTGTGCATAGGCACAGAAAAATGCAGAGTGTGAGGAACAGGAAGGAGGCTAGATGGGCTGAACATCAGAGTGTAAGAAAGGTAGGTTAGAGTAAAGGTTTGGACCTGGCTTATAATGTAGCAAAGGAGACTTAAAAGGAGTAGCTAGACTAAAAGGAGAATGGAAATAGCAGTGTTATGAAAACCCAGAGAGAGAGAGTATCTAGGAGAAGAGGAATGTCAACATTATGAAATGATGCAGCTACGTCAAGAAGGATGAAGTCTGAAAAAAGGCACTGAATTTGACAATTAAGAGGTCAATGATAATTCTGGAAAGTGCAGCTTCAGTTGAGTGACAAGGGTAGACGAGCAAGAGGAAAGGAAATGGAGAAAATGAATGTGCTTGTTCAAGGAGGTTGGTGTGAAAAGAGATATATAGAACAACAGACTAAAAGGATGGGAGGGTCAAGAGAGGGATCTTTTTTTTCAAGATGGGAGAATCATGGATATATTTGTAGGCAGCAGGGAAGGAGAAAGCAGGTGAGGAGAGACTGAATATTAGAGAGAAGGTAAGATTTCAGAGAGAATGGAATCAAGAACACAAGTAGAGGGTTGGCCTAGGCAAGTAGTACTACATGTCCTTCAGAGGCTGGAGTAAAGGAGAAAAAGAATGGGGGATGAAGTCAAAAGGCTTTAGGATAAAGAGGGAGCTCAAATTGAATAATTTATAGTTCAAGTCCTCTTCTGAGAAGGAAAGGGAAATGAAGGAAGGGATGAGGTCTGAAGGACTGAGAAAAAAAGATTTGAAACAGCCAATGTGGGTAATGTGATAGTCATTAAGGAAGAATAAAATGATTGGCTAAAAGCAGGTGAGGCAATAGGGAGAGAAGGAATGAAAGGTTATGGTGAGATCCAGAAACTCAAGATTTCTTACTATTTGAGTGTTATACTTGTGGGAGACAGTGAGATCAAGGGTGTGACTGCTCCTGTCTGTGGCTGAGGCACACTGAAGGCATAATCATGGGAGTTGAGGACACTGATGAATTGGAAGGCCAGGAGGATCCAGAGAATATTAACAAATAAGCTTGAAATCCCTCAGTGCAAGAACAGGGATTGGTGTGGAGAGAAGACTATAAGCCAGGTACCAAACTCCTTGAGAAAAGAGAATGACCTGGAAGTTGGTAGAGAGCTGCCAAGAGGATCTACATCAGGTGATGTATACTGAGAGTGAACATCAGAGGAGAAAAGGCTGCTCAGTGATGGGGAAGGGGGAGGATAAAGTCTTCAAATACAGGTAACTTATCTTCCCCTTAGCTTGTTTTCCCAACAGTGTAGACAAACACATGGCCTCAAACACAGAAGGTATTCAGTAAAAACTAATGGAATTAGTCTCAGTACAAGGGAGCAACACAAACCTCAACCATGCAGAGGGGGAGTGCAAGTAGACACTATGCTGGCAGGTACTCAACTCAACACCCAAATGTGGAGGCTATGGACTAGGCTAGAAGAAACACAGTCCCACTCAAGAAACACTCCTAAAGAGGGAGTCATGGTCCATTGGCCTTTTGTAGTAAGCGGGTGAAGACATGGTCCTCGCCCTAGAAAAGCCTTCCACCTCTAGAAATCCCCTAAAGGGTCTGAAAGGGGAGATATAATCTCTGCCTTCAGGTTGCTCCAATCCTGGGCAGAAGTGAAAAGAAATCCCTTTCCTTGGTGAGGGCAACTCAGACAGGAATTTTGGAGAAGCTCAAAGTTCAAGGGGCAAGGGGATAGCTAAAGCACAGGCTATTATCTCATAGGATATAAATATGAAAAGAAAGCCCGGGGCGGAGGGGGGGGGGCAACGACCCTGCGGCCTCAAGGCCACATGTAGCCCTCTAGGTCCTCAGGTGTGGCCCTTTCACTGAATCCAATATTCACAGAACAAATCCCCTTAATAAAAGGATTTGTCCTACAAAACTTGGACTCAGTCAAAAGGCTGTACCCAAGGACCTGGAAAGGCTACAGGTTCCCCACCCCTGATGTAGCCTCTCTTATTTTATGGCTAAGGAAAGTTATTGGGTTTTTTTGGAGTGGGGAAAGCACGGCAATTGAGGTTAAGTTACTTGCCCCAGGTCACATAGCTAGCAAGTGTGTCAAGTGTCTGAGGCCATATTTGAACTCAGGGCCTCCTGACTCCAGGGCCAGTGCTCTACTCACTGCACCACCTAGCTGCCCCTGACTAAGGAAATTTAAAGTCCAGAAGCAATGACATGAGCAAAGAGATGAATGTTGCCAGGAAGGGCTTTAATGAGGAAAACATTACCAAAAGTCAACGTGTCTCTGATGATTGCTCTGGCACCTACAGATTCAAAGGGCTCAATAAGTGGTGGGCTCAGTGAAACACACCAAATAATATCAGTATACATGAAGGCAGAACAGAGCCACCTTAGGGGAGCACATGAAGGCTATAGCCAGGAAACCCAGGGAGCAGCAGCCACACAGGCAGTAAGGGGAGGAAATGAAATGTCTAAGAATAGTTCAAGACAGGAAAAGATCCACATAGAATAGTGGCAACAAAACAACTACAGAGAGGAAGAGGCTCCCCGCCCCCCCCACCAGGTGCCAGGTCACCAGATTTCCCGACGCTTCTAACCACGTTCTCCTTCACCTATATCCCACTACTCTTATGCCTCATCCCTTTACTGCCCTCATACCTTGTGAGGGAATAACTGTTTCTTCATTTTATAAAATCTGAGAAGGGTAAATGAGGCAGAAGGACTCCTGGCTCTTTACAAAATTTACTAATGCATAAAAGTAGGTAACGTTAAGGATAAATGTACTCTCGCACCTAAAAAAAAAGTCAACTGCCTAAGGATGAGATGGTGAAAGTGTGGCTGGACAGCAGTTCTGAAAAAAGATCTGTGGGTTTTGGTGATCTGCAAGCTTAATCTGAGTCAGCTAGAGGGCACAGAACACTGTCAGACACAAAGTCAGAAAGACCTAAATTCAAATCTGGCCGTGACCCTGAGCAAGTCACTTAACCCTGTTTGCCTCAGTTTTCTCATCTGTAAAATGAGCTGGAGAAGGAAACGGCAAACCACTCCAGTATCTTTGCCAAGAAAAGCCCAAGTAGGGTCACAGAGTCAGACGTGACTGAAATGACTGAACAACAACAAAAGCTTAATCTGAGCCAACAGTGTTACAGCAACCAAAAACAAGAAGGAGATCTTGGGCTGCATTAATGGGAACACACTGTTTCAGAAGCAGGAGGGGAGAGTCTTACTGTTTTCTGCAATCTGGTCAGATGACCCCTGGATTACTGGGGTCAGTTCTAGCTAGCACACTTTTAAGACACTGAGGAACTAGCGTGTACACAAGGGATGGTGACCAAAATTGTTGGGGCTCAGAATCATGCCATATGAGAAAAGAAATGGAGATATTTAGCTTGGCAGAAGAGGACTTAGGTGAGGGCATAATCACTTCAAGTAAAGAGTTATCATGAGAAGATGGCAGCCAGAAAGCAGGGACTAGCATGAGCTCACCACCCCCCCCACCCAAGCCCCTCCAAAAACCTATAAAAAATGGCTCTGAACCAATTCTAGTATTGCAGAACCCACAAAATAGCAGAAGGAAGCAGGGCTCCAGGCCAGGACAGCCTGGATGGTCTCTGGGTGAGGTCTATCCCGCAGGGAGCTGGGAGCAGAGCCCAGCATGGGTGGCGCAGACCAACGAGACCAGGAGCCGGGCCGGAGCGGGCCCTAGCGCCCTGTATCAGTGAGCTGCAGCAGTTACCAGACTTCTCAACCCACAAACACCAAAGAAAACAGAGAAGGTTAGTGGGAAAAGCTGCTGGGGACAGTTTAAAAAGGAGTTCCTGGTTTGGCCACTGCCCCAGGGGCAGAGGAGGTGGGGCAGCTACAGAAGTACAGCCGCAGTTGCTTCTGGCCCCAGGCCCACCTGGTGGGAGGAATTAAGTGGCGGATCAGAGCAGGAGTGAAGGGCCTGCTGAACATCTAAGTCCAGTCCGGGTTGGGGGTTCTTGGGGAAGGAGGAGTGCTGGTGTGGAAAAGCTGGCGCATCCCCCCAGGCTTGGAACATAGTTCTCTGAACTCTACAAGCAGTCATACCCCGCTGAAAAACTCAAGGGTCAAGTTAGATGGCTGGGAATATGGCCAGGCAGCGAAAACGCACCCAGATTCAGTCTCAGACTTTGGAATCTTTCTTTGGTGACAAAGAAGACCAAAACATATAGACAGAAGAAGTCAACAAAGTCAAAGAACCTACAACAAAAGCCTCCAAGAAAAACATGAACTGGTCTCAGGCCATGGAAGAGCTCAAAAAGGATTTGGAAAAGCAAGTTAGAGAAGTAGAGGAAAAATTGGGAAGAGAAATGAGAAGGATGAGAGAAAACCATGAAAAACAAGTCAATGACTTGCTAAAGGAGACCCAAAAAAATACTGAAAAATATACTGAAGAAAACAACACCTTAAAAAATAGACTAACTCAAATGGCAAAAGAGCTCCAAAAAGCCAATGAGGAGAAGAATGCCTTGAAAGGCAGAATTAGCCAAATGGAAAAGGAGGTCCAAAAGACTACTGAAGAAAATACTACCTTAAAAATTAGATTGGAACAAGTGGAAGCTAGTGACTTGATGAGAAATCAAGATATTATAAAACAGAACCAAAGGAATGAAAAAATGGAAGACAATGTCAAATATCTCATTGGAAAAATCACTGACCTGGAAAATAGATCCAGGAGAGATAATTTAAACATTATTGGACTACCTGAAAGCCATGATCAAAATAAGAGACTAGATATCATCTTCCAAGAAATTGTCAAGGAGAACTGCCCTGATATTCTAGAGCCACAGGGCAAAACAGAAATTGAAAGAATCCACCGATTGCCTCCTCAAATAGATCACAAAAAGAAATCTCCTAGGAATACTGTCGCCAAATTCCAGAGCTCCCAGGTCAAGGAGAAAATACTGCAAGCAGCCAGAAAGAAACAATTCGAGTATTGTGGAAACACAATCAGAATAACCCAAGATCTGGCAGCTTCTACATTAAGATATCGAAGGGCTTGGAATACGATATTCCGGAGGTCAATGGAGCTAGGATTAAAACCTAGAATCACCTACCCAGCAAAACTGAGTATCATGCTCCAAGGCAAAATATGGATTTTCAATAAAATAGAGGACTTTCAAGCTTTCTCAGTGAAAAGACCAGAGCTTGAATAGAAAATTTGACTTTCAAACACAAGAATCAACAAAAGCATGAACAGGTATACAAGAAAGAGAACAAGAAAAAGAAATTGCAAGGAACTTACTAAAGGTGAACTGTTTTGTTGACATTCCTACATGGAAAGATAATGAGTATGATTCATGAGACCTCAGTATTAGGGTAGCTGAAGGGAATATGCATACAAATATGTTTATGTATATATATGGGTGAATGTGTATGTATGTATATATCTATGTGTGTGCATATATATATATATATATATATTTAGAGAGACAGAGAGAGAGAGAGAGAGAGAGAGGGGACACAGGGTGAGTTGAAGATGAAGGGAAGATATCTAAAAGAAATAAAATCAAATTAAGGGATGAGAGAGGAACATACTGAGAGAGGGAGATAAGGAGAGATAGAATGGGGTGGATTATCTCGCATAAAGGAGGCAAGAGCAAGCAGTTCTGTGGGAGGAGGGGGAGGGCGGATGAGGGGGGAATGAGTGAACATTGCTCTCATCAGATTTGGCCTAAGGAGGGAATACCATACATACCCAATGGGGAATCTTACCCCACAGGAAAGAAGAGGGAAGAAGATAAAAATAAATGGGGGGGATGATGGAGGGGAGGGCTGATGGGGGTGGAGGTAGTCAAAAACAAACACTTTCGAAAGGGGACAGGGTCAAGGGAGAAAATTCAATAAAGGGTGATGGGTTGGGAAGGAGCAAAATATAGTTAGTCTTTCACAACATGAGTATTGTGGAAGTGTTATACATAATGATACACATGTGGCCTATGTTGAATTGCTTGACTTCTTAGGCAGGGTGGGTGGGAAGGGAAGAGGGGAGAGAATTTGGAACTCAAAGTTTTAAAAACAGATGTTCAAAAACAAACAAAAATGTTATTGCATGCAACTAGAAAATAAGATACACAGACAATGGGGTGTAGAAATTTATCTTGCCCTACAAGAAAGGAAGGGAAAAGAGGATGGGAGGGGAGTGCGGTGACAGAGGGGAGTGCTGACTGGGGAACAGGGCAACCAGAATATACGCCATCTTGGAGTGGGGGGGAGGGTAGAAATGGGGAGAAAATTTGTAATTCAAACTCTTGTGAAAATCAATGCTGAAAACTAAATATGTTAAATAAATTAAAAAAAATAAAGTAAAATAAAGATTTCAAAAAAAAAAATCAAAAAAAAAAAAAAAGAAATTGAAAGAATCCACCGATTGCCTCCTCAAATAGAACCCAAAAAGAAATCTCCTAGGAATACTGTCGCCAAATTCCAGAGCTCCCAGGTCAAGGAGAAAATACTGCAAGCAGCCAGAAAGAAACAATTTGAGTATTGTGGAAACACAATCAGAATAACCTAAGATCTAGCAGCTTCTACATTAAGAGATCGAAGGGCTTGGAATACGATATTCCGGAGGTCAATGGAGCTAGGATTAAAACCAAGAATCACCTACCCAGCAAAACTGAGTATCATGCTCCAAGGCAAAATATGGACTTTCAATAAAATAGAGGACTTTCAAGCTTTCTCAGTGAAAAGACCAGAGCTTGAATAGAAAATTTGACTTTCAAACACAAGAATCAAGAGAAGCATGAAAAGGTAATCAAGAAAAAGAAACTGCAAGGGACTTACTAAAGTTGAACTGTTTTGTTTACATTCCTACACAGAAAGATGATGTGTATGATTCATGAGACCTCAGTATCAGGGTAGTTGAAGGGAATATGCATATATATATATATATATATTATATATATATATGTATACATATGTATATGTGAGTGTGTATGTGTGTATGTATGTACATATATATGTGTATATATATATATATATATATATATATATATATATATATATACAGAGAGAGAGAGAGGGAGAGAGAGAGCGAGCAGGCACAGGGTGAGTTGAAGATAAAGGGAAGATATCTAAAAGAAATAAAATCAAATTACGGGATGAGAGAGGAATATATTGAGAGAGGGAGATAGGGAGAGATAGAATGGGGTAAATTATCTCACATACAAGTGGGAAGAAAAAGCAGTTCTGTAGGAAGAGAAGAGAAGGCAGGTGAGGGGGAAATGAGTGAATCTTGCTCTCATCAGATTTGACCTGAGGAGGGAATACCATACATACTCATTTGGGTATCTTACCCCACAGGAAAAAAGGAGGAAGAAGATAAAAAAAAGGGGGGATGACAGAAGGGAGGGCAGATGGGGGTGGAGGTAATCAAAAACAAACACTTTCGAAAGGGGACAGGGCCAAGGGAGAAAATTCAAAAAAGGGGGATAGGTTAGGAAGGAGCAAAATATAGTCTTTCACAACATGAGTATTGTGGAAGGGTTATACATAATGATATGCATGTGGCCTATGTTGAATTGTTTGACTTCTTAAGCAGGGTGGGTGGGAAGGGAAGAGGGGAGAGAATTTGGAACTCAAAGTTTTAAAAACAGATGTTCAAAAACAAAAAAAAAAAAGTTTTTCCATGCAACTAGAAAATAAGATACACAGGCAATGGGGCGTAGAAATTTATCTTGCCCTACAAGAAAGGAAGGGAAAAGGGGATGGGAGGGGAATGGGGTGACAGAAGGGAGGGCTGACTGGGGAACAGGGCAACCAGAATATACGCCATCTTGGAGTGGGGGGGGAGGGTAGAAATGGGGAGAAAATTTGTAATTCAAACTCTTGTGAAAATCAATGCTGAAAACTAAACAAAAAAAAAGAAAAAAAAAGAAAATCCCATTTCTCACCTGTAAAAAAACAAAAAAAAAAAAGAGCTATCATGAGGGAGAAAAGTACTTTTTAACCTGTGCCTACATGGCAGAACAAGGAATAATTGGAAGGTGCAGAGAAGCATATTGCAGTTCAACGTAAGGAAAACTTCCTTAAAAAATAAAAAAAAGCTGTTGTAAAATAAAATCAGTTGCCTAGGGAGGTAGGCATTGGAGAGGTTACAGAGGATGCATGACCACTTGCAGGGGATGTAGTAAAGGGATGCTGCCTGAGGTCTGGGTGGGAAAAGACAACCCGATTCCTCATTTGGATTCCAGTATTTAGTCCCTGAGGCCCCTGAAGTTGTCCAGGGCTGGGTCCCAAGAGCAGCAGAAATAAGGTCCTCTGATGCCTCTCACCTTAAGACCTCTTTTTAGGACACTCAGTGTAGCTTAGTGGGAGAGGCACTGTGCTTAAGCATCATTAGACCTGAGTGTCGTTACTGGCTCTTGCACTTGTTATATGACCCTGGGCAAGTCACTTAACCTCTCCAAAGCCTGTTTCTCCAGCTACAAAACGGGGATAATCGTCCTACTAATTTCTACCTCATGTTTGCTCTAAGAAAAGTCCTTTTAAATCATAAAGTGCTTTGGAAATGAAAGCTATTATTTTTCTCACTGTTGTGCTCTGGGTTCCCCAGGAGAAGACACAGGGATGGGTAGTATGGATCAGGCAGGAGGGGACACACATACTAACAGTTGTGAAGTAATGACCCCAGACTCTTGACAAGAGTGAAGGATGAGTCCTGAGGAACAGAAGTCAAGATTCACTATATTATGAGACCCCTGCTGGGGAAGGTACTGACAGACACATTGAAGGACATATAGACGAAGATAAAATGAAATGATATTTTTAAGTTCCTTGCAAAACGAAGTGCTGTGTAAATGCTAACTATTATTTTATTTTAAAAATTTTATAACATATAATAGTTTCTTTCTCCAACATGGGTCTACATTCCCACAAAATGAAGAACCAGAGCACTAGTCTGAGGACTTTTCTTAGGAAAGACAAAGTGAGAGGAATAGAAAATGCCCAAGGTTTAAGAAAGGTGCTTTTGGGCACAGATCCTCAGAGTGGGAAAGAAACTAGGACTCAGTGTCTCAGGAAATGTCTCCTGCCCAGCCCAGCTGATCCATGGTTAGACTTTAGTCATGGGAGATTCAGATGGCTGTATTCTGTAAACTCCCAGAATCTAAAAAGTTGGGAAGGGGTCACCAGGTCAACTTACTGATAAAGGAACACCTACTATAACATTTACAACAAGTCTTAACACAATCTCTCTCTGAATATCTCCAGTGACATGGAATTCAGCACTTAAAAAAGGTAGCCTTTTTCACTACTGGAAAGCTAAAAAGTCTCTCTCATATACACCAGGGATCTGCCTCCTTGTGTAACTCTTAGTCATTGGTCCAAGTAAGAATCACACATGGTTAGACCTGAAAAGGATATATGTGTTGCCTTCATGACATCCCTTTAGCTATCTGAAAATGGTGATTTCCTGCTCTCCTCCCCACCTCCCTCCCCAACCAATAAAAAATACCCAGCTCCTTTAATCTTCAAAAACAGGGTTTCCAGTTCCTTCACCATTCAAATCATTCTCCTTTGCACCTGCTACAGCTTATCAATATCCTTTCCTGAAATGTGGGGCCCAGACCTGAATAAAACACTGAGGTGAGGTCAGGGAATAGCGGTATTATTCCCTCCTTCGCTTTGGACACTGTAATAGTTCATAATGTTGCACAGCACTTTAAGGTCTGCAAAGCACTTCACAAACATTACCTCATCTTATTTGATCCTCATAATAACCCCAGGAGGTAGGTGCTAGTTTTACAAATGAGGAAATTGAGGCAGACAGCAGTGAAGTGGCTTGCCAAGTATCACACAGCTGACAAGTGTGTGAGGCTGGATTTGAGCTCAGGTCTTTCTGACTCCAGGCCCAGAGCTCTAGCCACTGCACCACCTAGTTACCTTTCCTTCTGAAAACATAGCCAAAAATCACTCTAATTCCATGTCTATGTTTTTGTTATTTTCTGGTTTCCTTTGGTTTTGTAGTAAAAGTTTCTTTTGAAAAAACTCTAGCCCTGCCTTAACAATATTGGAATAAAAGAAAGATCTGTGATTTCATTAGCATGGGAAATTCCCTCCATCAAGACAGAGTACAATCTGTCTGTGATAGTCCTAGGAAGGTGTATGCTGATAAATTAACATTTAACAACTCTCTCTCCAAAAATGTACAACAGACTTTTAAATTTAATCTACATCATTTAAATTTCATCACTTTCTTAAATCTAGGCAATCAACAAGACAACAAATCAAGCCCTGATCTATAGCTTTTGTTGACTTACAAGGTGTAAATGCTCACACTGAAAATTTATCAGCTCCTGCAGGACAGGAGTTAGTTCTAGCATACTTCTGGTCCTAGGGAGTTTGATGAGGTATAGACAGGTTACTTGAGTTGGCCAGAATTACACAGCTAGTGTCAAAGGTGAGATCTGAACTCAGGTCTTCCTGACTATAAGACCAGCACAATGCCACACTTCTATTGCACTTCATATTGCAATAGAAATGTAAACTTTCAAGTTTGTGGAGCCTCATTCTAACCTTATGAGGCAATCAACACAAATTGTATTAACTTCATAGTACAAATGCAAAAACCAAGGCCCAGGAAAGTTTAGCTGACTTGCTCAAGGTTGGATAGCTAAGTCAGTGAAAGAAATGGACAAGAATCCAGGATGCCTGCCTTCAAATACAGCCTTCTTTCCACCTCACAATCCTGACTGACGCCCAGAAGGAAAGGGTTTCTATACTTCATCCAAGAAAGAAAACTACTTAAGCTGGTATGCATCAGATGCAGAACCAGGAGACTCAGGTCAGGCTGGGACAGAAAAGGAAAAAGAAGAGGCTAGTAGGGGATGCTGGAGGACCTTCTTGGATGAACCAAGATGTATCTCCCAACCACACTCCTACTCTACGTCCTCTTACTCTTGATTCCCATCTCTCCTAACCCCACACCTTTACAAAATTTTCTATCCCCCAATATATGTGCCTCCTCCCACCCCCACCCCCCAGGATTCTCTCTTCATACCTCCTCAGTGGGCAACATCTGCTCTGAATCAGGCTTTGTTGCGTAGGCCTCATTACGTCGATCCTCAATCACTTTCTTCATAACCTTCAACTCGCTGGGGTGAGGGGTAGCTCTTCGCTGCAGACCCTAACATAAGAGTGACCATAATTTAAAAGTGGACTCTGCCCTGGGCAAGGAGAGAAGAGTGAGATGGGAGGGAATGGAAGGAGGACAGTGACTAGCAAAAAGAGTGGCCAAGAATTAGTGCTGTTAATGTTAAGACAATGATAAACACAAAGAAGTGACCACAAATGGAGTGGGGGGTGGGGGGGGCGGTGGGAATTTAGTGACTGGTGTAGTTCTGGGAGACAGCTGCTTAACAAGTAAGGGGGAATGGAAACTTGTCTTCCAAAGTATTAGTGCTTCTCAAACACTCCAGCCCCTCAACTCACCCTCTTCTCTGCCCCAGGCTCCTCATCCTCCATACCCACAGGCTCCTCCAAGAATTGGATCACACTGACCCGGTTCACATGACTGTGGCTGCCACTCCAGCTCTCATCCAGGCTGCTTTGCAGCAGGGTGTCTGGAGGAGCAGAGAGGAAGCAGGGACTGGGCCAGGGGAAGACACGAAGGGAGGGGGACCAGGGCAGATAAGAATTGGACTAGCGGGGGAAAAAACATGGGGGATAGGGTGAGGCAGAGACCTGGTGGGGTAGGGGGGTTGGGGGGACAGGGTGAGGCAAGAAATTGGGACAGGGGAAGAAAAAGGAGTGGAGTTAGGGTCGACTCTGGGGAAGGCGAGGCAGGAATGCAGGGAGTAGTAGGGAGGGGTTGGGGTGAGGAGGAGAGCTGAATACTATCATGTCCTACCAAGGCTAGGTGAGGGCTGCTGGGGCAACAAGTAGCAGGTGAGCACCTTCTCCCCAGTCTTCTGATCATCCTCTGTCTGGAACTTGAGCATGGGCTGAGCCTGGTTCTCTGCCAGCCACAGGGCCTTCAAGTTGAGGTGGGTGAGGGCGAAGGGCAAACTCTGCAGCCTAGGGGGATGGGGACTATTGAGAGAGGCCTTGCTCCCCTGAGCCAAGGGCCCCTCCATTAAGCAAGGGGAAGAGGAAGAGGTGGGAATGAGGAATGGGAAGGGGGAAGTCTGCTTACCGGTTCCCTGCTACATCCAGCACATGCAGCTCAGTGGTGCCAGCCAGTTCAGGGGGCAGAGAGGCCAAGCGGTTGTCACGGAGGGAAAGCACATTCAGACTGGTACAGCCGCCAACCTCGGCAGGGAGTGTTCCTAACCGGTTTCGGTCCACATTCAGGTTAGTCAGTTTAGTCAGCTTCCCCAAGGACCGGGGAAGTGCCTGGCAGGGAACAATATGGGCCATGAACCCAGGGCTTCCAAGTCACTGTCAAGAGGTCAGTGACACTTTTGCCCAACCCGTCAGTAGGATCACAGGGTCAGCCCTCTTCTATTGGAACTTAGAATGAGACCCTGTCCCATGGGTGGTTTCTAGTGACCCAAGTGAGTGTTCAGGACAGGAGGTGTACAAAGGACTTCTGCAGAGACAAAAGAAGGAAGGAGAAGACGAGCGTGGAGAACATTACAGGGATCAGATTTGGGATCAGGATAGGGACAAATGTAGGCACGATTGAGGCCTATGGAGTCAGGGGCAGCACTTAAAGCGTCATGGACTACCAGGATGGAAGTGACAAGAATAGAAGTTAAGAGTGCCAAGGCAGGGATCATGGGGTCTGAAGGCAAGAACCATCACTGGGCTAGGATCGGATCTGTGAGGTGAAGGGCAGGGAATGCAGGGACGACAGATAGGCCAGGATCACAGTCTGGGGAATCAGGTGGGTATGTGTGAGGAGTCCAGGCTCTGTGGTCCATACCGTCAGCATGTTCTCAGTGAGAATGAGCTCTGATAGATTCTCACACTCTCCAATGGCCTCAGTAACCTCACAAAGCCGATTCTGATCCACCTTCAGAATGGAGAGCTGTTTCAATTGACCTGGGGACAGAAAGGAACAGAGGAAATAAAGGAAAGAGATTTTCCCAACAGAAGCAGCTAGCAGCAGCATGAATAGAGTGCTGGGCCTGGAGTTTAGGACGACCTGAATGCAAATTCAGCCTCAGACACTTACTAGCTATGTGACTCTTGGCAAGTCATTTAATCTCTGTCTCAGTTTCTTCATCTGTAAAATGGGGATAATAGTAGCACCTACCTCACAGGGTTGTTGTGAGGTTCAAATGAGATGATATTTGTAAAATGCATAGTACAGTGCCTGGTAAAGAAGAGGTGCTATAGAAATGCTTATTCCCTTCATCTCTTCCCCTACCTAAGCCTTTCCTCACCACCAAAAAGTTAATGTCTCTGGAACACCCCACATACCAATGCCATCTGGGAGCCGCTCCAGCAGGTTCTGAGACAGTAATAGGTCCGTGAGCAGGGTCAGCCCGCTGACCTCAGCTGGCAGCTGCTCTAGTTTGTTCTCAGACACATCCAGGCACACCAAGCGCCGAAGGTTCCCCAACTCCTAGAAAAAGTGGGGAAATGGTAAGAAAGAGATGGACTAAAAGCATAAAGATGTTTGGAAGGACAATGGAGACAGAAAAGCTATAGGCTGAGGAATGCTGAAAGAGAAGAGCTCAATAGAGGCTGGAAGTAAGGATGGGAGGCATGGGTATAGAGGAAAGGTTGAAAGATAAACAGAAGCAAGGGAAAGATGAGAAGAAATAAAGAAAAGCTAAGAAGGGAGAGGAATGGAGGAGTTAGGAAGGACTAGAACCAGGGGAAAGGAGGAAAGGTTGGAGAGTTTAGAAGGAGAGACACAAGAGAATAAGAAAATTTTGAAAAGATGGGGAAGACAGAGAAGGAAAGGGGCAAGAAAAGTGAGAGAAGACTGGTAAAAGATGAGGAAAAGTGGAGGCTCAAAGGAAGGTAGGGGTTAAGTAAAGAAAAGCAGGGAGCAAGCAAAACAGGGGGAGTCAGGGAGAAAGTTCCTGATTTCAGTCTCCCTTTTGCTCACTGGAGGCAGTGTAGACAGCTGATTTCGGTCCAGCCACAGCTCTCGCAAATTGGGAAGGGCTCCCAGAGTGTCTGGCTATAACAGAATAGGACAAGTAAAGATCTATCAGTGAAGCTGAGGAATTCTCTTGCTTCTGCCCAGACATCCCCACCATGACCACCACCTTCAGTCCCCAGGGCTTAGACCCTGCCCCTTACCAGCACTTCCAAGTCATTGCCACCTAGATCCAACTGTTCCAGTTTGACAAGGAAGGACAGGGACCTGCAGGTAGGAGAGCAGGAGTGTGGGACAGAATAGGTTAAGCGTTTGGTGGAGGGCAACTGAAGGGATAGGGGACTAGAGAGAGAAAGAAAGAGCTCAAACTGCATCCCAAAGAACTAAGGTTGTGAATAACCAAAGCCTTAGAGACTAGGAGGAGAGGGAATCTCTGGAGGCAGAAAAGAAGACTTGGCTAGGATAAGGGGTCTGCTGAAACTCACGTGGGAAGGGACTTTAACAGGTTCTCCCGTAGCTCTAATGTCACCAAGTTAGCCAAACTGGAAGAGAGATTGGAGTAAGAGTAAGAGATGGAAGGTGGTTCCTACTTTAGCCACACTGCCACTCCCCTCTCCCAGAGAATCCCATCATCTAATTCCCCTACCCTGCCCAAATCCCCTCATTCACTCACTTGCCCACATCTCCTGGCAGCACCTGCAGAGATACATCATTCAGGGCAAGATGAGCTAAGCTGCGCAACTGGGTGAAGCCATCAGGGAGCCTACAGAGGTTGGGAGAGTCAAGGAGAAGAAAAGACCTCCAGACAACCCTCTTTAGAGGAAAAGATTGATCCTTAAATACACCACCACCAGATTAGAGAATACTTAGCTTCCCATCCCACTGCTGCCCCACAGGAACAGGACCCTCAGAAACCACAAAAAACCACTTCTCCCTAGTCCTTTCACCTGGAGAGGGGGTTCCCACTGAAGTCTGCAATCTCCAGGGCTTTGCAAAACTTGATGCTCTCAGGTATCTCAGGGATGTCTGCATGACAGAATATAAATAGCTAACGTTTATATAGCACCTACTATGTATTAGGTACTATGCTAAGCACTCTACAACTATTATCTCATTTGACCTTCACAACAATCATGGGAGGTAGGTGTTGTTATTATCCCCATTTTACAGATAAGGAAACTGAGGCAAAGAGAGGTTAAGTGACTTGCGTAGGGTCACACAGCTAGTAATTGTTTGAGATGAGATTTGAATCTGTCATCCCAGTAGCCCTCCTATCATTCCTATCGGAGGAATGTCCAGACAGTAAGGGCATCTAGGAACCACAAGTGACCCAAACTCTATCCCTCTTGTTCCCAATTCCATTAGATCTGACACTAGCAGTTACAATCCAAAAACTAAAATGATCCTCCTTCCCTATACTGATCCAGATGAGGGAAGAATTTAAAAAAAATAAAAACCCAAACAAACCCCACCCAATTCTATTTCCTCAGTTTCAACTTTTTTTCAACATTTTAATGTACCCAAAAAATTTTTGCTGAGAAACTGAAAAAAATGAAAAATCACAAAACACATAGAAACAGATGAGCATACAAAACACTACTATATTAAATAGTCCAACAATGAAAAAAAGTTTGTAGCTACAAACGGCCTGCTGGTAGAGCTGAGGTACCCAGAGTGCATCTGTAACAGCTCCTAGCACCAGGCTCAGCTGCAGATCTGTAAGTTTCCTCGCTTTGGTGTTATCAATAAGCCCTGACCCTTTTTAAACTGCTGAAGTAATACCTCCTCCGGGAATTCCTTTAGGATTGATGTTGGGTGTTCTTTTGTGCACTGTACACTTAGTAACCTGGAGCCCAGATCAAAATTTTATTAATCTTCCCATCATTACGAAGACAACGCAAGCACCTCCTTTCATCGATACCTACTATTCTCAGTCATCTTGCCCATACCCACCCTCCTCTCACCCATATAAATCTCCTCTCCCCACTCCTGAGCCCCTTCCCCAAGGCCTCTCACCATTGCGGGAGACATCAAGCTCCACCAGCTGCATGAAGTTGGCCACCTCGGGTGGCAGCCTCTGAATCTCATTGTCACTCAGGCCCAATTTTCTAAGATTCAGCAAGCGGAAGAAAGGCTAGGAAATGAAAGAAAAAAGTATTTCATGGGGGCCTCATTAAGATTGTGAGGCTAAAAGGAAAAGTCAAGGGAACAAGTACATCTCAAAAGCAGCCTCTCAAGCCCTCCCACTTCACAACCAATCCTACAAGCATCCTACACGTTTCCCACCAGCTCCCCTAGAACCAATGCCCTGAAGAACCCTAAAGCCCATTCCATCTTAAGAGACAAATAAACCAATAAGCTTCCTCAATCTCCTGCTCTCCCTCTCAGTCTGTTACTACGACTCTAACAGACACAAGCTCACTTCCACAGAACTGAGACCACAGGCCCCAAGAACACAGATGGGGAAGGTAGGAAGTTTGTGGATTGCCAGCTCAAGGCCAGGGAGTCGGCTGTTTGTCCATTGTGATGTACAACACACGGATTTCCGGCCATTTAACACCGAGACTTAGGAATCTCAAAGCTCTTTGGAATCTGCTTCTCCAACAGTGCCCCCTCCCTCACAAGACACTAGCACAACAGCTCCCACCCACATCTCTGGTACACAATGGCCCGACCAAGGTAGTAAGTAGGCAGAGGACAACTGGACCTCTAGCAATGGGAGCCAGGGTAGGCCCTGAGAACAGGGGTGCCAGAGAGGAGCTGTAGATGGGGACAACGTAAATGAGGGGGAATGTCTAGGCACCATAAGTAGACATGCAAGAGTTTGGAACAAGAAAAATACGGGAGCCGAGGCAAGGAATCCAGGGCACTAGACAATGACACCAAGGGGAGAGGGGAAGAAACAAAAGGGAAAAAAGCAGTGGGGACAGGATAGAACAGTTACAGGAATATTGGAGAAAAGGCTGGTACTGCATTGGAGGAGGGGAAGTAAGGAAGGAAAGAGAGCCAGGCCAAAATCCCAAGGGCCCAACCCCTATCCTGCCTGGACAGGCTGAGGCTTCCCTGCCCCAGGGACGGAAACCCAGGCAGCCCAAGAAGGAGGGGTGGGACTACTGGGAATAGACTTAGGGCCTCCCTAGATGTAAGCAAATTAAAAGCTTCTTTTAATCAGCCCTGAACAGAAGATTTGCTTAGGACAATCACAGCCTTTGCCTGCCTGACTCCTGCTCGGGTTTCACATCTCAGTTCCCTCTCTCCCCTCCCTTCCCAGAGAGATGGGCAGTGGCTGCCTGGTGACAGGTGCCACCTGGTGCCTTCTCAGCAGCAGGTAGCCCAAGAAGAGGGGGGAGGGGAGAAGGAAGGAGCTCAGGTGGAACAGGAACCAGTTGGACTTGGCAGGGCTGGTTCAGTAGGGCCTGCTCTGACTCAAGCTCCTCCAACACCTAGGACGAGGAGGTGACCCTCCTGCCAGTGTCTTCTACAGACTCCTCAGAGATCAAAGGACAGGATCACATACTTTCTTCCGGACTAAAGCTCAATGAGGGACTCAACCTAAGGACCCTCAGTTGAGTGAAAGTGAGGATGGTGGAAAGTGCCCAATGATTTTCCAGGAGGTCCTCCCCAAATGAAATGTGGATGACTGACAAGTGATAGACGATATTGGTGTCAGATAAAATACCCAGACAACCAGACGTGGGAGTCTCCCAGAAGAAGTTCCTAGTATAGCTCCTCCTCGGAACTCCCAATTATTACCCAACCCTCAGTTCCCCAGGGAGGCCCTATTAAGAATAGGAAGCTCCCTACTGAAAGAGAAGGCAATTTACTCAAACCATCAATTGGCAAGCCTCTTAGAATCCAACAATAGCCTAGTCCCAATGACAGCAGAGCGCAGAACCAGTGGAACCCCTCCAGCCAAGATATATGGCTCTTGTGGGATCCAAAAAACTGTGTGTTGCTACACAACTTTGTCATCACACATGGATTACCCTTTGTTCCAGGGGTTCAGAGAAAATGATGCATACTTCCAAGCTTCCTAGCCTGGATTCCACAGTGACAACGAAGGACACTTCTCAGTGTCCCACATGGTATGCCCAGCATACCATAAAGGAGCAGATAACTAGCTATTCCTTCCCACATGCATGCTGGTAGTAGGGGTAACAGGAACAGGACCTAATGGGTTGATGATGCTGTGCCTCCTAGGATAACTATCCAACCCCCTCACCTTAGGTAGTTCCCTCAGCTGGTTGGCGTCAAGCAGCAGCTCCTCCAGGCTGCGGCTGTAGCGATAGATCTCTTCTGGAACCGCCTGCAGCGAGCAATGCCTCTTGTCCACTGACTCCACATGCCGGTTACACCGCCACAAGGGGATGCACTTCAGCATGGTGCTTCAGGAAGGTTCCCCTCCCCCAGGATGGAGAAGAG
Organism: Trichosurus vulpecula; assembly: GCF_011100635.1. NCBI lineage: Eukaryota > Metazoa > Chordata > Mammalia > Diprotodontia > Phalangeridae > Trichosurus > Trichosurus vulpecula. Next base: position 80,801,475 of record NC_050573.1, read on the forward strand.
GGAAGAGAGCAGAGGGACTCCGGCAGGCAAGGAAAGGTCAAAGAGGCTCAGGCCAAGGGGCCCCTAGACAAGGGTTACAGGAGCCAAAACCAAGCAGGTCTGGGCAGGAGGCATCAGGAGAGGCACGGAATAGGAGCTGGGGGCAACAAGCAGGAGCCCCTGGCCTCTCTTATCGGGGAGCAGGAAGGTGAGGCCAGGCCAGGATCAGCAAGGTCTGGCAATGGCACTGCCTTGGGCACAGGTGCCCTGGGCAGCCTCTGAGGAGGGACTGGGAGGCAGGGGGCTTCGAGAGAGCTCGCGGCTGCATGCGGGAGAGCAGGTGGGGGCCAGGCCTGAGCCGGCTGGGAGCTGGACCCTATGAGGTGAACGCTGGGACCAGAGGAAGGGGACTGGGGTCAAGAAACCCCTGATAGGAGTTCAAAGATTCCCCTGAAAGCACCTGATAGGTGATGGGGAAGGAAAAAAATGGTAAGGCAATGATCTCTGAAGAGGATCCTTACAAAGAATATTACTGCCAGGAGAGACCTAAAGAAGTTCCTGGGAAGGGCTTGGTTCTCTATAGGAACTGGAATGAGAAGCGTTCTCTATGTGATATATGCAACTCAGTTCTCTTAGAAAATTCTTCAATTAAAGAAAAAAAATGAAAAAAGTGTTAGATTTCAAGAGTAAAAACCCTAGGAGGGAGGAGTCTCTCTTAAAGCTGATTTTAGGAGAAGGTATCTTAAGAATCTCCACTGAGGAAGGGACTGAGAGAAGGCTATCCTAGTTAGAAAAAGAGAAATTCCCCAAGCTGAAATGTTGGTTTGTTTTGGGGAAGGGGGAGGAAATGTGTGAAAAAAAAGTCAGTACAGGAAGGAGGGATTCCTGTGAGAAAAGGGAATCTTTGAAGAGATGGGGGGCGGGCCTGTGAAAAGTGAAGAGGCAGGTTTCTGATGACAGCCTGGGGAAGGAGAGGGCCAGTCCCTGGGGACAGTTAGAAGGGATTTCCCACTTCTTTGGAGAAAGGAGGAGCGGGGTGTATCTGAGCAGCCTAGGGAGTGCAGTATGGGCGAGTGGGGAGGGGGTGGAGAGTGAGAGTGTGTATGCGTGTGTAAAGGGGCTGAGACCTCAGTCTAGGACAAAGGGGCAAGTCTTTGAGGAGACCAGAGGCAGAGGCGAGTCTCTGCAGGGAGACTGGAGGAGCTCCGGGGGATCCCTATCGGGCGGACTTCGGGGGAGGGCTAGGAGGTTTGCGGGGAGAGCCAAGGACTCGGGACCTGAGGCGAGGATTCTGCAGACAGCTGGGGGGAAGGGGATCCCGGGAGGGGCGGGGCGACGTCTCCGAGGGGGGCTCCCCGGGAAGGCGGGGCGGGGGCGTCTCCTCACCGGCCCGCTGGGCTCAGCTCAGCGAGGCCCGGGAAATGGGTGGGGAGAGGCCTGGGGCGGGGGGACGGGGGGCGCGGCCCCGACTGGGCGCTCAGGAGCTGAAGCTCCGCTCCCACATCCCGCCAGCTCTCGGCTCTGCGTTACTCTCGGTTCCCCGGCGATGCCTCGGCCTCGGTCTCGGTCTCGGTCTAGGCTCCGACTCCAGCCGTCAGTGCGGCGTCCCTCCGTCCGTCCTCGCCGCCGCCGCTGCCGCCGCCGGAACCGCCACCGGCCGCCCAACCGCCTGCTTGCCGCGCCGCCTGCCGGGAAGGCGAGTCCCTCCCCCGCCGCCCCAGTCCCAAACCCAGTGGAGGACTGCAGTTCCCAGAACACCCCGCGGCCTCTCCTACGTTATTGGCCCCTCCAGGGACCCATACCCCTCCCCCCCCCGCCCACTCTCGGTCCGTCAAGTTCTCTAAAGTCCTTCCCATTCCCTTTCCTCATTTTGCATGCAGGGAAATGTAGTCTGGGCTTTCCAGCCAATCCAAGGGGAGCGACGCCAGAATGCCGAGCATTATGGGAACTATAGTTCCTGATGGACAAGGGGCGGTAAGGGGGAGGTTGCAGTAGGGCGGAGGTTGCAGTAGGGCTCTGGTCACTACCAGTATCTTGATCTTTATCTTTCTAAAGTAGAGAATGGGAGACATACCAAGGACAACAAAAAGCATTTTTAAAAAGTAGCTGTATTAGGGGAAAAGGTGAAGCTCAAATTAGGAATGGGACAAAAATAATGGACAGAGGGAAGGCAGAACTTTTTTTGCTTGTTTCATCTTGGAAAAAATTGGACTGGAAATGGCTTAATAGGGAGCTCTGATGAGTTCAAGTTGTCAGATTCAGATCTCCATCCTGGGGTACTGGGAAATGTGGTGGCTGATCTTAAGATCGTGGAGAATGGGAGAGATGTTAATGACTGGAAGAGAAATCTTGCTCACCTGCCCCCCACCTTTTTTAAAAGATAGTGGCATCTTCAAACTAGTTCCCTGCTTCTCGAGTGTGTTAAGAGGGAATTTTTCATGGGTTTGTCAAATCATTTCAAATTAGCTACAGCTTTACCTACTTTCACAAAGAATTTAGCCTGCTCTCATGTTACTCATGTGGACAAGAGAACTATGGACTAGATGGGATGATGGCCTTATTAGAGGTCTTCCTTATTAGGTGGCTTCCTAATTAGTTGAACACCCTAAGAGAGAGAGATGGATGGGTGCTCAGTAGTCACGTAGTCCAACCCCTCACCCAGGAAGTAACTCACCCAGTCACTGACAACATGTGGCAGACCCAGTTTTGAACCTAAGTCCAAATCCAGGACTTCCCCCTGTACTATGCTTTGCAAACTAATCTTAAAAGAGATAGCTAAGGCACTGGATGATAATAAGAATCCCAAATATATCTTGATGGGCTAGTATGTTGGGCTTACTTTTAGGAGGCAGTTCATCTGAAAAAGGCCTGGAAGTTTCAGGAGACGGTAAGCTCACACTGAATCAACTGTGTGCTCTGGCACCAAAAAAATCCCTAACAATCTTAGGCTGCATACAGATGGGGTCTAAAGTGGTGGAAATAAATTGTCCTGTCTGGAAAATAAACTGACCATGTCTGGAATAGTTTTCAGTTCCAGATGCATCTTAAAAAGCCATTGATAAATTGGAAAATATCAAGAGGACAAGAAAAAATGGTGAAGGATCTGAAGGATGGAACACTTGGCCAGGAGAAAACTTTGGGGAGTGAAAGAAGGAGAAGGGGTTCCCTCATAAGGAGTCTTCCCAGGGGTGGGGAACCTGCAGCCTGCTTCAAGGCCACCTACTGCAAGCAAAGGCTGAATTACTTCTCGGGATACACCACAGAAGTGAGTATTTGCAGAAGGGACATTTCTTTGCAGAGTTGGAAAGAAACCTCACAAGGTCATCTGGTCCAACTTATGCCTGAAAGAAATGTTTTTCCCTGATAGGTGGTCATCTAACCCATTTGAAGACTGCTAACAATGATTATTATTTAGCATATTTTTCTTTCTTTGGCTACATTCTTAACTTCAGTTCTATAATGACTGTCATTTCATTAACATGAGTATTCCCTTCATTAATGCGATCTCGCTCCATCCACACGCTCTTATAAATTCACCACAGGTGATCCATCCAATGTGCTGAGTGCCTCTTTCAAGTTCTCACATTTGCAGGAAATGAAAGGAACCTGCAAGCTGTCCCTTAGCCTTGACCTTCATTCTTGTTATAAAACTAGCCCATCTTTTTCTTCACTGGGCATCTATTTCTCTGATGGCATCTGCTTTACATCAGGAAAAACTGAGGTAGAAAGGGTGATAGGTTTGGTGAGAAATGGTTTCCAAAGGAAACACAAAGCTAATGTAATGCAACATCACAAAATGTCACATAAAAGCTTCTCAAGTATGTACATATTATTTCAATTAAACTGTAGTCTCCTTGAGGGGCAGGCACTTGGTTACTTAAACTGACCAGGTAAAATGATGTTACAGGGGCAATTAGGTCCTTAGGAAATCTTCTAAGTGAGTAACTGGTAGAACTATGTGACAAGACTTCTGTAAAGCCAAATGACATTTGCTCCCAACATAATGCTATTGGGAAATGATGATCAAAGCCACACTCTTCTGGGTATGCCTACACTTTTAATCCTTGAGCCCCTAGAAGTATGTCCTTTTCATAGTAAACACTCATGAATTACTTGTAGATAGATTCAAAAGTTTAGGTCAACCCTACATAGAACCAAATCTTGAGGCTCATCTGAGGATCTAAACCAATGTTCCTGCCCTCAAGCCAGTCAGTAGGAGAGTGAAGAAAAAGCCATACACAGGGGATGAGCCAATCCCATGGCAGGATGAGGTCCCTGGTGAGGGCTCTAACAGCTGGAAAATAAAAGATGGTGAGGAAAAGAGCAGGCAAGGGAGCTAACACTAGAAAAGGAGGAAAGGAAGGGTGAAGTCAGAGATACAGCAGCTCTTGGGAGGAATGTGTCCACTTCTTAACTGCTATAATCAGGTGAGGCCGAGCCTTTCTCATCCCACCTACCTATGAATCTTCCCCTGTGCTTCCTTTTTGCTAACCTAGATAAGACAAGGTAGTCCTTTGCTATAGGTATTAATAGCCAAGGAGTTGTTCCCCTAGAAGCCAATTTCTCTATGGACTTGTGTCCCTCCCTCCAGGAGACAAGTCAGCAACATTCTCCCTCCTTTTCTATACCTACCCTATTGCTACCCCAAGAATGCTGCTTCTGATCTCCAGTAACCAAATCCCACCCTGACTTCACATGACTGGAATTCTCTTCCTCTGTAAAGCCTTCCTTGAAATGCATTGACCCAAACTGTTGCCCCTTTAAGATTTCAAAGTATGACCCTCATGGTTTTATCTAAACCAGACAGGACTGGTAGGGCTGGGTCCAGTCTCAAAGGGACAGTCCCTTACCTTTCTGCAGAAAACAGAGGGAAAAGATACTATTTTGCATCATTCTATTTCATTGTGTGTGCATTATTTACCCAGTTATGGGGTCCTTGAGGAGAAGACCATATCTTCCCGTCTTACCCCAGCACAGAGCAAACGTTTGCTGAACTGAAAAAAATTGACACAAAGGGTGAGGCTAGATGGCCCCTCAAAGCACCACAAGGGCCACAAAGCTCTTGCCAAAGCCTAGGAAGAGGCCCTGGAAGATAAAAGTCCATGGAGAGTTGGGGAGAGCCGGCAAGCATATGATCTCACACACGGTGTGTACAGGGGGCCAGCAGCATCCGTACTTTTATCCAAACTACACAAAAAGGCCAGGCAGGGGCTGAATTCAGCCCCATATATCTTTCTACACAAACTGGAGGGGAGAGACAAGAGGAAAATTCAAGTCTGTGGGAGGTTGGGGAGAAGCAAGGCCGAGGTCACGCAGACAGGTCACTATTGTCAAAGCGCTCTTGGTCATAGACCTCAGCCACCACCTTTCGGCCAGCAAACCAACGCCCATTGAGGGCCTGAATAGCCTTGTGTGTCTCTGAGGCCATGGAGAACTCCACAAAGATCTTGACTATAATTTCAGCGTCCTCCTCCTCACCCTGCTTTTCCTGGTAGATGATGACACGGTTGACAGCCCCAAATTTGCCACACTCCTCTGTCACTTCTCCCTCCAAGTCATCATCAATGTCTTTGGGGTCTACCATGTTGCGTAGAACCATCACTGTGGACTGTAAGAAGAAGAGGATGTGAGTACTGGGACTAGGTGCCCTCCATCTCAGAGGTGCAGGTGGGGAGGGTTTCCTCTCATGCTTTTATGCACTGCCCCACCTGATATTGGCAGTTAACACAGACCTTCATGCTGCCCCTCCACTCTGACTGTAACTCTCTTGCCACACACCTCACCCCTTCCCTATCCTCCTCCCACACAGCTATGGTTAATTCAATGGATTCCAAAGATTCCCAGCCTGGTTCCTAGGAGTTAACATGGTGCCTAGAGTCATTAAAAATCAGGACAAGAGTCTATGGAGGTAAAGATAAGCCTCTGCAGTGGGAGGGACACAGACCCAGGGTGATGGCAATGGGATGGGATAGAGAAGTAGGGATAGGCTGAGCTCTGGGGGTCTCATTTACCTCCTGCTTCCGCAGCAGCTTTTGCATGACCATGTGGCGGGCACTACTGCCTGAAATGCTCATGTGCTCCTGCTCACTTAGCATCTCTGGCCGCTCTGACTCGGGGAACAATTCCTCCTCTTCCTTCTCCTTCTTGGGTTCCAAGAGGCCTAGTGTTGGAGGGCTTGCCAGGATGGGGTTCACCACCCCCACAGAAGGAATGGTGACAGGGATGGGGGGTCTTGCAGGGGTCACACCTGTCACACAACAACATAACTATGGGTTACCAGTTAAAGTTATCTTCTCCCCAACCTCCCAGTCAGGAATCTGATCACCCCCACGCCACATCTTCTCCCCCTAGCCATTTGCTCAAGTCCTAACAGAAAAAAACTGTGGTGACATTGGATAGGAATAATGATGGAGCCAAGAGTGGAAGTCTATTAAAAGCAACAAAGCTGGGGAGAGAAAGAAGTAGTTCTGGCCCAGAGAGTACAGGGAGGAGGGGGATCCTGCAACAGACTGGAATGGGTGGCTGGGGTGCTTACCTGTGATGACTCCAGGGGCCTGGGCTGCCATGACAGCTTGTGGTAGAGCCCCTAGTGGCTGGGCCAGAGTCAGTGCTGGTGACACCAGTCCAGGCGTGGCTAGAGTGCCCAGAACAGCTGCACCAGCCACTGCTTCCTACAACACGATAACAAGAGCTCAGGCCCCTCCTTAGCCCCAGACCAGCTCCATACCTCACCTCCTTTCCCCAACTCTAAAGTCATCCCTTGGTCTCCCCAATAATAAGACAGAGATTAAAAAAACCAGACCCCCACACACAAACCACATCCCCCCCACACACACCCGTTTTAGTTCTGCTGACATGTCTCTTACCTGAGCAGTGATCTTGGCTGTTGCAGCAGCAGCTGCTACAGCAGCTGCAGGTGGAAGGCCCCCAGGGGTGGCAGGTGTAAGCAGGGGCATAGGTGGTGTAACTGCCTTGCCTACCCGAAGGTACTGGCCCCCCAGGTCAAAGAGATTCATGGATGAGACAGCGTCCTGAGATGACTGGGCCTTTTCATATTCTGCAAGGACAGAGAAAACAGTAAGACCTGTAGCAGTTTATCCATGGCCCCTACTCCACCTTTCCCTTGAGTCAGAGCCTTGCTAATAATGGCCCTTCTCCCTCCCCTTATACTCCCCTGGGCTCACCGATGAAGCCATAGCCCTTGTGTTTGCCTGTGGTCGGGTCCCGGGCCAAAGTACATGACTTGATCTTGCCGAAGGCCTCAAACACACTCTTGATGTCATCATCTGAGAGGTCCTGGTGCACTGAGGCCACGTAGATGCGGTTAAAGGCTCTGGCTTCTTCAGCCAGCTGGTCAATGATGGGCTGGGCCTGTCCGATGTTACTGGGCCTACCCACCTGAGAGTGGGTGGCATGAATGGGCAGGTTAGGCAGACCATTCAAAGTACTGATAGGCCAAGCAGGCCATAACCCCTAATGTACTTCCTGTCCACCAACTACCACAGAACTAGGCCTCAGGAAAGGCAAATCTTTGTGGTCAGAAACCCCATCTTCTATCAGAGCAGGCCAAGGTAGTAAGGAATCCCAGAACTATCAATGTGGCTGCTATGTCAAGCCCAGGTTCCAAGGCACTCTACTCTGCCATTTTTTGGGTCTCTCCTATTCTGTTTTCCCTCTGAACTGAGGAACACTGATTCCACATATGTGCATTTAACTACCTTTGAAAATGCTCCCAAGATATTTCACATAAAGCTGTGGTTGTGAAAGTCTGCAAGCCCCCATGAGACTTAATGTCAGTATGAAAGAACAAGGATCTTGCCCACGTAAGTCCAGGTTTGGAGCCTAAGTTTCAGCAAGGAAGGGCCCTCTATCATTAGACCCTTTCCAGTGCATCATTCCCCCTGTCCATTCCCTTCAACCCTCCACTCCCAATAAATACTAAGTGATGAGCTTTTGGTCTTATTCAGGTCTTTCTTGCTCCTGAAAGCTTCCCTTCTTCACCTACCTCTTGGACCTGGTCACCCCATACTAAGGGGAAGGCTACTCCCCTGAAATTCCTCACCTTAATATTCCTTCCTCCTAGCATCACAGAGTTCATCTGCTCCAAGGCCAGCTGCGCTGCTTCTGGCACCTCATATTCCACAAAGGCAAAACCCTAATGCAGGGGAAAAGCTGGGTTATGGGGGGATGGGAAGCCCTGGACCTGGAGCCAAGTCCCAGCATACCCCCTGGAGACAAAGCCCCCTTCTTAACCCACCCAGGGCTAGAAGTGGAGCATGTAGGCCCAGGCCCACCTTGTGTTTCATGGTGACTGAATCCCAGGACATGTCTATGCTCTTGATAGGCCCGAAAGGGGCAAAGGCCTGGCGGATGGTATCTTCTCCCAACTCATAGTAGATGGAGCCCACATACACCCGACACATGATTGCCAGTGCCCTCTGCCTCTGAGCTGCCATCTAAAGGGGAGAAAAAGAGAAAGAACCACTGACCCATGAGCATGGAGGAAGCGTGAGGGAACCAGGAAAAATTTCTCCCCAATCCTCAACTCTACCCCAACACCCTTTTTCAGAGCTGTGGGAGACAGCTCACCCTGCACACACACACAGCAGCAGGGGCAGGCTCTGGCCAGGCTGTGCAGGGCAAGGTGGCAGCAGGCTGGCGGGCGGGCAGGCAGGCCCCCAATCCACCCTCCCCCCTGCTAGCCCCCACAAGGGCCAGCTCCCAGTCACACATTGATGCTGACCAATCACCTCTGCAATGGCTGCTTCAGGTGGCCAGGCCTGGGATCTCCATACCTTTCCCCCATTCCCTACTTCCTTCCCACGTTTATGGGGAATTCAGTACAACAGTACTGCTCTGGCTCAAGAAAATGAAGCCAGGACTAAAGGAAACCAGACTGGGCAGGGAGAATTCAACAAAAGCACCAACCACCACCACTCCCCCACCCTCTTCCCCCCCCAGGTCATCAGGCCCTGATTGCCCAGGACATAGGCAACAGACAGGCAATGCTGAGGCCCTAGCCAGAAGGAGTTGAATGATTTGGAGGTGTAGGGCAGTCCCAGGAGCCTTATCCTTCAGTTCTGTTCGACAGAGCCCTACTACACTTAGGCTGGGAGATCCCCTCTGTCCAGCACTCTCACCTTAGGAGGCTACCTCTGAAAGTCGCACAATTACAGCCTAGGGTTTAAAAGGGAGAATCCAGAGCCCCAAGGGCCTTCTCCAGAAGTTGGGGTACTATAGGCTGAGCTCTAATTTCAGCAAACTATAGGCCCAACCCCCTTGCTTTCTCCTTCTCGTCCAGGCTCACTGTACCCAGCTTAAAACAGACAGAAGGAACAAGGGGTGGGAACGGGAGCTCAAAGCAGAAACCTTGAGCTGGTCTTGGCCCTGGCTCTAGCCAACACCTCCTAGTAGCAAGTCCTCTTGAGAAGTAAAGCCCACAGAGAGGACGGAGGGAACATGGCAGCAGAGCCCAAGTGGCTTTCCCTCAGCTATGTCCTTTCCAAGGATTCCACAGCTACAGAATCCAGGAGGATTAGGGAGGATATGGGGAGGAAGGCTGGCCAAGGGGTTTGCACTCTTCACGTCCACAGCACAAACCACACGTACGCCAAAGCCCAACCCTGCACAGGGCCCCATTAAGCAGAATCAGTCTTTGCTGGGGGTAGTGGGAAGGGCAAATGCAATCCCAATAGGCCGGCTCCCCACCTCACCCTTTAATGACCCAGAATGACTATGTAGCAACTGCCTGCATCAAGAGCAGTAAGAGGTTTGGGGAATTCCTTTGGTGAGGTGGAGAGAGGAGTTGGCATCCTACCCCCTGGGGTTGGCAGGGTTGTCTCTATGGGTCAAAACCTCACAATGTGAGAGCAGTGGACTTCCGTCCGGCAGCTGTGGGGCTAAGGAGATCGACAGACAGACAAGACAGTGGCCATAGCAAGAGGAGAGGAAAGGTCTTATTCCTAGGATATGGCTGGGGCTGTCACTAACACTGGGGCTGAACTGTCCATTGGAGATCCTTGATTGGGAGACATCATAGACTCACCCACACCATCTTCTGAGATATTACAATGTCTCTTCTACCTCCACCCTCATCCCCCAAATCACCAGCCTAAGCCAGGCACAATGCTGCTCTTGGGAAAGGGCTGGGAGAACCAGCTGTGCTTATTCCTCTCTCAGTGGGCTCAGCGTACACCAGAAATGTGGGGGAGGAGGCAGGGACGCAGGAAAGGGACACCTTTCCCTCTCTCTTTGCGCCCAGCTCTGCTGCTAGCCCTTTCCTGACTGAGGAGGGCTACCCTGGGAAGAACAGGAGAGTTGGAAGCCACAGATAATTCAGACAAGTGAATCCTTAAGTGCATTCCTCACCTTCAGTTCTGTTTATGTGCTCTTGGCACTTGACCTATCTACCCCAAAGGTACAGGGCTTGAGACAAAACCATAGTGGTTCTTGGGGAAGGGGGAAAGAAAGATCAACAGGAAAGGGGCAACACCCAGGGCCTGGAGGTCATTATAAAAAAGTGACCAACTTAATTGTTTAGATACTACAGGCAAATTCTCCAAAACAGAGGCCCTGTCTCTTCCCAGACAGGCAATATGCCGCCTTCTTTAAAATTGAAGCCCCAAGATGGGTTTATCTTTCCCCTTCAAACTGAAGGTTCCTCAAGGAGAGGAACTGTCTCACTCGATCAGGTTGGAGGGAAGTCACCAACGGCAGAAAGCTTATTTCTCATCAAACTGAGATGCCCTTTTCTCTCTCCAGACCAAGGGCACTCCCAGAGGGCAGGGACCACAACCTCCCTTCCAGGCCAAGTCTACTTTCTCAGAGGGGAGACTCCCTAAAGGCTGGGGCCATGCCTTCTCCCCCTGAGGGCAAGGACCAAGTCTCTCATCAAATTGAGAAGGCCTCTTTCCCAACTGGAAGCAGGGCCTCCCTGAAGGCAGGGGCCACATCTGACTCAGATCAGGGGCTGCCTGAGGGCAGAGGAAAGTTCCCTTATCAAACTGGGATGGGAGCCCTCTCTTTACACCATTAAAGCAAGGGCAGTCTCTCCTCCTGAGCCCAGGAGCTCCCCCAGGGAACAATATCGCTCAGCAACCAGGGAGCTGTCCTTTCCTTATCAGAGCAGGGACATTTTCTCTCAGACCAGGTGGGCTCCCTAAAGTTAAGGGCCACATCGCTCAAACTAGGGTCTCTCCCCCACTGCATCTGACCAGGGGCTGTTTCCCTCTTAGAATAGGGGCACCCTGATGGTGAGGACTCTACCTTTTCCGGTCTCTATCTCTAAAGCTCCCCCAGCCCAGGGCTTTGCCTGTATTTCATACTGAGGCTGGGGAGGGGCAGGCAGAGGGTAAACAGGGGAAACAGAGGGGAGGTGGAGGGGAATGGGAATGGCTGGTGGAAAAACTGCCTTCCTTCTTATAAATTCCTATCCCCTAAGGGCCAGGTAAGGGTTTCCACTTACTGGGCAGACCCCAAAGAGGGGCTGCTCCTGGCCCAGTGGTGGCCTCCTCTGGTGGCTAGGCAACTCTCTGTTCATGACAACCCATTAATGGAAGCCCACAAAGCCCAAGGTCAATCCTCCAGTATCTTCATTGCTCCCTTACCCTCCACCCACCTCCCCCAGCCCCTGGGTTGGTTATGTTTCTCCCACCCATCCTCCCTCCCACCCAGGACTTAATATGATGCCATGGGGTCCCCCCTCTCTCACCAGAAGCCCAACCACGGCCCAAGAGACAGGCCAGCCGGGAGGGAGCGTAGTTGTGCAGGGAGCCTGCCCTCTGCGGCCCCAAGTGCGTGCGTGGCTGGCTGCTGCCCTCCCAGGCGGCTGCTGCCCCTCCGGAGTTACCTGGCCGGTTACTTTTAAGGCGGGCCCTCAGAACGGAGGCATCCCTAGGGAAACGGCTGTCCCCCAATGTCCCGGGGGGTGTGCTCCCAAACAGCTGGCCAGCTGCTGCCCGGGCCCGGCCCCGCCCGGCTCTCTGCTCGGCTCGTCCAGAGCTGGCGGGCTGGGGGAGCATGGTCCCCACCACGCGGGCCTCACTGCCCCCCTCTAGGCCCTGACTAAGGAAATGTGCCCCAGAAGAAGTGAGTATTTCTATTGACCGATTGCAAAGGTGAGAGAGGATCTCCAAAGCCCATTGTCACTGCTGCCATCTGAAAGACAGTAAAGACAGAGTTCAGTCTGTTGGAGCTGAGCATTCTCCCGCTATTGTCAACAACTCACGCAGACAGCGGCACGGAGACCCTGCCTGCTGGAAGGGCCTGCCTTCCTTCCCCTCACCGCCGACCGACCGACCGCCTGCACCGCCTGCCCCCTCAGGGCCTCCTGAGCCCCGGGCTGGCCGGGCCCAATGTGCCAATTCTCCAAGCCTGCCCAGCCAGGGCAGGAGGGAGGTAGGTAGGGAGGGAGCTGCAGTGGAGGGAGCAGTAGTCTCTCCCAGCAGGGGAGGGAGGGAGAGAGGGAGGAAGGGATGGATGGAGAAAGGGAGGGAGAGAGGAAGGAGGCAGGGGCTCAAGGCACTATGGCCCTCGGTCATCACAGCCTTTGCCTCACCCCTGGCATTATAAGAAGCCCCTCATACAGTCATCACAACCACCACACCAGCCACCTGAGAGCAGAGCAGAGCAGAGCTGCCTCTCCTAGGCATGTGCCTTGGCCCCAGAATCCAAACTGGAACTTCCCATCCCAGGGAGAAGGAGAACTTTTGGGGAGAGGCCAAGCCCAGACAGCTCTACCTCCTGCTAAGGGGAGGGGGGCAGGCAGGCTGAGGGACATAGCTACATTACATAGAACTCAGCCCTACAGCCCAAGGCTTGTAGGCAAGGAGAGCCATTATACACACCACATGTGCCTGCGGGCCATGCATACAGCCCAGGAAAAGGAAAAGGGAGGGAAGGGAAGAGCAGTGAGCACTGAAGATGAGATGGCAGCAGATGGGGACAGAAAAAGTAGAAGAGTGGGACCCCAGAGTGATGGAAAAGAACAAGGGTACCATGGGCTCAAACAACACAGGGCAGAGCCAATGTGAAAAAGAAAAGTAGGGAGGAGAACAAGAAAGGAGGGCAAGAAGGAGAAAACATCAGGGAGAAGAAAGTCCATTGGACTGGGGGAAGTGGAGATGAATCAAGGAGGTGAATCAATCTCTGGGAAGACCCAAGAATCTCTAGAGTGGGCCCCAGGAATAAGGGCTAAAAACTTCTCAGGATTCAGCAGGAAGGGGGAAGGGGGAGGAGAAGAGGAGGAGGCAGCAGCAGCTTCCCTTCCCCAATCTGGGTGGTTGGGGCACTTTTCACAGCACACTTGGATTTTACTGTGGAAACAGCAATGAGAGGCCTGGGGCCTGGGGGCCAGCCAGCTGTTATGGCTCCCTGGGACCTGGGCTCCTCAGGGCAGGGAAGGGAGGTGATACATGAGAAGGAGGGTATCTCACCTGGAGGTTGGTGAGCTGCTGCTGCTGGTGGGCGATGGTTTGCTTCACCAACACACTCTTGATACTCTGCTCCATGGCATACTTCTTGGCCTATCGGAGAAGCAACAGATAGTATAGTCGTAACAGATCAAGACCCAGAGTGTCTATCATTTACTCCCCCCACAGATCCAGGCACCAAAATTCAGGCACCCAATAGCTACAGGAGTGAAAGTCACATTTGTAGAAAGACCCATCTTGTCCAAGGGGCCCACAATGGGAGGCCCCATTACCAGCTAGATCTCATCCTGGTTTGCCTATATCCTTATGCAGGGGTTCTTAAACTGGAGTCCATAACTTGTTTTCTTTAAAAATATTTTGATACATACATTTCAGTATAACTGGTTTCTTTTGTAATCCTATGTATTTTATGCGTTTAAAAAGATTTTTCTGAGAAGGGTTTTCTGCCAAAGGGGTCCACAATATAAAAGAGGTTAAAAATCCCTTTCCTAAAGCTTTTCCCTACCCAATCTACACCCAAGATAAACTGTAAGGGGGCCAAGGCTGTAACATTGCAGATGGACTCCTAGACCATCAAAGTTTAAATGGCTTCTAGAAGGCATCTAATTCAAATTCCTCATCTGATAAACTGTGTCCATCCCTTCCAATTTTGTGACCCAAGGCCAGCTCCTTCACAATTTGGCTAGGTGGGAGATCTACCACCTCAGCTCTTGTCAACAGTCTCCACCAACCCCCTTGACGTCCTTTCCTTAGTGGATGTAGAAGCTTAAGCCACCATTTTGTAAAGGAGGTCAAGGGTAAGGGAAAGACATCAAAGTTCAAAGTTGGCCCATACAGTGGGTCTACAGGGCTTTGATCAGTTACACAAGGGACCATTTCTGGACTAGAGGAAGAAAAGGATTACTCACCTTCTGGAGGGCCTCCTGCTGCTCAGGTGTGAGGGGTGGCAGCCCCAGCTTTGCTGCTGTGCTCTGCCCATTTTCCATTTTGATGGAATCTGTGCCCTGGGAGACACAAGAGCCATGATCAGCTGTCCCACACTCCTCATACAGATATACAAACCCTAGGGGTAGTGTTGCTGCTTTCCTTACTCCCCCCTCTCCCACCCCCCAGACAAGAGACTATACACATTCACACTCTTAACAACCCCCATCTCCCTCAATTTTTATTCCTTTGGCACAAATACAGAAATCTCTATTGATGTGGACAGGTGGTATCACGATACATCTGCCTGGGTGCATGCCTTCTATAGTCCTAAAACCAGAATCCTTAGGATCTGGACATGCCTCTCCTGACACCAATCCCTCCCCTTCCCCTCTTCCCACTCTCCTTCAACCTCTGTTAGACATTTCTTTTTCACTGCTAACATGTTCAGGATGCCTTGATGTCTTCTCCTCCACCCCAACGCTTTTAGCTTTCAGGACAGTAGGACCTAGTATTTTAGACATCTCTATCTCAGCCAGAGCTGAGCCCACCCAGACCTAAGAATCATTGTTGTGGCCTCCTGACTAGATGATTTTTATACAGTCTCAGCCCATGCCACTCTCCCTCCACCCAACTCCAGCAGAATCATTCCACAGGGCTGAAGCCCATGCAAACAGGCAACACACACAGACTTTCTTTCTCTCTGTTGCTCTCCTTGTCCTCATCCACAGGTCCCTTGGAAAATAATGAAGCCAGTGTGACAACTGTCTGAGGACACAGACCATCCAATGGCCAAGTCAATCAATCAATAAACATTTATTAAGTGTCTACTGTGTATCAGGCACTGGGAATCCAGCCTGACCAAAAAATGGCTAAGCACCATTTCTTTTCTCTCCTCCAAGCATTGGGATAGGTGGTAACACATGGAAAGGTAGGCCACTCAGATGTTGACCCTTTACTCAGTCCCCAAATCCTAGGCAACTGAAGGCTGTTTCACGCCACATGAAGTCAGAGTAATCCAGAAGGGACTGGGAGAAAAAAACTGATAATATGCCGCAGTCGTCCCCGCCCTCTTTGTAGTCCCAACAACGTTATGACCAAAGTGGGACAAAACCCAGGCCTGGAGAAGATAAGGTCATAAGTCCCACCTCCTTACCATTCTCCAGGTAGAGGTTAAAAATATAACATGAACTCTCTACATGTACCTGGCCAAAATAAGTCCAGGATGAGCAATGAGAGGGTTGCTGCATACCCATACCCTCTAAAGCAATTTGACAGTTCCATACCTAAAAGAAGCCACCAGGGGCCACACTGCAACGGGAAGTTCCAGGCTCTGCATAAAACCTCAAACCCTTCTCACCTAGACACTTTCTTTTCTCTAGAAGAAGCTCGCAGACTTGGCCTAAAGCCAGGGTGACTGGAACCAAAGCTGAAGAGCCCTGTTTCCCTGGTCTCTGACCCAAAGACCAAACTCCCACTCTCTTTCCATCTGTGCTTGTCCCAGAGAATGCACAACAAAGGCAAAGTGGGTGGAGGGAAACAGGATTAAGGGGGTATAGCACTGAAACAAAGAGCTCAAAAGCTAGGAAATAAAGATGAAGATTTTTGTGTTCCATGGTCTCTCCCCTGACTCCCACCCGAGGCCTGAGAGGGAGGAGGCTGCTAATTTGAAGGAAGAAGAATGGGTTAGCTTACTTTGAGGGATCAAGAACAGGCATAGAAGGGAAACATCCATCTCCCTCCCCAATCTCCGAGGAGCCAAGAAAAGGAACATTGTCTCCTTTGGGAAATAGAAGAAAGAAACCTTATTTCCAGCTATATCTTCTCCCTTTCATGAACTTCTAGAGCCAACCTAGATTATTAATCCCTGAACCCAAAAGGGAGACAAACCCTGTTCTCAGGATTATATTCTATCAGAGAGGTCCTTAGTCATAGATAACGGAGCGTAAATACAAAATAACTACGACTGGTGGAACATTAACAACTGGGAGAAACAGAAATGTTCTCTTTAGGTGGTACCATGTTGGCTGAACCTTGAAGGGACTAGGAGTGCCTCCTCACAATGAGGTGGGAAAGCATCCCAGGTATGGGAGACAGCTTGTACAAAGGCATGGAATAGTAAGTTGGCCAATTTGCCTGGAGTAGAGTGTTATGAGAGGGATGTGTAATCAGCCTGGAAAGAGAGGCTGGAGCCATACTGTGAAGGGCTTTAAATGTCAAACAGAATTTTAATTTTATCCTAAGGGGAATGGGGAGCCACCGAAACTTCTTGAGGAGAGCATTAATAACAAGTGAGGTCACAGTAAAACAGAATATCCTTGAAGCCCCACCTTAGTGGGGCTTATACTATATATAGAAGCCAATTCCTAGGCTCCACAGTTGTCCTCCAACCTCTTCCCTGAGATGGACATTACATAAAGAACAGTACCCAGAATGCCCATCCCCCTAAAGCCAACTGTTCCACTTACCCTCATTTAGACATTTCTGTTCCCTCTACTTATCAGTCCCCATTCCAAACCACCTTTATTTTTCTCAGGAATGTATACCTATCAGTTCAGAGCCCAGTATAGGATGTATACCATCACCATGTTTGCTGACTGAAAATGTCTTCACTGAACACCTCTGGGCCTTCACCACACTGAGAGGGAAGGGAGGGAGGAAACTGAGTTTGAGCCCTCAAGGAGCTCACAGTCTAATTCGAAAATAGGCCTCACCCAGAGGAACAATTAAAGAATAATACAAGACATCATACGATCAAGGGCTAGAGGATAGGAGGCAGCTAAGAAATGCTCTAAACCTTCAAAGGAGAGATTTTTGTGGGCTGGAATAGAGGAAGTCAGCCCTGGATCCTGAAGGATGATAGGGAGAAATCAATATTGGAAGTCATTTAAAATTGGTCTATTTAAAATATAGTTAAAATCGTTAGAAAGAAAAGACAATAAGCCCTTTGTGCTTGGAGCCTTGTAAACATCGAGAGCTTTCAAAGTCATTCACAGCATGCAGGGCTCCCTGAGCTCTCAGCTTCCAAAGGACAGGGAGGGACAGTGATCCAAAAAGTAACTAAGGAACACTTGAATCTCAACAGGGAGGAACAGGCCAGTGGTCAGTACTATGTGTGTCTGCCAGGCCTTTCTTTAGAGCTGCTCTATAAGCAGAAAAGAAAGAAAACAGAGGGAGAGATAGGAAGAGAGCCAGCAAGGTGGGCCAGCCAACAGGCCACCTGGCTCTAATCAGGCACGCAGAAGAACAAAAGCTCATTTGCTAGGACTCTGCTGAGCCCGCTCACACCAGAAAGGGGAGGGGGAGGAAGACTGAGCCAAAACAGCACAGTACATGACCCTGGAGAGCACTGAGGACAGTCCTGAAAGACTTCAAGTGCTGGGTGAGACAGCGCTCCCGTCTTAGGAAGGGATCCCCTCTCTCTTCTACCTCCCTGACAAGTCATCCATCCACTCTTCTGCTTGAATAACTCCACTGATGGAGACTTTATCCACAAACTCCTCTAGGCATCCTGTTTTAGTGTTAAAGTCTTTCTTGCAACTGACTCCAAATAGGCCTCCTCAGGACCCCTCCCATCCCGCACTCCCAAAATGAGTCCTTGTCCTGTATTCTGGGACTAAAGAGAACAAGCCTAATCCTTCTTGCCCATGCCAGTCCTTCATATACTTGAACACAGTGATTGTGTCCTCAAGTCTTCATGTCACCATTTCTAACCCCAAAAAGAGTAAATATGAAACTTATTGATATTTTTAAAGTAAGAAAGTACCTATCTGTGCCTAGATGTTATTTTTCTTATCCCACTTCCAATGGCATTTTCTTTTAATGTTAATACATCAATACAGGCCACCAATGCTTAATTAATATGAATACTGTTAGGAGTTTTTCAATTGAAAAAAGGAATTCACCAAATGACATATCACTCTGAGATTCTCTTTTGCAACTCAGGACGTTCACATTGCCTTCCCCAATATACTTAAGGATAACCAGATTGCAGGCAGAGTGTTCAAAAGGCACGTGTTGCAGATCTGAACTTTTTTCAGTCAAGTTACTGATAAGTGGAAAAGGGCATCCCATACAGATGAATAAAAGCACAAGAGCAAGAAAGGGCAGGGCATGTGCTACTGGGGATTAGTGATTTGGGGCACAGGTTCTTCCCAACAATTATCAACCACCCTTGTCAAAAGTGAAAATGTAGATAGTAACACTGGTCCCCATTGTCCTTGTTAGTGCTAATCCTGGGTGCTGAGAAGAAAATGGAAAGAAGGTCCTAGGCTACACAAATTCAAATTCCAAACCTTCAGGCAGGAACAAGAGCTGCCTGAAAAGAAATTGTGCTGAGTAGTCCAGGGTAATATAGCAGGAGATTTCAGGCTCCGAAGAGCACACCCAACCCAGCCATTGTCTATTCCCACATACTGCCCTCCCTGCCTCTTGGCCTACAGGGCATATATTTCACAGGCAGAAAGTGATTTGCTGCACCTTAAACAAACAAAAAAATACAACCTGTACATTCCTTTTTCCATGTGGTAAAAATGTGGTTGTGGCCCTGCACCCTTGGGACCAGCCTAGGCCCCTGCCAGATTCCATTGTCATCCAGTCCAGCCCCTCACCAGTCTCCAAAGTCAATTCTGCCTCCCTTTCCCTCTCTATCCCTTCTCTCCCCTCCCTCTCTGACCTTCACCTGCCTCTATCCCTTCACTGTTCTCCAGCACCAGTTTAAGCCTCAGCTCTGAGGCAAAAAAGCCCCTCACAGCTAGGTGGGGGCTACAGGACAGGGGCCATTCACCATGGTAACCAGTAGCCAAACCCCATAGGGTTGGAGGATTGAAATCCTTCAATTCATCCTTTGTCTTGGGAAACAAAAGGCCCTTCTGCATTCAGCCAATAGACAGAGTGCTTCAGAGGAGATCAGAGGAGTGATGAAGCAGACTGACACTCCCTGCTGCTGTCCCTGCCCCCATAAGGAGAAAATTGGGGTCTCTCAACTACAAAGTTTAGGCTTATGGTAATACTTCCCTTTACCTCCTCCTTTTTCCTTTCCCCTC
This sequence comes from Trichosurus vulpecula, assembly GCF_011100635.1. Classification (NCBI taxonomy): domain Eukaryota; kingdom Metazoa; phylum Chordata; class Mammalia; order Diprotodontia; family Phalangeridae; genus Trichosurus; species Trichosurus vulpecula. The sequence goes on from NC_050573.1 coordinate 80,820,853, forward strand.
CCCCTTCGGACAAAGAGCCCAGTCCCATGTACTGGCTTTCTTTCCAACATATCTCCCAATTGTCCCTACAAAAAAGCACTTGGCCTCAAATTCCTCCTGAGGCCCAGACCTCCAAGGCTTTCGATTTCTCCTCTCCCTTTGAGCTATCCAGGGGCTTCCTGAAGGGATTCCAAGGTGGCACCAGGGCTAATGGTGCTAGGCAGAAAAAGAGGCACTGGCATTTGCATGCTAATAGGGATGGGTAAACAGACCCCAAGTCCCAGGAAATCAAAACAGCTGCAAGAAATTTCCCTAATGTATAAAAATGAGCAAAAAAGGGGAAAGTTCCAATCTCCTTAACTCCCCAAAAGGAGCCACACAGAAAGGGTTTCGGGTGCAGCTCTTTCGAGTGCAGAACAGATATACAACAGCTTTCATACATGAGGAGTAAGTCATTTTCTGGACATCTGAGCCATCAGAGCTGGGCTTTAGGAAGATTAATACTATGCAGGAATAATTAGGGAGAAAGAGCATAGGTGCGTAGGTTAATTTAGGAGGCTGCACTAGCCTAAGTTAAGAGTAGGAAAGAGAAATAGTCTTGAGCCCTTGAGCTCAAAAGAGGAGACTGGAGAAGACAGAATAAAGTATGGCCCAGAACTGCAGGAAAGATAGAGGTTAGAGGCCAGAGAACTTAATTTCTTGTATTAGCAAATGGCCTTAATGTAACCAGATTCTAGGAAAGAGGCTTCCTGAAAAGGCTTCAGGTCTTAAGGACCATACAGCTGGTATGAATCTTTGAAGGTTTTTCATTTGTCCCGCTGAACAATTCTGACTTGAGAATCTAACTTAATAGAGCCCTGGAGGTCGATGGCTGCAATGGTTGGTAAGAAACAGCCATTCTTCTGCACTGCCTGAGAAGGCCTCCAAGCATCCCCCACTGATAATAAGTCTGTGCTCCAAATTGAGAGAGAATATGGTAAAGGCAATACCTGTGGAGCTTTCCACTTGTCTCCCGCTGCCGATGGCTCGGGCCCCCCTCCTTGCTGGCCATTCACCTGCTGCAGGCAGGAATGAGATGTTGTGATAGGTAGGCACTCAATCACTGTTCACAGAGCCCAGGCACCCAGAGCCACCACCGCCACCACCACCCCTTGTCCCAACCCAGCCCTTAGCCCAACCCAGCCCCCACACTCAAGGACTCATGTAACCCCAACCCCACCCCCACCCCCGCCCCTCATACCAGCCACTGCAAAAACAAGCACAGCCCAAGCACAGACAGATGAAGGGGTTAAAGAGGTCACCAAGTCATGAAGAGCTTCAGTCAACCCAATCAAAATCACACTCCTCATTGCCCTGCACTGACCACTAAGACCACAGACCTCAGCGATAACCAGCGTCCTTTGGGGGGCCTAGACTCCTCATCTTGATAGGTGCTATCTGTCCCTCCCTCCCTTACCCTGGTGCTCTGTCCCTCATTTTGACAGTCATCACTCTCCCCCAGTGGTCCCCTCATCCTGAGAAAGTTTAAGGGGAAACACGTTTCCTTTCCCCACTTAAGGCTGACAGACAACACAATCCTATAGATACCCCCAACACCTAAGAATTAATACTCACACCATCACCCTTACCCACTGTTTACACTGACAGATACTATCCCAGATAGTATCTGGCTCCTGATCCCATCTACCTTATGCTTGGGGTCAAGGAATCTAGGAATATTCCTCTGCCCACTGTCCAGGAGCAAACATAGAAGAGGCCAGGGAAGGAGTAGGGCAAGTTAAAACATCTAAGAACAAGATGGGCCAGGAAGCAAGGAGGTACACTTAGTTAAGTGTCCTTATACTGGGGAGGGGTTGCACTGGTTCCTTTACCAGCTCCTTATCCTCCTCTTACACTTTAAATGCAGATTATTCTTACCATATCAAACCCTCTCCTGGAAAATTCCATTTATCATCATGACTCCAATTATCAAATGACTTCCAAATTAACATCTCCAAATCTGGTCTTTCCCTGAAGCACCAAATTCAAAATTTCCAGCTACTTACAAGAAACATTCAGCTTAGTTGTCTAATCAGCAACTCAAACTCAACAATCCAGGGCTAAACTAATCATTTCCCCCTCAAAATCTACCTCCAAAATCATTTTATTCCACCTGCTTTAAACCTCAGAGTGACCTTCGACTTTCCCCTTTCCTTCCCTCTGTCTCAGTCACCAGGTCTGTTGATTCACCCTCTGTCTTAAACACCAGGCCTCTCACAGACCTCACAGAGTGTTAATAGAAAAAGCACTTTGTAAATGTTATAAAAGTATAAAAATGTTAAGTGTCTCCCTGCCTCATGCCTCTCCCACTGCAGGCCGGCCTATACACTGCTGCCGAAGTAATTTTTCTTAAATACAAAACTGATTTTTAAACTTCCCTACTCGAGCAACTCCAGTTGCTTCCTATTTCTCTTTTGATTACTAAAGTCCTTCAAACCTGGCACCTACCTCTCTTTCCAGCCTCAATGGACATTATCTCTGCCCACAATCAGCAACACCGCCTCCCCACCCCCACAACACACATATACTTTATGATCCAGCCAAACTGGCTTCTCTCCATGCACCTTACATAAGCCACTTTCTCTCCCGTTTCTCTTGTGTCTTTGAAATGGTCATCTCAAGAAGACTGAAATTCACTCCCTTCTTACCTCAGGTTTTAATTGCCCTGACAGTGTTCTCCCTCCCAAACTACCTGAGATTTGTCTGGATGTGTATCTATGTAAAACTTCCTATTTATGCCATTTGTTTTTAGCTGGACTTGCCTCTCTCTGTAGAATGTAAGCTCACTGCAGTAAGGAAACATTGCATTTCTTGTACCTGAATTCCCTGTGTTTAGCACTGTGCCAGGCACATAACAGCTGTAATAAATACTTGTTGATTAATAACAGCTTCCTGTCTGGTCTTTTTTCCTGCCTCTAGTATCTTTTCTCCAATTCATCCTCCTAACAGCTACCCAAATACTCTTCCTAATGTAATACTCAGATTACTAAATTAGACTCTGAAGTTCCAAGGATCTCAAAGGTCCAGCGCATACCTCAACAGTACCAACAACTCCAACAAGTGGTCTTCCAACCTCCAATGAAGGGGAACCCACTATACCACCCTAGGTGGCCTATGCTACTTTTGGAAAGCTCTATTAACTTTTCCTGATGTCAATTCTAAATCTTCTCTGCAACTCCCACCCACTTGTCCTAGCTCTTACCTCTGGGGCCAAGCAGGACAAGTTTAGACCTTCTTCACCACCATGAGAAACTTTCAGATAAATGCTTATTGTATTCAAAGCATACCTCCTCCATCCTGCTCTCACTTGTACAGCTTGACAGTGAATCCAGCTCTGTGATTTTACATTCATCCCTATTAAATGCCATGATAGATTTGACACATTATGTCACTCTAAGAAACTCCAATAGTCTCCTGTCTACCAAATAAAGCATAAACTTCAGGTGTGGACACTGAAAAGTCTCAATAGTCTGTGTCCAGCCTACTTTTCCAGTCTTACCTTAAACTATTCTCCTCCATTCATTCCATTTTCTTGCCAAACTGGACTACTTTGTATTCCCATTCTAATCTTGCCTCTGCTAACACTGCTTTCCATGCCTACTCTAGAAGGGACCCCCCTCCAATTTCTGCTGTTGAAATCTTTTCCTTTTTTTAAGGTTCAATTGCCTTAATTGCCATCTGGGCCATGAAACCTCCCTTCCCTTCACAGGTAAAAGGGATCACTGCCTCCTCAAATTTCTCACAGCATTTTGTCTCAATCTTGTCTTTGCCTTTATCACATTCTTCCTTGTTTCAGAGTTATTTGTACATATGTATTTTCTCCTCTTTAGATTAAAAGCTTCTTGAGATCACACAGTAGTCTATGTGACATTAGAAGACTAGGATTCAAACCCCACCCAACCACCAAGGTCACTTCAATTCTCTCTGAGGTCCTTCCAACTCTAAATTCACAATCCTATGATCTAGTATCTAGCAATGCACCTTGCCTAGAGAAGATTTGCCCCTCTACTCCTCCACTGCCTACCCCTCCATGTAACACCCTCCACTCCCCTTTAGCTACCATTTGATGAAACAGGGGCCAGTCTCACCCCACTGCTGTTCTCCTCCAATCTACCTGTCCTTCATCCCCAAGAGAGCTGATGCCTTACTTGTCCACAGCTCTGAACAGGCTCAGGATCACCTCAGAGGGGATAGGAGGAATCGAGAGGCCAAAGGAAGAAGGGAGAATGATGTATGTGGAGAGGGGTAGTTTGAGAGTAGAAGGAGGATGGGGAGATCACATAACTTGCAGGTCTAATTCACCAGGTCCCTATCCTCTCTGCTTTCCTCTGGAAGACAGCCACAAAAATCAATCCACAGCCCTACCACAACTACAAACCCCAGGAAAGGAGGGGTACTCCACCTTGCCAAACCCTGACCAACCTTCAGCTCCAGGCTCACCCTCCTCCTGGCCGACTTTCCTGACTGTCTTAGTGTATATTGTTCCCTTCCATCTCCAAACTATTACAGTAACTTGACACTTTCCCAAAAAATACAAGGCAGTTTGCTCTTTTACTTTTTCTCTGTCTTATCTTCCCCCACTAGAGTACAAGATCAATAATGGCAAGGAGGCAGCTAGTGGCTCAGTGGATAGAACACTGGGCCTGAAGTTAAGAAGACCTGAGTTCAAATTCGGCCTCAAACACTTACTAGCTGTGTGCAAATCACTTAATCTCTGTTTGCCTTAATCCACTGAAGAAGAAAATAGCAAACTACTCCAGCATCTTTGTCAAGAAAACCCCATGGACAGTATGGTCCACAGGGTCCTGAAGAGTTGGACAGGACTGGACAAATGGCAAGAGAGAAGATTTCATTCTTCTCTGCTTTTCTCATGGTGGAACTGATTAAGGGACAGGGCAGAAAGGGCAGGATCTGTGATTGTTATGGTAGATATCCTTCTTTCCAGACTAATGGCCCCAGAAGGGATAGCAGCACCAATTTAAGAAGTCTCTCCCCAACCCCTTCTATTGCTACCTGCCTCCTAAACAAAGTAAGATAGGGGCATAAGGACCAGGCTGATCCCTGGTGCTCTACCAGCAAGCAGCACTGTCCAGAGTAAGGCTATTTTAGAACAGAAACCAAATCCAGAACAGACAGGCAGACTTGTCAAGGAAACTGGTATAGACACCTCTGACATGTTTGGGTCCCGTCTCACTCTATGGGATGATACTTGAGACCACAGCAGAGGAAGGAATAGTAGTAAGGAATTCAGTGTCCAACCTCCTAACTGATTAACCAGTTTTTGCTACAAAGATAAATGCATATGTTTCTAGTCATGTAAAAAAAGATGGAAGACCAGAAAACTGAGAAGGAACACAAAAGAGTGGTGCGGTAGCACATGTCAAAAGCACTTAAGAAAGTTCAAAATGAGCAACGGCTGGCAAAGAATACTAAGAACAACCAAACGGGCTTTTAAAGATGTGCCAGGGACAAAAGGAAAAAAGCTCAAAGAAGAGATACTATCTCGCTGCTGATCAGGGTGTATGAGAAGCTAGAGAGTCCTTCTTTGCTCTACCAAGGAGAATGACTTCCAGACTGGGAAATACCATTCGGATGACTTTGCCTGGCCAAACAACATCCCAAGATATGGAACAACCATGTAGAGGAAATTACAGAGCCACTGTCAATAATCTTCCCTAAATGAGGAAGATAGATCTCAGGGCAAGAGAAAGGTAAATGCTGGAACAATTTTCAAAAAAGGGAAGGGGGCAGCTTTTCCAACCGTAGCCCAGTGAACTTGCCTCTGACTCAAAGAAAATTCCAGAATGTATTATTTTTAAAATGGCTTTTGAAGAGATGAAAAGGGAAATGGTGATCATCAGAGCCAACATGGGATCATAAAGAATAAGTTGTACCAGACTAACTTTATTTCCCTATTTGACAGAGTTCTTTGCTAGATTTGGAGAATTCCAGAAACAGACCTTATAGACAGATGATGACACATGAGCTGATCATGGTTTCCGAACTCTACAAATTGAGGAATCCTTTAAAAATGTATAAAAAGTTTAAAGAAGCCTCCATATAACTCTAGCTATTGACTGATAAAACACAACAAAAAGATAAATGAAATTAATAACATTTAAAAGCTAATTTGGAGTTTTCATTCCTATAGCACTCATGCACCAAGAATGTGTGATTCTGTTGGTTCAGGAACTCACTTTATGTAATTTACTAGCTAAATCTCGGAGAGCTAACTGAGACTCAGAAATTAAATGACTTGACCATGGTCACTGGCTAACGTCAGAGGTTGGATATGAAAAGCATCTGTATGTAAAATACTTATTCCATCTAAAGAAGTTGTGTTTGCTTAGCCATGAATTCATATATGGATACCAGTCCCCCTGCAATAATTCTGTGGTGCCTAGGAGTCTGGGGCCCACAGGTTAGGTACCAATGGGCCACATGATAGTAGCTAGGTAGATCTAGACCTGGCTGACCTGACTGGACCCAAAGGGCACTGGATCAATGTCATTCTGGAGGAAGGTTTCTAATATAAGGGTTCCAGTGATCTGTACTTAGCACTGCTCTGTTCAACATTATTAATGGCTTCTTTGATGACATTCGTGAAGTTACACAGGTCATCTAACATGCTGGATGAAAAGATCTGGGTCCAGTAAGATTTTGGCAGGCGGAAAGGATAAGTCAAATCTAATAAGATAAATTTTCAAAGGGGATTATAGAAAATCCTACACCTAGATTCAAAAAACTAATGGTGCAAGTACAGGATAGGAAATGAGTCAAGACAACAGTTCATGTGAAAAAGACCTTCTCTACCTCCCTTCCCTCAAAGAAGTTTTAATATGGTTTGATGCATGACAAGCTAACAATTTTAGGTTAGATGAAAAGAAGCAACTGTTCCAGAACACAGGAGTGGACAGCTCCATTGTACTCTGCTCTAGCAAAACCATGGAGGAACTACTATGTTTGGTTCTGAGTACCACATTCTAGGATACAGAGCCCACCACAGATGGAGCATCTTCAGAAGAAAATAACTAGGATAGTGAAGGGATTCCAAACAAAGTCATACAATGTTTGTGGAAGGCAGGAAGGATGACTGGCCTAAAGAGAAAACCTAAGGGGAACCTAATTACTGTCTTCAAACACTTGAAGGGCTATAAAGTGTAAAACAGATTAGATGTCTTTCTTACTTGGTCCCAGAGGGCAGAAGTAGAAAGAATGGTAGGGATTAGTTAAAAGATAAAATTTTGGCAGTATATAAGGAAAAATTTCATATCAACTCCTTTTTTGATAAAAAGTGCTGGGAAAACTAGCAAACAATCTGGCAGAAATTAGGCTTAGACCCACACCTTGTACCATATTCTACAATATACACAATATTATTTTCAAGATCATACTATAAAAAAATTAGAAGGGATGGAGATCATACCACTTTCAGAGCAATAGATAGGAGATATATATTCTGAAAAAAATAAGAAATACAGGCAATTACAAAAGATGAAATAAATCGCTTTGAATATATGAAACTGAAAAGCTAATGCACAAATAAAATGCATCTAGGATAAAAATGAAGAAAAAAACTTTCTTTCAAAATTTGTGTGATATATGTACATACAGAGATATATTTGCATTCATATCTATATCCATCTATCCATCCACACACATATAAAAGACCAGAAGCCATTCTCCAATGGATAAGTGGTCAAAGATTATGAACAAATAGTTCTCAAAAGAGTTGCAAACTATTAACCACATGCAAGAATATGTTCCATATCACTAACAATAAAAGAAATGCAAATCAAAATAACTCAAGGTTTCAACTCATACCCTGCAAATTGGCAAAGATGACAAAGTATGGCAATACCCATTGTTGAAGTAGTTAAGAATAGGCACACTGATGCACTGTTGATGACAGCTGTGAATCAGTACCTATTTTCAAACTTTTTCAATGTATTCATCAGTTATACTGATTCTTTCCTCCTTTTCCTGTCTTAAGAAAACTGTTACATGGATGGGACTCCAGGAAGGAAAGGAGAAGCATATAGGGAAAACTATGGTAATGTGAAAAAAAACTAAAAAGCCCAAAGACATTAATAAAAACATTAAAGAAAAAACTTCCTGACAATTAGACCTGTTCAAATTCCAATCCAACAGTTGTCAAGCACCTATAGTGTGCTGTGGAACAAATGAGATATTTTAAAGAGCTTAGAACAATCCCTGGAACATAGTAGGCAATAAAAGCTTGTTCTCTCTCATCCTCCCTGTATTAGACCCTGGGGATACAAAGAAAAAACAAAGCTTGCATTCTAGAGGGTGAAGAAATATAACATGTAAATAAATAAGCATATAAATGATAATTTGAGGAGGGAGTAAGCACAATCAAGGAGATCAATAGAGACTTTGGGCTGAAGGAAGAAGTGAAGAGAGACTGCCTAGATGGTATTCTAGTGAAAAGGTTGCAAAGGTGTGAAAGTGATAGATAAAATGGACTGAACAGGAGGTTTTCAAGAAAGGACAGAGTACCAGTCAGAGATATAGAGGGTTATTTCTGCTCAGATAAGAGACTGAACTGTAAGACCTTGAGTTGCCTTCCAGGTGTGAGATTCTGATTCTGTGACTAGCTCTGGATCTAGCTTCTAGCAAAATGAAGCCATGCAGACGCGAATCAGCCCCTATGCCATTTCTCCTGGGGAAATCCTTTACCACACCTCACAGAATATCCCTGGCAGGAGAAGGACAGAAGGAGTAAGGTATGCCTTTGATACCTTTGTTGGGAAAGTCACTTAGCTCAAACTGCAATTCAAATGGCTGTTCCAACCACTCATTCCTGTAGCCCTGCCAGTCTAATCACTAAAGGCTGAAAGTAGCTTTGTTTCCTCAAAAGGCCAGCTCCCACGTGGGGGCCCACAGAAATCTTCTGAATGCTCTCCAGCAACAGCAAGCTGTCTCCAAATAAATCTCCAGAGAACAATACCAGCAGCTGTGGAAAAGACCTGGGCATAAGCCACCAGAAGCCTTTCCAAACACTGGCCAGAGGCTAGCAGCCTGGTTCAAAATATCCTAGTTTCACAAATATACATGTAGATGGATCAGTGCTCTCAAAAAGGAAGCAAAGAAAGGAAGGAAAAAAGCAGTTATTAAGTGCTTACTATAGGCTCAGCAAAAAGCTAAGCAACGGGGACACAATTACAAGCAAAAAGACAGTCTCTGCCCTAAGGGAGTTTATAATCTGAGGGAAGAAAACATACAGAGAAGAAAGAAGGTGAAGGATGACTGGGAGGAGAATGAAGGCAGGCCAACCTTGGCTGCTCCATAAAATAGGGGTCCCAGGAGGAACTCACCAATGGGAGAAGGGGGCAGGCCTTGCAGAGGCCATGTTGAGTGGGCTGATGGGATGGTATGCTGTTCCAGGTTGAGAAGGCCCAAGGTACTGAGAAATTCCAGGATGAGACCCATAGTGCCCCTGCCATTTCCTATAATGCTAATACTGCCCACCCCCATCCCCCACATACCCTCCAGACCAGTTTCAAGCCTTCAGCATTTCTGTCTTCTTCAGAACTACCTTACTGGACAATGTTGGGTTGGGTCCAGAGCTTTGTATACCCACGAAACAAGGAAAGTACAGGCTCCCATTCAACAAATAAGTGCTTGGGAACTTTTATGGCTTTTGACTTCTCATAACACCCAAGGCATGAGTCTAGTCCTCCATCTTCCTCTTAGCATGTAGATCTAGGTGATTCCCATTCGATCAAGGAAAACTCCAGAAGGATCTGATACAAGACAGGAAAAAACAGGGGCAGAGTTGAAATGCAGGTGTTCCTTGCTGGGAAAAGATGGGACCATTACCACATCATGACAAAAAAAGATCTGGGGCCTACAGTCTAAAACCTATATTGTAGGGGTGAGATAAGAAAGACAGAAAGAGAGGGAGGAAGGGGGAGAGAAAAAAGGAGAAAGAAGGGAAGGGGGAGAGGGAAAATATATCCCACGGGAAGTCCAAAACAAACCCCAGACTCAAGATTAACATCTCCATGGCAAAACACTTCCCACTCTTTGGGTCATGTGGGTCACTTGTCAAATGAGAATCTAGCAAGATGAAAAAAGTTCTCTGTAGTCTAACCTTTTGGATAACACATACTACTAATCTACAACCAAAAGTCTAATGTTCCCACTCCAATGCATGCCTAAACTCAAATCTCCCTGGCTATTCTGCCACAGGACTAGTGCTTGGTGTTCCAACCTTGCAAAGTTAAGCAAACATATGAGAGCAGAAGACCAAGAAAACAAGATGAAGAAAGCCAGGGCACAATTAAATCACTGGTGACATTTTGTTTTAGTGTCTATCAAAACAATACCTAACCTATCCAGAGATGCAAAAAAACAAGAAAGCATTATCTCAGAGGATATGATGGGTGACAACAAGGAACACTCAACCTTTAAGCTCACTGTCCCTCCCCATCCGACTGAGTATAGCTCGGTAGCCAAAAGGAAAAATGTTTTCATTAGCCAGAGCAGAAAGACCAAATCACTCTGGCACAAAACAAAAAAAAATTTAGCTGAGAGACAGGAAGATGACAGATGAGAGAAAAGAAGAAAACAGAAGTGATAATAGCAGGAATGGTAAACATCAAAAGCTAGTAGCAGGGCAGAAAGTTGGTGAGAAAGACAAGAAAAAAGCACTCCAGAGTAGAGAGACCAGTGGTTATTCAGATCTCAGTCAATAAACATTTATTAAGCACCTACTATGTGCCAAGCACAGTGCTAAGTTCTAAAAAAAAAAAAAAAAAAAAAAAGAGCCCTCAAAGAGCTTACAATCAAATGGGAGAGACAACCTGCAGACAAACATAAACAAGCAATATACAGGAAAAATAGGAAATCAAAGAAGGGAAGGCAACTAGAATTAATAGGGGGTGGGAAAGACTTCCAGTAAGATGAGATTTGAGTTGGAACTTGAAGTCAGAAGGCAAAGATGAGGAAGGAGAGCATTCTAGACATGAGGGACAGCCAGTGAGGATGTACAGCCAAGTGATAAGTGTACATGCGAGGGCACTAAGAGCACACCTTGATGTACTGTTTTCCAAAAGCCAAGATCCCCAAGCCATAAGGGGACAGAGAGGGTGAGGTCTTTAGGGAAAAGTCAAGCTAAGTACTACTCACTTCACCAGTCTCTTACAGTATAAATGGATTCAGGCAGTATAGTACTTTTGGCATACCCACCAGATCAGTTTAGAATCTTAACCTCTGGGTCATGACCCCATATGGGTTTAAGAAGTGCTGAACCCCACCATTTAAGAAGCACTGAAGAGGTCATGAGTGGAAAAAGTTTAAGAAGCCCTGGATTAGATGAAATTGGGTCAGCTATAACATAGCAGAGTACTGTAGACCAAATAGGAGTATACACACAGGCAGGCAGATAGCAGAACAAGTCCCTATTGTATCCTTGGCTACCTATTTTACTCAACCTCTAGTGAAAAGGTCAGAGAGCATCCTGACCATCTCTGACTCACTGCTCAAGTAAAGACAAAAGCTTACTTGGAGGAAATGGGGCTCTCTGAGTTATGTAATCTACAGGGTAGCTTTGTACAGTGAGACCAAGCACTGGAAGGCTGGATCTAGATGGTTTAAAAAAAAAAGAACCCCCAAACACCCAAAGCCAAATACATACAACAAGGCTTAAACCAGGAAGCTGCAGAAACATGTTGGAGCTGTTTCAGAGAGCCATACCTGAGCCCAGTCTCACATCACTGACCATACACACATTTGTGCTGACAAAACTGGCCTGCCCAAAAGTATTGAAAGATCAGGCACCCCAGGGTAGGTCTAACTCAGAATCCTTGGCTGTTCTCTTTATGTATGTGCTGATACTATAGGTTCCCATATAATAAAACCTTTAGTAATTAAAAAACTTAAATGTCTTAAGAGTTTCCAAAAATGTCCCACATTTATCAGTGGTTTATAGAAAACAAGCTAGTGTTAGGAAGGGTTTCCAGAAACACTTTCTTGTCTGTTTTATTACAGTGAAAGATCATTTCCAAGGCAGTCTTACCTGGGGATGGCAGGGCTATTCCACTGCTAAACTTACCCAGAAGACTGGTGGCTGGAAATTTACCCTCTTTTATACCCAAATCCAATGTGACCTCACAGAATCAACCTACAAAACAGGTGTTAATTCAAAAGTTCCTACAAAAGAGATTTCATGAGAAAGCAAATAAAACCTATCTTAGCAGCACCAGATAGGTCTTTGGATTTCTTGGTAATATGATATGTAAAATTTGTAACGGTGCATACTTCTCACTTGAACTATTCTACTAGTTTCCTAATTGGTCTGCCTGCCTCCAGTCTCTCCCCTCGCCAATTCATCCTCCACACAGCTGCTGAAGTGATTTTCCTAACACACAGATCTGAGGACCATGTGGCTTCCTTGCTAAACAGAACTCTAGTGCTCTCTACTACTTTCTTAATCCCCCTAATGCCAGTGCCTTCCTTCGACTGATTATATTCAATTTATTCTGTATCTATCTTGTTTGTATATAGTTGTTTTCATGTTTGTCTCCTCCATTAGACTGTGAACTTGAGAGCTACAACTGTCTTTACCTTTTTTGAGTATGCTCAATGCCTGACACAGTGCCTGGAAAATAGAAGGTGGTAAGTGCTTGCTGACTAATTCAGCACCTAGGGTAATGCCTGGCACATAGTAATTTCTTAATGTACAAAATCAAACTTGAAGAAGGGGAGCTCCCTGTTATCCCTGCAAAGGGATTCTAGTAACAGAATTTGCAAGCCCTCACATGCACTCAATTTGTGATAGAGGAGAGGAAAAGTCTAAAATGCACCCTGAGTTTTGGAACAGAAGATTTCAAAGGATTTAGGGGATAGCTGAAATCCCATGGGACCAAAATTCAACGATTGTTGTTTGTCCTTAATTCTCGAACAGGACCATGACATCAGGGAGGTGATGCCATGAGTTGCAGGTAGATTGGATTTAAGATAGATGGAGACGAAGGGGCATGGAAATATTATTAAAAGGAGTAAAGAAACAGCAGAGGACAGTATAATACAAGACAGTGGGTAGTCCCAGCTGTCTGGAACACTGAATAAGGGAATATTAAGGGAAAAGGGAATATTATGAGAAGGCTGGAAAGGTCATTTGGACTCAGGTTGGGGTGGTGAGGAGGTAAATGACAGAAGTTGGAGCTTAAATTTTATGGACAAATATTTTAAATAAAAACTTCCCCCAAATAAAGCTAACCAAAGTGCAATGGTCTACCTCAAGCAGATGCTAGAAGATCACCAGATCTGTCAAAAAGAGGCTCAATTCTCTTTAGATCTGACTTGGACCTTATAGCCCCTGATGGTCCCTTGCAATATGACTTGCAGCCCTCCCTCCAGACTTAAGGTGTTCTCTTCTAAAGTACCTACAACCTTTTAACTGTTCAATTCAATGGCCTTTTCTCACTCCTCATTTTCTTTTCTTTTCTTTTCTTTTTTGGAGGGGGGAAGGAAGAGCAATTGGGGTTAAGTGACTTGCCCAAGGTCACACAGCTAGTAAGTGTGTCAAGTGTCTGAGGCCAAGTCTGAACTCAGGTCCTTCTGACTCCAGGGTCGGTGCTCTATTCACTGCACCACCTATATCCTCATTTTCTTTGACCTTACTGCAGTTTTTGATACTGTTAACCATCTATTCTTTCTGGACATTTTTTTCTCCCTTTATCAAGAGCCACTGCTTTTACTTTCTGCTTGCCTAACCAAACTTTCTCAGGTTTTCTTTGTAGAATTATCTTCATCTTCTGTGGTTTTCCCCAGGGCTCTTTCCCTAGGCCTCTCTTCTCTTCTCCCTCTCTAATTTCATCAACTATCATGTGTTCAAACATCACCTCTTTGTGATGACTCCCAAATCTATACACTGAACTTAATTTCTTCCCTAAATTCCAATCACATTGTCAACTGTCTGTTGAATATTGTCTCCTGGACATACCACTGGTATCTCAGACTTAGAATGTACAAAATGGAACTCATCTTCTTTCCAAACCTGCTCAACCCCCTTCAACAAACCTCAATTTCTGATGAGGGCACCACTACAGTGCCAATTACCAAGCTTTGTAACCTCAGGATCATCTTTGACTCTTCATTCTCCCTTTCTCACTCTCGCCCACCCCCTCCCCAATATTCAACAATTGCCAAGCCTTACAGATTCTAACTCTGTAACATCTCTTGCAGCTGTTTCCCTTATCCCTGCCCACATGGCCACCGTGCCAGTTCAAGCCCTCATCAAGTACCACATTAACTATTCTAATAGCTTGCTCCTAACTGGCCTTCCTTTATCTTTGCCCTTTTCAATCTATCTTCCACATAAATGCCAAAACAATTTTTCTAACAAAATTCTCACCATGTCATTCTCTTGCTAAAAATTTTCAATGCCTCCCCACTATTTATAGGATAAAATACAGACTCTTCAGCCTCTCATTTAAGACCCTCCACAATCTGGCTCTCACTTCTCATTTCAGCCTTATATCATACTAATTCCACTCATGAACTCTTAAACTGAAGCCAAATTGGACTGCTACCTTTCCCCCAAAGGTCCTCTCCTGTCTCTATATATATGATTCACTTCAGAAGTTACTTCCTCACTGAAGCCTTCCAGGAACCCCATCCTGCTCTGGGATTAGGACTCCTCAATTTTCCTTGTAATGTACTTATTTGGGTATTTCTATTCTCCTGCCAGTAATAAATAAGCTCGTGGAGGGCAAAAATTCTTTAATTTACATCTCTGTAAAAACCTAGAACAGTGACTTGAGCAGCAGGAATTGAATAAATGCTTGCTGAATCTCTGAGAACCTGGAATTAATTCTTTCCTCTTAAGGCAAAGAGAAGCAATTTACATAGAACTAGGGATATTTCAATATTGTTCCACATGGGATAAGATGACTATGGCTAGACAGTAAGTTAAGAAATGGCCAACAACTGAATTAGCTGTTCTATTCAGAGTATTCTATCTAGACCAGAAGGAGTTGACCAGAGTCTGGTGGTGATTTACTTGGACTACTGCTGCTAGCTCCCCCACCCCAGGCCATCTTGATTCCCTACCACCTCTCTTTGGGAAAGGAAAGGTTTTCTCAGCATAAATAACGACCTCTTCATCTGTACCCACTGAGATCCTTCTCTTCCATTAAGGCCTCCATCAAAGCTCTTCTTAAGGCCTCATTGTGGTGTGGAGGTGACCACTATAAAGTGGAGATGAGTTTTTGGAGAATTTAACACTGGAACACAAACTCTGGCAGGCTCCATCAAGCTGGAATACAGTTTTCTGCCCAAGGACTAGCCAAGCTAAGTACAAAGGGGAGCAGCACCAGACTGACCATTAAATGATGAACTTTTGGGGGGGGAGGGAGGGAGGGTATTGCCATAGCCAAAGAAAAATGAAAAACAGTCCCTTAGCCCTCTGTAGGGAGTGTTAACTACAACATTTGGACTCTTCTGTTTCCACAGCAGAATGACAGAAAAGGAGGCAAATGTGTGCTAAGAATCACAATTTTTAGTCCAACTATAAACATTAATTTTACTTTTAATGCTTAAACACACCACCTTTGGCCAGTGAGCTGATACAGTGTTGAAGGAAATAAACGATATTTGCATTATTATTCTCATTATAAATGAAACCGGAAGACATAAAGAATGTACAACTAAATTGAAGAACAATTTAAAAGTTGTACTGTAAACTGTTGTGTAGCAGAAAGAAGACTAGTTTACTAATAATCACTTGTGTGCCCTTACAGCAAGTGGCTTCCTACTTTAAGGACCTCAGTTTTCTCATCTCTAAGATGAGAGAATTGGAGTAGATAATATCTAATTTACCTGTGAGCTCTAAATCCTAGGATCTGGAGTTGGCCGAGTTCATTTCAGTATATATCCAAAAGCAGTAAGAAACACCTTCTTAGGGGACATTTGGTCATCTCACATTTCAGTTTTCAAGATATAAACACATAGATGACAGACTTAAACAACATTTACTACAAAGGATAATGAAGTAATAAAATTCTATTTTGATGGGATCCTCCAAATGAATTTAACATGTACTTTTGGATTCAATGACTTTCATCTACAATGAAGGAATAGCACAAAAAAAGTTGGGCTACAGCTCAATATCAAGAAATGAAAGATCCTGAAAGATAATTGAGAAGCTCCATACCTATATACATCACGACTACTCTGTTTAATGAGAGCTAGCAGTCAATGGATGTGGCAAATACCAAACAGTATCACACACACAAAAAAAGTCTTGACAGGAACCAGCTGTTTATAAGCACTGAAATAATTTCACATTCAAGCATCTTCAGTTAGATAATCCACTCATTATGGCAAAGGTCAAAGCGAATGACAAACAGAAGGAAGAGGTGAGTAGATCATAATACATCATACTCACCCTATGCAACTCATCCATTTCTTCCCATAAATCCTTCACAAGTGGGCCACTTAAGATGCTGAGGGCCATCTAGATGCATAAAAGCTTCATCTCTTACCCCTCTCACTATCTGATGAGCCCATATCCTTTTCTGTTTGTACCCATCTCTCTGGAGTCCTCTATTCACTTATATATTTTTGTGTTCATCCCTCTGATTCTCTATATTCTGCATTCAACTTCCTTAAGATATTAGCTTTTCCTATGAAATCCTTCATTATTAATCACCAAAACAAAAGAGCGCAAAAAAGTTCAGTCTCGGTCCGCAAACATTTGATCTCCTCCACAGACTCCTTCCCTTCAACAGTACAGAGGAATGCTGATTTATAGTACAAGTTCATTTGCAAAATATCATGCAAGAGGATGATAAATTAATAGTACTGCTGCCTTGCAAAATAGCAAAAAGCAATCGAGGGGGGTAAAAAGTCAAAAGAAAGAGTAAGAGATTTATATCAACCTTCCCAAGAGCATTGCAGAAATTGGAAAGAAATGAAATACATACAACAATGTTTCTATGTTAATATATTGTCATCATTGATAAAAGTGTGATTATCACATTTGGACTCATTCTATTGTACCTGATGTGCTTGCTATAAGAAAATGAAAACTACACTTTAGTGAAATGGGGAAGTGGTTTGGATGTAACCAAATATATAGGGAAGAAAGCTATGCTTGAAGTAACAATTTTAATGGCATTCAGGGATTGATTTTCAAGTTAATTCATAAAAGATATTCCTAAATAACAAAAACTATGGACCATATTATTTTCCCAAAACAACTATCAAACCAGATGATGCTCTTATGTCTACAAAACTTTTATGAGAATGGTTTATACAGATATTGAGGGTATTTTAGATGAAAGAGAAGGGGAAAAGCAGGCTTCTGAAGGCTATTTTTTTTTTTGAAACAGACCACATCTTCAACATCAAAGTTAAGATATAGGAAACAAACTTTTTGATTACAAAAAAGCAAAGTGACTCGCAATTACAATATGGTGCCTCCCCTATGCGTATTATTCAAGATCCCTTAATAACTTCAACCAAAAAGATATCTTTGTTCAAAAATTTCTGCATACAGTATTAGTATCAAGCAAGGTATGAAACAAAGAGAAACACATGCTCACCACAGGTGTGCATCTCTCTTATGGGCATAATCCAGACAAAAGGCCTCTCCACATAATTCTTTCAGATGTCTTTATCTGCTAAAAAGGGTCTCTCAATATGATTCATGAATACTCAAAAAGGCTGGCCTAGCAATCCGCACAGAAAAAACAAAGCAGATGAATAAAAATTGTGTAATTATTAGGATCATTTGTCCCCTCTTCCATCACTGTCAATCAAGATGAAATTTAATGACTCCCTAAATATAACTAGCAAGTGAGAAATAAAACATGGTGACATCAACATATCACAGAGGATGTCCTATTCAAAGCAAATGGATTCCCCAAGTGGTTATGTTCTCCAGATGTTCCTGTTTGCAAATAAGATGCTAACTGTACTGAACTGCAGAATACTAAAGGCCTTTTTCAGTGCAATCCATAATAACATAAAGGATACTAGCAACTTAAGCAAGGAAAAAAAAAGTTAATGAAGAATGAATATTGTCCAGATTAACTCATTCGTTTTATTAGTACACACCTAGAAATGAATAAGAAATAGACCTGAGATTGCTTTGGGGAGACTGTTCAACACTTTTAGTGATCTTACTTGCCTCCTAATACAAAGGCTATGTTTTCATTTTTCAATAGTCAGTCAACAAATATTTATTAAACACTTACTATGTGCCCAGGCAAAAAGACAGCCTCAGTACTCAAGGAACTTACATTCTGAAGGGAAGACAACACATAAAAGAAAGCTGAGGGTACAGAGGCATGATGGAGGAGTCTAGCTTGTATCCTATTGAGAAATGAAGGGACAGTTGGCCTGCATGCTCTCTTAAAACAGAGGTTTTGGAAGGAACCATCCAGAGAAAGGCCCAGGGCCTGAAGGTACTTCCCAAGATGTGACTTCCAGAGTTAAAGTGATCTTTTAAGATGAAGAGTTTTTAGGGTGATCTACCATGCTTTAGAAACCTGTTCACCCAGAAAGCTCACTCTTCTTGGAATATTTTTCACATTGGAAGTGCTCTCTGCCCCTGAGGAGTCACTTTCTGTTCAGCTGGTTCCTCCCAAGTAGCCCAGGACAGCCAGATTTTTCATTCCTGTCCAGGCGGCACTGAGCAATTTTCTCCACAATATTTTCTCTACCAAGGATCTCACCAGGTACCATCATGTACCACCACTACCACCCCTTCTTGTATGGTCAGCATTGGAATGTAAGCTCCAAGAGCTTGACTTTCTGCTTGTATTTTGGAGTCCCAGCACTTGGCACAGTGCCTGGCACATAGTAAGACCTTAATAAATGCTTGCTGACTGCCTGATTTTCCCAGTAATAATAGCTAGCATTTCCAAGTAACATTGTTAAGACTGACTGAAAGTCATGGAACATCATCCCAGAAGAATCAAAATTCTGGCTTAGAGGAAGTACCATCATCAAGACATCATCAAAGATGCATGACTTTTTCTAGTCATGGGATGAGCCAATCAGGTATGGAAAGCAAAGGATCAAACAAATAGATGTGCTAAATATTGCAAATATCAAAAGACCTTGAAGAAGGCCGCCAATCCACTGGGTAGATAGCCACTCCGTGGAAGATATATGAAAAGGACAGACAAAAATCAATGGAGGAATGTTTATCTGCACAGGCAGATCACAGAAAATAAATGCCTTCATCCAGTGTTCCTTGATTGTGAACTCGCCTTCCTCAATTTCCATAAATGACTTCGAATGAATCTCTCCCTTGCCCCTATGGCATTTTACTTTTTGGATCATATTTGTGTGTACGTGTGGTAACATCTCATTTAGACCCTAAGCTTCATGAGACCAGATTCATGTGATCTTCCTGGGACTCAGACAAAATACCTACTTCATATGTGTTGAACTTAACGGCTTACAGTGTTAAGACACGGCCAATCCACATCTTTTTGCTGGGGATCCCTGGATTCCCTAGCTGGGGGAAGGAGGCCAGTCGGCCTCCCTGTTAGGCTCATATAGAGGGAAATTAACACAACCAGAAGAAAGCCTCTCTTCCAAGCCTCGTTGCTCACGTGGCAGCGGACTGCCTTCAATAAGATCATCCCCACTGCAGCCTCCTAGCATGCAACTGGGATCCCACAGACAAAGCTGTTAGGCACAAACGGGAGGGTAAGGGGATGGAGAGGTAAGGGGCACCGGAACATGCACTATTGGACCCCACCCCTGCAGCCCGATGCCCATCCCAGGATGCAACAGGGAGATGGGGGCGGGGAAGAGCATGACTCGTTCCAGCATGCCCCGCGATGGCCAGCGAAAACTACATTTACCCCCCCCCCCCCACCCCCGGCATGCAAAGCGGAACGACAGGGACTCGGTGCCCCGACCGCTCCGGCGCAAAGAAGTCTGGGCGTAGTAGTTCTAGGCCGCCGCCGTCGCCGCCGGGAAGCCAGTAGCCCTGCCCCCCCGTCGCCTTCCCGTCTCCTGGAGGTTAGAGATGAAGGAGATCCACGCGATGGACCCGCGGACACGGCGGCAGCGCCTGCCATGGACTTCCCGGGCCCTCAGCCGGCCCTCCCCCCACCCTCCCGCGCCCATCTCGCCGCTGACTGCACTCCGGGAGGGGCTCACTTACGAGAGTAATGGTCGCCGTCGCCATCTTGCGTCCGCCGCGGCCGCCGCGCGCGCCTCACTCTTCCCACCACTCTGCTCACTCTCGCGAGAGCTCTTCCCAGCCGACGTAACGGAAGGTGAAACTGGTGGACAACTCGCGAGAGGTCCTTGGCTCCGCCTTGGAAAGGGAGAAGAGAGAATAACCAAGAGCCCACTTCCGGCCCGAGACTAAAGGCTAACGTCTCTGAGCAGGCGGGACAAAGAAAGAGTGGCAGGAGGAAGGCGGGGCGCTGGGAGAGAGGGTAGGGCGCCCGCCGAGGGAGAAAGAGAGAGAGAGGCGGGGGGCACGGGCCGCTTCTGGCACGAGCCCGTCATCTCGCCCCCCTCCGGGGAGCCCGAGAAACTCAGGCCGTCGCTCACCCGGGCTCGGCCAGCCTCTGTCCCAGAGCCCCTTGCAGACCTCTGATGGCAGCAGCTGGAGATGGTTCTAATTCAGAGGTGCTTAACCGTTTATGCGACACGGTCCCCTTCTCAAAATCATGTTTTTTAAATGCATAAATTATATATAGGATTAAAAAGGACACCAGTTCCACTGAAATGCAGAGGCACAATTACAGAGAGCCCCTGGTCTGAAATCTGTAAGATCCAAGTTCAAATCCAGCCTCAAAAACTTGGTGTCAGTGTGACCGTGGGCAAGTCACTTAACCTCTGCCTGCCTAACTTTCCTCATCTGTAAAACGGAGAGATAATAATAGCACCTTACTCCAGGGTGGTGAAGATTAAAATGAATTAATATTTGTGAAGCTCTTTGTAAATCCTAAATTGTGATAATAAAACTACATGAGATATTTTCAAAGGACGAATTCATGGATCCATGGATCTAACCGTCAAGGAAGTTTTTCCCTGACAACAGGCAAAGTAAAAATACTTTTAAAAACTCACATTCATGTGTGAGTTAAGGTTTCTTTTTTAAAAAGCTTTCCTTACAACTACCGGCTGACAGCTAGGCAGTACATTGCTGAGCCTAGAATCAGGAAGGACCTGAGTTCAGATTCAGCTTCAGACACTTAACTAGCTTTGTGACACTGGGCAAGTCACTTGACTTCTGCTTGCCTCAGTTTCCTCAGCTGTAAAATGGGGATGATAATAATAGCACCTACCTCTCAGGGTTGTTACAGAGGTCTAAATGAGATAATATTTGTAAAGTTCTGGGCACATGATCGATTGAGTCAGTAAATATTTACCCAGCACCTGTTATGTGCCAGGCTAAGCACCGAGGATACAAATAGAGGCAAAAGAGAATCCCTGCCTTCAGTGAGTTCACAATACGATGGGGAAGACTACAAGCAACAACAAAGCACAAACAAGCTGCGTACAGAATAAATAGGCATTAATAGGAATTAGCCGAAGGAAGGCACTGGAATTAAGAGGGGCTGGGAAAAGCTTCCTCTAGGAGGTTGGGTTTTAGTTGGAACTTAAAGGAAGCCAGGGAGGGAGGTCAGTAGTCAGAGAGGAAGAGAGAGAGTGAGTGTTCCAAGCATGAGGGACAGCCATAGAAAATGCCCAGAGATGAGAGATGAAGTGTATTGTTTGTGGAACAGCCAGGAGACCAACGTCACTGGATTGACGAGAACATGCCCGGGAGTAAGGTGTAAGAAAACTGGAAATCTAGGAGGGGGCTAGGTTATGAAGGGCCTTGAACGCCAGAGGGTTTTTATTTGATCCTAGAGGCGATGGGAAGCCATTTGAACTTATTATGTGTGTGGGGGTGTAAGCCTTTAGCTTTAGGAAAATCACTTTAGATTTAGAGGTCCGGGTTTTAAATATCACCTTGGACACAAGGTGGCAAGTTATTAAAATTCCATGGGCCTCAGTTTCCTCATCTGTAAAAAGAGAGCGTTAGATACAATAGCCTTTGACGTTCTTTCCAGCTCTCTACCTATGATGCAATGATCTCTGTTAACTTTCCCTCCCAACTTCCTGTTATCTGCAAATCTGCTAAACAACAATGCCTCCCAAAGTAATTGCCAGTATAACAAAAAGCCAAGTGAACAGTGTAGATGGTAAAGTGGAAGGGCACACCTTAGCTGGCTACTGGGAAAAGTTGGTTTCACATTCCTTCTGAGCAAACTTAGTGCCTCCACCGCCTTTCCTCTCACTCATTAACTCTGCAGTCGGCCTTCCAACTGAAGCTGCTCTCTACAAAGTTGCCAATGATCCCATAAATGAAAAATCTAGTAGCCTTTCCTCAGTATTCTTCATTCTTGACATCTCTGCAGCCCCTGATACAGTTGAGCACTCTCTTTTCTTTGACAGTTTCTTCTCTTTAGATTCTCCTCCCATCTGTTTTGACTGCTCCTTCTCAGTCTCCTTTGCTGGATATTCATCCAGGTCCAGCCCACTAACCACAGGTGTCGCCCAAGGCTCTGTCCTGGGCCCTTTTCTCTTCTCCTTCTATTACTGCTTCACTTGGTGTTCTCATCAGCTCCCATGGGATTCAATGATAATCTTTAGATGATTCTCAGATCTATTTATCCAATCCTAACCCCCCAACTCACTTCAACTGCCTATTGAACATTTCAGATTGGATGTCCCTTTAAGTCAAAATATCCAAAACTATTTTTTTCCTTTCCACACCCTCCCCTCAAGGGCCACCATCCTCCATCACTCAGGCTTGCAACTTGTCATCCTCAGCTTCTCACACTCTGACACCGTCCCCTCCCCTGCCACATACAAAATATGATAAGCCTACTATATGCCAAGCACGGTTCTAAGTACCGAAGACACAAATTAGACACAGTCTCTACCTTCAAGGAGTTCACAGTCAAATGAGGAAGACAACATACAAAAGGAAGCTGAAAAGGTGAGGGGGAAGTGCCAGAGATACCTGGGCTAAGTCATGGTGAAGATGATGATGGAGTCAAAACCTAGCAGAGCAGCTGGTGGCAAATGAAGAGAAGGATAGTATAACTAGCCTCCATAAAAGGCTCAAAGGGAGCCCTTTAGGGATGCTGTAGAGCATTTTTTTTTTTTGCTCTATCCTCCAACCCTCCAATCAGAGTCAGAAGGAACTGAGGGTGCTAATAAGGCGTGAATGGCAATGCTGAAGGCAATCTCCACGATTACAAATTTCCTGGTGAGTTTATCCTGGGAAGAGTGGATGGAGTTGAAAGCAGAGTAGCTGGTAGCAAATCCAATCTGTTGCAAAGTCCTGTTGGTTATACCTTGGTACCATCTCCCTGCATGCTGCCTCCTCTCCTCTGATATGGTAATGATGCTGTTTCTTATCACCTCATACATGGACTGTTGCAGTAGCTTGCTGGTTAGACTTCCAGCCTCAAGTCTCTTCCCACTCCAATCCATCCTCCACTTGGACACCAGAGCAATCTTTCTAAAGCATAGGTTTGACCCCCAACTACTCAAAATAAACACCAGTGGGTCCCTATTACCTTTAGGATAAACTGTAAAACCCTGTTTGACTTTTAAAGTCCAGCATAACCTGGATCTTTCCTATTTTTCTTCTTACACTGCTCCACATCTTCAAGCCCCAGCTAAAATCCTCCTTTTAAGAAGCCTTTTCTAATCTCCCTTAATGCTAGTGCCTTTCCCCTGAACTTACCTCCCATTTACTCTGTATATATCACATCTCTACATAGTTTGCATGTTGCCTACCTCATCAGCATTTGAACTCCTTCCTGCAGATTTCTGCATTTCTCTGGATCTTCAGTATTTACCTTAGTTCCTGGCACATTTTACATGCTTAATAAAATGTTTGTTGACTGGCTTGTTAATGACTAAGTTCATGCTCATAGCCACCCCCTACCTCCCTAGCCCATCCCTTTTCCTCCCAGAACTCAGCCCTGATGATCCCACTATAAGATTGCTTCGCCAGGAGCTGCTTGAGATATGAGGAAATCATATGGTGCAGCATTCTGTAGCTCACAAAGTATTGATATATGAGGATGCTATTTACTAATATTGCTGAGGATGATCCTTCCCCCAAGGTAGCCAGGAGGTTAGTGAAGCCTCAGGGAAGGCAAGATCTGGGAGAGGTGCATGCTACAAGGACTGTACATCAGTAGTGGTATCAGGAAAGCAGGACAGTCAAGAGTTCAAATGCGAAGAAACACTTGGGTACTGTATTCGATGTGATACGTTGTCAGAAATTCGATGTGGCTGCCTAAGACCAATGACCTTGGGTAGCATTTAGCTAATAATTATAACCAGCATTTATGTAGTGATTGCTATGTGTTGCGTACTGTGCTAAGTGCTTTACAAATACCTTATTTGATCCTGGGAGGTAAGTAGCCATCATTTAATAGTTGAGAGAAATAAAGCAGGCAGAGGGGAAGTGACTCACCTAGGATCACATAGCTAGCGTCTGAGGCTGGATTTGAACTCAGGTCTTCCTGACTCCAGGTTATCTGCTGTGCCACCAGCTACATTTAGGACCAGAATGAGGAAGGTGATTTCCTCACTGGAATTCAGTCCTGGTCAGAACACATCTGGGGCACTGTGGCCAGTTCTTGGGGTCATGCTTTAGGAAGGGCATTGCCAAAGGAGCAAATTCAGAGGGGGACAGGCTCCTCTGCAACGCTCTCCAAGTAGTTGAAAATTTGTCCAGGGAAGAGGGATCAGACTTGTTCTGCTCACCCCAGAGGGCAGGACTAAGTAATGGGAACACATTATAAGGAGTCAGATTCTGGCTTAATATAATGGAAACCTTCCTAATAATCAGATTGGTCTAAAAGTGGAACAGACTGCTTTGGGTGGTAGTAAGCCTCCTGTCACTTCACATCTTCAAGCCAGACACCTACTTGTCAGGGATGCTGCAGATGAAGCTTCATGCTCAGAGACAGGTTGAACTGGCAGACTTGAGTAACTTTCCAGCTTTAAGATCCTGTTAACTCCCTGATAACAAGGAGCTATCTTATTTATTTTTATCTTCCCTAGTGAAGCTTGGTATGTGCTAGGCACACATGGGTTCCTCAACACGTACAATTTCTATCTCTGTCCAGACCGTACTTACAGAAGTGCTAGGTAGGACCTCCCGGTACACCAACTGCTTCCACTAGTGCCCATCAGAAACTATTGTGTATTTCAGACTGAGAGCAGCCTGGGGGCACTGGAGGTTTAAGGGACTGGCTGACCATTGGCCACACTAGAAGTATGGGTGGGAGGCAGGTCCTAAATGCAGGTCTTCCAGACTCTGCCTACTATACTATACTGCTTCTCTTTTGACAGTATGCACAAGATTTTAAATACCTTGCAAGCAGCCTGTGAGGTGCAGAGGGCAAGAATGAGCATTTGCCATTGTCCACCCAGAGGTCAGGTGACTTGCTTGAGGAGACAGGTGTGTGGCAAAACTGAGCGCAGCACCCAGGTTTGCTGAATCTCACATCTACCCTCCTTACCCTGTACTCTGTCACCTGCTTGGAACTGACCCTTGTCTCCAGCTCCCCTGTCCCCAACAGCCCTTTTTCCTCCCTCTGCAGACCCTCCATCCAATCCCCTAGAAGAATGGCAGGCCTTAGGATCCGTGCAGGTACATTGTTTATTCACTGTCCCGTGAACAATACATGGGACACCCCCTTGTGAATGAGAGCAAAGGGGGAGGAAAAGGACACCATTGGTTTGTCAGGGAGAAGGACAAGCCCCCTCATCCCCCAGGATAGGCCCTGAACAGAGGTGGATAAAATGACAGGGCCAAAGGCATCCCAAGTCTGCCACACAGAAGCCTGGAGAGGGAACAGATTCTTGAGGGAGGGGGAGGTGTTGGTCCCAAATAGTTGTGTGCATTGGGGCGTGGGGGAAGGGAACAGGAACTTCATTGGTTGAAATTCTTTGGGAGGGGGGTGGGGGACAGAGGAAGTCTAACCTCCGCCAAGTCTTTCACCAGGGAGGAAGCATCAGGTATACCCCCTCCCCACCTCCTCTAGGGGACACTCCCACACACCTCTAACTCACCTCATCACTCTCTTAGCCAATTCCAGCAGCATAGCCCTATATCCCCCATCCCCATCCCCAAGTCCCTTTCAGAGTTGGGGAGCAGCAAATTGTGGCCCTGGACTGGGGCAGGATGTGAACTTCCTGTGCCCTCACACTCCTGGGTAATATCTGGAGAATGCTTCCCAGGCTACAGGAAGAAGGGGCCCAGCAGGTAGACAATGGGGCCCAGGTCAGGGTGGGGCTGAACGATATTTGTGGAAGGTACTCTCCAGAAAGGCAGCCAGTTTTTCACAATCATCCTGGGGGAAATGGGATGAGGAAAGCCATGGGGAAGAAGATAAGGGACGGAGAAGTTTCTTCATCTCCTCCCCTAAACCCCTTTCCCATGGTCCCTTCCCACCCTCCACCCCTACCTGTTCTGGGGCCCTGTGCAGGTTCCACCCCACCCCCCTTACCTCATGAATGAAGCCATAATGAACCAGCTCTGTAGCTAGATCCTTGGAACTGTCAGCTGGAGGGAGCAGAAGACAGAGTAAGGACCCTTCCCACCCTGCCAAATTCCACCCCCCCCCCCAGCAACCCCACCAAGGCAAACCAGGCAGAAAGGGGTAGGGAGAGAGAAAGTGCCAACACTGAGCCAGGGAACCCACAGCTAAACTGGGATTGGGCAGGAGCAGAGCCAAAGAGCCCACAGCCAAGCCTGGGCTGGGAGGGGAAGAGAGGGACAAGGGTAAGAAGAGGAGGAGGGATGTGGCTGAGAGGAACAGGGGCAAGGAAAGGAGGAGAGCAGGGCATGAGAAGGGTAAGGGCAAAGTGCCTACTTGGCAGGAGATCATAGCTCAGCTGTCGGTGTAACTTGTCTTCCAGGACCAGGAGCAGAGTGAGCTAAAGAAATGGACAAAGAGTCAGTCCAGGACACATGTTGGTGGGATCTCAGAGGCGGAGCTGAAGTCATGTGAGTGCTGGGAAGAGTGAGTGAGTGAGTGAGTGAGTGAGTGTGTGTGTGTGTGTGTGTGTGTGTGTCTGTGTCTGTGTCTGTGTCTGTATGGGGGGGGGGCCTCTCCTGGATCCCACTTACGTGCCACTGAGCTCTGTCCTCATTCATCTCCATGTTGCACTGCATTTGTACAACCTGGGGGAGGAGGGAAGTGAAGGAGTCACTGTACTCCCTGCCTCACTCCCCTTAACAAATCCTCCCTCCTCCCCTCCCAGTGGATTCCCCTTCACTAAGGAGGTCTTCAAATAATGGGCTGGATGATTCTCTGTCAGGTATAGGTAGTTGTAAGGACTTTTTGAACTTCCACCTCCAACTCCTGGTACTCTTGGGCAGCTAGGTAGCTACAGCACTAGGCCCATGGTCATGAAGACACATCTTCCTGAGTTCAAATCTGGCCTCAGGCACTTACTAGCCATGTGACCCTGTGCGAGTCACTTAACCCTATTTGCCTCAATTTCCTCATCTAAAATAAACTGGAGAAGAAAATGGCAAACTACTCCGGCATCTTTGCCAAGAAAACCCCAAATGGGGTCACAGAATCAGACACAACTGAAAAACAACTGAACGACAAGCGTTCTATTAATGGGAGCAGATGCTGATGTGGTGAAGGGGGTTCTCCTGAGGGAGAGGGGATGGACTAGAGGCCTCTGAGGTCCCCTCCATCTCCGAGGTTCTGGGATCCTCCCAAGCTTACCTTCCTGGTCTCTACATCAAAAGGCTCTGGGGTAGGGGTCTTGGCTTTTCGGGCATCCTCAGGGGGAGGAGCGAGTACTCGGGGAAGCCCCAGGGGCCGGGAGGCAGCAAAATTCATGAGCGGGTAGATTCCATTCCTGGGGAAGCCGGGAAAGGCCAAACAATGACAATGAATTCACTAATCTCTCTCCTCGACCCCCTGCTATCTACTTACCTAACATCTTCTAAGAACTTGTCCAGCTCTAAAAATGAGACCTCAGAGTACCTGGGGGAGAGGAAGGGTATACGCTCGTGGAAAGATGAGAGAGTTCTCAGAGACAAAAACAGACCTCAACCTTCCCCCTCCCCCTTCAGGGCAGTCAGGACCTGAGGCCCGGAAGAAAACAGAGATGGAGAGGGAGGGGGAGAACACTCACCGCCACTGAACCCTCGGCCGGCCCGTCCGATGAATCTCAGCCATTACCATGTTGAGGTCAATCACCTTAGTCTTTTCCTCTACCACATTTTCTGGCATCAGATCTGAAGAGGCCTTTTATGGTCACTCACACAGGCCATCAGTACTCCCTGCCAACTCACATGTGCCAACCAAATACCTTTCCTACCTTCAGTCACTCTCTTACTTAGGTGAATCCAAAATCCACTCCTCAGCCCCAGTCACTCTAACCCTTCCCCCCATATCTACCCACTCCAGATACTCACATACACACCCCCTCCCCCCCCATGCCCCCTACCCACGATGGCTGCCTTCCATCCCCAGGTCATTCCCGAGAGTTACTGGACTGGACCATGCCCTGGGTTACTCACATTGGTGCTGGATGAAACAATGAGCTGCCAAGAGCTTCAGTGAGTGAACTTCAAAGAGCACTCGGTGAAAGAGAAGGTTGTGAGCAGAAGGTCGGCAGGCTGGGTCCAAGACAAGGCACGACAGGATGAACTCCTGTGGGGGGACAGGGCACATGAGCGGCGCAGGAGTGACAGCTGGAAAGCTGAACGGTGAGACGCTAGGAAGACTTGAATGAATTGGGAAGGCAAAGAGAGATAGTCTGGACTCCTGAGATAGAGGTGAAATTTGTTTTCCCCAAGGACCCAATGTTGGCATCACTGAACACCTGCCTTTCCCTCCAGAGTATGGGTTCATGAGTAAAAAGCTGGAAGAACTGAAGATGGGACCTTCCTTAAAGTCCAGGCCCAGTCAGGCAGCTATAGAGAGACTGGGCCATTCCCACTCCCACTCTCAGAAGAATTTAGGGAGCTCAGAGTAGACCAAGCTCCCTTCACTATTCCATGAGACCAACAGGTGGCACAGTGGACAGTTTGGAGTCAGTCAGGAAGACCTGAGTGCAAAATCTGCCTCGGATACTATCTCTGTGACCCTGCGCCAGTCACTTAACCTTAAATTCAGCCTGTTTCCTCATCTGCAATATTGAGATAAAAATGCCTAATCCACATGCTTATGGTGAAAGTGAAACCAAAGGAAAAAAAATAAGTCAAGTGCTTTGCAAACCTTTTAATTCATTGTAGAAATGTTAGGTATTATTATTATCATCATCAGAGACTTTCTAGACTTGTTCTTCTGTAACTCTCCCCAACTGTGTATCCTTGTAGCATAGGGGAAAGAGCCTATGATTTGGAGTCGGGGCCCAGATTTGAACAATTCTGTAACCTAGGTCAGGTGGAGGAGCCATCATGGTAGGGGAGACAAAATGGTGGAGTTAGAGACAGGAAGACACAAACAAGTCTTTAATCCTGAGCTTCAGTCTTTTCATTTGTAAAGGCTCAGATGAAAGGTATGTAAAGAGCTTTGCAACCTCTCAAAGTACTCTATAAATGGTAGCCGTAGTTATCATCACTGTCTGTTAGAGCTTCAGCTTCCTCCTCTATAAAATGGTGTTAACCCCTGTACTCCCTGCCTCAATGAGCTTAATACGTAATAAAGGATTCTAGAGTGCTAGGGGCAACAGGGTCCTGATAGCGGGTGCTCCCAGCACAATTAGGAAACCTGGTGCTCAAGCACTTACCACCTGGCCAAGGGCAAATTACTTCCCCATCTCTGAATCTGAATAGTACTAATACCTGTGGGGCTGTCCTGAGGACAGTACTTTTTTTATAAAAGTGCTAGAGAAATGGGAACTCGAGGGGGTCCAGCCTTAAGTTAATGCTCTAGGGGTTCTTACTTCTTGGCTCATCCCATTCAGGCGGTAATCCTAGGGAAACCATACACAAAAGGCATTCACTTCTGGATATAACAAAGTCCCCACAGGAAGGGGGCAAAAAACTGGGAACAAAGCAGATGCCCATCAAGTGGGCCATGGCGCATGGCTCATGGCTCATGAGTGTAATAGAATATCACTGGGCTGCAATCATAATAACCTGTGTTTATAGAGTGCTTTCAGGCTTGCGAAATGTTTTACCTGTGTTATCTCATTTGGTCCTTACTACCGTCCCCCCGCCCCCGTTTTAAAGATGGAGAAACTGAGGCTGAGGGGAGTTAAGGGATTGCCCAGATTCCCCAAGGAAGGATTCAAACTGTTCTTCCTGACTCCAGGTACAGTATGTGACCTAGCGGCCAGTGAGAAATGACGAATGTGATGAATGTAGAGAAGCACAGGAAGACTTGTATCACCTGATGCAAGTGAGCAGAACCAGGATGCAATATACACAAGAACTACAACAATGTAAATGGAAAGAACAACAAAACGATCAGAAAGGAATGCCAAAAAATTATAATGAACAAGCCTGGCCCCAGGAAGCTGTGAATAGATACCTCATCCCCAACCCCTCCTCTGCCTTTGAAAGGGTGAGGGGACCAGAGATGCAAATCTGCATTGAATGTCAGACTTGTCTGGAATGTTGGTTTGTGTTGTGGAACTTTTTTCTTTTCTTTTTTACTCTTTAGCCTAAGAAATAGTTCTCTGGGAATGAGTGGGGGAGGGACTCAATGGAAAACGTAACAGAAAGAAAACCCAAAATGTATATTTAAGAACAAAAAGAAAAGAGGACATGGGAGAGTGAGGAAAAGAGATGCCAAACTTTTCCAGAGAAGCCCGAACTGGAGAGATGACTGGACATTCTGGCAGCCCCTACGTGGCATCCCATGTACCAAAAAGAGGTGCCAAAGGGAAAGCACTGAAATAGTTTCAGAACCACGAGGGGGAGGGGCAAATCCTTGGGCTTTGCGGTTTCTGGATCACTTTGCAAACACCATCCTTAACCAAGTGTCTCATAATTTCCTTTTGGACAAGACAGACAAATGGAGACAGAAGATAGTAAGGGTAGGCAGCTTCAGAACTCCTTGGGTGACCAGCCCTAAAGATTAGTCACTAACGGGCCAATGTCTCCCTTCCCCCTTCTCCATCAGACACACATGTACACACATACACACAAACATAATCAATAATGTGCTAAGTCTTGTCAAGTCTACCTCCCCGACATCACCTACATCCATTCCCTTCTCTCTTCTCACAAGGCTATATCAGCTAAATCAGGCCCTCGTCCATTCTCACTTGCACTACTGCAATAGCCTCCCAATTGGTCTCCCTGCTTCAGGTGTTGCCCCTTTCTAATCCATCCTCTACACAGCTGCCTTATTGATATTCTAAAAGCACTAGTTGGACCATGTCATTCTCCTGCTCAATAAATTCAGTGGCTCCCTATTACCTCTAAACTCATTCCATTTGACATTTAAAACCCTTCACAAGCTGGCTCCAACTTCTCTTTGCAGGCTTCTTACATATCAGTCTTCACATGTTATAGTCCAAACCAAACTGCCATCCTGGCTGTTTCAGGCGACATTCTTTTCTGTCTCTGGACTTTTGAGTTGGCCGTGCCTCTTGCCTGAGGCCACCTCATCTGCTACTGCCCAATATCCTAAATCAATTAGTATGGCTATGCTGGATAGGCTCACATATATGCACACTGTCTCACCCCACAGAAGGTAAGCTCTTTGAGGACAGAGACAATTTCATTTTTTATCTCGGTATTGCCACCTTGGAGCACAGCACCTGGCACTTAGGGAATGTTTATTGATTGTTTGAGTCAATGTCAACTTGGAGGACTTGTCCTTGACAAGTTAACAATTTGCTCAATGATTAAATTTGCAGATGATGGAAGAACCATAGGACCAACCAACACCGGATCACATACTTAGGAGCTAAAAAGCTCTTAAAAGAAAAAAAGAGTCAAATCGAAAAAAAAAGAAATTTAATGGATATAAATCTATACCTGGGTTAAAAAAAATCAACTTGATAAGTATAAGGCAGGAGGAGGTATGGTCAGACATTACAGTTCATCTGAAAGATCTCAGGTCTTAAGCTCCTTAAAGCTAGGGAATGTGTCATTATTCATCCTTGGACTCTTAGTGTTCAGCACCCCAGCCTCGTAACATAACAGGGGCTTAGTAAGTAAGTCACTGTTCAAGGAATGATTAGCAGCGTAACAAGGCAGCAGTATGAAAAGTCACTTGGGACAATGAGGTCATCAGTTCGCATGTAGGGAAACAGGCAGAGCTATAAATCCCAATCAAGGTAACCTAGAAGAAAAAGGCACTGGACAGAGGAGTCAGGAAACCTGGGTTCAAATCCCAGTTCTGACACTTAATAGCTGTGGGACCATGGCAAGGTACTTAACTTTTGCACCATATCGAAAAAAACAAGGAGAGTAACATTTGCATTACAGCCCTGATAAGGTTGTTGTGAGGGGGAATACTTTGTAAGAAGGGAAGGCATCATTTCTTTCCTATTTAAGAGTTATCAAAGTGAAAAGAAAATAGGCCACAATGGAAGCTGTGATCTTGCTCATGGATTCTGGGCAGATTGCATCAGGGTGGCTCCCCAGAATGAGAGAAGACTGACCACCCCGATGAACCACAGCCAACTTTAAGAAGTACAAAAGGACTTTTAGAGAGGCAAGCCAGGACCAAAGAAGCAGGAAGTAGGGAGAGAGCACAAACCAAGGGGAAAAGAGAGAAAAAACTCTAGGAAAGGAGTGTCTCCAAGAAGCTTATTGGTGGCCTGAGGATAGAGGAATGAATGATCTTGGAGCCCAGGTGGGAAATAACTGTTTTCCAGAATCTAGGTTTGGGAAAGGGACCCCAAAAAGGGGACAAAGGAGCCATCTTCACAGACAGTACAAAACGTGAGGCCCACAGGGAAAGCCTGGGATCCAGGTAAAAGAAGGTACCTCTTCAGGTTGGCAGGAGTTAACTTGTCCTATTAAGGACTACAGGAAAGAACTATGGAGTCAGGTGAGGTTTGGGAGGGAATGATCATGATGGGAAATACTTGGGCCATGATATTCTTAAATAGGGCTAGGGAAGGGGCAGGTAGGTAGTGCAGTGGATAGAGCACGGGGCTCTAACCTGGAGTCAGGAGGACCTGTGTCTAAATCTAGCTCAGATACTTACTAGCTGTGTGACCCTGGGCAAGTTACTTAATCTCAACTGCCTCCCCCACCCCCGAAATAAGGCTAGGCAGTAGTCAGGGCTGCCCTTGACCACTGAAGTGATCAGAGATACAAGGAAGTATCACCAAAAGCAGGAACATAAGTGTGTGTAGCAATGTTTCAGCAAATAATAAATCTTATGAACACTCCAGAGAGACTGTACATGTGACCTGGTAACTGGGCAGGAAAGAGAAGAGGAACCAAAGGGACAGAGAGAAGAGTATGTTACAATGGAATCTGAGGGCCTGGGTTCAAATACTGACTGCACATGTTTGACCTTAAGCAAGTCACCTAAAATCTCTGGGATACGGTTTCTTTATCTGAAAAATGGGAGGGTTGGACCAGATTTCCCTTAAGATTCCTTCCAGACCTAAATCTATGATTCCTGACTACTATGACCCTCTTGTGGCCATTCTCCAATACTGGAAACCAGAAAGAGATTCCACCGGGAAAGAGAAAAGCTAAGCCATGTTTGACACTCAATAAAACCTAGAGATGATATATGACTGGTGGAACACAGGAAGAACGCTAAGGAAGAACTGGGAGGGGACATAGGCTCTTACTCGCATATTAGGGTCACTCAGTGAGTGCCGGGCACGGGCAATGGCCTCTTCAGTCACCCGGGTGTCCCCATTGGACTGGATCTCTAGCACAGCCATCTGAGAAGGGGAGGAGACCAGAGGCAGAGCCTAAGTGAGAGCAGTGTAAAAGAGAGAAATGGGGGAAGTAGGGGTA
Organism: Trichosurus vulpecula; assembly: GCF_011100635.1. Taxonomy (NCBI): domain Eukaryota; kingdom Metazoa; phylum Chordata; class Mammalia; order Diprotodontia; family Phalangeridae; genus Trichosurus; species Trichosurus vulpecula. Next base: position 80,854,820 of record NC_050573.1, read on the forward strand.
GGAAGCAGGATAATAGGGCAGGTATGGGAGTTTAAGTAGAGGAAGGACTCTGCTCAGGGTGAGGAAGGATGGTGGAGGATCCTAGGGAGGGATTGGAAAGGGCATGCTGGGAGGAAAGGGCATGGGCAGGGTAGGATATGAGCAAGAAGGCCATGCTGGGGAGATCAGGGGGAGGGGAGCCAATACCTCCAGTGCACACATCCCGAATGAAAAGATGTCCACAGCTGTCCCGTCAGCAACCTCTAAAATCGAGGAAGCAAGGGTAGGGGAGGAAGGGTGTATACCACAGGATCAAAGTTCAGGGAGAAGGTATCACAGGGTCAGGGATCAAGGAAATGGTTCGAGTACTAAAGGGTTAGGGGTAAGAGAACAAGGGAGTGCATATGGAGAACTGTAAGGAAAAAGGAAGTCTGGAAGAAGACAGCCCTAGGGGTCCCAGTGGTCACTCACGGCCATACTCCGGGGGGAAAAAATGCAAGTTTCTCTGTTCTTCTCGCTCAATTCGAATGGGGCTACGGAGATCATCTGGAATTGCTGGAGGAACAGATTGAGAGAGAGAGGTAGCCCCAAAAGACTTTCCCCAAAAAGGCACTTGATCTACTTCCACCCATCCCTGCCTCAAACTCACCGTTGGAGAATACCCTATGCCAGACTGAGGGAGAAAGAAAGAAAAATGTGAATGGGTGGTGGGGAGGAGCATGGCCAGCAAAAAGGTAGGCTTTCCTTCTTCTCTGGCTCTCCCCCATCCACGGCCCCCCAGTCCAGCTCACCAGAACCAATCTTGATTAGGCCATTATGCTGGATGAAGATGGTGTCGCTGGTCAAGTTGCCATGAATGATGGGAGGGTTGCAGGAGTGAAGAAAGCTGAGGAGACACAAGCCCCAGCTCAGAAAGAGCTAGAGACTAGGGGATATGGTATTAGAGGGTGTGTGTGTGCGTGTGTGCGTGTGTGTCCATGTATTTTCTGTGAGTAGGGTTCCAAATCTATGATTTCATTGGTGTGAAGAACTCACAGTGAAGAAACTCTATCAATGCAGATCGGCAACTCATCTGTAATACATTATTTCAGAGAGTTTTCTGGAACACTGGGAGTCCAAGTGACTAGTCCTTGGTCACATGGCTTGTATCTGTCAGAGAAGGAATCAGATACTGGGGGAAACGAGAGACTGGAGGGAGTAGATAGGGGACTAAAAGCCAAGTAGAGGAGTGAGCTGGGGATATGAAGTAGTGTGAGGAAAATACATAGTAAGCGGGCTGGGGGCTGGGGCCACCTCACCTGAGAGCAGACAAAATCTGCGTACACCAGCGTTTCCAGGCCTGGAGGAAGAGGGAAGGAGAGGGCTTAAGTCCTTGCTGCTTCAGGGAAACATCCGGCTTATTCCCCACCAGGCACCAAGCACTTGAGGGTCTTCAGAGATGGAGTTAAAATCCTCTGAGCCCAGCTCCTCAGCATCAACACCAACAGGCCCCTCCCCCTGAGCCCCCATACCCGGGCATTCATGGCCTTATGGTTTTTTTTTGTCTTCTTCAAAAACTGCTTGAGGCTGCCAGAGGAGACGTACTCAGTGATGAAGATCACCTAGATGGGCAAGACCAAGGTTCAGTTCTAGATACTCTCCTCATATTCCCAGGGGGCTTGGGGAGCTCCTTGACAGTGAGGACTGACTTAGTCAGTGAGCAGTGGCAGCAGGAGGAGGTTAGGTGGTAGTCTAGGCTGAGTCTCTAGCCTTGCCCCTCCCCACCAGTGGCTCAAGAACTGGGGAAAAGGGAAGGGAGGGGGTCCAGCTTGGAACAGGTCCAGAGGCAGTCTCTGTACTGGGCAGGACACTAGGCTCACCCGGGCCTTGGATTCTGGCGTGTCCAGCCAGTACTTGTGCAGCTTGACAATGTTGGGATGGTCCACGAGCACCAGCTGTTCAAACATAGTCTGGATCTTCTCCTGGGGGACCAGAGGGTGGAGGGGGAGATGAAGCACAGACTAGGGGAAGGAGATACCAATCGATACTGGGGGGGAGGGAGGGGTCACCTCATGGGCCTTGAAGGCCTTCCTGTCCGTGAAGTGCAGCTCATTCCACACAACCTCCACACCTTCCTCTGTGTCCATGGCTAGGAAAGTGCTCTGGATCCCTGGCATGTTGCCCTGGTTGACCTGGAAAGGGAGTGGGAGCATTCATGGTACCAGAAGCCAGGAGTGTATAAGGCAGGGGCTTGGCAGGTTAGGGGCTCAAGCTGGGCACACAGTGAGGTGTGGTTATGAAGAGGGCCAGTCAAGTCAGGGATCAGGGCCAAGAGGAGGGGAGTTGGACAAGTAGCGCAAAGACACAGGCCCATGCCAGCCCCACCCCCCCCTTCCCTTCCCTGGCCCCCTTGGGTCACACAAAGGCTCCTCTCATCTCTAGCCCAGACTCAGAAGGGAAGGGGAGGGGAAAGGAGGGAACAGAGCAGTCGCCTGATCCAAAAGGGAAAGCTGAAGTAAGTAAGGGACAGGGGCCCATTTGGTCCCCTAAGATACTGTCTAGATATAAGACCCTGCCTTTTACCTAGAGTGCCCTCATAAAGGTGGCTTCCCCTGGGGCCTCAAGTTGTACCCATCTTCCCTTCACCTGCCCCCTAAACCACCAGCTTCCCTAGAACCCAGGAACTTGGATAACAGCAGGAGAGGAGGATTAATCAAACTAGGAATGTCTGCTGTATATATGCCTCCCGATCCCCCAGCCTGTGACGGATCCGGACCCACCTCCACCCCCCACCCCATGGTATCATGGCCCTTCCTCTCTGAATACACTGCACGGCATCGCGGAATACTTTTCTGTCTGGCCCTTTTTTCCTCCCTTCACTGGGAGATGTCTGTCCCATCTCTCTCCCTTTGCTCTAAAGGGAGTGAAGCAAAAAGAAGGGGCCTTACTGAGATTCATCACCCTAACCCACTGTGGTACTGAGCAATTCCTCCTTGTACACCCCGAAAAAACTGTGTCTGCACCTCTCTCCCCGCACTCGATTAGGATAATGTCTGTCTGCCTGTCTTTCCTCTCTCCCCGTTCTAAAAGGTGTGAGGCAAAAAGTAGGGGCCCCGCAGAGCTCAGGGATGGGAGGTGGGGCAAGTAGGAGCTGGTATGGGACTGAGGGATCAAGTCCTGGGCACTGAGCCAAAGCAGGCAGAAGCCTACCTCCCCATCCATCCGAGCCCCTCAGGGCCCCACCCTGCAGCCCCTCAGAGTAGGTTTCTGCTGCTGTTCCCCTCCCATCAGATAATACTTTGAACCCCCGCCCCAAAGGCACAGCAAACAGCAGCTACCTTCTCTCCTACTCTTGGACCCCGCCCTCAGTGCCCCAACTAACCCTGGTTCCTATTGACCCCTATCCATAAGCCGGCAGCCCCGGGAGAGCCCTGACCCCTCCCTCCCAGCCCCTCGAGTCCCACAATTTGCTTTTCACTGAGGGCTCTATGATCCCGCCCACGAACCCCTCGGGTCCTAGAATCTCCTCGTAGCCACAGCTCCCCTTCCTCAGCCCGAGGCTCACGTGTCCCCAGGGTCCTAGCGTCTTCCTTTTCCCGGAGCTCCTAGTCCACAGCTCAGGGCCCACGAGTGCCCCTGGGTCCTAGCGACCCCCCGAACTCCCCTCCCCCCCCCCCCGCCCTACACACACACACTTCAGGCAGCCCCCTTCTTAAGACTCCAAGTCCCCTTAGTACTAGCGCTCGCGCCCACCCTGGGCCAGGTCCTACTCAGTCTCCGCCGCGCGGCCGCTCCCAGCCCGGGGGGCCCGGGCCCCACCTGCTCCCGGCGCTTCTGCCAGCGGCCGCACGGACTCTCTTCCAGGATCTCACTCTCGTCCTCGCTCTCGTCCTCCCGCTCCCGGCCCCGCCGCGCCGGCTCCGGGGCCGCCATGGCTGCGGCCGCCCGGGGAGCGGTGCGGGGCCGGGGGCCGGGGCCGGGGCTGGGGCCGGCGCGGGCCAGGCCGGAGGCTCGGAGGGCTCTGCTAGCTCAGGGTCACGGTCACGGCCACGGCCACGGCCCCGCCCCTCCCTCTCCTGGATCTCCTCTGGGCTCTTCTTGCTGCGCTTCGGCCGCAGCTGCAGCGGGGCGGAGGCGGGAGCCTGGGAGCGGCCGCGGAGCCCCTCCCTCCTGGTCCCGCCCCGCGGGGTCCGCCTAGGGCTGGCTGGGCCACTTCGTCCCGCCCCCGTCGCGGTCCGGGAGTCCCTCCCATTGGCCAGCCCCTAGCCCGCGGCCCCACCCTTGTGTCTGAGTGTGCCCTAGTGAGTGTCTCTGTTCCTGGCGGGCGTGGGCATCTATTGAACACACACACACACACACATACACACACACATACACACACACACACACACACACACACGCACACCCACTTTGCACGGGCTTTTTCTGAAACATAACAGGAATTCTTCCTAAATGTCAGTGCCCCCACCCATTACCTTGTTTACATGTCTCCCCCAGCAGAATGTAAACTGCCTGAAGGCAGGGACTGTTTCAGTCATATCTTTGTATTCCCGGTGTGTACCACAGGCCTTGGCACATAGCACGTGATTAATACTTATTGATGGATTGATGAGGAAACTAAGGCCAAAAGGGGCAAAGTGACTTGTCCAAGGTCTCACAGCAATAAGTGGCAGGCAGAATTAGAGTTTGAATCCACATCTTCGGATTCCAAATTGAGTGCTCTTTCCAATATAAGATAGCAGAAGATCATTTAGCGACAGGGCACCTCTGAAACCAAGTTAACAAACCATCTATTAATAACAATAGTAGCTAACATATAGCACTTTAAGGTTGGTTTGCAAAGCACTTTACAAATATCCCATTTTATCCTCACAACAACCTTCAGTTGTAGGTGCTTTATAGCACTTTCCAAGATACATGTTTCTATTGCTGTCGTTGTTCATTCTCGTCAGACTGCATGACCCCACCTGGGGTTCTCTTGGCAAAGATACTGGAGTGTTTTTGCCATTTCCTTCTCCAACTCATTTTACGGCAGAGGAAACTGAGGCAAATAGGTTAAGTGACTTGCCCAGAGTCACACAACTAGTGTCTGAGACCAGATTTGAACTCAAGAAGATGAATCTTCCTGAATCCAGGGCTGGCATTCTATCTACTACACCACCAAGCTGCCCCATTTGTTATTATTATGCCTACTTTACAAAAGAAGAAACTGAGGCAGACAGAGGCTAAGTGACTTGCTCGGGCTTGTACAGCTAGTAAGTTTCCTAGGCTGATTCCGGGGCCAGAACTCTATCTACTGTACTACTTAGTTGCCTCCTACTATATGTCCCAGGGATACAAATGTAGCAGGAGTGATCAGAGAAACCCTGATGAATTTAGTTCTTGCCCTCAAGAAACTTATAGGGGAGTGAGGATATGATGTGCACAAATAAGGAACGATACAAGGTAGAATATGATAGGAACTCCCGCCTCCAAAAAAGAAAGAAAAATTTGAGGATAGAAAGAAAATTTTCAGCTGGGGGACATTGTCACCCACGTTCTGTCCTCAAATTTTTCTTCTTTTTTTCCCCCTAAATAGTTTCCTCCCTACTCTCAACTGTACATTTTCAGTACATTGTATATCCACAAGTGACCATAGGAAGTGTGGCTGTAGCCTTGTGGGGCTGTCTCCCCCGGCTCCTATATCTTCCTGGTATAGAAAGAGGTTAGAACTGGGCTGTGCTACACCCTCCCTCAACAGAATTTTAAGCTCAATGGGGAAGGGTAACCTAGTAATCTAATCACATGGAGAGGGGTTGGTTAGATACCTTCAAAGTAAAAGGGGTTGCTTCTGTAACTGCTGATAGTTCAGGAAATTTTCCTAAATGCAGAAGTAACAGCAGATGAGAAACCATGTGGAAGCATCTACCTCCCCAGCTTGGTCTAGCGGTTGAAATGTAAAATTTTTATTAACAGAATATATTTCAAAATTTATCACAAGTCAGATCATCTCCAAATATAGCTCATGCTTCATTTCTCATTAATATCCTTATGTCTTTTCCCACTTAGAACCAAGAGAATAAGACATTCCAATTATAGTCCAGAATACCTTTATGACAAGAAATCCTAATTTAAAAAGACATAGTACTTCAACTTTTAACTGCCACCTGCCACTCAGGTAAAGGGTCAGTCACTTCCATTCCCAGAACCAACAACAACCCCTGTAATAGATAAGTTCACAACTTCATTTTCCCTAAACTCTGCCAGAAGCCTTTGGTGGGATAAATGACTTTACTGTAGCCCAAGTGGCTCCTAAGATACTTCCTCAGAGGATCTAAGGCATTAAGGTGAGTAGCTGTCTTCTCCCCAGGATAGCTGTTTTCTGGTTTCCACCCTGCAATCTTTGCTCAGCACTGGGGTCATACCATCTCTGCCTTGCTTCCCCAGCCTGGCATTAGAGGTCTCTGCTATCTATGTTTCCAGAGGAGGATTATGACTCCGACATAGTGAAGGAGAGGGAGAGATGGAGTACCCTACCCCACCACAAGGTGAACACACCCTCTCTATGTGACTTCTTTCACGTATGTTGCCACCTGGCTGCCTGATGGGACTTTTCCTCTCTGGCCTAATGTCCAAAAAGCAGCTCAGGTCCTTGGGCTTTTAACTGCTGTGACTGGCATGATAATTAACAACAATATTCTTGAAACTTCAGTTCCTGACTTTAGCAGTTCCCATCTCCTTAATGCAACAATCTGGGTACAGACCAAGAAATTGTCCACCTGACTAGTCATTGGCTATAGAAGACCACTGGTTCATAGCTGAAAGGAACCATAGAGACCTAGTTGTAATGGGAGGTGAACATCTGATCAGTTTGATGAGTTTCCCCAACCAACTTGATGGGATCATGTGTTGTGGACCTATGTTGTAAGGGAGCACTTTCCATGAAAGTGCCTACTCCCTATGTGACCTTGGGTGAGTCACTAAATCTCCCTGGGCCTCCCTTCCTTACCTGTAAAATGAGGAAGTGGGACTAGATGGCCTACGAAGCCCATTCCAGCTATAGATCTGTGATCCTTTTGTGCCCTAACCTCTTGCTGAGAGGACATGGGCAACCCCTCTGAGGATTCTCCAGTGACTGGGGTTGCTTCTTGTTGACCCTCAGGAAGATGGAATTTTGTCAGAGGAACTGCCTTCTCTTCTCATACTACAGGTAACAACCTCATATGGGGTCACCGAAGGGGTCACAAGTGGAAAAAGTTTCAGAAGCCCCAGATAAGGTAGTAATAAATCATCTCTTTTAAAAATAATTTAGTTTTTGTTCCATTTTGAGCTCCAAGCTATCTCTCCCTTCCTCCCTTTCAACTCCCCACAAGAAAGGCCAACATTTCACACACACACACACACACACACACACACACACACACACACACACACACATATATATATATATATATGTGAAACCATACAATACTTTCTTTCTCTTGAGGTGGATATCATCTTCCTTCATAGGTCCTTTGTGGCTGATTTGAATATTCATCTTGCTCAGAATAGCTTAGTCATTCACAGTTACTCTTCAAACAATATTGCTACTTTGGTATACGACATTCTCTTGGTTCTGTTCATTTCACTCTTCATTATTTCATGCAAATCTTCCCATGTTTTTCTAAAATTAACCTACTCCTCATTTCTTACAATGTAATAGTATTCCATCACATACCACAACTTATTCAGCCATTTCCCAGTTGATGGGCATCCCTCCAAATTCCAATTCCACCACAAAGAGAGCTGTTATAACTATTTTAGAACATGTAGGTCCTTTTCCTTTTTTCCTGGTCATCTTGGGAAACAGATCTAATAGTGGTATTGCTGGGTCAAAGGATGTATACATTGTTTTGCAACTCTTTGGGCATAATTCCAGATTGCTCTCTAAAACAGTTGGATAAGTTCACAGTTCCATCAACAATGTATTAGTATCTCAATTTTTCTCCATCCCCTCCAAAATTTGTCATTTTCCCCTTTTATCATTTTAGCCATTCTGATAGGTGTGAGATGGTATCTCAAACTTGTTTTAATTTGCATTTTTTCTAATCAATAATGACAAAACATTTTTTCATATGACTACACGTAGTTTTGATTTCTTCTTTCAAAAACTGCCTGTTCATATCCCTTGACCATTTATCAATTGGGAAATGACTCTTATTCTTATAAATTTGAAAAAGTTTTCTATATATTTAAGATATGAGGACCTTATCTGGGAAATTATCTATAAAACTTTTCCCTGGTTTTTTTTTTTTTGCTTTCTTTCTAATCTTGGCTACATTGGCTTTATTCGTACAAACACTTTTTAATTTAATGTAATCAAAATTATCCATTTTGCATCCCACAATGCTCTTTATCTCTTGTTTTTTTGTAAGTTCTTCTCCTATCCATACATGTGATAGGTGATATGTTCTACCTTCTTCTCATTTATTTATGATATTTCTCTTTATGTCTAGGTCATATGTTCATTTTGACTTTATCTTGTTAAATGGTGTAAGATACTGGTCTATACCTAGTTTCTGCCAGATTTCTTCCTAGTTTTCCCAGCAATTTTTTTTCACCATGTGAATTCTTATCCCAAAATCTTAAATCTTTACATTTATCAAACACAAGGTTACTATAATAACTTACCACTGTGTATTGTATATCTATCCTATTCTACTGATCCACCTTATTATTTCTTAGCTGGTACCAGCTAGTTTTGATAATTACCACCTTATAATACAGTTTAAAATCTGGTACTGCTAGACCTCCTTCCTTTACATTTTTTTCATTAATTTCTTTTATATTCTTGACCTCTTATTTTTCCAAATAAATTTCATCATTTTTTCTAGCTCAATAAAAAAATTTGGAGGAGGTTAATTGTATTGGAATGGCATTGAATAAGCAGATTGAGTTTAGTTAGAAATGTCATTTTTATTATATTGGCATGGCCCACCTATGAATGATTGATATTCCTCTAATTATTTTCTGACTTTATTTGAATAAAAGTGCTTTATAATTATGTTCATATAGTTCCTGAGTTTGTCTTGGCAGGGATACTCCTAGGTATTTTGTATTGTCTATGGTTATTTTAAATGAAATATCTCTTACTATCTCTTCTTGAAGGGTTTTATTTGTAATATATAGAAATACTAATGATTTATGTGGGTTTATGTTATATCCTGCTACTTTGCTAAAATTAATTATTTCAATTAACTTTTTAGTTGAATCTCTAAGATTTTCCAGGTGTACCATAACATCATCTGCAAAAAGAGATAGCTTTATTACCTCACTGCCCATTCTGACTCCTTCAACTTCTTTTTCTTCTCTTATTGCTATTGCTAGCATTTCTAGTACAATATTGAATAATATCGGTGATAATGGGCATCCTTGTTTCATTCCTGATCTTATCAGGAAGACTTCAAGCTTATCTGTCTTATATATAAAGTTTGCTGATGCTTTGAGGTAGATGCTTATTATCATTTTAAGGAAGAATAGATTTATACCTAGGTTTTTAAGTGTTTTTAATAGGAATGAATTCTGTATTTTGTCAAAAGTTTTTTCTGCATTTATTGATATAATCATGCAATTATTATTACTTTTGTTATTGTTACAATCAATTGTGTTAATAGATTTCCTCATATTGAACCAACCCTGCATTCTTGGCATCAATCTCACTTGGTCACAATGGAAGCATATGGATATATTGCTATAGTCTCCTAGCTAGTATTTTATTTAGGATTTTTGTATCAATATTCATTAACGAAATTGGTTTATAATTTTCTTTCTCTGCTTTCACTGTTCCTGATTTAGTTATCAGCATCATATTTGTTTCATCAAAGGAGTTTGGTGGGAGTCCTTTGTCTATTATTCCAACTAATTTATTTAATATTGAATTAGCTGATTTTAAATGTTTGGTAGAATTCTCTTGTAAATACATCTGGCCGTGATGTTTTTTTTTTCCCCTTAAGAAGCTCATTTATGGCTAGTTTAATTTCTTTTTCTAAAACAGGTTTCCTTATACAAGGAAGCAAAAAAAAAAAAAAAAAAAGGACAGCTCCCAACACAACACTTAGTGTTTATCATCTAGGCTTTCTTGAGTTGAAAACTTATCGTTATATACTTTGAATCCTCTCTTATGTTCTGCTATGCATATGACATGCTTTCCCCCCCCCCCTTTTCTTTGTATTTGAATTCCAGTATTTAAGTTTATAACTTTTTTTTCTTTGCTCTATTCTGTATTTGTGTTCTGGCGTTTCAGTCTGAAATTTTAAAAAAAGAAAATGAATAGATAGAAAAAATAAAATAGGTTTATTTAAATATCCTATTTCCTCTTCTGTTAATCTGGAAGTTTATACTTTTGCAAGTATTCTTCTGTTTCACTTAAATTGTTAAATTTATTGGCATATAATTGGGCAAAATAAATCCTAATAATTTCTTTAATTTCATTTTCATTAGTGATGTATTCACAACTTTTCATTTTTTGATACTAGTGATTTGGTTTTCTTCTCTCTCCTTTTAAATCATATTAGCCAATGGTTTATCTATTTTATTGTTTTTTTTTTTTCATAAAAACCAACTCTTAGTTTTATTTATTAATTCCATGGGGTTTTTTATACTCAATTTTATTAGTCTTATTCTTAATTTTTAGGATGTCCAATTTGGTGTTTAATTAGGGATTCTACATTTTTTCTAGTTTATTTAAATTGTATACCCAGTGTGTTGATCTGCTCTTTTTTATTGATGTAAACATTTAGAGATATACATTTTCCTGATTACTGTTTTTTGCTGCTTCCCATAAATTTTGGTATGTTGTCTTGTTATCATTCTTTTTAACAAAATTATTGTTTCTATGGCTTGTCTTTTAATTCATTCATTCTCTAAGATTAGGCTATTTGGTCTCTAATATCTGATCTGTGTTTCCATAGTCCTTTCTTAAATGTCATTTTTATTACATTATGATCTGAAAAGGATGCATTTAATATTTCAATTTTTCTGCACTTAACTATAAAGTTTTTATGTCCTAATATATAATCAGTTTTTATAAAGATGCCATGTACTGCTGAGAAACAGGCATATTCGTTCCTATTCTCATTTAATTCTCTCCAGATGTCTATCATATTTAACTTATCTAAGATTCTATTCATCTCCTTGACTACTTTCTTATTTATTTTTTGGTTAAATTTATCTGAGAAGGGAAGGTTGAAGTCCCCCAATGCTGTAGTTTTGCTATCTGTTTCCACCTGTAATTTATTTACTTTTTCCTTTAAAAATTTGGATGATATAGTATTTGGTGCATATGTTTAGTATTGATATCACTTCATTATCTATGTACTTTTTAACATAATGTAGTTTCTCTCCTTATCTCTTTTAATTAAATCTATTTTAGCTTTAACTTTGTCTGAGATCTTGATTGCTACCCTACTACTTTTATATAAGCTGAAGCGTAATAAATTCTACTCCAGCCCTTTATTTTGACTCTATGTGCATCTCCCATTTTTAAATGTGTTTCTTGTAAACAACATTGTTGGGTGCTTATTTTTGATCCATTCTGCTACTGGTTTCCAATTTGTGAATGAGTTCATCCCATTCACATTCAAGGTTATAATGACTAAGTTGTGCATTTAAGTCATTACTTTTGATCCTTTTTCTTTATTTTGACTTGGACTTCCAGAGTGCAGCAGGAGGGTGGAGTAGAGGGAGAGATGATTTATCTTTTGCATGTTCCCTCTTGCTCCCTCCAGTGGAAAATAGACATTTTCAGGAGACATACAGGGAAAGCAACCTAGGCTAGCCTAGGTGAGTTTGAGAGGGGAGTTACTGCCCCTCCAGGCCTGGTTGCCTTATCCTGCCTTTCTGTTTCCTTTTCCAAGCCCAGGTCCAAGACTCAAGCCTAAAGATAAATGTTTCCAACCTTGGGGATTACCTTATGGGCAATTTCAGTTTCCAAAGTTGAGTACAAATCTCCTAGAGGTAGGACAACCAGTAGCGTCTGGTAAATGTTTAATAATTGGTTCTCTGGGTGGGGTGGGGTGGGGAGGGAGAATGTAGCATGACATATTTTTAAGTTTAATCTGTATTATTAGCATTTTCTCTGTCATTTTCTTAAGTCTGGGGACCCTGTGACCTCAAGACCACATGTGGCCTTCTAGGTCCTCAAGTGCAGCCCTTTGACTGAATCCAAACTTCTCAGAACAAATCCCCTTAATAAAAGGATTTGCTCTATAAAATTTGGACTCAGTCAAAAGGCCATACCCAAGGACCTAGAAGGCCACATGTGGCCTCAAGTCCCACAGGTTCCTCAACCCTGGTAGGTAATCAACAAAACAACCAAGCTCTGAGTTGTAGCATTAACTCATTATACTCAAGCTGGCTCCCCCACACCCTTGGAACAGCTGACTTTTCAGAAAAGTAGGAGGGAGTCCTCCAAAGAGGATGGGAAACTAGCTAAGGTCTCAGAGATCTTGGCCTTGCCTCCCATTATTGTGGGATGCTTGGACTCTGCAGGTAAGAGATGACTGTGAATGGGAAATATTTGTAGCAGACACCATAGTAGTCCTATAGTACAGCATGCCTAGAATGTCTTTTTCTTCAGCCTAGTCTGTAATCTCTAAGCATTGATTTAATGTCTATTTGTGTTTGTCTATGTTATTTGATGCTGCTAATATATTACATCAGCATTAATTTGTATAGCACATATAGGGTCTGAGCTCATTTTCCTAACCCTCATTCCAACACCAAAACCTCATTCCCTTGTTAATTTTCTCTTGGGTTCAAAGGCAATCCAGAGGTTATACTCTGGAATGTATGTGAAGTTACCTATATGAGAATCTCTCTGTCTCTGTCTCTGTTTGGTTCTTAGAGAAAGACTAATACTCTCTAAAAGATCTAAGAGCATTGTAGGGTTTCTGTCTACAGCTCATGTTTCTATAGCTTATGAGCCCCCATCTAACATATTTCTTCTAGTATCATTATCAGTTAATATTTCCCTAATATCATCTAACCAGTAACTATTGCCCTAATATCATTCAATATCATTTCTTCAATATCAATTAACCAACTAATACCAATTAGTTTTTACAAAGGGATATTTACTGAAAAGATAAAGCAAGACCTGAAGTACAAAAACATCTGCCTAAACCGAGGTATACTCCCTCCTCTATTCACCCACCCACTTGGGCCCTGGGAGAGTGGGCTCAAACTTAGAGGGCTGCTACAAAGCATTCTACTCACTTCTGAATGTGGCATACCTGGTGGATGAGTAACTCTTTTGTAGGAAAGCAGAAATGTGGTATCTCCACTGCCAGATCAATTCATAGCTGGGCTAGATCAATCACGTCACTACTTGGAGCTTGCTCCTCACCAGACTTGGCTGCTGTGGCTGCCAACAGCTTCTTCTATGAATTCTAGCTTCTGAAGCTTTGGGAGTTATTCTGACTATTTGAAGTTCATAAGGTCATAATCTGGTCAATTTTATCCTCAGTACTCATTTACCTCAAATCAGGAAAGAATTGGAATAGCTGAGGTAGAAGAAGTGTAGGTGCCTTGCATTCATAGCCATGTGGCATCCCACATGTGGAAAGTAGGCAGTTTGTGCTACCTCTTCCCTAACTTGGAGCTTTCTAGCAGTTCTTGTTTTGCTTTCTACCAGCGCATACAGAAAACTTTCATCCATTCAAGCCCTTTGTATGTACATTCTGTTCCTGCACAGCAGCAAATTAAAAGGGTTTTTTGTCAAGACAGTATGCTGACAGAAAATGGAGAATGCATACATTTGAACTGGCAAAAGGCCTCTCCCTCATACATTTCCAGAAACAGGCTCTCTAAGCCTCCATGTAAGTTGATATCAGGTGGAGCATATTGTACACACTCTAAGGACTGGACCTCTATTGCCCAGTCCCCAATTATATTTGAATATCCTATAAATTTGAGCATTCAAGATTGGAATGGGATGTCAGTTCATGGAGGAAAAAAATGGGGGTTCAGAAAGAGGAAAGGAGGGGAGGGAGAAAGGAAGAGAGAGAGAGATAGAGATAGAGACAGAGACAAAGAGATTCTCAGATGGGTAATTTCACATATATTCCAGATTATAGTCTCTAGATTGCCTTTGAACCCAAGAGAAATTTAACAAGGTGACGTTTTGGGTGTAAACTTGGTGGGGGTAGTGATCTCACTAGGAGATCAAGGTGATAGGGGAGAGTATGCTTCTGGTTTTGAATGTTTTTGTACTTTGGTCCTTGCTATACCATCATCTCTTTGTAAAAATTACATGTTATTAAAATACTGATATCATTTAAAGAAACAATAATTAGTGCTACTTGGTTAAATGATAATAACTGGAGATAGATTATGGGGGGAACACACTGGATGGGGGCTCATGATTTTCAGTTAAAAAACCACAAACAACCCCTAAGGGTTACCCCTAGACCCTGAGAGCTGAAATAGCTAGCCAAACTCTGGGGATCTAACTCATCAGTCTAGTGGGGGGTTAGGAGAGTGACCCCAGAGCCTACGTACTACAAGAGTATTAAAATAGATTGTCATCAAAGTCCCTTTTATTTTTTAGTGGAAAGAAAATTGGATTTGGAGTAAGAGGAATTGGGTTTGAATCTTGCCTCTCTCACTCACTACCTCTGTAATTTTGGGCAACTCACAACCTCTTTCTGCTTTAGTTTTCTCATTTGTAAAATAAGGAGGTTGGACTATAAGACTTCTAAATTTACTTCCTATCCTAAATCTTGGATCCTGGGACTCTATGTTATTTTTCAACCCCATGTCCCCAGGGTAGCTAATCACAGAGTCCTGTATATAGTGGGTGTTTAATGCTGCTGAATTGAGTTAAATGATATTGAATTCTCAAAAGAAGCCCCTCCAAAGTCCAGTTGTATCTGTATCTTCTTTGCATATCCCACAGCACCCAGGATTTCAGCCTTGGTTAGGTGGAGAGGAGTGCTCAGTCTCCCGGGAAAAGGGAAAATGCAACATAGAAGCAATCTAATCTTCTTAGGAGATGAGATACGTCTGGCTTCAAGCCTCCAGACCTCAAAGACATGTCCTCAGCCACCTGTGGGTACTAGCTGTTTGTACTCCCAGAGGACAGAGGACCTTCCTAGTGGAAGTCACAGAGGCCCAAGATGAATAAGGAATTCAGGCAGGTGCAGAAGAGCTAAAGGGCTCCCTCCCTCTCTCATACTGGGGAGGAACTAGGGAAGGGAGAAACCAGGCTGAGCTCCCCTCATAATCTAACAAGCACAAGGGAAGTCTTAATGAAAGACTTTGTCAGACTCCACCCCTTTTTTGTAACCACATGCTAACTAGTGCCTTCCTTCTGTTGATTATCTCCCATTTATCCTATCCGTATCTTGTTTGTACAGAATTGTTTGTGGATTATCTCTCTCATTTGACTGGGTGCTCACCAGAGAGCAGGGAGTATCTTTGTCTTTCTTTGTATCCCCAGTGCTGGGCACAATGACTAGCACATAATAGGTGCAATACATGCTTATTGATTGTGTGACCTTGGACAAGCTGCTCAACCTCTATGAACATGAGGGTCCTATGTAAAATCAGCTGAATGCTTAAATTACCTACCTTACAGGTATTCTTCACCTTTTTTTGTGTTATTGACCCCTTTCGCAGCCTGACGACACCAAAGGACTTGATTTCAAGATAGTAATAATTGGTAGCATTTATATAGCACCTTCAGGTTTACGATGAATTTTACATATGTCATTTGGTCCTCACAACAACCAAGTCAGGTAGCCGCTATTATTATCTCTACTTTATGGATGAAGAAACTGAGTCAAGCAGAGGTTAAATGATTTGTTCCAAATCACACAGTTAGTAAGTGTCTGAGGTAGGGATTTGAACTCAGGTCTTTTTAACTCCAGAAGTTCGGCACTCTATCCACTTTGCCACCTTAAATGCACAAAATAAAATAAAGCATATAGAATTACAAAAGGAAATCAAAATCCATGGACCCCAGGTTAAGGACCCTACTTTAAAACAATCTAGAAATAGGAATAATGATGATTATAATAACAATAATAATTATTTTTGTTACTACAATTCGACATTCGGAGAGAACCAATGCAGTGGGAGAATGAGAAAGGGAACAGAAGAAGGACAACAGGAGGGTTGAGGTTCCCCTTGTCTCCCAAGAGTCGTAAGCAAGGGCAGGCACACAGAGTGGTAAGTACAAGGCTGGGGCGGGAGGCTCAGGCTGTGTTCTGTGCCCCTCCTGACCAGGGACAGACCTCCTAGACAAGTTTGGCCGGGAGAAGGGGAAGGATGACGATGGTTCCTGGTGGTGCTGGGGCAGATGTGGGGAGGTTCAGTCTTAGATGAGAAGGAAATGGAGAAAGATGAAACCAAAGGAGAAGGGTACAGAGAAAGGGAGGGAGGAAGCCCTTCCCTCCTTCTTATCTACCTTCCCATAAATCAAGCTTTTCCTGACTCGTGTGATGGGGAGGTGGGGAGGCTAGAGCACAAGGTGAGAGGGTTATTAGGGCTTTAATACTGAAAGCTAACACTGAGGCTAAGTCAAAGCAGGGACTGGGGCCTCTAAGATTAGAGGGAAACCAGGGCATAGCTCCAGGTAGGCACCAGGGGGCAGCCTGGCCTCACTCAGTCCGTGTCTCCTTCCAGGTTACCCCCCACCCCCACTCCACTTCTCCCATATTATCCAATGGACTCCAATAACCTCCTAGGTCCTCCTATTTCTTGTTCCCACAGCCCCTCCCCCAATACCCACTCTTCTTCACACAAGACAGAGGATACATGAAGTGTGCAGTTACCACATACCCCAACCTTCATAGGTAATATCTCCCCCGACTTTCATCACCTCCCCACCTGTGTGGGTGACTCCACCACCAAAAAGTTCCCTCCCTCCCAGCACCCTTTCTACCCAAGGCCAGTAACCCCTCCTTCCTTCACATACACTTATCCCCAGCACACTCTCCTCCTTCTCACCCTTACCAAAGTATACCCATCCCCCTCGTGCTTACTTTTTCCCATGCTCTTCAGCCCTCAAGTACAAGCCTCCACATCTCCATGAATACATTCACACATACATACACACATAACCAGCCTCCCATAAACTCTCCCTCCTACTATCTCACGGGTTTATTCCTACCCCCTCCTCCCTCTCTCACCTTTACCCCACTTCCCAGTGCTCTATCCTTTCTTGTCTCCCTCTGCCTCAGTGTCCTGACCCTTCTTCCTTTTCCTCTCCCCCTCCCCTCTGTGCCACGTCCCTCCTCCCTTTTTCCTTTCTCAATCCCCTCTATGGCCTGTGCCTCCTCCTTCTCCCCCCTTCTCCCTCTATTCCCCCATCTTCCCCCTACCTGCCACCCCCATCCAGTGACAGGGGTGGGGAGTGGAGGGTAGAATGGCTGGAGGTTGTGGTGAGGAAAAAAAAAGAAGAGGTTCAGGACTCTCTGACTTCCCTGACTTCCTTTAAGTCTCAGCTAAAATCTCAAATGCAAGAAGCCTTTTCTGGTCCCCCTCAATGTAGTACTTTCCCTCTGAGAGTACCCCCAATTTATCCTTTACACATTTTGTGTAGGCATAGTTGTTTGCATGTTGTCTCCCCCATTAGATTGTAAGTTCCTTGAGAGCAGGGATTGTTTTTCCTTGAGTTGTATCTTAAGCTTACCACAGAGCCTGTCGAGTATTCATCAATGTTTGTTGATTTGACTTGATTCAAGTCAAAACTCCTCCTCCCATTTCTTACAGTGTGATTAAGGGTGGGAAATAGCATGAGGTGGTCCAGGGATAACAGACAATGAAGAATTGGGGGGGCGGGGTGGGGCGGGGAACAACACAAGGAAAGGACAGTTGAAAGGATTACTGGGACGGGAGACGCCTTAGGCAAAAGCCAGTGACTTGGTTTAGGGGCTTTAGGGTCCAGGTCGCAAAGACGTGGTCTTTTCCTTTTAGGGGTCCAGTGCAAATCCCATCCCCATCACAGGGATGCACTATCATGGGCTGTGAGGGAGTTGTGAAGTTCACAGTGTTGGAAGGAGGAAAGAGCAGGTAGAGGATGGTGTGTGAATGCAATGGGGAAGATTAGGAGTTTGAAAGAGATGGAGGAGAAGAGTGTGGGGACATGGGGTTAGAGATGAATGTACAACGAATATCAAGAGGGTGACAGAAACTGAGACAAGAGTCCTTAACCTTTTTTGTATCATGGACCCCTTTGGCAATCTGGGGAAGTTTACGGACCCCTTCTTAGAATAATCTTTTTAAATGCATAATATAAAATACATAAGATTACATAGGAGACCAATTATGCTGAAAATATTACAAAAATATTTTTAAAAAACAAGTTCACAACCCCCTTATCAAGGGTATGAGGGGGATTAGGAAACATGGGGTGTGAGGGGGCTGTTGGAACAGAGTCTGAAGGGGAAGAAGGGATATGGAGTATGAGGGGGATGTGGGGACAGAGGGTGTCAGAAATTCTTCTCCGTTTCCTTTTTCAGGTCTTCATGCTCTTCACCCACTGCAATACTCCTGGGTCTTTAAAGATTAGATTACAAAGAGCTTTTTTTCTCATTAGATTCTCCTCTGGCTTCTTGTCCTTTCCTGAGCTCTCCTTGTTCCATGGTGATGACCCTGAGGTTTCAGAGACTGTGACAGGGATGGACAGTGTGTCCTAGGGCTCTGTGGGTGGAGGCTCATCACTGGCCACTGGGATGGATTTTTTTCCCCAGTATCCTCAGCTCATTTAGACTTCTAAGGTTGTATGTGTGACTACAGTAGTAGGAGGGCTTGCCGGGTAGAAATCTTCAGCATTGAAGGACATAGGGGGTGAGGGAGGGCAGGTGGGCGTGGATCTAAGTCCCTACTGTAGTGGCTAGGAAACTGAGACACATACAAGCCACTTGTGAAATGTCCAAGGCCACACAAGGGAGTCAGTGGTAAAGCTGAGATAGGAAGTATATGGGAGCGCTTTCTCTTTCATTGGCCTTCCTAGGCAGGAGGGCCTTCACCCCACAGCTCTTTGCTTTGGAAGTGATCAGAGACTTGAGCATCCAAATCATCCTTCTCAGTTTCTCCCAGAGCACTAGGGCTCTGCCCTACTTAGGCTGACCTTCCTTCATTTGGGGTGGACACAAACCACAAATCCTCCCCTACTATCTCTTAAGCCAAGCCCTCCTTAGCCTGTTTTACCCTCCCCAGACCCCTGGAATCAGGCCAGGTCTAGCTGAGGCTTCCTCAAGGAAAGGAGACACCAAGGAATGTGGTGCAGAGGAGGGAGGAGGGAGCCAGTCTGGGCAGGTAAGAACGGGCCCAACAGTGCTGGAGTTGGGGGGGGGGGCAGGGTAGAGATGAGAAAGGCATGGGGAAAGGTCTACTCTATCCAGAACTTTCCTTTCCCATCCTCCAGGGCCTAAAGAGCTCCTCCCTAAGACAAATGGAAGCCATACTAGAAGGGGTGTCCCTCAGGCTTCTGGTCAGATTCTTTTGTCCTCCTCTCCTTTCTCTCCCTCCCAGTCCCAGAACCGTTTCAATGAAGCAATCCTGTCCCTCAGTCCTCTTCTCTTCCTCTCCTCTCCCCTCTGATTTAATTCTGAGGGTCAGCCATGAGCTAGAGGACTTGGGTTGGGGGTGAAGCAGCTACTTGCCTGGGGCGGAACTAAATTCCTGAGTCAGCCCTTCCTTCTCTTGAACCCCACACAAACTGACACCACCAGATAACACCACTGAGCTCCCCAGGGCCCCTATTTTGTGGCTGAGTCGCTGCAGATGTAACCTGGGTATGGCCCAACTTTGGCCTGCCTGGATAGGTCCAGAAAACTATCTGCCAGAGGAACTGACTAGTCTGGGCAAGAGGCTGAACCATTGGCATAGAACTATCTGACAACAGTTCAACAAATATTGATCAAATGCCTACTATGTGCCAGGCATCTATTGATTTGAATTGACTCAGTGCTATAAGTATTCATTGAGTGCCTATTGCTTGAGTAGTCAGGTGGCACAGTGGGTAGAGCACTGGGCTTAGAGTCAGGAGGACCTGAGGTCAAATCTGGCCTCAGACACTTACTGCCTGTGTGACCCTAGACAAGTCACTTAACCCTCCAACCTTCTTTGCCTTAGTTTCCTCATCTGTAAAATGAGTTAGAGAAAGAAATGGCAAGCCACTCTAGTATCTTTGCCACAATCAACTCTCTTCAGTACAACATAGGTTAAGTTTAATCTAATTTAGTCCAACAAGTATTTAGTGAATATTTACTATGTACAAGTATAGCCAGAGTGGCCTTTGTTTTCTTTGAGTGACTCAGCTTACCTCATTGAGCCTCGCTGGGCTATACCTGGGAGCGGAGAACTTCCTGTGTGACCTCTTACAGGGCAGGAAGTCCAGAGACTCATGGCCTGTGAGCAGAGAACTTCCTGTGTGATGAGTCATGGGGCTGGCTGAGAGGAGGTGTTTACTCCAGAGCCATGCCCTGTTGGGTGTTAACCTAGTCTGCGCTAGGGGGAGGGGCCAGCTCTGGTCATTCAGGCGGCGCTTGATGATGTCAAAAACTCTATAAGAGGGGAGAGGACAGCTTGAAGAGCCCTTTTTCTTTTCCAGTTGGAGCCAGAGACCCCTACAGCCGAAGCTGAGCCGCTGGTAGCAGAGCTGACCCATGTGGAGCCAGGAGTGCTGAGCCAGGACTGGAGGCCAGTGGGTAATCTTACCATAGAGGGGAAGCATGTACACGATTTTACCTTATACTATCTTGCTTCTCTGTGGCCTCCTGGTTACCCTTGTGAGGCGGACTTATTGGGCCTGGAAGCTTTTGATGAAAATATCAAAATGGGGATGCTGGTTTGTGGGCCGATTACTGTGGAGTGTAAATACATGCTTTAGTTCTCCTGCCTTCTGCCTAGAGAATTCCTTATATCCTGCGGTTCCGAACCTTTCAGGTACATATGAGATTCTCTTTGAAATCATGAATTCTGCCTTCCTAATAGATTTGGCGACGAGGTGGATGGGATCGCTAGGTATAAGGTCTCTATTCAGAAGCAGAAGAACTTCAGAGGAAGAGATGAATATCCCAAGGTGGGATGATCCATTTTATTCCTGCCTAGCAAAGGAATTGGCTAAAAAACCCGGACCCTGTGAAAACTGGGAACCAAGGCTACAGAGAGGAGATCCTAAGGATTTGGAAAGGTGTTTAGAAGAGGTTGGGATTCAGTCAGGGGCATCACTATCTAGGCAAAGCTGGATAGTGTTATCAGCCTACCAGCTAGTATATGAAAGATTGAGATTAAGTGAAAGAGATGGGGGCACTCCTACCCCACGGCAAGAAGGGGAATCTCAGATAGCAGGAGAACAAACTGCTGCTCAAGAACCCACTGACTCAGATGAGAACTTTTCTATTAATGTGGCTAGGAGCAACAGGAGGCCAAATAAGCCAAGAGTGCATCCCAACTCAGCCCAGACCAAGCCTGACTGCCTGTTTTGTCCTTGCCATGGTGGCAGGGGAAGCGAGTGGGGGGAAAATGAGACAATGTTAGGGGCTGAGACAGAAAACGCTACTAGGGTTCAGGACATCCCTCGCACAGAGAATGGGAGATGGTTAAATACTCAGACAAGCATTCGTCCCGTAGAAAGGAGGAGGACAGAAACCTGAGGTGGCAATTTAGTTACGAGGGAAATTCAGGAAGATTTCTCACAGCAAGAGGTCATAGATATTTTGAGTAGATTCAGCCAAAGAGTAGGAGAACCATTAATATCTTGAATGGTAAGACTCAGTGATCAAGGGGCCGGTGGAATATTAGTAGATAAGATGGACTGTACGAGATTCATAGGTATCAGCCATGATCCTCTAGTTCAGCAAGCTTTTAGGGAACATCATCAGCAAGGAGATGATGCTAGCAGGACTACTCTGTTGGCCTTAGCTGCTGCGGGATGCAATAAGAGATATACTAATAATTCTATGTGGCCCACTGAGCACAGACCCTAGTATTCACTTAAAGATTGTATCACGAGACTAAAGGAGGAGGTAATGAAGACTGCTATCATGACAGGAACTGCAGACAAATATTACAATGATCCCATAGGAATCCCTCATAGGAATTTAATAATTAGGACAGCTCCCCCTGCTTATAAACAACTAATTTTGAATCTGTTACTTGGGGAAGTAGGGAGCCATCTTACAGAGGTGATAAATAAAATTTTACAGTTACATGACTTAGGTGACTGGGGAAGGGATAGATCTCCTCGAGAGAGAAGGGTGAATAGCCAGCAAACTTGGCGCCAAAATGGAGTGACAAGGAAAGAAATGTTCACTGCTCTATTGAGAGCAGGGGTAGGTTTTGAAATGATAGATGGCATTCCAACCAATGAATTGTACAGAATATACCAAGATAAAGGACTTGATAACAGGAGAGATAGGGAAATAAGAACTGTTCCTGCAAATGCTACAGATGTTGAATCTTCATACCCAAGTGAATCACATGCTAGGGAATACTAGGAAACAGGCCAGGCCCCAGCCCAAATTAAGGAAATACGCAAGCTGGATTGCAGACCTCACATTAACTTGACCATATATTGGAAAAATGGGTCAAGTACAGTAACTAGGGCATTAATAGACACTGGGGCTGAGGCCACCCTTATCTATGGGAATCCAGACAAGTTCAGCCGTGGAACTCCTATTACCATCACAGGACTAGGAGGGACTGAAATATCAGCCAGACAAGTTAAATTGATGATGAAAATTGGACAGTTGCCCAAGAAAGAATATAGTGTGGTTATTGTGCCTATTCCTGAATACATCATTGGAATAGACATTTTGAAGGGTATGACCTTAAATTTACCTGAAGGGAAATATCAATTTGCTGTGAGGAAAATAGGCATTAATGCAGTCTTAGTGGGGAAAATCAAGACAGATCCAATCACTTTGCCCGAACCTTCTGAAGTAATTACTTTGAGGCAATATCGTGTGCCAGGTGGGCAAGATGAAATTGCCAACACTATAAGAGAATGTGTTGAAGCAGGAGTGTTAGTCCCTACAACTACTCAATGGAACAACCCTGTCTGGCCAGTCCGAAAGTCATATGGGACATGGAGGATGACAGTAGATTATAGACAGCTGAACAAAGTGACTCCTCCCTTGCATGCTGCTGTTCCAGACATGGTTACTTTAATAGAGAAAATACAAAAACAGTGTTATACGGAAAGCAAGCAAGACACGCCACAGAGTATAAGTTTTAAATGGAGAAGTTTATTAGCTGGCATCCGTTAGGGGCAATTAGATAAGCCCAAATCAAAACGGCCCTCCATAGAAATGGAAGTGTAGTTTATATAGAGAATACAGGGTACAGTGGTTAATTATCTCTTGAAATGTCATTTTGCAGACTCAGCATGCCTGTACCTTTTATGACCATTATGAAAGGAACCTCCTTAATAGATTGTAGATACAACATATCAGATAGCTGACAAAGTGTCAACTGAAATTACAAACCAGGATCCCTGTGTCCGTCTTGCCATAACTCCCACAACTAGGAAGGCTCAAGATAAGGCAGAAGTCATATAATTCAAGATAATGTCTAGGGCTGAGGCTTTCATCCTTAATGGCCATAGACAGACCAAGGGACTCTCCAGCTCAGTCTGTTGACATAAGATAGAGACATCTCTGAGCCCACTCAGTTAGACAAAGGAAGATCGTTAGGCATTAGGCTTTTCCTGGTAATTAGCTTACATTCCTTGGAAAAGTCTTGGGGGCCCAGGACACTCGCCAAATGGCAGGAACTCAGTCTGTCTTTTTTCTTATGCAAACTGGGGTTTGTAGTTAGGGGTTGGGGGCAGGGTTTTTCTAGCAATAGCTGGCAGTTCAGGTATCACATCAGGAAAAGGGAATAGAGTGTGCTAAGGTGTGGGAGAAGAAGTTGAGATGCCAACTTTGGGGACCAGAAGTGGGTCCTGCACTCAGAAAGCTCACCTGGGAAAAACAGGGAATCAGAAAACCAATCTTATTCTGGGAGAGCTCATAGTCTGAAGGAGACAGACTTGCAATCTTGGAATGAAAGTGCTAACACAGTTTATTTATTTATTTAGTCATTCAAGCTTTTAATAGATGAGTGTTGATTGATTTATTGACTAGCCAACAAACATAAAATGTGTCATAGTTAAGGACTGATAAGACTCACTTTCTCTTAATAATGCTATTGTCCTGAGGTTATGTGTGTTGATCAGAGGAGAGCTGGGATTGATAAGGGGAGGAAGGCAAGCCTCTGGTGGTGAAGGCAGTGTCCAGGATTCAGAGCACTTATTAGGAACTGTCAGCCAGCTGGGTAGGGCTAGCAGGTTGCTGGCATTGAAGAATATTTGAGTAAAGCAAAACATTGGAGCTATGATGCAGAGGGCTGATGCTGAGAGACTGAGACTTGCATGGGCGTAGATTAGGTATTTAGATCCTGGAGCAAACAGGAGGGCAGAACTCCTAAGGGGAGCAAATACAGGACACATGCAGATGCTTCCTTCAGGCCCCAGCTCCATTCTCTCTAGTGTGACTTTCCTTAGGAACCCTGAATTTGTTTCTACATGGATGGGATGGATGTCCTGGGAAAGAAGGGATTCTATTTACACACATTTCCCTAATAGGTCCCTGTCCAAGCACCACTTAATGGTTACTTTTTGGACCCTCCTGGCTCAGAGTGAATGAAAATAGTAAGTATTTCTCTTTTGGCCAGCATCCCTGGCCCTCCCACTTTAATTTTTTTTTTTTAGACTAAAGGAGCCATCCCTTGACTAATTTCTTAAACAGGCCTATTAACTGAATGGGCATTACCTCGCTCAAAATGAGACCTTGGAAATTCCTTAGCTTAAAAAGGCCAAGGCCTCCCACTGCATCTGGGTCATCTCCAGCGGGCCTGATTTATATCTTCCCACTGGAAGATATGGCTCTAGAGAAGATGGGTCTAGAGAAGAAAGTGAGGCTGGTGACTTTGCACAGCCCTCCCTGACTCAAATCCAATTCATTTGCAAGTCATGTCATCATCTTCCTGATGCCATGGTCTACTTCGAGAACAAAGGACAAACTACAACTACCCAAGAGCTTGGATCCAAATCTTATTTTGATTCTGTTTATATTGTAATAACTGTTCAAATGTATATTAGGAACTTATTGTTTACCCCAGGGGAGAGCTAGAAA
This sequence comes from Trichosurus vulpecula, assembly GCF_011100635.1. Classification (NCBI taxonomy): domain Eukaryota; kingdom Metazoa; phylum Chordata; class Mammalia; order Diprotodontia; family Phalangeridae; genus Trichosurus; species Trichosurus vulpecula. The sequence goes on from NC_050573.1 coordinate 80,879,923, forward strand.
TGTGCCAAATTCAGATATTCCTAGAGATGACTTCTGAGTGGGGGCACACAGAAAGACATACTGTTATTAGAAAGACATTCCTTTAGATTGAACATAAACCATCTACCAAGAATACTCTGGACAGACCACTGTAGTCTCCAGCTCCTTCACCATCTTGATCACCTTCCTCTGAATGGTCTCCATCTTATCAATCCACTTCCTTCCTAAAATGTGGGATCCAGAAATAAACACAACCAGGGAAGCCTATAGCAGCTCCTCTAATCAGCATGTATACCACAGGATGACAGAATTATCAGTTCTCTGTGCCATTACCCTTTTAATTCAGCCCAAGATCCCGTTAACTTTTTTTGACCATGTTGCACCATTGACACTTACTAAGCTTGCAATCCATTAAAAAGATTTTTTTTTTTTTGGAAAAAAATGATTGTAGCTCTACATTTTGCATTTGTGAAATGGATTTTTTTAACCCAAATGTAAGATGAAATTTTTTATATTAAATTTCATCTTGTTAGATTTGGTCCCATTATTTTAGCTTTTGAGGATGCTTTCGGATCCTGAGTCTGTCATTTAATGGATTTAGTAGCTCCTCCTCTTAGTTTTTCATCAACTGTCAATTTGATAAGCCCTCCACCTATGTCTTCCTCCTAGCCATCGATTAAAATGACAAAGCACAAGGCCAAGATCAAAGCCCTGGGGTACCCTGCTCAAAACTGCCTTCCAAGTTCATGTGGATTCTTTGGGTCTAGTCATTCAAAAGCTAATAAAGTCACTTGGACTGGGATGGCTGATGTTCAGTCCTATCTCACTCTTCATGACCCCATTTGGAGCTTCCTTGGCAGAGACGCTGGAGTGGTTTGCCATTTCCTTCTCCAGCTCGTTTTACAGATAAGGAAACTGAGGCAAACAGGGTTGAGTGCCCAGGGTCACGAAACTAGTAAGTGTCTGACGCAGGATTTGAAATGAAAATGCTGATTCCAAGCCCAGTACTCTGTGCACTATGGCGCCACCTAGCTGCCCCATAAAACCACTTAGCCACTATTCTGTATCTCATGGTCATGTCCTCAAGATTAGAGTATGTGTGCATGTATGTGTGTGTATATGTGTATGTGTATGTTTATACACAAATATACATGTATGTATACACATACATGCATTAAGTATATGCACAGATATATATGCATATATGGTAACAAAATGAAACAAATGTAATATTCAATATTATGTGTTAAGTACAAAATAGATGTCTATATCAGGCCCTGGGAAAAAAATTAACAACGGGAGATCAAGTAAGGCTTACTGAAGGAAGTGTGATTTTAATTTGGCTTTAATAAGTGGATAGGAATTCAACAGGAAAAGGACTGGTTGAAGAGGACATTCTGGGCAAACAAAACAGCATTAGCAAAGGCATAGAGGTAGGAAAGCATAGGGTGTGTTTCAGGGACAGAGTAAACCAGTTTGACTAAAGCACAGAGCACATGGAAGAGATATGAGGTAAGTAACATGAGAAAGGAACGATGGCCTCAGACGGAAAGCCCCTGAACATTATCCCATGGACAACAAGGAGCACTGAAGATTTTCGAGCAGAAGAGTTACATAATTAGATCTGTGCACTAAAAATATTATTTTGGCACTTGTATGTAACTGGGAGGGTGGAGGTGGGATGACCTGCTAGAAATCATATAGTTGGAGAGTTGGAAGGGACCTCAGCGCTTATCTAGGCCAGCACATTCAGAAAAGGAATTCTTTCTGTAACTTATTGACAAGGAGGTGACATGCTAGTCTAGGTAGGTGGAAATAATAGTCTGTGCTATGAATGGCCTGTTTGCAAAGTTAGAATCCTGGCTAGGCTGACAGATGCCCTGGGCCATATGCCCTCCTGCCTCCTGACCAGGTTTCTGGAGTCTTTCAGGGCCACAAGTCTGCCAGGTCCTGATCATATTGGATTCCAGGACACACCTGCCTACAACACTAGTAGACAGTGCCTCCTGGAGACTCCCTGGACTTTTCCTTGCTTTGATACTGGGTTTCTACTTGGGCATACCATGCCATACCACCTTCTCAAGATGCTTCTGGAAGTCTCTTCACCTATAACCAACCCCTCCAGGCTCCAAAGATAGAGTAACTCCTGCCTCCTAGCTGGGGTTTTGGACACCTGGGACATATCACCTCCCGCTCATTCTAGGTATGAGGTGGACTTCCAAATGCTTCCTAGGATACAGCAGCATCATTTGCCCTGAAGCCAGAAAGTTAGGAGCTGCCTAGGGATTTCTAGAGCTAACCATGAACTCTCTAATCATCTGCCTTCTGTTCTGTTCAATCATTTTCCAGTTATGTCCAACTCTTTGTGACCCTATTTGGAGTTTTCTTGGCAAAGATATTAGAGTGATTTGCCATTTCCTTCTGTAGCCTATTTTACAGTTGGCAAACTGAGATGAACAGGGTTAAATGACTTGCCCAGGGTCACACAGCTAGTAAGTATCTGAGGCCAGATTTGGATGCAGGAAAATGAGTCTTCCTGTCTCCAGGCACTCTATCCACTGCACCACCTAGCTGCCTTTTGTTACAGTTAAATAATAAAGTCAAGTATCATCCAGACAAGCCATTTATTTAGCAGTGCATGAGGTGGTGAAATAAATCGGGTTCAGGGCTCTTGGTAGCCAAGAACCCACAACTTTGTTTTTTACCCATATAATGTACAGGTTGGAGGAAATGAAAAATAGGACAAAAGGGTTAAGACCCTGGTTTCTTATTGGAGGAGGAAATCTGGAGACAATTAAGTAGGCTGGAGGGGATTGGGAGATAATCAGGAGACACTGAGGAAAGAAGGAAAAAGGCTAGCTTTGTGACATTCTTTAAGTTGGGTGACTTTTTGAGGGGAAGTAATCTCATGACTTCTTCAAACTCAGGTGACTTTGAGAACTTTACAAAATGATGGATAAAGGCAAAATGGAGTCACTGATGCTGTTTCGATATTACCGTTCATCCACAAACTTTTCCCCATCTGCGGAGCCATAGCCTACTCTCACCCCTTTCTGACTTTCTCTGTCCTGGTGATATTGGACCACCACAACCCTGTCCCTCTAACCTCAGCTGTTCATTCCTTTTTCATCCCTCCTTCTACTGTGCTGCCCTGAATGCCTGCTCCATAATTATCAAATTTCTTTTCATTCTAGACCACTTCCTTTCTTGCTGCTTCTGTCTTCTGGTTCTCACTGAGATCTGGCTCTTTTCAGATGACACTGCAGCCTGGCCATCCCTTCTGCTACTAGCTTTGCCTTTTTACATCCCCCTTGACTGCCTGATGTCTATGGAGGAGTCAGAATATTCCTTGTACCCCGTTGCTACTTTCATATTCTCCTTCGATTGCATCCCTCAGCAATCCAAACTGATCACTCCATCCATATCCTAGTGGCTGGTATCTACTGACCTCCAGGGCATTTTCCCTTCTTTCTCAATATTAATAGCTAATAAGAGCTAGCATTTATATAGCACTTTAAGATTTCTAAAGCACTTAATAAATATTCTTTTGTCCTTAAAGCAACACCGGTAGGGGCTATTATTTGCCTCAATTTTAAGGATGAGGAAATGGAGGCAGACTTAATGTCTTAGCTAGGGTCATGCAGCTAGTAAGTGTCTGAGGCCAGGTTTTAACTTATAGGTCTTTCTAACTTCAGGCCTGGCCTGCTATGTACTGCACCACCTGGCTGTCTGGCTCCCATTCTTTTCTATCCCAACTCCTACCCTCATACTCAGGGACTTCAACATACATATTGATGGGCCCCCAAATTCCCTAACATGCTGGTTCCTCATTCTACTTATCTCCTATGATCTGCTCTTTTCCATCTCCACTACACACAAGATACAACATTGTCTCACCCTGAATTTTCTCTTTTTATGTTAACCCTGAAATTCCTTTATCTGATCATAACTAATTATCTCTCTATACATTACTCTCTATTCTTTACTCCTAATCCTATTCATTCTCACCTTTACCTCCAATACTTCTGCCCCTTATCACTTTCTGAGGCTATCACTCTTATTCTGGTTGCACTTTTCTCTGATCCCAATCTCATGCTCTTGGTGAAGTAGTTCAACTTTATATTATTCCTCATTCTTGAAACCTTTGTCTGAATCCTATAGAGCTCCCATCACCTGCTGCCTTTGCACCTACTCATGCGTTAGGGAAAGAAGCCAGAGCAAGTCACCAAACCACTCTGACTGGGTCTGCTACAAATTTATTACATTATCATAATCTTATCTATCTACTTTTCTATTTATATCTGTCTAGATATTATCTAACATATCTATCTAGACTAGTATATTTCTAAATATATACATATAAATGGATGTTACATATATCTAGATATACATAGATATGTTCATATATATACATATATTTTTGTGTATGTATATGTGTATATATATGTAAATGTTACATATATCTATAATATCAACTGGGCCTTCACAGCAGCAAGGCAATTCTCCACCTCCTCCTTCTGACTCTTGATCCCTCTCACCATAACAGGTGTCCCATACCTCCAGTCTTCCATGCTATGCCTCTCCCCACACTCTTGAGAGTGATAATCTTGCCTCATACTTCAGCAAAAAAATAAAACCACAGCCTGAGACCATTAAGTGAGAATGCCTTCTTTTCTACTTCTCATAGCATATTCCTAACATCATCTCCCTCTGCCCCCAGTCTCTTCATTTACTCCAACTTCCAATGAAAAAATGATCCTTCTTGCCGAGGTCAGGCCTCTGCATACTCCCTTGATCCCATCTCTTCCCAACTTCTTCAGCTTGCTGCCATGATTATCCCAATTCTCTCAATAATCTTTGGTCTCTTCCTATCAAATGGTTCCTTCCCTGCTGCCTATGTGACTGAGCCTCCCTTATTTTTTTTAAAACTATTTGTTTAAACGTTAATATTTTGAGATTAAACACTAAAAAAATAGTATTTACATGCACATAGCAGGCCATTATAAAGAATATTCTTTATCAAACTAAATCTCCATTTCATATCACTTAAAAAAAGTATACAATAAATTCTGCACATTACTTTCAAAACGGTCCTGCTTATCTGTAATTCCTTGCACAGAACTTCCTTCTGATTTTTCCCCTGTGTATTTTAAAACATGTTTCAGTTTAGCAGTCCCCTTTTACTTGGCATCACTATTGCTAACCCTGATTCAGTTTCCCCATTCTTAAAAAACTCTCACTATATCCTACCATCCCTACTAGTTATCTTCCTGTATCTCTCCTTCCCTTCTTAGCTAAATTACTTGAAAAACTCCTTGGTGCTTCCTCTTCTTTGCCTCTCATTTTTTTTCTAAATCCTTTGCAATCTGTCTTTTGACCTCATCATATGCCAAAAACTGCTCTCTCCAAAGTTTCCAATAGTTTCCTTTTTCAAAATAGTTAAAAAGAATTTTTTGATGTTAAAAATGTCAAGTAAAACGAGTATTTTTATAGATGCAATAGAATCGAAAAAGAGGCTAACATATGAAACGGTGAACCTTTATTGTGTACAGCTGGCTTTTAGTTTAAGCATGTAATAAATTTAACATGCTGAAAGGACTGGGCCCTGTTGGCCAATCCTCCATCATAAGTATAAAAATGCTGGCTTTTGGTTTTAAATAGATTCTATTTAACTTTATTAAGGCAAAATCCATTTATTCCTATGCTTCCCAGTGTTTATAACACAAATAGGTATTTAATTTTGTAAAAAAAACACACACACAAAAACCCCAAGCCCTCCCTCCCCCCCAAACTCCCTTTTCCAGCATCTATTGATATAATTGCGTGGCTTTAAATTATTTTGCTTACTAATATGATCTATTTTGTTTATAGTTTTCTTTATATTGAACTAACACAGAATTCCTAGCATAAATCCCAGCTTTTTTATGCTATTGTAGTCCCTGTGCTAATATTTTATTTAATACTTTTGCATCAATGCTCATCAGGGATATTGGTCTATAGTTTTCTTTCTTTGCTTTATCCTTGCCTTCTACAGGAATTCTACAGGGCTCATTTTCAGTTTTGGTCTTGTCTCCCTCTCCATCTCTTGAATCCAGAGTGGGCTCCATCGCTTGTTGTAACCCTGACAGTCCCCAGACTGATGTTTGTTGCTGATTGTTTTGGGAGCAGGACTCCAAGAGACCCCATGTGCTTTGCCTTCCAGGTAATGCTTTGGCACTTTCTTTTGCTGGGGTTCCTACCGTGGCTCAGCTATGCGCTACCTGTGTGCTGAGTTATCCAGGCACTGGCCTGTTTTGGTCTCCTTCTGGGGTTCAGGCTGGGCTGCCTGGGCTTTAGGTTGGACATGGGCTACCTGGATGCTGGGGTTAGGCATAGGCTGCTTCTGTATTCTGTGGTGGTTCTAGGTGGGCTGCTTCAGATGCAGGCTGTCCTGTCTCCTGCCCTGGCTTTGTCTTGCCTGCACACTCTTGCTTCCACCTACCTTGGCTTATCTCCCACTCAGAACTTCCATAGGATTCTCTAGCCATCTTTCTGTGCAGACTGGATGGAGAAGCTATTAACTGTCTCTCTTGTTTTCTTTATCATTGTTCTTACCAGTGCATTCTCATTTTTAGAGTTTTGAAGGAATGTTTATGGGGCATCTAGGCTCCCCTAGGTCCTAATATGCCACTCTCTTCCCTCAGTTTCTTCCAATTGATTTCTTATACCTAATGGCCTTTTCTCAATCCTCACCTTCCTTGGCTTTTCTGTGACATTTGACACAGCTGATTACCATCTCCTTCCTGTCTGACCACTGCTCATTTTATTTTTGTCCTTGTCATATCCACTAACTGTGTGGGGTGGGGTGAGGTGGGTTTCTCATGAGGCTCTGTTTTGGGCCCTCTTCTCTTTTCTCTCTATATCATCCCTTTTCATGATCTGATGGTCTGTATTTTTCTGAAACTGAACATGGGTTCAGTTATTATGTCTACAAAGATGAAGCTCAGATCTACGTATTTAGCACTCTTTCCTGAGCCCCAATCTCCACATCACCATAGCCCATTGGATATTTCAAATGGGATGTCCTATAGTATTCTCAAACTCAACATATCTAAAACAGAACTCGTTATTTCTACCACCTCCAATCTATCCTCTTTCTATTACTGTTTTTTTTAAATGACATTTTCAAAATTATAAAGACAATTTTTAACATTCATTTTTAAAAATTGAGTTCCAAATTCTCTCCTTCCTTCCCTCCTCCCCCCTCCTAAGATGGTAAACAGTTTGATATAAATTACTGGATTTTAAAAAAATTTGTTTGTTCCAAATAACAAAAATTCAACTTCTCCCCCTTCCTCCCAAGCCCCTTCCCAAATGAGAACAAAAGAAAAATAAAACCCATTACGAACATGTAAAGTCAATCAAAAGAAAACAAATTTTCACATTGGCCACATCTCCTTTCCCTGTTGAGTGAAAAGTATTTAGTACCCAACTCAGAGTGTGTGTGTGTGTGTGTGTGTGTGTGTGTGTGTGTGTGTGTGTGTGTGTTTATCCGTCTTTTGCTGGTTCAAATGAGAGTGAGGTTCAAGTATCAGTTGTTCCTCTCATCCCCTCTCCTTGTTTGTATATCTACTTGTGCACCCTGATTACATGAAATTTTTCCCATCTTTTCTCTTCCCCTTATCCCAGTGTATTCACCTTCTCTTTTGATTCTTCTTTTAAGATCATTAAGATATAACAAAACCATTCCCAGGCTTTTGTTTTATTAGACTCCCTCTATGTCCCCTGATGATGATAGGGTTCAGTGGCTACCCATGAATCATCTCCTCATATTAGAATGTAAGCAGTTTATCCTTTATCACTGTTCAATGGTGTTTAGCTTTTTATGTTTCTCTTAACTCCTGTGTTTGAACTTCAAAGTTTCTCTACAGCTCTGGGCTTTTCATCAGGAATACTTAGAAGTCCTTTATTTCATTTCATTTTTTTCCCCTTTAGCATTATACCCAGTTTGCTAGGTAAGTTTTTCTTCGTTATAAGTCTAAATCCTTTGCCTTCTGGAATACTATATCCCAAGTTCTCTGCTCCTTTATAGTGATGGCTGATAAATCATGTGTGATCCTGACACATGATTAATAGCTCATTAGTACTTGAATTCTTTCTTTCTGGTTGTTTGAAGTATTTTTTCTTTGACTTGGAAACTCTGGATTTTGGCTATCATGTTCCTGAGAGTTTTCATTTTGGAGTTACTTTCAGCAGTTGGCCAATGGATTTTTTTTTCCTATTTCCAGTTTTCCCTCTGATTCTAAGAGATTTGGGTAATCTTCTATTCAAATTTAATGAAAGATGATGTCTAGGATCCTTTTTTTAAAGTCATGTTATTCAAATAGTCCAATGACTCATTTTTTTCCTCTTCAATCTTTGTTCCAGATCAGTTTTTGTTATGTATATCTACTTTATATTTTCTTCAAAATTTTCAGTCTTTTGACTTTGCTTCTATATATCTTGTTGCTTCACTGAGTCATTGGCTCCTATTGGTTCATTCTAATTTTCAGGGAATTTGTTGCTTGGTAAGGTTTTGCAGGGTTGTTAATTCCCTTTCCACTTCTTTCTCCTGTAGCTCTCATTTCTTTTCCATTTTTTTTAATCAAGAGTTCTCATTTTATTTATAAAAACATCTTTAACTTAAATAACCTCTTCATTTTTTCCAGGAATCCTAGTTGTATTTTTGTACCAAGCTGTGTTTTTCTCTGAGGCTTTGATTATAGATGTTTTGGAGTCGTCCTCTTCTTCTTGGTTTGTTCCCTTTCACCATAATAGAGTTGTACGGTGAGATCCTTTTTTTTGTTTTGGTCTGCTCATTCTTTCACAGTACCTCCTGACATTGGACTTGAGTATTATGGCTGGGCTCTGCCCCATTTCTGGAGGGAAAATACGGGCTGGTCCTATTGCTGTTTTTTTGGAATAGTGAATGTTGTATTATTTGTTCTAGGATCTCAAGGACATACTGGTGATCTGCCAGCTTTCAGTGTTCCCAAAACGGTCTAATCAGGGCTAAGTCTGATTGCTAGTGCCTTGGTCTGAGCTCTGCAAGTTCCTGGCCTGGGTTTCAATCTGAGCACAGTAGAATGTTGCTGGACTCAGCCTCTATCAGTTATCTGGAAAGCTCTATTGGTTCAGAGAGACATCATTGTAGGCTCCCTTTTGGCCAGGGATTTCTGCCCTGGTTATTCATCTGTAGACTGTGCTAGATGGTGGAAGTGAGATGACTCTTCTCTTAGAGTCTGAGTCAACAGTTGCTGTTTGCTTCTCAACTCTCTCCTTTCTTGGTGCAAAGCCCAGGGTCTCTCTACCTAGAATTGCCACCCCCATGAGCAGATCCCCTTCTCCATCCTCCCTGGATTTGTGTCCCAGAACTGAGTAGGAGGTGACAACGCTGCCAGTTGACACCTGTCCCTGTTGTAGTGTTGAGTCTGGTGATACCTTGGTATGGATCTAGGACCTCATCTTGCCCTGGTATACAGCCTCTTCTTGGGCACTAAGTGGGCCCTCTAAGTGAGGCTTGCTCTTGGTCTGACCCCATATCCTGTGTATGCAGACCTCTCTGTCTGTTTCTCTACACTGAGCTAGGCTGGACAAATGATTCATTGTGACATTTTCTGGATTTCTCCATCTGGATTTGGTCTTGTGCATTGTCTAGATCTGTATAGAGGAGTTTGTGGTGGAGAACTTGACTATACTGTTTCCTACAACTCTGCCATCTTGGCTCTGCCTCTTTCTCTATTGCTACTGAGGATACTATTATCCTTCCATTCATTCTTGTTTTGAGTCTTGTAGTATCACCTCAAGTTATCCTTGACTCCTCATTCTCTCCCAAAATGCATATCTATCAGTTGCCAGATCTTATTTCTTTATCTACAACATTTCTATCATACGTTCTCTTATTTCCACTCTCTGGTGCAGAGTCACATCAATGGAATTGTAACAGCCTCCTAATCAATGTCTCTGCCTCATCTCTCCCCCACTCCAATCCAGCCTTTAGACCAGAGATTCTTAACTCTTTCATGTGTCATGGATCCTATTGGCAGTGATGAAACCCATGGACCTCAAAATCATGGATTTAAATCAGTAAAATAAAATATATACAATTACAGAAGAAACTGATTACATTGAAATACAGATATTGAAATATGTTTTTTAAAAAAAGTTCATGGACTCTAGGTTAAAAACTCCTACACCAGTTACTAAACTGATTTTCCTAAAGTATAGCTCTAACCACGTTATGCCACTCAGATCAATAAACTCTAATGACTCCCTATAACCTCTAGGATCAAATATTAACTCTCTTGTTTAGCATTTGAAGTTCTTTACAACCTGGCCCTTTTCTGTTTTTCCAGTTTTCTTACAATTTACTCTTCTCTACATATGCTATGGTCTACCCATCCTGGCCCATTTGCTATTCCTCAGGCACAATACTCCATTTCTGGTGCCCATGCTTTTGTCCTGGCAGTCTCCAATGCCTGGAATGCCCTTCCTCTTCAGCATCACCTCTTGGAATGCTTGGCTTCCTTCAAGGCTCGGTTGAAACGCTACCTTCTCTAAGAGGCATTTCTCAATTCCCTCAGCTGCTAGTAACTTCCCCTCTAAGGTTACTTTTCATCTACTATGTACGTAGGCAGTGTGGTAGTAAAGGCCTGCGTGTGAATTCTACCTTAGTCACTTGGAATTGTTCAGCCCAGGCCAAGCCAGTTAACCTCAGTTAGCCTCAATTTCTTCATCTGTACCTACCTCAGAGGGTTACTGTGAGAGTCAAATGAGATATCTGTAAAGTGTTCTGAAAACCTTAGAGTGCTACATAAATACTAGCTATTTTTGTGTCTCTTCTATTACTTCCCTATGTATGTAATGAGGTTGGTAACTGTCATTTGTAGGTCACTCTTCATCCTGCTATTTGACTAATTAGCATATTTATTCTCAGATTAAACACATGCCTGTGTCTTTCTTGGTCTTGAAAAAAAGTACAATGTCTTTGGTTTAGAGTCCTGAAATGGATAGGAGACCACACAGACTGAAGGGGTAAAGGACAGATGTAGGAAAAAGGCAAGGGGTCCTAAGGGATAAGTTGACTACTTTTAATCTCACTGAAGTGAAGTGAAATGAGTGGTGAGATCTAATTTGCTATGTGACTGTGGAACACCACTATGTAAGAGTTGCCCCTGTGGTATATAAAGGTGAGCTCAAATGCCAGTTGTACCCTTTTGTAAGCGCTTTCCTTTTTGGACTTTAAGAACAAAGGGCATCAAGGTAAGAGGAAAGAATTTTTTGGCACAGTTCTGCCTTTCTGTTTAGGTCAAAGACCAGAGTTCCTAAAATAATCTTTTAAAATTTATTACTATTATTATTATTAGCAACCATGGCCTACAACACCTACAACAGTATAGCACCTACAGCACCAACAATCTCTAGAGCAGGTGTGGGGAACCTGTGACCTCAAGGCCACATAGGGCCCTCTAGGTCCTCAGGTGAGGCCTTTCGACCAAGTCCAAGTTTTACAGAACAAATCCTTTTAATAAGGGGATTTGTTCTATGAAGTTTGGATTCAGTCAAAGGGCTGCACTTGAGGACCTAGAGGGCCACATATAGCCTTGAGGTTACAGGTTCCCCACCCCTGTAATCAAAAGCATCCAAGAAATGAAGAGTTCCTGAGTTGGCTTGTTCAGGGACTGGCCTCTGTAGGAAGAGGAATCTCAACAGAGGATCACCCTGAAGCTCAGAGTACTGAAACCTTAAGGGAGGGAGAAAGGTAAGAACAAAACATCTGAATTGTGTCTCCTCAGCTGTTGCTGTGAGCTGCTCAAAGGGCTGTGCGCTATGAGCAAAGCAGAGTTGAAATAGCTCAGAAGAAGCACAAGATGTGCAAATTTAGAGAATCCACCCCAAAATGTTCGCACAGACTATTTGTGCCCAACCTATGGTAGAACATTTCGAACTCGTATTGGTCTGATCAGCCACAGTTGGACACATTGAAATTTGACTGTAGCATAGTGATGTCATTTTGGTCCTCTTCGAGAACAAAGGACAAAACCAACCAACTAACAGATGAGGAAACTGAGGCAAACAAGACAAAGTGTGAGGTAGGATTTGAATTCATGAAGATGAGTCTTCCTGATTCGAAGCCCACTGCTCCACCCTTTGTGCCACCTAGCTGCCCCTTACTCCTCCTAAACATGTTCTTTATCCTTGTTGTGACCTTTAATTCCTCTAGCCCCCAATCCTTTCCTAGGCCATCATCCTTGCTCTTGCTTCACTTTCCTCTCTTCCTACTTTTAATTCTTTGCTTAAACAATTCAACTCAACCCTGCCCTCATTTCTTGACTCTCTCTTGCTCCCTTGTCAACACCATTCACACCTTTGCCAAATCCCAGCACTGGATTAACTCCTACCACTTGACTCCTCCACTCCATTGCCAAAGTTGGAGGAGGTCATGCATCTGGGAAGACTGGATCCACTACAAATTTGTGTAATCTAATTCCAATCAGGCACTCAATGTAGTAAGGCAGTCCTTTTACTCCTCCCTAATAGATTCTCTATCCTACTTCCCATGACACCTAATCCAAACTTCTCTTGTCAAGCCTTCCCACGCCACTTCTTCCCCACTTGCAATAGTTTCCTTATTCCTTATGAGGTCTCCTTGCCTCAAGTGCAGAGGTTCTTAGCTTGGTATCCAATGATTCTCAAGGGGTACATGAACTTGGATGGGAAAAACATTACATCTTTATTTTCAACTAGCTCTAACTGAAATTTATTCATTATATTTATTTATCTATTATATACAGTATATTATATATAATATATTATACATAGTATTATATATAATATATTATACATATTATATATTATATACATTAAAATTATTTATTTAAAAAGACCCAGCATTATTCTGAGGAGATTATAGGCTTCATAAGCCAAAGGGGTCTATAATACAAAAAAGGTTGAGAACTTTATTCTAATCTCTCCTTACTCCAATCTATCCTCCCTACAGCTGCCAGAGTTGTTTTCCTAAAGTGTCAGTATGACCACATCACTCCCTTTCTCAAAAAACTCCCATAGTTCCCTATTATCTTTAGGGTCAAATATTAGCTCCTCTCTTTGGCATTTAAAACCCTTCACAACCTGGCCCCAACTTATCTTTCCAGCCTTATTATATATCACTCCCCTTCACATTCCCTACAATCCAGTCAACCTAGCCTTTTTATTGTTCCTAATACATGCTGCTGCACTAACCATCTCTGTACCTTTACACTGGTGCCTGGTATGTACCCCTTTTTCGCTGTTGCCCCTCAGAATCCCTAGTTTCCTTTAAGGCAGTTCAAGTACTACCTTGCACATGAGACCTGTTTTGAATCACCCAGCTGCTAGTGCCCTCTCCTCCAGCACCTTGAATCTCTTTTGTGTATACCTATGTGTGTACATATAGTCTTTCTTAAAAGAATGGAAGCTTCTTGAGAGCAAGAAGTGTGTCACCTCTGTCTTTGTATCCCCAGCAATTAGCACAGTGACTAGCACATAACAGGTACATAATAAATGCTTGTTGATTGATAGAAGGTAGAGTGAATGAATAAGACTAATACATAAGAAATCTGGAAAGATAGATAGGAGCCAGCTTGTAAAAAACTTCAAATATCAAACAGAACAGTCTGTATTTGATCTTCAATGTAATAAGAAGTAGCCAGAATTGAGCAGAGGAGTGAAAGGCTTGTGTTTCAGGAATGGAGGATGTATCAGAGAGAGGAGAGACTTGATTTAGGGAGACCAACTTGGGTGGGGGTGGGGGGTGGGGAGCTATTGTAGTAATCCAAGAATGCATTGATAAAGGCCTGAGAGCAATGATGATGTCTGTGTGAGTGGATAGAAGGGGATGAATATTAGAGATATTGTGGTGATAGAATTGATAAGACCAGGAAACTGACTGAGTATATGAAGTTAGGGAGAGTGAAGAGTTGAGGATGACCGAGGTTACAACTGTGGGTGTCTGGAAAGATTGTGGTACCTTTGACAGAAATGTGGAAGTCTAGAAGACAGGTTTTAGGAGAAAGATGATGAATTATACTTTGGATTTTAATTTCTAGATACCTATAGAACGTTGGAAATGTCCAATAGGCAGTGGAGGTGCAGGACTGGAGCTCAGGAGGGAGACTGTGACTGGATGGAGTTATCTGTGTAGATGCGAAAATAGAACACACAAGAACTGATGGAGTCATAAAGAGAGTGGATAGAGGAAGGGGGCCTTGGAGTACACATACAGTTAGGTTATGGAATATGGATGATAACTCAGCAACAAGAACAGTCAGATGGGTGAAGAACCAAGAGAGACCAGTGTCATGAAAACAGAGAGAAGAGGGAATACTAAGAGGAGAGATTGATCAAGTGTAAAATATTAAAGGGGAGCAGGGAGAGGTCAAGAAGAATAAATTTTTTCCCTTTTTTAAAATTTATTTTTTATTTTTAGTTTATAACACTCAGTTCCACAAGTTTTTGAGTTGCAAATTTTCTCCCCGCCTCCTCACCCCTCCTCCCTAAGATGGCATGTAATCCAATATAGGTTCTATACATACCTTCACATTAAACTTACTTTCACAATAATCAAGTTGTAAAGGAGAATTATAACCAATGAAATGAGTCATGAGAAAGAAGAAACAAAACCAAGAAAGAAGAAAAAAGAAAAAAAGATCAAATAGTTTGCCTCAATCTGCATTCAGACTCCATAGTTCTTTCTCTGGATATGGATAGCTTTTTTCATCATGAGTCTTTTGGAGCTGTCTTTGAACATTGTACTGCTCCCCTCACTCAGCATCAGATCACATAGGTCTTTCCAGGTTATTATGAAGTCTGTCTGCTCCCTATTTCTTATAGCACAATAGTATTCCATTACATTCATATACCACAACTTGTTTAGCCATTCTCCGATTGATGGGCATCCCTTTGATTTCCAATTCTTTGCCACCATAAAAAGAGCTGCTATAAATATTTTTGTGCATATGGGTCCATTTCCCAATTCTATGATCCCTTTGGGACATAGCCCTAGAAGTGATATTGCTAGGTCAAAGGGATGCACATCTTTATAGCCCTTTGGGTATAGTTCCAAATTGCTCTCCAGAATGGCTGGATCAGTTCACAGTTCAACCAACAATGTAACAGTTTTCCAATATTCCCACATCCTCTCCACCATGTATGAGTTTCCTGTTTTGTCATGTTGGCCAATCTGACAGGAGAGATGTGGTACCTATGGTTGTTTTGATTTGCGTTTCTCTAATCAATAGTGATTTAGAGCATTTTTCCATATGACTATAGATATTTTTAATTTCTTCCTCTGAAAACTGCCTGTTGATATCCTTTGACCATTTATCAATTGGGGAATGACTTGTATTCCTATAAATTTGACTCAGTTCCTTATATATTTTAAAGATGAGGCCTTTATCAGAGACACTGGTTGTAAAAATTCTTTCCCAATTTTCTGCTTCCCTCCTAATCTTAGTTGCATTGGCTTTGTTTGTACAAAAACTTTTCAATTTGACATAATCAAAATTATCCATTTTGTATTTCATAGCATTCTCTATCTCTTGTCTGATCATAAATTCTTTCCTTCTCCATTAATCTGACAGGTAAACTATTCCTTGCTCTCCCAAATTACTTATAGTATCAGCCTTTATACCTAAATCGTGAACCCATTTTGACTTTATTTTGGTATATGGTAAGAAGAATAAAAATTGAGAAAAAGTCCATTGGATCTGGCAATTAAGAGATCATTGATAACTTTGGGAAAAGTAGTTGTGTGATGAGGTTAGAAACCAGAATGCAAAGAGTTGAGAAGTGAAGGGAAGGGAATATGCATTTATATCACCTACTATGTGCAAGTCTCTGTACTAAGCACTTTTTACAAACATAATCTTATAAAAAGTGAGAGGAAGAGCTGGAATTTACTTCATTTAGGAGTATTGCTCTGCAAGGGAGTAGCTATATATGAGGATAATTTGAGGGTATGGTGAAAGTTTTTTAAAAAATTTTTTTTAATTTAATTTAATTTTTTCTATGAACAAAAATCCATCTTCTCCCCCTTCCACCTTCTTTCCAAACTTAACAATTAGGGCAAGCTCATAGGAACTGACTCTGGCACACCCTTGCCTTATATGTACATTAAGTGTTTGTGAAATAATTAGTGACCCTATTACACACGTTGGCGGAAACCTACGTATGAGTCATACCTGAGTTCATTTTGAAATTTTTCCTGAAGGAAAACAAAACCCTTGTAACAAATATGCATAGTTAAGCATAATAAATTCCTGCATTTATTATGTCAAATAAATGTTTCAATCTGTATTCCAAGTCTGGGTAGCATGTTCATCACGAGTCTTCTAGAATAGTGGTTGGTCATGGTGTTCATCAGCATCCTTAAGTCTTTCAAAATTGTTTGCTGTTACAGTGTTGTTGTTTTTATATAAAGGTGAGTTAAATTAAAATAAATTTTTAAATTCAGGATAGAGGAGACCTGGGTATATTTGTAGGCAGCAGAGAATGAGCCAGTAGATAGAGATTAAAGATTAGAGGTAGTGGAAGAGGGCGAGTGGGGAGATATTACTGAGGTGACAATTTACAGTAGGAGACAGAAGAGGATGGAATTGAGGGTACAAGTAGAGGATTTGGCTTTGGTTAGTAGGGCAAATTGGTCAATATGCATTTATTAAGCACCCACTATGTACCACTATGTGCGCTGGGGCTAAGCACTGGGAATATAGAAAATGGGAAGAAAAAAAAGACAGTTCTTATTCTCAGTGAGCTCACATCTTCATCATATACTGTAGTATCTATGAGAAGGAAATGGAAGGGGGTGGGGGACTGATGCCAAGGAGTTATGAGGTGAGAAGGGGAAAAGGGGAAATTTATAGTGAGTGGCCTCCATTTTCTCAATAAAGTTTGAGTAGAGGTCTTCTGCTCAGAAAATGGGGGAGGCTAATGTGAGAAGTTTGAGGAGTAAAGAGAAGATTTGGAATAGTCATTGTGGGAAATATGGCAGACAATCAATTATGGGGGAATAAAAGGATTGTCTTGTTGCATGAGGGCACAATTGAGATGAGATAATAGAATTTGTAGTGGACTCAGTCAAAATGGGATTTTTACTTTCTATGGGATGTTTGATTGCTTTGTGTTCTTGACTTTGTTCGTGGGCTCCTGTGAGTCCTTTAGTTTAATGCATTTTCTGTGGTGGATGAAATAATGTTGTCTCATACAGTACTTATCCTTAGGGGTGTGCTGATAAATGTTTAACAAACTGGCTCTCCAAGTAGACACACTTTTAAGTTTAATCTGCATTCTTATCATATTTTCCATCACTTCCTTAAGTCTAGACAATCAACCAAGTAATAAATCAAAGCCTGATTTGTAGCATTTGCCAATTTTGGAGGCGTAAATGTTCACACTGAAAATTTAACAATTGGGGCAAGCCTATAGGAACTGACTCTGGCACGCCCTTGCCTTATATGTACATTAAGTGTCTGTGAAGTAATAAGTGATACCTTTCACCTACATTTAAGAAAACCCATACAAGAGCCATACCTAACTTTATTTTGAAAATTTTTCCAAGTGAAACTTGGGATCTGGGGCAAAGAAACAGAGAGAAACGAGGACTTTTACATGAGTTGAGAGTCACTGCGGGGCTCTGGGCCTTGGCTTAAAATTGGATGGAATTTGTTCATTTTTCCAGTAACAACAAACTATTCATTTAACTTGAAAATTAGGGTCAGTAATAACAATGTACATTTCTGTAGCATTTCCAAAAATACCTTTCTTTTGTTTTTTGACTGCACCCAAGAGGTAGGTGGAACAGACATGATTATCTTTTTTTTTTTTTTAAAAGATATTTAGTTTTCAGCATTGATTTTCACAAGAGTTTGAATTTTCTCCCTATTTCTACCCTCCCCCCCACTCCAAGATGGCATATACTCTGGTTGCCCTGTTCCCCAGTCAGCCCTCCCTTCTGTCACCCCACTCGCCTCCCATCCCCTTTTCCCTTCCTTTCTTGTAGGGCAAGATGAATTTCTACGCCCCATTGCCTGTGTATCTTATTTTCTAGTTGCATGCAAAAACTTTTTTTTTTGTTTTTGAACATCTGTTTTTAAAACTTTGAGTTCCAAATTCTCTCCCCTCTTCCCTTCCCACCCACCCTCCCTAAGAAGTCAAGCAATTCAACATAGGCCACATGTGTATCATTATGTATAACCCTTCCACAATACTCATGTTGTGAAAGACTAACTATATTTTGCTCCTTCCCAACCCATCCCCCTTTATTGAATTTTCTCTCTTGACCCTGTCCCCTTTCCAAAGTGTTTGTGGGAGCACATTGCAACTTCCTCTATGCCTTAGAAACTGGACTTTGTTAGCTTCTGTGATCAAGAAACCAATGTCATGTGGCTAACTTTATAATGAACTTCTTCAAACTTAGGCTGGTCCTCAGATGACATTTTGTACACAGACAAGCACATGAATTAATATCTATCTATCTGTCTATCATCTTTCCAGGCCAATACTCAAAAGCCTTTCCAACATGGTAGGACCATACAGAGCTTATTCTCTATTAAGATGGACTTTTAAGAACCCAGATATAATAGAGGCTTTCTCGCCCTAGACCCCTGAATTTGCCTCCTGACCAGTCTCAAAGTCGTGGTGAGGCCTACAATAATAGAAACGTCTGAAGAATGTACTTCCTAACATTTTCCTCTCCATGTTAAAATCTCAAAGAGTTTTCCCTCTAAAACAATCATTTGAGAGAGGGGCTTTCATTTGCTTTTTTCTCACTTCACACAATTTGAAGTAGTCATTCTAAGTTGCCTTTCTTCCTTCTAAGACACTTATTTGAAGGGGGAACAGATTACTCCCTCACCCTAAGAACCAAACAGAAATACTTATTAACAAGTAAAATGCATAGTTGCTTTGTCCTAATGCCTATAAGTAATACTAATGCCTCTCTCCCTCTTGCTCCTTCTTTCTACATACATACATATATGTGGGCATATATATAAATGTTTTAGATGAAAATTGTTCCCCTTCTCCATTCCGTAGATAGTAAATGAAAGAGCAAATAAATCACTTTACCTTGGGAAACATGCTCCACCCCACGTAAGAACCTAAGGATTTTCTGTGTTTACTTGGTTCTTTGATAAATATATCTCATCTTTCCTTTGTTTTTCTGTTAAATGAAATTAATCTAAATTTTACAAGAAGTTATTTGCAAAATCCTTGTTCCTAGGAACATGTCTTATTAGCAATAAGTAAAAGGAGGTAGACTAGCAGCTAGTTTTATATAAACGAATCTTCTTATATGTTCCTTTGTGTACATGTATGCTTTATTAATTATATCTTAGGAAACTTTATGTTAGAATAGTGAAACATCTATCTATCCACCCATGTTATATCTGTCTATACATACATTTCTGTATACTATGATTTTCTCAAAAAGCTGAAATGTTTTACTGTACTTACTTTGAATTCCTAATTGTCATTAATATCAACAAAAATTAAATCATTGAATAAGACAACTCATTGAAGAATTCTTCTTGTCCTCCTGGGCCAGTGGGTAAATAAGATATCTTTTTTCACTAGCATAGATATAAGGATTATGAAAACAAAGAATGATTGAAACTAAATTTTTAACACTGGCCTCAAACTCCCATAAGTATCACAAGATACAGATTCTGGAAGCAGAGAAAACTGATATCATAGACCAAGGGAAGAACTGAGTTCTCCTCTCTCTCTCTCTCTCTTTGCATATATACACAAGTATGTATATATGTATATGTGTGTGTGTTTGTATGTATGTAAGGAAGAGCCAAAAAGCCTGACCACCTGGCTTTAACTTTTCATTGCCTTGCATTCCACCTTATGTAGTCAATAGTCGGCCTGTGGATAGAGACCCCACAGGTCTGGAAAAACTCGGCATCTGGAAGGGTCCAGGCACAAAATCAGTAAATTATGTTCCTTCATTTTTCTGAGACCAATAGTTAGCCAAATGCTTCCCCAAATTAAATTTCAGTAAGTTTGCTATCAGATATCTAGCTTTTGAACAAAGGTTGTCTTTCATCCTTCTGATGTCAGTGGTGACATACCATAAAAGCCACACACTTAGAGAGCATTTGCTGCTCAGCGGCAGGGAAACCAACAAATCCTGTGAAGTTCCAGTTCACTCTGATCACTCATATTCACAGCAAAATGAGACATCTGGGGAAGGACTCTAGTCAAAGGAAAACAGGAAGACTATAGAGAAGTGCAGAATTGCTACTATTATTTCTGACTTTTTAAATTTCTGACATTTTCATTCCAGACCATTGGATTTAAGTCTAGGATTCCATCTCTGACTCCGTAGGAACTGACACAGAGTGATGTTCAAAGCAATTATTATTTTCCATGAGGTGTAAGAACCCAGTATTCTTTTTCAAATTCATCTGAAATAAACTACTCCTAAGATTAATTACTGCATCTGTCAAGAACAGACAGGACCAAAGTTTTCCAACTTTCATAACAAAGGCATATCCTGTTGGTATTCCTAGATATTTTCAAAGGAATGAGAAATCAACTGTAGTTTAGTTTTAGTTTTAGTTTAGAATTTAGTTTTCTAAATGGTGTAAAACATCATATTTGATAAAGAAAAATTCAAATTATAATGGCTAAAATAGGGAATTGAAACAAGGGAATCTTGAAAATGGGATTATGGTTTCAATCTGCTTTTACTAATTTTCTCACATCAGACAGAAATGCAATTTCTTGACAGGTGGAAGAAGACCTAAAAAAAAATGTGCCATTTGGGTGAAGCAAGGCCTTGGAGATGAGGGAAAGAGTCATTGTTTAATTCTGGGCCATAAAAAGCCTTGGAACAGTCCCAATTAAAATCAAAGGCGTAGAAAGTGGAAAAAAGAACAATTAGAACCTTCTGATCCTCTCCATTTGGGAAAAACAGAAAGATATGCATGGAGTAGATCTTGATAGCAAAACATGGACGGATGAAAAGATAGGAATGCAAAATAGTTAGACAAAAAAGAATAATGTGAAAGTGTTTTGAATAAAAATGAAACAGAAGCAAAATACAAAACCTGAGATGGCAGTTATTTTAGTATATAAACAATGATAATAAAACTATTTAGTGAAGAGGAAATAAAATACCTAATACATACAGAGATATAAACAGAAAACAAAGCAGGGGAAACTTAAAAGAAAAGTCAAAGAGGAAAACACAAAAATGGGGAAAATTGCACTGGAAGATTTCGAATAATATCAATAAAATAAGACAAGACAAACATTACTTAAGAGAAAGGAAATAAAGGCCAGTCTCAGGATCCAAAGCACACCTCTGAAGGAGCTGCATGTAGGTGAGGTTCTCGTGGGTGTTGGGGTCAAAGAAGCCCTTGGTGTCGTCCGAGGGGTCAGACAGGATCTGGTTCATCTCCTCGTCAAAGTAGCCGCGCTGGTAGGCCACCTCCACGGGCACGCGGTGGCTGTGCACGGGGTCGATGATGCCGCCCGTGGCGATCTGGGCCTCCAGCAGCCTCACCCCGTGGTCCTTGACGATCAGGTCCCTCTTCATGGCCTGGAAGAGGGAGATCTGCTCTCCCGTGTACGGGTCCGTGTAGCCGGTGACGGCCTTCTCCGCAGACAGCAGCTTCTCCTGGATCTCACCGCCCACCACGCCTGCGGCCACGGCCTCCTCCACGGACAGCTTCTGGTTGTGCAGCGGGTCGATGACGAAGCCCGTGGCGGCCTGGGCCTCCAGCAGCACCAGCGCCGTGCCGGGCCTCAGGATGCCCTTCCACATGGCCTGGTAGATGCTCATCTTCTCCAGCTTGGCCGGGTCCGCCTTGGAGGGCACCAGGACGCCCGCGATGCAGCTGGTCCCCTCCAGGTACCTCTTGACTGAGTCCATCTCCGTGATCTCCTGCAGGCTCTTGGTGCCCTGGGCCAGGTCCCGCAGCATGTCCAGGCCCAGGATGTTGGAGGTGCGCAGCTCCGAGGCCGACACCTGCCTCCTCAGGCCCCGGAAAGACACCTTGCTCAGCTTCTCCTCCGTCTCCTCGATGATGGTGGTCAGGGTGGCGATGAGGGCCTGCAGGGTCACGGCGCCAGAGGCGTGCTGGGCCAAGAGCTCCTCCCTCTTGGCCTCGGTCAGGTACGTGGAGAAGAGCACGTCCCACACGGGCACCTTCTGCCCCTTGAACTGTCCGACCTTCACCTCCATCGTGGTGGTCCTCAGGGTCCCGAGAGCTTCCTCGCGGCGGCGGGCGTTCTCCGTGTCTGCATCCGCCCCTCCCGGGCCCGTCTGGCCTTCCTGCCATCCACTGCTGCTACCGCTGCTGTGGCCTCCTGGAGACCCCCAGCCCCCGTTGGCACGGGCTTCTCTCTCCTGCGGCACCCCTTCCGCCTCTTCGATGATGGTGGTGAGCCTGCGGGTCAGCGCCGGCAGGGGCAGGGCCCCCGAGTCATACTGGGTCAGGAGGTCCTCCCGGGTGACCTCGGTCACGTACGTGGACACCAGCACGTCCCAGACGGGGACCTTGCGCCCCCTCAAGTGGCCGACCTCCACCTCCATGGTGGCGGCCTGCAGCCTACTGCGTGGGCGCAGGCCTTCCCGGGAGGAGGTGTGCTCCCTTGAGCTGCGCGTGCCGGCGTCACGCTGGTCCCCGGCCTCCAGCACCAGGCTGGTGAGGGTACTGGTGAGCTCCTCGATGGACAGGGTGCCCGCCCGGTACTTCCTCAGCAGCGCCTGCCTCCTGCTCTCGGGCACGTCTCTGCAGAACAGGAGCTCCCACACAGACACGGTCTGGCCCCGGAAGAGGCCCCCGTGGACGGTGACCGTGGCGGCCTGCAAGGCGCGGCGCATCTGCTCGCTCAGCTGGGACACGGCGGAGCTCTTCTCCGCCAGCTGCAACATGTAGAGGCCGGTGTCGGGGGTCGTGGACGCACCTGCGCAGCAGCTGCATGTAGGTGAGGTTCTCGTGGGTGTTGGGGTCAAAGAAGCCCTTGGTGTCGTCCGAGGGGTCAGACAGGATCTGGTTCATCTCCTCGTCAAAGTAGCCGCGCTGGTAGGCCACCTCCACGGGCACGCGGTGGCTGTGCACGGGGTCGATGATGCCGCCCGTGGCGATCTGGGCCTCCAGCAGCCTCACCCCGTGGTCCTTGACGATCAGGTCCCTCTTCATGGCCTGGAAGAGGGAGATCTGCTCTCCCGTGTACGGGTCCGTGTAGCCGGTGACGGCCTTCTCCGCAGACAGCAGCTTCTCCTGGATCTCACCGCCCACCACGCCTGCGGCCACGGCCTCCTCCACGGACAGCTTCTGGTTGTGCAGCGGGTCGATGACGAAGCCCGTGGCGGCCTGGGCCTCCAGCAGCACCAGCGCCGTGCCGGGCCTCAGGATGCCCTTCCACATGGCCTGGTAGATGCTCATCTTCTCCAGCTTGGCCGGGTCCGCCTTGGAGGGCACCAGGACGCCCGCGATGCAGCTGGTCCCCTCCAGGTACCTCTTGACTGAGTCCATCTCCGTGATCTCCTGCAGGCTCTTGGTGCCCTGGGCCAGGTCCCGCAGCATGTCCAGGCCCAGGATGTTGGAGGTGCGCAGCTCCGAGGCCGACACCTGCCTCCTCAGGCCCCGGAAAGACACCTTGCTCAGCTTCTCCTCCGTCTCCTCGATGATGGTGGTCAGGGTGGCGATGAGGGCCTGCAGGGTCACGGCGCCAGAGGCGTGCTGGGCCAAGAGCTCCTCCCTCTTGGCCTCGGTCAGGTACGTGGAGAAGAGCACGTCCCACACGGGCACCTTCTGCCCCTTGAACTGTCCGACCTTCACCTCCATCGTGGTGGTCCTCAGGGTCCCGAGAGCTTCCTCGCGGCGGCGGGCGTTCTCCGTGTCCGCATCCGCCCCTCCCGGGCCCGTCTGGCCTTCCTGCCATCCACTGCTGCTACCGCTGCTGTGGCCTCCTGGAGACCCCCAGCCCCCGTTGGCACGGGCTTCTCTCTCCTGCGGCACCCCTTCCGCCTCTTCGATGATGGTGGTGAGCCTGCGGGTCAGCGCCGGCAGGGGCAGGGCCCCCGAGTCATACTGGGTCAGGAGGTCCTCCCGGTGACCTCGGTCACGTACGTGGACACCAGCACGTCCCAGACGGGGACCTTGCGCCCCCTCAAGTGGCCGACCTCCACCTCCATGGTGGCGGCCTGCAGCCTACTGCGTGGGCGCAGGCCTTCCCGGGAGGAGGTGTGCTCCCTTGAGCTGCGCGTGCCGGCGTCACGCTGGTCCCCGGCCTCCAGCACCAGGCTGGTGAGGGTACTGGTGAGCTCCTCGATGGACAGGGTGCCCGCCCGGTACTTCCTCAGCAGCGCCTGCCTCCTGCTCTCGGGCACGTCTCTGCAGAACAGGAGCTCCCACACAGACACGGTCTGGCCCCGGAAGAGGCCCCCGTGGACGGTGACCGTGGCGGCCTGCAAGGCGCGGCGCATCTGCTCGCTCAGCTGGGACACGGCGGAGCTCTTCTCCGCCAGCTGCAACATGTAGAGGCCGGTGTCGGGGTCGTGGACGCACCTGCGCAGCAGCTGCATGTAGGTGAGGTTCTCGTGGGTGTTGGGGTCAAAGAAGCCCTTGGTGTCGTCCGAGGGGTCAGACAGGATCTGGTTCATCTCCTCGTCAAAGTAGCCGCGCTGGTAGGCCACCTCCACGGGCACGCGGTGGCTGTGCACGGGGTCGATGATGCCGCCCGGGCGATCTGGGCCTCCAGCAGCCTCACCCCGTGGTCCTTGACGATCAGGTCCCTCTTCATGGCCTGGAAGAGGGAGATCTGCTCTCCCGTGTACGGGTCCGTGTAGCCGGTGACGGCCTTCTCCGCAGACAGCAGCTTCTCCTGGATCTCACCGCCCACCACGCCTGCGGCCACGGCCTCCTCCACGGACAGCTTCTGGTTGTGCAGCGGGTCGATGACGAAGCCCGTGGCGGCCTGGGCCTCCAGCAGCACCAGCGCCGTGCCGGGCCTCAGGATGCCCTTCCACATGGCCTGGTAGATGCTCATCTTCTCCAGCTTGGCCGGGTCCGCCTTGGAGGGCACCAGGACGCCCGCGATGCAGCTGGTCCCCTCCAGGTACCTCTTGACTGAGTCCATCTCCGTGATCTCCTGCAGGCTCTTGGTGCCCTGGGCCAGGTCCCGCAGCATGTCCAGGCCCAGGATGTTGGAGGTGCGCAGCTCCGAGGCCGACACCTGCCTCCTCAGGCCCCGGAAAGACACCTTGCTCAGCTTCTCCTCCGTCTCCTCGATGATGGTGGTCAGGGTGGCGATGAGGGCCTGCAGGGTCACGGCGCCAGAGGCGTGCTGGGCCAAGAGCTCCTCCCTCTTGGCCTCGGTCAGGTACGTGGAGAAGAGCACGTCCCACACGGGCACCTTCTGCCCCTTGAACTGTCCGACCTTCACCTCCATCGTGGTGGTCCTCAGGGTCCCGAGAGCTTCCTCGCGGCGGCGGGCGTTCTCCGTGTCCGCATCCGCCCCTCCCGGGCCCGTCTGGCCTTCCTGCCATCCACTGCTGCTACCGCTGCTGTGGCCTCCTGGAGACCCCAGCCCCCGTTGGCACGGGCTTCTCTCTCCTGCGGCACCCCTTCCGCCTCTTCGATGATGGTGGTGAGCCTGCGGGTCAGCGCCGGCAGGGGCAGGGCCCCCGAGTCATACTGGGTCAGGAGGTCCTCCCGGGTGACCTCGGTCACGTACGTGGACACCAGCACGTCCCAGACGGGGACCTTGCGCCCCCTCAAGTGGCCGACCTCCACCTCCATGGTGGCGGCCTGCAGCCTACTGCGTGGGCGCAGGCCTTCCCGGGAGGAGGTGTGCTCCCTTGAGCTGCGCGTGCCGGCGTCACGCTGGTCCCCGGCCTCCAGCACCAGGCTGGTGAGGGTACTGGTGAGCTCCTCGATGGACAGGGTGCCCGCCCGGTACTTCCTCAGCAGCGCCTGCCTCCTGCTCTCGGGCACGTCTCTGCAGAACAGGAGCTCCCACACAGACACGGTCTGGCCCCGGAAGAGGCCCCCGTGGACGGTGACCGTGGCGGCCTGCAAGGCGCGGCGCATCTGCTCGCTCAGCTGGGACACGGCGGAGCTCTTCTCCGCCAGCTGCAACATGTAGAGGCCGGTGTCGGGGTCGTGGACGCACCTGCGCAGCAGCTGCATGTAGGTGAGGTTCTCGTGGGTGTTGGGGTCAAAGAAGCCCTTGGTGTCGTCCGAGGGGTCAGACAGGATCTGTTCATCTCCTCGTCAAAGTAGCCGCGCTGGTAGGCCACCTCCACGGGCACGCGGTGGCTGTGCACGGGGTCGATGATGCCGCCCGTGGCGATCTGGGCCTCCAGCAGCCTCACCCCGTGGTCCTTGACGATCAGGTCCCTCTTCATGGCCTGGAAGAGGGAGATCTGCTCTCCCGTGTACGGGTCCGTGTAGCCGGTGACGGCCTTCTCCGCAGACAGCAGCTTCTCCTGGATCTCACCGCCCACCACGCCTGCGGCCACGGCCTCCTCCACGGACAGCTTCTGGTTGTGCATCGGGTCGATGACGAAGCCCGTGGCGGCCTGGGCCTCCAGCAGCACCAGCGCCGTGCCGGCCTCAGGATGCCCTTCCACATGGCCTGGTAGATGCTCATCTTCTCCAGCTTGGCCGGGTCCGCCTTGGAGGCACCAGGACGCCCGCGATGCAGCTGGTCCCCTCCAGGGACCCTCTTGACTGAGTCCATCTCCGTGATCTCCTGCAGGCTCTTGGTGCCCTGGGCCAGGTCCCGCAGCATGTCCAGGCCCAGGATGTTGGAGGTGCGCAGCTCCGAGGCCGACACCTGCCTCCTCAGGCCCCGGAAAGACACCTTGCTCAGCTTCTCCTCCGTCTCCTCGATGATGGTGGTCAGGGTGGCGATGAGGGCCTGCAGGGTCACGGCGCCAGAGGCGTGCTGGGCCAAGAGCTCCTCCCTCTTGGCCTCGGTCAGGTACGTGGAGAAGAGCACGTCCCACACGGGCACCTTCTGCCCCTTGAACTGTCCGACCTTCACCTCCATCGTGGTGGTCCTCAGGGTCCCGAGAGCTTCCTCGCGGCGGCGGGCGTTCTCCGTGTCCGCATCCGCCCCTCCCGGGCCCGTCTGGCCTTCCTGCCATCCACTGCTGCTACCGCTGCTGTGGCCTCCTGGAGACCCCCAGCCCCCGTTGCACGGGCTTCTCTCTCCTGCGGCACCCCTTCCGCCTCTTCGATGATGGTGGTGAGCCTGCGGGGTCAGCGCCGGCAGGGGCAGGGCCCCCGAGTCATACTGGGTCAGGAGGTCCTCCCGGGTGACCTCGGTCACGTACGTGGACACCAGCACGTCCCAGACGGGGACCTTGCGCCCCTCAAGTGGCCGACCTCCACCTCCATGGTGGCGGCCTGCAGCCTACTGCGTGGGCGCAGGCCTTCCCGGGAGGAGGTGTGCTCCCTTGAGCTGCGCGTGCCGGCGTCACGCTGGTCCCCGCCTCCAGCACCAGGCTGGTGAGGGTACTGGTGAGCTCCTCGATGGACAGGGTGCCCGCCCGGTACGTTCCTCAGCAAGCGCCTGCCTCCTGCTCTCGGGCACGTCTCTGCAGAACAGGAGCTCCCACACAGACACGTCCTGGCCCCGGAAGAGGCCCCCGTGGACGGTGACCGTGGCGCCTGCAAGGCGCGGCGCATCTGCTCGCATCAGTCTGGGACACGGCGGAGCTCTTCTCCGCCAGCTGCAACATGTAGAGGCCGGTGTCGGGGTCGTGGACGCACCTGCGCAGCAGCTGCATGTAGGTGAGGTTCTCGTGGGTGTTGGGGTCAAAGAAGCCCTTGGTGTCGTCCGAGGGGTCAGACAGGATCTGGTTCATCTCCTCGTCAAAGTAGCCGCGCTGGTAGGCCACCTCCACAGGGCACGCGGTGGCTGTGCACGGGGTCCGATGATGCCGCCCGTGCGATCTGGGCCTCCAGCAGCCTCACCCCGTGGTCCTTGACGATCAGGTCCCTCTTCATGGCCTGGAAGAGGGAGATCTGCTCTCCCGTGTACGGGTCCGTGTAGCCGGTGACGGCCTTCTCCGCAGACAGCAGCTTCTCCTGGATCTCACCGCCCACCACGCCTGCGGCCACGGCCTCCTCCACGGACAGCTTCTGGTTGTGCAGCGGGTCGATGACGAAGCCCGTGGCGGCCTGGGCCTCCAGCAGCACCAGCGCCGTGCCGGGCCTCAGGATGCCCTTCCACATGGCCTGGTAGATGCTCATCTTCTCCAGCTTGGCCGGGTCCGCCTTGGAGGGCACCAGGACGCCCGCGATGCAGCTGGTCCCCTCCAGGTACCTCTTGACTGAGTCCATCTCCGTGATCTCCTGCAGGCTCTTGGTGCCCTGGGCCAGGTCCCGCAGCATGTCCAGGCCCAGGATGTTGGAGGTGCGCAGCTCCGAGCCGACACCTGCCTCCTCAGGCCCCGGAAAGACACCTTGCTCAGCTTCTCCTCCGTCTCCTCGATGATGGTGGTCAGGGTGGCGATGAGGGCCTGCAGGGTCACGGCGCCAGAGGCGTGCTGGGCCAAGAGCTCCTCCCTCTTGGCCTCGGTCAGGTACGTGGAGAAGAGCACGTCCCACACGGGCACCTTCTGCCCCTTGAACTGTCCGACCTTCACCTCCATCGTGGTGGTCCTCAGGGTCCCGAGAGCTTCCTCGCGGCGGCGGGCGTTCTCCGTGTCCGCATCCGCCCCTCCCGGGCCCGTCTGGCCTTCCTGCCATCCACTGCTGCTACCGCTGCTGTGGCCTCCTGGAGACCCCCAGCCCCCGTTGGCACGGGCTTCTCTCTCCTGCGGCACCCCTTCCGCCTCTTCGATGATGGTGGTGAGCCTGCGGGTCAGCGCCGGCAGGGGCAGGGCCCCCGAGTCATACTGGGTCAGGAGGTCCTCCGGGTGACCTCGGTCACGTACGTGGACACCAGCACGTCCCAGACGGGGACCTTGCGCCCCCTCAAGTGGCCGACCTCCACCTCCATGGTGGCGGCCTGCAGCCTACTGCGTGGGCGCAGGCCTTCCCGGAGGAGGTGTGCTCCCTTGAGCTGCGCGTGCCGGCGTCACGCTGGTCCCCGGCCTCCAGCACCAGGCTGGTGAGGGTACTGGTGAGCTCCTCGATGGACAGGGTGCCCGCCCGGTACTTCCTCAGCAGCGCCTGCCTCCTGCTCTCGGGCACGTCTCTGCAGAACAGGAGCTCCCACACAGACACGGTCTGGCCCCGGAAGAGCCCCCGTGGACGGTGACCGTGGCGGCCTGCAAGGCGCGGCGCATCTGCTCGCTCAGCTGGGACACGGCGGAGCTCTTCTCCGCCAGCTGCAACATGTAGAGGCCGGTGTCGGGGTCGTGGACGCACCTGCGCAGCAGCTGCATGTAGGTGAGGTTCTCGTGGGTGTTGGGGTCAAAGAAGCCCTTGGTGTCGTCCGAGGGGTCAGACAGGATCTGGTTCATCTCCTCGTCAAAGTAGCCGCGCTGGTAGGCCACCTCCACGGGCACGCGGTGGCTGTGCACGGGTCGATGATGCCGCCCGTGGCGATCTGGGCCTCCAGCAGCCTCACCCCGTGGTCCTTGACGATCAGGTCCCTCTTCATGGCCTGGAAGAGGGAGATCTGCTCTCCCGTGTACGGGTCCGTGTAGCCGGTGACGGCCTTCTCCGCAGACAGCAGCTTCTCCTGGATCTCACCGCCCACCACGCCTGCGGCCACGGCCTCCTCCACGGACAGCTTCTGGTTGTGCAGCGGGTCGATGACGAAGCCCGTGGCGGCCTGGGCCTCCAGCAGCACCAGCGCCGTGCCGGGCCTCAGGATGCCCTTCCACATGGCCTGGTAGATGCTCATCTTCTCCAGCTTGGCCGGGTCCGCCTTGGAGGGCACCAGGACGCCCGCGATGCAGCTGGTCCCCTCCAGGTACCTCTTGACTGAGTCCATCTCCGTGATCTCCTGCAGGCTCTTGGTGCCCTGGGCCAGGTCCCGCAGCATGTCCAGGCCCAGGATGTTGGAGGTGCGCAGCTCCGAGGCCGACACCTGCCTCCTCAGGCCCCGGAAAGACACCTTGCTCAGCTTCTCCTCCGTCTCCTCGATGATGGTGGTCAGGGTGGCGATGAGGGCCTGCAGGGTCACGGCGCCAGAGGCGTGCTGGGCCAAGAGCTCCTCCCTCTTGGCCTCGGTCAGGTACGTGGAGAAGAGCACGTCCCACACGGCACCTCTGCCCCTTGAACTGTCCGACCTTCACCTCCATCGTGGTGGTCCTCAGGGTCCCGAGAGCTTCCTCGCGGCGGCGGGCGTTCTCCGTGTCCGCATCCGCCCCTCCCGGGCCCGTCTGGCCTTCCTGCCATCCACTGCTGCTACCGCTGCTGTGGCCTCCTGGAGACCCCCAGCCCCCGTTGGCACGGGCTTCTCTCTCCTGCGGCACCCCTTCCGCCTCTTCGATGATGGTGGTGAGCCTGCGGGTCAGCGCCGGCAGGGGCAGGGCCCCCGAGTCATACTGGGTCAGGAGGTCCTCCCGGGTGACCTCGGTCACGTACGTGGACACCAGCACGTCCCAGACGGGGACCTTGCGCCCCCTCAAGTGGCCGACCTCCACCTCCATGGTGGCGGCCTGCAGCCTACTGCGTGGGCGCAGGCCTTCCCGGGAGGAGGTGTGCTCCCTTGAGCTGCGCGTGCCGGCGTCACGCTGGTCCCCGCCTCCAGCACCAGGCTGGTGAGGGTACTGGTGAGCTCCTCGATGGACAGGGTGCCCGCCCGGTACTTCCTCAGCAGCGCCTGCCTCCTGCTCTCGGGCACGTCGCTGCAGAACAGGAGCTCCCACACAGACACGGTCTGGCCCCGGAAGAGGCCCCCGTGGACGGTGACCGTGGCGGCCTGCAAGGCGCGGCGCATCTGCTCGCTCAGCTGGGACACGGCGGAGCTCTTCTTCCGCCAGCTGCAACATGTAGAGGCCGGTGTCGGGGTCGTGGACGCACCTGCGCAGCAGCTGCATGTAGGTGAGGTTCTCGTGGGTGTTGGGGTCAAGAAGCCCTTGGTGTCGTCCGAGGGGTCAGACAGGATCTGGTTCATCTCCTCGTCAAAGTAGCCAGCGCTGGTAGGCCACCTCCACGGGCACGCGGTGGCTGTGCACGGGGTCGATGATGCCGCCCGTGGCGATCTGGGCCTCCAGCAGCCTCACCCCGTGGTCCTTGACGATCAGGTCCCTCTTCATGGCCTGGAAGAGGGAGATCTGCTCTCCCGTGTACGGGTCCGTGTAGCCGGTGACGGCCTTCTCCGCAGACCAGCAGCTTCTCCTGGATCTCACCGCCCACCACGCCTGCGGCCACGGCCTCCTCCACGACAGCTTCTGGTTGTGCAGCGGGTCGATGACGAAGCCCGTGGCGGCCTGGGCCTCCAGCAGCACCAGCGCCGTGCCGGGCCTCAGGATGCCCTTCCACATGGCCTGGTAGATGCTCATCTTCTCCAGCTTGGCCGGTCCGCCTTGGAGGGCACCAGGACGCCCGCGATGCAGCTGGTCCCCTCCAGGTACCTCTTGACTGAGTCCATCTCCGTGATCTCCTGCAGGCTCTTGGTGCCCTGGGGCCAGGTCCCGCAGCATGTCCAGGCCCAGGATGTTGGAGGTGCGCAGCTCCGAGGCCGACACCTGCCTCCTCAGGCCCCGGAAAGACACCTTGCTCAGCTTCTCCTCCGTCTCCTCGATGATGGTGGTCAGGGTGGCGATGAGGGCCTGCAGGGTCACGGCGCCAGAGGCGTGCTGGGCCAAGAGCTCCTCCCTCTTGGCCGCGGTCAGGTACGTGGAGAGAGCACGTCCCACACGGGCACCTTCTGCCCCTTGAACTGTCCGACCTTCACCTCCATCGTGGTGGTCCTCAGGGTCCCGAGAGCTTCCTCGCGGCGGCGGGCGTTCTCCGTGTCTGCATCCGCCCCTCCCGGGCCCGTCTGGCCTTCCTGCCATCCACTGCTTGCTACCGCTGCTGTGGCCTCCTGGAGACCCCCAGGCCCCCGTTGGCACGGGCTTCTCTCTCCTGCGGCACCCCTTCCGCCTCTTCGATGATGGTGGTGAGCCTGCGGGTCAGCGCCGGCAGGGGCAGGGCCCCCGAGTCATACTGGGTCAGGAGGTCCTCCCGGGTGACCTCGGTCACGTACGTGGACACCAGCACGTCCCAGACGGGGACCTTGCGCCCCCTCAAGTGGCCGACCTCCACCTCCATGGTGGCGGCCTGCAGCCTACTGCGTGGGCGCAGGCCTTCCCGGAGGAGGTGTGCTCCCTTGAGCTGCGCGTGCCGGCGTCACGCTGGTCCCACGGCCTCCAGCACCAGGCTGGTGAGGGTACTGGTGAGCTCCTCGATGGACAGGGTGCCCGCCCGGTACTTCCTCAGCAGCGCCTGCCTCCTGCTCTCGGGCACGGTCTCTGCAGAACAGGAGCTCCCACACAGACACGGTCTGGCCCCGGAAGAGGCCCCCGTGACGTGACCGTGGCGGCCTGCAAGGCGCGGCGCATCTGCTCGCTCAGCGGGACACGGCGGAGCTCTTCTCCGCCAGCTGCAACATGTAGAGGCCGTGTCGGGGGTCGTGGACGCACCTGCGCAGCATCTGCATTTAGGTGAGGTTCTCCGTGGGTGTTGGGGTCAAAGAAGCCCTTGGTGTCGTCCGAGGGGTCAGACAGGATCTGGTTCATCTCCTCGTCAAAGTAGCCGCGCTGGTAGGCCACCTCCACGGCACGCGGTGGCTGTGCACGGGGTCGATGATGCCGCCCGTGGCGATCTGGGCCTCCACAGCCTCACCCCGTGGTCCTTGACGATCAGGGTCCCTCTTCAGGCCTGGAAGAGGGATCTGCTCTCCCGTGTACGGGTCCGTGTAGCCGGTGACGGCCTTCTCCGCGACAGCACTTCTCCTGGATCTCACCGCCCACCACGCCTGCGCCAACGGCCTCCTCCACGTACAGCTTCTGGTTGTGCAGCGGGTCGATGACGAAGCCCGTGGCGGGCCTGGGCCTCCAGCAGCACCAGCGCCGTGCCGGGCCCTCAGGATGCCCTTCCACATGGCCTGGTAGATGCTCATCTCTCCAGCTTGGCCGGGTCCGCCTTGGAGGGCACCAGGACGCCCGCGATGCAGCTGGTCCCCTCCAGGTACCTCTTGACTGAAGTCCATCTCCGTGATCTCCTGCAGGCTCTTGGTGCCCTGGCCAGGTCCCGCAGCATGTCCAGGCCCAGGATGTTGGAGTGCGCAGCTCCGAGGCCGACACCTGCCTCCTCAGGCCCCGAAAGACACCTTGCTCAGCTTCTCTCCTCCGTCTCCTCGATGATGGTGGTCAGGGTGGCGATGAGGGCTGCAGGTCACGGCGCCAGAGGCGTGCTGGGCCAAGAGCTCCTCCCTCTTGGCCTCGGTCAGGTACGTGGAGAAGAGCACGTCCCACACGGGCACCTTCTGCCCCTTGAACTGTCCGACCTTCACCTCCATCGTGGTGGTCCTCAGGGTCCCGAGAGCTTCCTCCGCGGCGGCGGGCGTTCTCCGTGTCCGCATCCGCCCCTCCCGGGCCCGTCTGGCCTTCCTGCCATCCACTGCTGCTAACCGCTGCTGTGGCCTCCTGGAGACCCCCAGCCCCCGTTGGCACGGGCTTCTCTCTCCTGCGGCACCCCTTCCGCCTCTTCGATGATGGTGGTGATCCTGCGGTCAGCGCCGGCAGGGGCAGGGCCCCCGAGTCATACTGGTCAGGAGGTCCTCCCGGGGGTGACCTCGGTCACGTACGTGGACACCAGCACGTCCCAGACGGGGAACCTTGCGCCCCCTCAAGTGGCCGACCTCCACCTCCATGGTGGCGGCCTGCAGCCTACTGCGTGGGCGCAGGCCTTCCCGGGAGGAGGTGTGCTCCCTTGAGCTGCGCGTGCCGGCGTCACGCTGGTCCCCGGCCTCCAGCACCAGGCTGGTGAGGGTACTGGTGAGCTCCTCGATGGACAGGGTGCCCGCCCGTACTTTCCTCACAGCGCCTGCCTCCTCTCCGGGCACGTCTCTGCAGAACAGGAGCTCCCACACAGACACGGTCTGGCCCCGGAAGAGGCCCCCGTTGACGGTGACCGTGGCGGCCTGCAAGGCGCGGCGCATCTGCTCGCTCAGCTGGGACACGGCGGAGCTCTTCTCCGCCAGCTGCAACATGTAGAGGCCGGTGTCGGGGTCGTGGACGCACCTGCGCAGCAGCTGCATGTAGGTGAGGTTCTCGTGGGTGTTGGGGTCAAAGAAGCCCTTGGTGTCGTCCGAGGGGTCAGACAGGATCTGGTTCATCTCCTCGTCAAAGTAGCCGCGCTGGTAGGCCACCTCCACGGGCACGCGGTGGCTGTGCACGGGGTCGATGATGCCGCCCGTGGCGATCTGGGCCTCCAGCAGCCTCACCCCGTGGTCCTTGACGATCAGGTCCCTCTTCATGGCCTGGAAGAGGGAGATCTGCTCTCCCGTGTACGGGTCCGTGTAGCCGGTGACGGCCTTCTCCGCAGACAGCAGCTTCTCCTGGATCTCACCGCCCACCACGCCTGCGGCCACGGCCTCCTCCACGGACAGCTTCTGGTTGTGCAGCGGGTCGATGACGAAGCCCGTGGCGGCCTGGGCCTCCAGCAGCACCAGCGCCGTGCCGGGCCTCAGGATGCCCTTCCACATGGCCTGGTAGATGCTCATCTTCTCCAGCTTGGCCGGGTCCACTTTGGAGGGCACCATAACGCCTGCAATGCTGCTTGCCCCTTCAAGGTACTTTTTAACTCTTTCTTTTTCAGCAACTTCTGTTACTTTTTTTTGTCCCTTCTCCAATTCTTCCAACATATCTTTATCAATGATATCAGCCTTGAAAAGTTCAGAAGCTGTCACTTGTTTTCTCAGTCCCTTGAACCATACCTCCTTTCTTTTCTTTTCTTTTTCCTCAATTAATTCCCAAATTATTTTCACAATATTTTCTAATGCTTGTGATGTGTCCTGCCTATACCTGTTTACTAGTTCACGTTTCTTTTCTTCCGTCACATATTCAGAGCACAGGAGGTCCCACACTGACAATCTTTCTCCTTTATACTTTCCCTTTTCCACCATCACTATTTCTGCCTTGAGTGCCTTCTCAGTGACTTCTTCAATATTCCTGTAATTATTTCATGCCTTACTATGGGAAGCAGAACTAATCCTGTTTTTTCGTCTTTCGTACACCTTGCGTGGAGTTCTGCATAATTCACCTTTTCATGTGTATTAGGATCCTGGAACCTTTTGCTCCCATGTTTCGTATTTGACAGTAAGCTGTATGTTTCAGGCTCTAAGCACCCACGCTGGTATGCCACATCCACAGGGAGGCGGTGTCCCTGTCTCGGGTCAATTACCCCGCCTGTGGCCACTTGTGCCTCAAGCATTCTCATTGCTTCTTCTTTTTCTACCAGACCTTTCTTCATGGCCTTGTAGAGGGAGATCCGCTCACCTGTGTCTGGGTCGTGATAGCCAATGACAGCCTTCTCTGCATCTTGGAGGTCCTCCAGTATCTCCTCACCTACCACACCTGCTGCCACAGCTTCATTCACAGACAGTCTCTGGTTCTGCAGAGGGTTGATGATGAAGCCTGTGGCAGCCTGAGCCTGTAGAAGCTGCATCCCAATTGGCCCGGGTATCACTGATCTCTTCATAGCCTCATAGATGCATATTTTCTCCTTTGTTGACGGCATCAACACCCCAGCAATGCAGCCTGTCCCTTCCATGTATCTTTTCACTGCTTTGAGTTGGCTAAGTTTTTCTGCTGCCTTTTTTCCCTTTGGAAGTCCAGTGAGGATTTTCTCATCAATGATCCCACAGTTGAACAGCTCAGCAGCCGTCACATCCCCGTGAATTCCTTTCACCTTAATTGCTTGGTTCTGTTTCTCAGTTTCCTCAATCGTGTTCATGACAATTTCTAAAAGTTGCTCCACATGCAGATTCTTTGATTTGAACTGTCTGACCAGATCTCTCTTTTTTTGCTGCGTGAAATATGGTGACGAAAGCAAGTCCCAGATGGAAACAGTCTGATTGGCAAATTTTCCGATGAGCACTTTGGTGGTCCTGGACTGCAGTAACTCTTTTGTGGCCTCATCTATGTAAATGTAACTTTCTCCTTTCTGTACTATCTGCAACATATAGAGCCCAGTCTCTGTCTCTTGAATACACCTCTCCAATAGCTGCAGGTAAGTGAGGTTCTCGTGGGTGTTGGGGTCAAAGAAGCCCTTGGTGTCATCCGAGGGGTCCGACAGGATCTGGTTCATCTCCTCATCAAAGTAGCCACGCTGGTAGGCCACCTCCACAGGCACACGGTGGCTGTGCACAGGGTCAATGATGCCACCCGTAGCGATCTGGGCCTCTAAAAGGCGGATGGCATGGGACTTTAAGATGAGTCCTTTGTTCATGGCTTCAAAAAGGGAAATTTGTTTATTGGTGTAGGGTTCAACGTAACCAGTCACTGCCTTCTCAGCACTCAGAAGTTTCTCGTACACTTCCCTTCCAATTAGTCCAGCTGATAATGCTTGCTCTACAGACATCTTCTTGTTCTGTACGGGGTCGATGATGAAGCCAGTGGCAGCCTGGGCCTCTAGCAGCACCAGGGCCGTGCCGGGCCTCAGTATGTGCCTCCGCATGGCATCATAGATGCTCAGTCTCTCCTTTGTGCCTTGGATGAGGACTCCAGCTATGAAGTTGCTCCCCTTCAAAAACTGCTTCACACCCTCCATCTCAGCTACTTCATGCACTGTTTTTTTCCCCTGGTTCAGGTCATCCAGTGTTTTCTTGTCAATCAGCTGGGATCTGAACAGGTCATTGGCCGACACCTGCTTCCTGAGGCCAGGGAACGTGATCTGCTTGGCCTTCTTCTCTGTCTCCTCAATGAGGGCAGTGACATCTGTGACCACCTGGCGTAGGGCTGCAGCCCTTCCTGAGCGACCCAGGTTTACTAACTCCTTCTGCTTGTCAGCACTAACATACTCAGAGTGGAGTAGGTCCCATAGTGACATGGTTTGGCCTTTGAACCTCCCCACCTTGACGGGGACTGTCATGGCTTTCAGAGCCATGATGGTGTGGTCATCTACATCCAATGCCACACTTTGGGAAAGTGGGAGCAGCCACAGGCTCGTCTCAGAGTCCAAGATGCACCTGTCCTTTAACTCCTGGTATGTCAACTTATCACGGGTGTTAGGGTCAAAGAAAAATTTCTTATCTCCAGTGGTCTTGCCTAGAAGCTGACCTGTCTCCTCATCTAAGAAGCCAAGCCTGCAGGCAGCTGGCAGGGGTAGATGCAGGTGGTGGATAGGGTCTATGATGCCCCCTGTAGCCAGCTGCACCTGCAGAAGGAGGAAGCCCTCACTCTGGTCAATGAGCCCCTTGCCCATGGCCTGCCAAACTGAGATGGTGTTGCCTGTGTAGGGATCACTATAGCCAGTTGCTCCTTGCTCTATCTGAGTGAGCTGCTCACTCAGCTCTCCCCCAATCACACCGGTCTTGACTGCTTCTTCCACAGACAGCATCCTGTTGTTCTGTGGGTCAACAAGTGAGCCTGCAGCCAGCTGGGCCTGCAGCAGCCTCAGCCCCAGGCCAGGGGGAAGCAAGTTGCTTTTCATGGCCTGGTAGATGCTCATCTTGGCCTTGGATCCTTCCACCTGGACCCCAGCAATGCATCCTGTTCCCTGTAGGTACCGCTTCACCTCTGGTCTCTTGGCAACCTGGCTTGGTGACTGTATCCCTTGGACCAGTCCCTCCAGTGTCTCTAGGTCAATTATTCCTGTGTCCAGCAGCCAGGCAGCAGGAACACCCCCCCGTAGGCCTGGTAGCATGATGTGGGTCTGAGCCTGCAGCTCAGCCTCTCTTACTTGCCTGAGAGCAGCAGCTACGATTTCCTGGGCCATCATCTTCCCCAGCCGGAAGTCTTCCAAGAAGGCTGCCCTGTGTTCCTCAGTGAAGTGCCCAGAGCACAGCAGGTCCCAGAGGGAGATATTCTTCTCAGTCACTGGTGTGCCCTGGAAGATCTGTTGAATTTGCTCATCTGTGGAAATGGGGGCAGCTGTTTGGGGCAGGGGCAGCAGATGACAGCCAGAAGCCATGTCCTGTCGGCAGTTCTCCATAAGCTGGGCGTAGCTGAGGCTCTCACTCCCGTCCACTGTAGAGAACGTTTGGATGGCGGCAGGGGAGGCTCCAGAAAGGGTCCTCTCCATCTCCTCATCAATGTAACCCCGCTGGGCGGCCACTTCCATGGGGACATGATGGTGGCTGGTGGGGTCAATGATGCCCCCTGTAGCTACCTGGGCCTCTAGGAGCTGAACGGCCTGCTGAGAAGGGACCAGACCTTTCTTCATGGCCTGGAAAAGGGAAACCTTCT
Source organism: Trichosurus vulpecula (assembly GCF_011100635.1). Taxonomy (NCBI): domain Eukaryota; kingdom Metazoa; phylum Chordata; class Mammalia; order Diprotodontia; family Phalangeridae; genus Trichosurus; species Trichosurus vulpecula. Next base: position 80,918,285 of record NC_050573.1, read on the forward strand.
CACCTGTAAAGGGGTCTGTGAAGCCCGTCACTGCCTCCTCAGCATAATGGAGCTTCTCATGGAGCTCTGGCCCCACCAATCCCTTTCGCACAGCATCATCCACAGAGAGTTTCTCATTGGTCACAGGGTCGATGATGGAGCCAGTTGCAGCTTGGGCTTCAAGGAGAGGAAGAGCCACTCCAGGTCCCAACAGTTTCTGTTTCATGGCTTCGTAGAGACTAAGCCTCTGGTTAGAAGGCTGCAGGAGGACTCCCCCAATGGTACCCGAGCCATGGAGGTACCTGCGGACTGACTCCACCTTCAGGAGCTCCTCAGGGCTCACGCTCCCTTCCAGGACCTTCTCTAGGAGGTCACGGTCAATGATGTGAGACTCCAGGAGCTGGTAGGCAGTGACGCGGCCCCGGAGAGTCGGCAGGGTGATGCCCGCCCACTTTTTCATCTCTTCCTCTAATCTCTGTACAATCTGCTGCAGGGTTACCTTCTGCAGCCTGTAGTGGGTCAGAATCTCCCTCCTCTGGCCCTCACTGAAGTACTCGGAGTTAATCAGGTCCCAGATGGAGACCCTCTGACCTTTGAACCTGCCGTACTTCACCAGCAGGAGGGAGCTCTGGAAAGCCTGTCGGGTGGTTTCATTCACCAGCTGAGGCTTCCGGCTATTGAGTGGCAAGAGACAAAGACCAGTGGCTGGCTCAGTCACACACTTTTCCAACAGCTGCAGGTAGGTGAGATTCTCGTGTGTATTGGGGTCAAAGAATCCCCTGGTATCATCTGAGGGGTCAGATAAGATCAGGTTCATTGTCCGGTCAAAGTAGCCACGCTTGTAGGCCACCTCAACAGGAACCCGGTGGCTGTGCACGGGGTCGATGATACCACCTGTGGCAATCTGGGCCTCCAGTAAGCGGATGCCGTGGTCCCTAACAATGAGGTCTTTGTTCATGGCCTGGAACAAGGAGAGCCTATCTCCTGTGTATGGGTCCGTGTAACCTGTCACTGCTTTCTCGGCTGACAGTAGCTTTTCATAAACATCAGGTCCAATGACATTGGCCCGGAGGGCATCCTCTACAGAGTATCTCTTGTTTTCCTTTGGGTCGATAACAAAACCTGTGGCTGCCTGGGCCTCCAGAAGGATGAGGGAAGTCCCCGGTCTCAGGTAGCCCTTCCTTCTGGCCTCATAGATACTGATCTTCTCCTGGGAGTCGGGCAGGAGCAGGCCACTGATGCATCCTGTCCCTTGCAGGTACTTCCTGACAGAGTCAAGGCCTCCCACATCCTGTGCTGTTGTCTGTCCCTGCTCTAGCTTCTCATATAGGTCCCTATTGATGATCTCTGACTTAAGAAGCTCCCTTGGTGTCACATGATCCCTCAGACCTTTGAAGGTGATGCGCGAGGCAGCGACAGCCTGGTCGATGGTGGTGCTGAGTTGGGATGCCAGCATCTCTGTTGAGAGGGCTCCCTCCCGGTACTGATGGGCCAGAGCGGCTCTCTGTTCTGCTGGGATGACTTCCGAGAAGAGCAGCTTCCAGAGAGACACCCTTTGTCCTTTGAGCTTTCCTGATGTAGCAAGTACTGTGGCCTTCCTCAGGCCCTCCTGGGTGGCATGGTCAATGAACCAGTGTCCCTCTGAGTGCCCTGTGTGATCTCCTCCCACAAGGGGCAGGAAGACGGAGCCAGTCTCTGGATCAGTGACACAGTGGACTAGCAGTTGCGCATAGGTGAGGTTCTCCTGGGTGTTGGGGTCAAAAAAGCCAGTAGGTTGGGAGAGACTGGCAAAAGTCTCCTTATCCAGACAGTTCCATTGGAAGGCTGTCTCCAGTGGCAGCCGGAGTTTCCTAACAGGATCCACAATGCCCCCTGTGGCCAGCTGAGCCTCTAGGAGCCGTAGTGCCAGCTCCTTCTGTACCAGCCCCTTTCTCATGGCTTGAAAGAGGGGGATGAGACCCCTGCTGAAGGGATCTGGGTACCCAGTCACTGCCCGCTCTGCTACCAAGAGTTTCTCCCGGAATTCAGGCCCCACGAGTCCAGCCCTAACAGCTTCATCCAGCCCCAGTTTCTTTTCACTGGCAGGGTCCATGAGGGAGCAGGTAGCAGCCTGAGCCTGGAGCAGGGCAAGTGCAGTGCCCGGGGGAAGGAGGTGCTCCATCAGGGCCTGGTAGATGCTCCTTCTCTGGCCTGTGGACAGCACGAGGACCCCAACCACACTGCCTGTTCCCTCCAAATAACGCTGTACTTCTTCACGGGCTCTCACCTCAGATACAAGCAGCCTCCCCTCCCTCAGGTCCTCATATACCTCTCTGGGCAGGATGCCAGCCTCCAGAAGCTGTTCACTGCTCACCATCCCTCCCAGGGCCTGGAAAGTGACCTTGAGTGGGAGCAGGGCCAGCCCTGTGGCAGGGCTCAGCACACACCTGCTCCTAAGCTCTTGGTAGGTGAGGGGCTCTTGTGTATTGGGGTCAGAGAAGGCCTGGGGTCCATCAACTGTGGGGTTGGACAGGCTGTGGCCTGTCTCCTCATCCAGGAGGCCCCTCTGGTAGGCCAATTCCAGCGGGACACGACCTCCCTCTGCAGGGTCTATTATGCCACCTGTGGCCAGCTGGGCTTCCAACCAACTCAGGCCAGAATTCCTGGCCACAACTTCCTTGTGGAGAGCCTGGAAGAGGGGCAGCTTCCCTGGCCCATAGGGATCAGGGTAGCCAGTGAGGGCTCTCTCAGCTGTGAGCAATTTCTCTTTCAGCTCCAGGCCTACCAGTCCTTGTCTCACAGCCTCAGCCACAGGGAGCAGCTGACCTTGAGTGGGGTCGATGAGGCCCCCAGTAGCTGCCTGGGCTTCAAGAAGAGCCAGTCCCACCTTGGCTGGGAGAAGGCCCCGCTGTACAGCTTCATAAAGACTCAGGGGCTGGGCCAAGGCCTCCAAGTACACCCCAGCAATGGGGCCTCTCTGCTGGGGATAGGTCTCCTCATTATGGGAAGTCATAGGAAACTCCATCCTGGGTTCAGGAGGGACAGCCTTAGGCATGGTCTTCAGAGCCCTGGGGGCTTGAAGTGTTCCAGTGCCATTCACAGAAACCGCTGAATCTCCATTCATAGTGCTGGTGGCAGTCGAGACACGTTCCACGTCCATGTCCTGTGGGCCTCTCTCAAGCAGTGCTCACTTCCTAGAAAGGTGGAGAAGCAAAGAAAAGGTCTTATGACTTGAGGTGCCACCAACATGTGGTCCTCCAAAGAAGCCCTACCCAAACTTCTTCCTTTGGTCTATAACTCCTATAGGAATTATAGAATCTCACAAAGTCTCTGAGTTGGGAGGAACTAGGGGGCCTCTAGTCTGACCCCACCCTGAACAGAAATCCCTTCTCCAACATCTTTGACTCTTGGTCATCCTGCCTGTGCCTGGTGGCTTCCATCCAGCTCATTGCTTTTGAACAGCATTAATTGTTGGGAAAGTTCTTCTTTATATGGAGCCTTTTGGCTCCATATATCTTCTTGCAGTTTCTACCCATTGCTCCTAGTTTTGACTTCTGGGGCCTGGCAGAACAAGGACAATCCCGCTTGCACACAACAGTCCTTGAAGTCATTTCTCACGCACCCCCTGAGGCTTCTCTTCTACAGTCTAAACATCCCCCTTTTCTCCTAACTGCCCGGCAGCTGGTGCTTTTCCCTCTAAGACTCCCTTCCCTCTACTCCGTATGTCTCTGGTACTTACTGATTTATGTATATCTTGTCTCCTTCATTAGTATGAGCTCCCTGAGGGCAGGGACTGTTTTCTGCCTTTCTTTGAGTGTCCTCAGAGCTTAGCACAGTGCCTGGCATACAGTAGGTGCTTAATAAATGCTTGTTGATAGACTAATTGGTGTGGTCTGGTTTCTATTATCATCCTGGTTGCCCTCTTCTAGATGTGCTCTACAAATTCATTGAATAGGGCAAAGAAGAGAGGAGGCTAGAGCCAAGGAGGGGACAGGGTAGGATGGTCATAAAGATCCACAAAATGACCCCATGCTAGCTTTATACCTTGGTTCCACTAGGTAACCAACACCGTCGCCTGGCTGGTGTCTGAGGTGTGTGGGAAAAATGGGGACTGGAGGTCGAGACATGAGCCTGGGGAAGGTTGGATAGAAGCAGTTGGGTTGGAATTTGACTGGAAAAGGGGGTCTTAAACTAGTTAGCAGCCTCTAGGTGGCACCCTAGATAGAGCTGGGCCTGGAGTCAGAAAGACCTGAATTCAAATCACGCCTCAGAGGCTCACTAGCTAGACAGTCACTTAATCTCTGTTTGCCTCAGTTTTCTCTTTAAGATGGAGATTAAATAAATAGCACTGTTGTGAGAATCAAATGACAATAGTTATAAAGTATTTAGCACAGTGCCTGGCACACAGTAAGTACTATATAAATGTTACCTGTCTTCATCATTATTAGTCGTGAATGGAGAATAGGGGTTTAGGCTTAGGTTGGGACTAAGAGGGGAAAGGGGGTCTAGGATAAAACATAGAAACTTTTTTCATCTTTCTCTTTCTTCTCCCTTCCCTCTCCTTCCTCCTTCCTTTTTTCCCTTCCTCTTTCTTTCTTTCTCTCCTTCCCTTCCTTTCCTTTTCCCTCCTTCCCTTTCTTCTCTTCTTCCCTTCCTTCTTTCCTTCTGTTCTCCCTCCTTCCCTTCTTTTCTTCTCTCCCTTCCTTTTCCCCTTCTTCCCTCTGTTCCTTTCTTCCTTCTCTCTCTCTCTTCTTCTTCCCTTCCTTCCTTCCTTTCTCTCACCTTGCCTTGCTTCCTTCATTCTCTCCCTTCCTTTCTCCCTCCCTCCCTCCCTCTGTTCCTTCCTTCCTTCCTTCCCCAGAAAGGACTCTGGAGGAGGTGGTACTTGAGCTGGACCTTGAATGCCAGGAAGAATTTCACCAGGAAGGAAATAGTAGACAAGGCATTCCAAACAGCACTAGAGATGTGTGAGTCATCTGAAGAGGTGAGTTAAAGGTGTAGGAGTGGATAAGATTCACCAAGGGAAAGTAGAGACTAGGGACAGTGATGCAAATGGACCGTTGGAAGGAACTAGGGATATTTTGCCTAAAGAAGAGAAGCTTGGGGCAGTGTGAGATAATCTCTGAAGTTATTTCCACCTCTAAATTCATATGATCCTATCTATGACAAGGTATCTTATCTTCAGAAAATGGAATTAGATTTATTCTGCTTGGTCCCAGGGGAAAGAATTTGAACTAATGGTTAGAAACTATGGATAGGCAAATATTGATCCAACATAAACATTCCTGCCCAATAACTGAATGGATTGCCTCAGTAGGTAGGGAACTCCCCATCACTGGAGGTGTTCCAGCCCAGGCTAGATGACTCCTTGTTGCAGACATTGTAGAGGAGATTCATGGGTATGTACAGGTTGGCCTAGATAATAAATTGCACATATTTATTTATATAGTAATGCCTCCTAAGCCTATGCTTTAAAAGCATACGCATCTAGGAATACCTGTATTTAGGAGGTGGAAGAAGGGAGAAAATCCTTTAGAAGAGATAGCACAGCCAGAGATAGAAGGAAAATGAGCAGTGTCTCTGAAGCCAATGGAAGTTTCCCAAAAGGAGGGAGGGGTGAGTGATGTGCTGCTGATAGGTTAAGGCTGGGAATTGAGAAGAGACTACTGGATTTGGCAATCAGGAAGTAGTTGGTGACCTTGGACAGAGCAGTTTCTGGAGAGGGAGCCAGATTGCAGGCAGCTAAGGAGAGTGTGAGTGGTGAGGGAGCGAGGATAAGGGGAGGCACTTCAATGGTGGTTTTCCAGATGGGGTTTGTCATGAGGTTTCTGAGTACCAGAAGAAGCAGCCCTTAGCCCACAAGCCCTGGGGCAGTCCTGCTGAAGGAGGCTTTAGCTTGGTCTGGCCCTTACCCTTTGAAGGCCATGGAGGCCCAGCTTCAAAAGAAGAGACCTCCCTTCCTCCTTATGGGTAGATGATGCTAAGGGTGAGGACTTGGAGAAGGGTACAGAGTGATTCAGCAGCAGTCAAGGTAGGGGCTGGAAACTCAGTCCCATATCAATCTGTCAGTGCCTTTACACTTTCAGTCTTTGCACACAGGCATGTCTGATGTCTGACTTTCTGACACTAGGTTGGGCTGGGTTGGGCTAGGCTGGGCATCTAGGGGAAGGGAGACAGAGGAGGGAGGGTAGGAAAATGGAGATTCTCTTCCTTCCCTTTATTCAACTCTCCTACCCCCACACCCTGCCCTTTAAGGGAAGGACCCAAGGGAGGAAAGAGAAGAGGGAAGGGAAAGGAAAGAGGAGGGTTATAGAAAAGGGAGGCTAGGGAAGTTGAGGGATTAGGCTATGACCTAGCACCCAGGACCCAGTGGAGTCACTGTAGCTACACCTTCCTCTTCCTAGCCTCTCCAAGGCTAGATATGTAGCCTATTACCCTCTGGGTGTCATGGCAGGGAAAGGTCCCTGTTTCAGGCTAAGTTAATTTCCCCTCCCCCGACCTTTGCCTAGTATTGAGGTGGCCATGGGCAGGGAGCCCAGAGCCTGGGCGGGAAACTAAAGAAAAACTGCCCTTCTTCAGCCCCTGGCACTGCAATGATGGGCAGAGATCAATGGGCTGATAGACTTACCTGGAATGGGTGGGGCTCTGAGAGGGGAGGAAGAGGAGAAAGTCTGGTGAATCTTCTCCTTTATCTCCCCCCCCCTTCAAATCAGTTAGGGGATCAGCACCTCCTCTAACACACTGGGCGTCTGAAGCTCCAAAATACAACATACAGTATATGGCCCCTGGAGTTGGCATATTGGCATCAAGGGACTTACAGGAACTAGGAGCAATGCGGGAGGGGGGAGGGAACAGCAATGAGTTGTAGACAAGTTCATTTAGATTCAGTGTCAGAAAAAATATTCCTAATGACAAAAGCTTGTTTCCGCGAAAGGTGGTGGATTCCCATCCCTCACTTGAGGTCTTCAAAGAAAGACCGAAAGACTTTTTAGGTATGTTGTAGAGAGGGCTCTTTTTCAGGTGTGGGTTTGAACTAGATGGAGTTTCTGAAGTCCCTTCCTACTCTGAGCTTCTGTGACTCACTCTTTCTGAGCCTCAGTTTCCTCATCTATAAAATGGGTGTGCTATAAGGTCTCTCCTCCAATCCTCTGATCATCTACATCAGAAAGGAGGCACCTGAGAAGGGAACCAGGGAACACCCCTTGGCCTCCCTCCTACTTCAGGCTGGTCCATGTTTGAGCACTAAACATTCTCCTGCCCCAGAAATCAGTGCGAACACATCGGCAGGGCCTGCCTTGACTCTAGCTCCACACAACTACCCTAGGAGGGAGGGACTCTGGGCCATGCTTCCATCCAGGGCGAGGATGGGCTGAAACCTCCTTAAAGCCTTGCAATTCTTCAGATTCAGTGAATGTGGGAATTGAAAGGGATGTTAGAGACTGAAGTTTAGCCCCTTCATTTTCTAGAGGAGAAATAGGAAACCCCAAGAGGGAAAGAAATTGCCCAGTGAGTTGGGCCAGAGCTGGAAGATCTCCAGGTCTCCTGACTCCCAATACCCATCTCTGCATGAAGCTACTTCTGTCCCCTTCTCTCCACTCTCCTTTCAGGACTGTGGTCTCTTTGGCCTAGAGAGGCCAGCCTAGCTACACCTGCTTACTCAACAGAACCTATCTGAGCATAAGGAAGGAGAATACCAACACCTCCCCCCGCCACACCCCCAATTCCAATAAGATCACTAAGAGAAACTGGATTTGTAGGACCTGAATTCAAAGCATCACACCCCTCCATCCTCACAGACATAGACAGACACACCTAGACTAAGACCAGGGACCACCCCTCCCCCATATCTCCCAGGCCAGGCAGGAATACCCCTACACACAGATACAAATGTTACACTCAGGGTTGGCCCAGGGACACCCACATACACACTCCCCAGGCTAGACAGGGATCCCCCTACACATAGACATAAATGTCACACCCAGCCTCAAGGATTCCCCTGCCTGCCCCCAAACACACAAACATGAGTCCAAGGACAACTCACTGCCCCTACCTACCCTCCCCCTATCTCTCCAGATTCCTGCACTGGACCTGGGAAGGACAACTGATGAGAGGGATGAGAAGGGAGGACAGGTTATCATCATTCCAGCAGGACCATTCAAGAGGGTGCAGAACCTAGAACCCATGAGGGACCTGGTCCTGCACCCAGCCTGGGTGGGATGTGTCCAGATCCCTGCCATCTGAGCCATTCCTATCATATTCCCAGGTCATAGGACATTTGCTTCTATTTCTCTGGACGGTTACTCATGAAGGAGTTACTCGTAGGGAGGAGGCAGGTTCCACAGCACATGTAAAGATGAACTTCCTAACCAGAAGAGCTACCCAACAATGAAATGGGCTCACTCAGTAGGGAGGGAGCTCCCTAACACTGAAAAGTTCTCAAGGAAACAATGAATAGATTTGGAATTGGAAGGAACCTGAGAGATCATTATGGCTGATGCTCTCATTTCACAGATAAGGAAACAGGTTGGGAAATGACCAGGAAAGGAAATGATTTATACAAGGTGACATGAGCAAAGTCACCAGGGTTCCACCTAGGCCCTCTGAGATCAATGTTCTTGCCACAGATCCCCTCCCCTACCCCCAACCTTCCACCTAGTTGGAGATAATAATCACTGTTTGGTCATTTAGAGCACTTTTAAGGTTTTACAAAGTATTTTACTCCCCTTGAGGCAGGTTTTCATCCTTGTTTTACAGATAAGAGAACAGGCTTAGAGTGGACAAGCAACTTGAGTAGTGTCAGAAACCCATAATTCTTTGCACTCGATCAGAATAGACTAGATGACCCCTGAGGTCCCTTTCAGCCCGTTCACTTTTATGAAAGATATACATATATGCTGCGAATGAGATTCTATGACTCTGAGTCACTCCTGGAAAGAAGGAGTGGATGAATGAATTCATCTCTGGGACTCTGACCCCTCAATTTCCAGGGCACAGTCCCCTCATTCCTAGGACTTGTTCCTTGGGAAACAAGCCCCTAGATCCTGGGACACACTCCCATCATTCCTTGAACATACTCCCCACTGGCCTCTCAGGTTCCCCCAAACTGGTCATGCCTTATCCTCTGGGTAAGGTCTGAGGGATCCTAGACCCACTTGAATCAACCTACTCTCTGCCCGAAGTTCACAGGCTTGAGAATCTGTTCCAGGGACAGCCGAGAGCCCAGACCACGCTCCACCAGAGATTCACTTTCATTTCCTTCCTCAGTTCAGTACCTTCCCAGGGCAAAGGGACAAGGGAAAAAGCATTAGATGCCCCAAGCTACAGGTCTCAAATCCTTGTAAGGGACTCCAGCTCCCAGCTTTACCCCGCCCACAATTTCCCATTCCTAAAATCAGGCCCCTAAGTTCTTGAAGGAATCCCCTATGTATTTTCCATTCAAGCCCACATTTCTTAATCCAGGAGTATTGTTCCCGTCCCCCGGCTCAGGAATCTGGGTACTTCACTTCATAACTCCCACTTTCCCACACGCCCAGGATATTTGATTCCCCTTAACTCTCCCCCTCAGAACTCAGAAGCCCGAATCCCACACTTCTTAACTAGGGATCCCTCCCTGTTACATGACACCATATTATAAAACCAGGGTTTCCTGCCTTCCTGACAGTCTCAGCGCACACCTGTAAGACTTCTCTGGACTTGATGAGTGCCAGCTCCTCCAGCCTCTGGTCCCGGCCAGCTTCACTTCTCACCTCCACACATTTAAACCTGGCACCTCCCAGCACCTTTCAGTCCTTCCCAGCCCTTAAGCGGTTGGAGAGCTGGAGGCTCCTCCCCCCGGCCAGCCCTTCCCACTCCACCTTTCCCAGCCCTGCGCCCCTTCTAGGCTTGGGGGTTCCCTGGTGGAGGAGAGGTGTTGAGGGGGAAGGGTTTAAAGGCTTGGAGGGGAGGTAGGTTAGGAATGAGCTGAGAAAGCGACGCCAGGAGGAGTGAGGGTGGTGGAAGACACTGGGAACAAAGTGCAACTGGGAAGTGACAGTAGAGCCACCCCACCCCCACCCCCCAACCCCACGCTGCGGCAGAAGGAGGGATGAGGACTTAGCCAACTCTGACTCCTAACCCCATTCCCCAGCCCCGAGGGTGGAGCAGCCTGACTCGCACTGAGCCATTCAGGTGTGCGTACATACAATTGCAGACCTACAGCATCTGCGGGGGGGGGGTTGGGGGGGTGGGGCACCCCCCGGGCCCCGAGCTGCCCGCTTGTTGTGGGAGTAGCTAGGGGTGGGGCCTGTTGCTGGGGATGGGGGAAGCCAATGGGACCAGGCACCTCCTTCCCTCCCGACGCCCAACGTCAGAGGAAAGGAATGTGGGGGTAGTGGGAGGGGGCACACAGGTAGGGCCAGGAAGGTAGCATCCCTTGACCTAGGGTGGCTGTGGGGCTGGAGACCTTGATTGGGGTAGAGGCCATCCTTCTCCCTCCCAAAACCTCACCCTCCAGCCCCGAAATGACCCAGATGAGTCGGGGCGAGGGCCAGTGGGATCCTTCCACTCTGATATGGGAAACCCTGTCCTCCCCCTTCTCGGTCTGTCAGACCTTTTGCGTGTAGGGGTGCTTCCCAGGACCCCAGTCCCTAAAGAGCTTACATGAGTCGGGGCTGGCAGCAAAGGAACCCCGGGTTCGCCTTGCCTTCACATACACCCTTTCATATCTAAACAGTTCCATCCTATCATCGTTCCATGTCTGTCAGGACCCTGTAGTCTGAGGGTTGGTTCTAGGTACCTGGCCCTAAGTAAACTGGTTGCCTATTGGAACATTGGAATGTTGAACAGATGAATCAGACTGTAGTGGTCAGCGCAGGGACCCCTACGCTACTCGGTTTCCTCCAACCCCCAGCTGTAGGTAGCCTGGTCCTCCCACTCCGGCAGGTGCTGGGGTGGGGTGGCCTAGCTGAGGAATGGTGGGGCTAGATCCAGGCTCCTGCCCCGGGAAGTTCCTCCTCTCTTCTCCCTCGACTGGCGCCTTCGGGGATAGAGGCATTTGAATCTAGTTTGCCAGGGAAATTCTGGGCGGTCTAAACTTTGCGTTCAGGCAGGAGGAAGGGGGAAGAGAGGACAGAGAGATAAGGACAGCCACAGGAGAGGAATTAGTGTTTATATAAAACTTTATTGCTGAGGTGTGAGGGTAGCGGGAGACCTCAGCCCCTGAGGGCAGGGCTGCGGGTAGACCAAGCTCCTCTGTTGCTGTTAGCAGGGCATACACAGGCACAGGTGAACGCACAGACGTGCAGACTCCCTAGAGCTGGGCACGCCCGTCAGACTCCCCCAGCGCAAGGCCTCCCCAGTGCCCCGCCCCGCTCCCGTCCACGTGCACAGCCCAGCAGTCCTGGAACTGTCTCCAGGAACATATCCCCTGGAACTGGGGATGGGGGGTGGGGGTGGGGAGGGAGAGATGGGTATGGCCCCATCTCCCCACCCCCACCACCCTCTCCTTCCCCTCAGCAATTGACCTCTAGATTGGTCCACAGCTCAGCTCTGCCTGGGTTGTATTCTGGTGCCCTCCAGCCCCTGCTTGCTCTCCTCTAGTTCACTCTTGCTCTGTTCTAGGCCCTGCTCTTTCCTCTCCAGTTCTTGCTCTGTCTGTCCTGGTGCCCACCCTGTAACCTCTGGTGTCTTCTCTGTCTGTCCTGCTGCCCACTCGGTGCCCTCTGCTGCCTGCTTTGTCCTTTCTGTCTCCTCTAGTGAATCTTCTAGAGCCTCATTTCCCATCCCCTTTGTTTCTTCCTTAGATCCTTCCTTTGTCCCTTCTAGTGCCCTCTCCTTCCATTCTGGTACCCACTCTGTGCCCTTCTGTGCCTGCTCTGTCTCTTCCTCCTGTAGGTTCTCTCTCTCCTCCAGTGCCTTTGATCTCCCCTTTGGTTCCAGCTCTTCCTCCTCCAGTGTCCTTTCACTCCTTTCTGGTGCCTGCTTTGTGTCCTCTGGTGCCCATTCTGCCTCTAGTCCCGGTTTTATCTCCTTCGCTTCCTTCTGTGCTTCTTTCTCCAGCACCTGTCCTGTGCCCTCCAGTGCCCACTCTGTCTCTAGTACCACAGCTGTCTCCTCCAGCACCTGCTGTGCTTCTTTCTCTAGTTCCTGTCCTGTGCCTTCCCATGCCCCCTCTGCTCCTTTCCCACCTGCCTTCTCTGTTTCCTCTGGTGCCCGATCTTTGCTGTCCAGTGCCTGCTCTGTCTTTGATGCCTGCTGTATCTCCTCTGTTACCTGCTTTTTTGCTTTCTCTGGCATATGTTCTGACTCCTCTGGTGCCTGCTGTGTACCTTCTAGTGCCTTCTCTGTGCTTTCTGGGTCAGGTACCTGCCCTGTGCCCATAGGTACCCGGATAGGCTTGCTTTCCACTGATACCTCAATAGCTGCTCTGGGCTTGCTATCAGTGCTACTAGTGAGCGGTGTGGTGCTGAAGGGGCGGGGTGCCCTGTCCCCAGACCGGGTTCTCCGAAGCACTGACTGTAAGAGGGAAGACAGAAGAGCTGGCATCAGTGTCTTGGCCCCACCCTCACGTCCACCCTTGCCCTTTCCTGTCCTGGGTGCTACCTTCCCTCTCTCTCCACCCCCTGCTTGGGGTAGGTGTATGTCAGTGGCCATGGCCAGGGAGGAGTCTATACTCAGGAAGCTATCACTGGCTGAGGGAGGTTCCAGAGGGGGGAATGTCAGGAACCTTGGTGGCAGGAAACAATGGGGTCAAGGGATCCCAGAGGAGAAACTAACCTGACTATCCAGATGCCTTCCTGCCTATCATGCATCAATCTCACCTTTCGGGCCTGGGGGCTGTTGGGGGCTGAGGCGCTGCTGGAAAGACTGAGGTTAGAGGCAGAGCAGCTCCGAGACAAGCTTTTGGGAGGGGGATCAGGGGTCCCATCTGGAGTCAGGAACTTCTCATTAATCTTCAGGTTAGTTCGTCCCTTCACTGGCAGAAAGAGAGGGGGAAGGCCAAAAGGTTACATGCATTTGGGTGGGGTGGGGTGGGGGTGGGGAGAGGAGAGAGGAGAGAGGGTTTAGCAGTGTCTCTACTCACTTTACCACCTTCCCCCTATTCTCTCCCTTGGCCTTCAAGACACCTTACTGATTTTCCTGTTCTTGCCTTCATATGGCCAGGTCTTTCTACATGGCTTCTTACTCATGGTCCTCTGGCTTGTCCTGGCCCTCATTTTTCAGGTATGCCCTTACCCTAGCTGGCCCAACTAATTCTGATGTGGCCACACTAAACTTTTCAGACCTCCCCCCACTCCACATTCTACTCTGCATTGACCACCAATGGTCAAGCCCCATTCTTGTGTCTGCCTTACATCTCCATCCTCCTATGCCCATAGCTCCTTAGCTCATATCCAGGGCCTGCTTCCATTTTGAAAATCCCATCTAGGGCTTCGACTCGCCTCGGAACGGGGACAACTCCTAAGCTTATGTCTCTGTCTTTAATCTCAGCCTCTGAGTCTCTCATTCCATTACCTCATTTCTACACTGGAAAAAAGTGGCTGAAAATTGCACATTGTGTAGATTATGACCCAGTACTGGATAAGTAGCTCATTGGGTGAGACTATTGGTAAATGTCTCTTTAACAACTCTGCAGGTAGATAATGAAATGGGTCTCAAGGCCTTACTAGCTTACAGATAGGCAGGCCTCAGTTTCTGCCCCAGCCCAGGATCATAGACTCATACCTTCTGTCTTAGTTTTGTAGAGGGCCTTGGTTTTGTCCCAAGCCTTTCCCCAGCATTCTACCCTAGTCCCAGATTAAGAAGATCTCCTCCAGATTCTGTCTTTGCTATAGGGCTTGACCACAAGGCTAGACTCCCCTTGTCTATACCTCTGCCGCACAGCAGGCAGGCCTCATGGTACCTCACAGGATACATCATCACCACCTACTAGGAATTTGGACCTTGAAGGCGGTCGTTGAACCTTCTATTCACCTGCCTACCTTAACAATCTTCTAACCACTGATAATCTGCCTCTGCTTGTTCATCAATGGTTAACATGGTGCCCCACCCCCACCCCAGACTCTTCCCTATCCCAGTGATTCTGAACCCTCAGCCCCAGGTATACAAACCTTGTTTCCACTCTCCTCCTTCTATTTCCCGTTCCAGATATCTCTGCCCCGTCCACCGTTTTCAATGGAATGCCTGCTCCATAATTAACGCATTTGTTTTTGTCCTAAACCTTTTCCTTTCCTGGTCCTCCCATTTTCTGGCTCCCACTGAGACATGGCTTCTGTCTGATGACAATGACTTTTCCAGTTGGACTTTCATTCATTGGTTGTGTTGGGGATTCTGAATATCCTTTGCTCTCCATTGCCACTTCTGGACTCTCCCTCAACCACCATCACTCAGCAGACTCCTCCGTTGATGTTCATACAATCCAAATCTATCATTCAAACCAGATCCAGGTGGCCTTTATCTACTGACCCCAAAGAACACTGTCCTTCCATCTTTAATGAGTTCAGTGCCTGGATCACAGTCTTTGTCTCTACCTTGATGCTCTCTCAACTACCCTAACATACCAGTTCCTCAGATCACTTAGTTCTTATGATCTATTCCTCCACTCTGACTCAGCTACACAGAGATCTCAGCCTTGGTCTTGCCATTACTTACAAGTAATGTTCATGGCTTGTGAAATTCCTTTATTTGATCATAACCTTTTAGCATTCCATCTTTCCCTATGCCTAATGACCTGTAACTCCATTCATCACCCTCACCATGATTTCTAATCCCTCTACTCCTGAGTTCTCTCCCAGGCCATCAACTCTGCACTGGCTATGCTCCCCTCCCTTCCCTATCTTGATCATGTGTTCAACTCCACACTTTCCTCTACTCTTGAATTCCTTGCTCCCTTCTTGCTGACTACATTCTGCCAAGCCTCATCCTTAGATTACTCCCACCATCCGCCTCCTTGTCCTATTCATGTGCTACTGAATAGAGTTAAGAAGAAATCATGGAACCACGCTGACTGCACCCACTGCAAATTTATACTACATAATCTCAATTGGGTCCTCACTGCAGCAAAATAATCCTTTTACATCTCCTAAATTGATTCACTATCCCACTTGCCACAGTTGCTATTCTAAGCCTTTTCATCTCTCCTCATGACTCCCATGGACCTAATACCCCCAGTCTCTCAGGTGAAGATCTCATTGCAGATTTCACACACAAAAAATGAGGACATTCATAGAAAGCAGCTTCTTCTCAGCTCTTCTTTCTACATTACTCAGACATCTCTCAATATTTCTTCCTCCACCCCTGTCTCAGCCAAGTGGCTCTCCTTGACAGGGCAAGCAAGCACTTTTTGTATGCTCTCTTGGTCACACCCCCTCTTCTCTCCTACTGCACATTGTCTCCTTTATCATCCCGACTCTAATCTTCAGCTGCTTCCTATCTATTGGCTTCTTCCTTGCTACTTACAAGCATGCTCATGTCTGCCCAGTTCTTGAAAAATCTTCACTTGATCCTTCCATCCCCAGTAGCTACCACCCTATATCTCTTCTCACATTTTCAGTTAAACTCCTTGAGAAAACTGTCCATACCAGGTGCTTCCATTTTCTATTCTGTTAACTTGGTTCTAAACCCCCTGCAGTCTAGCACTCAACTGAAAATGCTCTCTCCAGAGTTACTGATAAGCTCTTAGTTGCCTTGATTATGGCCTTTTCTCGGTGCTCATTCTCTTGGATATTTCTCCTTTCTAGGTTTTTGTGACAGTACTTTCTCCTGGTTCTCTTCCTACCTATCTGACCACTCCTTGGTCTCCATTGCTGGCTCTTCCTCTAGGTCATGCCCCCAGTAATGGGGGGGGGTTGTCCCTCAAGGCTTTGTCCTGGGCCCTCCCCTCTTTTGTCTCTGTACTATCTTTCTTGGTGATCTCATCAGCTACCAAGGATTCAACTATCATTTCTAATTGAATGATTTCCCAGATCTTACCCAGATCCCAGATCAAGATCACTGGCATATAGTTTATAGAGTCCCTTTTTATTCCCCCTTTCTTGGAAGCCATATACATTTGTCCTTCTTCAATCCTGCAGTACCCTTTCCTTCTCCACAGTCTTGGAAAGATCACTGACAGTGGCTCAGTAACCATATCTCAGGGTTCTTTCAGTGCAACGCTAATCTCTTTCCTGAGCGCCATTGACACATCACCTGACTTCAGAATTGATGCCTGCTGAAGCACTGGACTAAATGGCTTTTGTCTAACTTGCTGGCCAAGAGTTGGATGGCTTTGAGATTATTTCTTCCTCTTCCCATGAGGTTGTTGAAAGTGGTGTTCTTGAGATTGCTTTCCCTCAGCTGTGCCTAAGAAACATCTGTCCAGAAGATTGGATGGAGAAAGTTGAGATTTAACAACTTACTAGGAGTGGTGAGACCCTGCTGTGGTAGAGAGTCTGAGGAAGTGGAGATTTCAGGCTCTCGCCAGGATGTTCTGGCTCCACTGTTCCAGACTTCTAACGTTTTTCAATTCTGCTTTAGTAAACTATACTGTAATCTATATATTAATGAAAAAATTCCTTTCTGATCCTGAATCTGAATGGGATATGGCAACACCGAGCTACATAAGCTATAGATTATTGTTTGAAATGTATTCATGCCCCTTAGACTAGAACAGAACAAACCAAGGCTAGGGTATTTAGTGGAAAAGCTGGAAAGCATGGAAACTCAGGCAAGTTTTATATATGCTCACCCAGGGGTGGGGAGCTGGAGCAGTTTGAGCTCAGAATGCCATCTGGTGGCTTCTGCAGAGATCGTACCCTGTATAAAATATTCAGGTGCCATTTCCACCTCAGCGCCAAAGGAAAGCAAATGTTCACGTGAATGGAACACTGTCCCATTTTACAATTTTATGACCTAGTCTCTCTTCCTTTCATTATCTTGGACACCCTCTTCTAGGAACATACCGTTTTGCCAATGTCCTTCCTAAAATGTGGTTCTAAGACAGTAGGATGATCACTTCTCTAATTCTGAACTTGGTGTCTTTGTTGATGCAGGTTATGTGCATAGAGTGGCAACATAGTGTAGTAGAGAGAGGGTTTGACTTAGAACTAGGAAGACCTGAGCTCTGGTCTTGCTTCTTTATGGTACAGTGGGAAAAGTGCTGAAGTCAGAGGACCTCATTTCAAATCCCACCTCTGATACTTTCTATGTGTGTTTGGGCAATTCACTTAATTTCCCTGGTTCTCAGTTTCTTCATTTGTAAAATGAGGGGGTTAGACTAGACTAGGTTAGGATTCTTGAGGTCCCATCTAGATCTAAGATCTAAGATCCTAACATAGCCTGAGAAGAAAAATAACATCAGCACCTGGCAGTACTTGGCCACGTGTCTTCCTTTGTATGTATGCTTCACTACCAGTCTACTCTGTGTCCACTCTTCTTACTGATTGTGTGTGTATGTGTCAGACAGTGTGCCTCTGATTTATGGATGGTTGTTTATATTTTGTGTTTGCAGCTACTGTGTCATTTTATTAAGTGCCTTTGCTTTTATGTCTACTGGCTGATTATTAAAGGTAAGCATACTAGTAGGGGCTTGTGAGCTCTAGGGTTGTGTTGTTGGGTTTTTTTGTGGGCATCCCATATAACCTAGAGGTAGTAGCCTATCTACAGAACCCAACCTGAGACTCTGAGTGCCAGTGGGAATTGGGGGAGTAATCCCAGAAGGGGTTCTTTGCAAGCCATTGATAAAAATGTTAAATAGCACAGGGTCAAACTCAGGTCCCTGGAGTACTCCACCAGAGAACTCTTTCAAAGTTGACATGGAGCTTTCAATGATTACTCTTTGAACTCAGTCATTTAACTAGGTCTGAATCTAACTTAATTGTCTACTCCACATCTTTCGGTCTTTACTACAAGGATATTTTCAGAGGTTTTGTAAAATGCTTTGCTAAAATTTCCATGTCCCTCCCCTGATCTACCAGTTTAGTGACTCTGTCAAAGAAGGAAATGATGTTCGTCTGACATGACCTATAAGGTTTTTTCTTTTTTAAGTTTTATTGATTCCCTTTGTTTTCACATAACAGTCATTTCTGGGTATATAACCCTTTCTCCTCCTCTCCACAGTGAGCCTTCCCCGGTAAAAATAGCTCAGGAAAATCCATGGACACACTGGCTATGTCTGACAGCACATAGCAAGACCTTGATAAAGTACTTTGTCTTTGAGATATTCACTAACCAACCCAAGCTAATCCAATCCAAGGAGCATTTATTAAAGCGCATTTTTCATGTATAAGAAGGTATCGCGCTAGGCACTGGGAATACAAAGAACAAAAACCAATCCCTGACCCTAAAGAACTTACGTAATTCAATCTAGCATCTGCAGGGAATTAAAATCAAGATCACTGGCCTATAGTTTACAGAGTCCCTTTTTATTCCCCCCTTCTTGGAAGCCATGTACATTTGTCCTTCTTCAATCCTTTCCTTCTCCACAATCTTGAAAAGATCATTGACAGTGGCTCAGTAACCACATCTTATGGTTCTTTCAGTATCCTAGAGAGTAGTTCATGAGATCCTGGTGAACTGAACCTATCCCCAAGGCATGTAGGGACTCTTTTAATATCTTCCAACTTATCTGGGGTATCAAATCCCTATTAGCTATTTTTGTTCTGTTCTTTCCAGGTCAAAGGCCATTCTTCTTGGCAGAAAAAAATGGAGGCAAAATAAAGATTTGTAGGGGCAGCTAGGTGGAACAGTGAGTAAAGTACCAGCCCTAGAGTCAAGAGGACCTGAGTTCAGATCTGACCTTACTTATCTGTGTGACCTTGGGCAAGTCACTTAACCCTAATTGCCCTCCAAAAAAAATAATAAAGATTTGAACAAGTTTGCATTATCTCATCATCCATTACTACCATCCCTTCCACCCAGAGCAGCAGTCATCCTTTCTTTGATCTTTCTCTTTTCCTCAACATAGCTACCCTTCCCCTCCCCGACCCTGACCTTAGCACTCTTGGCCAGCATCAATTCCTTATGAGTTTCAGCAATCCAGATGCTATCCTTAAATATACTCCTGAGTTTATTCTTCATGTCTCTCATTGCCCCCAATGACTACATCATGGATTTTTTAAAGGCAGAGTGAAGTAATGGAAAGAGTATTGGCTTTGGCATCAGGTGAGATTTGAGTTTGAATCCCAGATCACTCTTACACATAAGGGTTGCCCGACTGGAAAAAGTGATTTAACCTTTCTGAGCTTCACTTTCCTCATACGTAAAATGTATTATACAAACAATCTTTGTAATATTTACTTTACCGGATCGTTGTGAAGAAATCAGTTTCAAAAATTCAAAACTCAAGACAGACATGAGTTGTTTGTTATTACTGCCAGGGTGGTGATCTGGTTCCCAAACTAATCATCTACTTCCTCTTTCTAGCCAGGTGCCCCATAGTGAGTAGAGTTTCACCAAAACTGCACTAATCACTCCATCGATTGCCAAATGCTCTCCAAAATATACTTCATCCTCTGGTTCATGGAATTCCTCAAAATTCTTGCTATACGATGTCTTTCTACCATACCTTTTATGTAATCTGTTATTTTAATACAGTGGATCTTGAAGTGCAATCCAGGGATCCCAGGGAGGGGGGTGATTACCAAGATCCTTTCAGGGGGAGGTCTGTGAGGTCAAAACTATTTTCATCCTAATATTAAAACATTTTAAATTTTAATATGGTAAATATCTGTAGAAATAGCCCACATAAACAAAAGCTCTTTAGGATTCTTAATAATTTTAAGTGTAAAGGGTCCTTCAACTAAAGAGTTTAAGAACCACTTCATTAATGAAATCTCTACTTGGGCAGGATCTTGGTTCCCTTTCCATTTTCCTACCATCTCTAGGCAGCTGAGAAAAGAGGGAAGTGTAGAGCTGAACTATTCAGGGCATTTAACATAAAACCAGTTGCTTAAGGTCATTCTTTTTTTTTTTAAGTAACAAATGCACTTTATTGATCTGCAGATTAAAGCTATCCAGCAAAGATTAGTAACTACTTCATCCCCCCATTTCAACAGCTAGGCAGCTGTCAAACCTGATGGGCTTGTAGGAGCCATGCCAGCTCTCACAGCAGCACAATATTGACATTATTTGGCTTCACCTGCAGGATTAGAAAAGCAAGGCATTATTCTAGCTTAGGTCCCAAGTGCAGAGCTGCTATCTAAATCTATTTTCTTTTATACTCCATATTTGCCTTTTAGTTCTTCAGCTTTTGCAATAGAGGCCTTCGTGGAATCAAAGAGTTTCAGGCATCCATCCCATTGGTCTTGCCTTTGAAGTCCAACGTACCAGGACTTTGTGTTTTACATCTCCAGCTATAACTTGCTTGTAGTGGCTATACTATGACACTACAGGGAGAGGGGAGATGTATTTGATAAGAGGTTTGAGGGCTGTAAGGGGAAGACACCAGAAAAGTCAGGAGGTCCAAGCTTCGGAATTGGGGTTTACACTTGTGTTTTGAGCTCAAGGGGGGTGGTCACTGACAGCTATCTTGGAGACCTCACCACAGCCCCCCATGCCTTGAACCAATCATATCCTTGGAAAATGCCAGAGGCAGAACCTGGCCTTTGACTATCTGGTGATCAGTCTGCTGAAGCACTGGACCAAAGAGCCCTAGTCTGGCTTGCCAGCAAAGAGCCAAAAGGCAGTAAGTAAGGTGATTTCTTTTTTCCCTCAGCTTGACTTTGAAAGTAGTATGCTGGAAAGTGTTTCCCTGAAAAGGCACTCAGGCACACCTGGGAAACAGCCATCAGGAAGACTGAGCAGGGAATGTTGAAATTTCAGACATTACTAAGAGTTTCGAGGCTTCACCACTTGGGAGTTTTAAAGCCAACACTGTTAATTTCATTTTCACTGTAGTTAAGAATACAGGGGAACTGGGATTTCAGAATGCCTAAAGCCAGCCTACTTCTAAAATCACCTTTTGCCTGGATTATCACAATGAGGGCAGCTACGGGCACAGTGACTAGAGCACTGCCCCTGAAGTCAGGAATACTCATCTAACCTCAGACACTAGCTATGTGACCCTGGGCACTTAACTGTTTGCCTCAGTTTCCTCATCTGTACAATAAGCTAGAGAAGGAAATGGCAAATCACTCCAGTATCTCTGCTAAGTATGGAAAATATTATATCAACAAAATCCAGATGGAGCATTCCTTGCTCTATCCATGGCCATTAAGGGTGAAAACCTTGACCCCAGACACTATCTTGAATTATGTGACTTTTCCTTATCTTAATATTTTATGGGCATATACTATGTTGTGGAATGTTAATGGCAAATTAAACACAGAGATCCTGGGGTAGTAATTCCAGTTGACACTCTGTCAACTATCTAATTTGTTGTATTTACAATCTATTCCATTAAGGAAAATCCTCTTCTTGTATCATGGTTAAACATACATGGGGGTCATAAAAATGAGGTCATACAGGCTTGCTAGCTCTGCTAAAATAATGTATATAAGTTTTCTCATTGCTTTGTTCAGGTAGCCAGAGTTTATACTCTGACTCCTTGTACGTACAAGTAAGCTAGCTCTGCTATGCTTTAAGGGAAAATAATAAACAACATGGATTTTTCTATCACCTAGCTCTGTTGTTTCCTTCAACCAAATTTTCAGGTTTAACACAAGAAAACCCCAAATGGAGTCACAGACACTACTGAAAAATGACAATGAAATTGCCTTCCGATCAGTATCCCTACCTCAAGTTTCTCCCCACCGTAATCCTCCACTCACCTTCCAAAGAGATTTTCCAAAAGTGTATGTCTGACAGCTCACCTCCTCCAACACACACACACACACACACACATACACCTCAGTAAACTCCAATGGTTCCCTACTACCTCTGGGACCAAATATAAAACCCTCTACTTGGCATTTAAAGCCCTTAACAACCTGTATCCTTCCTACCTTTCTGGTGTTACTACACATTACCCCATCCATATATTCTATGATCCAGCTACACTAACCTATTTGCTGTTTCTTAGCCAACATATTCCATCTCCTAATTCCATGCTTTTGCATTGGCTGTCTCCCATTCCTGGAATGCTCTTCTCCCTCTTCAACTCTGTCTCCTAAGCCTGGCTTCCTTCAAGACTCAGCTCAAAGGCTGTCTTCTGTAGGAGCCTTTCCCAGTCCCTGTAGTTGCTAGTGCTTTCCCTTCAAGACAATCTTTCATTTACGCTGGAGGGTAGAGAGATGGAGATCACAACAGAGAGGTCTCTGCTATCTTTCCAGAGGCATAGACTCAAGATGGAAAAACAAACTTGTAAAATTCAAACTTGTAAAAACAAACAAAAAAGGATTATTATTACCTACTTCTGGGACCTCATGTGCACACAAATGATACTAGTGGAAGAAACCTAGAAAGTGATGCTAAAGATGGCAAGAGTTTGGAGACCATAGGGACAACCATTGGTTTGTATCACTGCTCACCCTC
The DNA here is from genome assembly GCF_011100635.1 of Trichosurus vulpecula. Taxonomy (NCBI): domain Eukaryota; kingdom Metazoa; phylum Chordata; class Mammalia; order Diprotodontia; family Phalangeridae; genus Trichosurus; species Trichosurus vulpecula. The sequence goes on from NC_050573.1 coordinate 80,940,668, forward strand.
AAAGGTAAGAGATTCAGAAGAGAAAAGCAGATGGGAAATGAACTGTTACTGATTAAAATGGTGGTATCCTTGTTCTTTATTACATGGAATAGATACTTGGGAGAAGGGAGGGGAAGAGACATAGGAGGGAAATGTAGGCTATGGAAAAACAAAGGATATTGATAAGAATTTATTTTGAAAAAGAAGCTAGTGAGAATGGGATTTCAATTTTTGTATCACCACTTAAAATACAGGACTGATATGTTGTCGTTAAGGGATGGAGTACATCTAACAAGGGCTAGGAAGACTGCATTTACCCAGAGTTTTGAGAATCCAATGAATCAAAAGTATTTACTGCTTACTACGTGACAGGTACTAGAATATAAAGGATGTACATCTACCAAGCTACACATCATAGGAAATAGCTACAATGTAGAAAGAATAGCAGTTGAGATGCCCAGAAGTTCACAACAGACAAAATCCAAGAAAGGAGTCAATGATACAATGTGCGACTTCAGATGTCTATACACATAACAAAGTATACCAAACAAACAAAATTAACTAGGGATCCTTGTGAATAGAGGCAAATTTGACTTCGTAGGGATCCCTGAGACTAGATGGGATTGAGACCCAGGACTGGACCATGGGTCTAGATGGGTATATCTTATTCAAAAGAAACAGGATGGGTGAAAGTGGTAGTGGGGTGGTGATCATGATAGCATTTATGGAGCATTTTAAGATTTGTAAAGAGCTTTGCATATCTTATCACATTTCAGTCCCCAGAGCAACCCAGGGAAGTAGGTGCTGTTATTATCTCCATTTGATAGAAGAGGAAACAGAGACAGGCAGCAGTTAAGTGACTTGCCCAGAGTCACATGTCTAGTAACTATTAGAAGCTGGATTTGAACTCAGGTCTTCCTGACTCTGGGTCCAGTACTCTATCTATATATTAAGAAGACATATTCATGTGAGTAAATCCAGGAACCTAAGGGGGGTGGGTATGGTGGAGACAATTTGAGTAAACATAAATGGAATCAGCAACAGAGGGATTTTACTACTGAAATATTCTATAGACCGCCAGAATGAGAAAGAGGAAATAGATGAGGCATTCAGAAAACAGATCATCAATCTGGCACAGGGGTTCATGGGAGATAAAATTCAAGAGAGGAGCCAGCTGTAAAACCCATGGCCTCAAATGTATGTATATTCCCAAGTGTCTACAGTATGGACAACGCAAGAAGAAATATAGATGCTAATACAAACAGGTGAACCTGACCTCCTGAGTATCACTGAGAAGTGATGGGATCAAACCCAGGGCCAGGCCAGGCTGTGGCTCTGAACAGATCTACCTAATTTAAAATAAACAGGACAGGGGAAAGTGGGTGGGGGTAGTACTATATAGTAAGAGAACCCATTTATGTGAGAGAACCCGAGAGTCAGAGCGGGGAAGCATGGGAGAGAGTGTTTCGAATGAAGCTCAAAAGAGAGAGACAAAAGGAATTTTAAGCTGGAAAGACTTGCATGGGCTGATGCAAAGTGAAATGTACCGTGTACAAAGTAACAGCAGCACTGTAAGATGATCAGCTGTGGATGACTTAGCTGTTCTCAGCAATATAAGGCTCCAAGCCAACTCTGAAGGACTTGCAATGAAAAATGCTATCCATCTCCAGAAAAAGAACTGATGGTGTCTGAATACAGACTGAAGCATACTTTTTTCACTTTCTTTACTTTTCTTGAGGTTTTTTTGTCTGTTTTCTTTCATGACATGATTATTATGGGTATGTTTTGCATGACTACACATGTATAACCTATATGGAATTGCTTGCCTTCTCAATGAAGGTGGGGAGGGGAGGGAGAGAATTTGGAATTCAAAATTTTAAAAACAAATGTTAAAAATTGTTTTTTAAATGTATTTTTATTTTTAGTTTACAACACTCAGTTCCATGAACTCTTGAGTTCAAAATTTTCTCCCCCTCTCTCTCCTCCCCACTCTCCACTAAGACAGCGTGCAATCCAATATAGGTTCTACATATACCTTCTCATTGAACTTATTTACATAATAGTCCAATTGTAAAGAAGAATTATAACCAATGGAATGAATCATGAGAAAGGTGAAATGAAACCAAAAAGGAAGGAAAAAAAGAAAGGAGAGCAAAAAGTTTGCCTCCATCTGCATTCAGATTCCATAATTCTTTCTCTGGATGTGCGTAGTTTTTTCCATTATGAGTCTTTTGGAGCAGTCTTTGAGCCTTGCATTGATGAGGAGAGACGAGGCTATCAAAGTTAGTCCTTACAGATACCGTGTGTCTGTAATTGTGTATAATGATCTCCTCCCCTCACTCAGCATCAGTTCATATAAGTCTTTCCAGGTTATAATGAATAACTGGGGAAAAATAAAATACTAAATAAAGGCTAAAAGAGGGGGGGTGGATTTTTATCACTGGAAATGATGAGGACTACCTTGATAGGTGACCTCACCTCCAGGCTTAGTGATCACAATTACAGAGATATAACAGTGATAGGTGTAATAGTAATAGGACAGCTAGGTGTCACAATGGATAGAGCACCAGGTCTGGAGTTAGGAAGACCTGAGTTCAATACAGCCTTAGACACTTAGTAGTTGCATGATCCTAGGCAAGTCACTTAACTCTGTTTACCTCAATTTCCTCACCTGTAAAATGAACTGGAGAAGGAAATAACAAACTACTCCAGCATCTTTACCAAGAAAATCCCCAAAAGGAGTCACAAAGAGTTGGATACAACTGAAACAATTACACAACCACAAAATAATAGTAATAGTGATTATCCAGATTGAGATCTGTCTCTCTCCCTCCCTCCTCCCTCCTCTGTCTCCCTCCCTCTCTCTCTCTCTCTCTCTCTCTCTCTCTCTCTCTCTCTCTCTCTCTCTCTGACAAAAGCAATGGAACTCATAACTTTATTTGACTTGCCTTGGTGATAATTTCATCCTTCAAAAAGTCAACAAACAACAAAGGGAAATTCTGATTCTCATTCATGGGGAAGAACTGGTTACTGGGGATTGAAATGATTGGAACCCTGGAGAGGAAATAACCATTTCCTCTTAGATTCTGTGATAGAGGAAAGGAATCCAATCCTGGCAAAGTCTGACATGCTCTCTAAATTTGGGGAAAGGAAATACTTGTCAAAAGACTCAATACATCAGTCAACAAATATTCTTTAAGTGTCTACTGGGTGTGCCCACTCTTAGGCACTTGTGATACAAGTACAAAGAATGAAACAATCCCCATTCTCACAGAGCTTACATTTTAGTAGAAGAGACAAGTGGTGGAATAAGCATTTATTAAACACCCGCTATGTGCCAGGCACTGTTAGGAGCTTTACAAATATATAAGTACATAGAAAATAAATATAAGCAGAATAAATACAAGGAAGCTATAATACAAGGTAGTCAGGGAGGGGAGGCATTAGCATTTGAGGGGATTGATTAGGAAAGGCTTCATGCAAGAAGATGCTTAAGCTGCACCTTGAAGGAAGAGAGTTGGGAGGAAAGACAGGCAGTATTCCAAAAGGCTAAAATGCTACAGGAGGGATCCAGGAGGGATGGAGGTACTCAAGGATAAAGTACTTAATATAGAAATGAAAACTTATTCAATGGAAGGAGGGAAATGGGATTTGTCTGAAGCAATTTATCTGTGCAATGTGGATGCACAGGGAACTCACCAATGAAGATCAACTTTTAAAAAGAAATGTACTGAAGATGGAAGCAAGGCCAGATAATGGGATGAATCTAGGTTGTGGTACAGTCCTATAAAAACAGTGTCTGGGATGCTAGAGCTCAGAATGAGCTGAGACTGGTATGGGGGCTAAGGATAACAACAACAAAAGGTGGGGTTTTCTTTTACCTGTAACTACAGTGAGAGAAAAAAGAGGCTCAAAGAAGGAATGGGGGTGGATGGGAAGGTGATAACTAACAGCAAAAAGAAGACAGAGTTGCTCAATTCTTCTGAGAAGAAAAATGCCTGACAGGAAGTTGATTCCACCAAACAAATAAGGGGATAGTAAGAGAATAGCTTGGAGAATTCCTGAAATGACTTATTTCAAATGGAGTAAACCAAGCAAAGAGTGAAACTGATCTCCTAGGGTAGCTCCTTGGGATTGAATTCAGTCTGTGTGAGTCCAGAGTCTTATGAGATTCTGAAACGTAGATAACAAAATCTTCTCTCTTAAAGTCCCTTCCAGTTATAAGTCTGTGATCCAGTCCCTTTCCTGCTATCCCAAGGATGCATTTCCTGGTGAGAGACTCTTACTTGGGCTTGGTGGATGCTACCAACCTGTTCCTTCCTTGATAATTATAATACCTAGAATTTCTGGAATACTGGGAGTTTACAGAGGGCTTTCCTGACAATTGCCCTGTAAGATAACTAGTGCAAACATCATTACCCCCATTTTAAAAACAAGGAAGCCGAAGCTCACAAGCATTAACTTGCCACAAAAAGTCCCACTTAAGCCAAGTGTCAGAGCCAACTTCTGAACAGTGGTCCTCCTCTCCCCCTTCAGAACATCAGGATAACAGCAACATGGAACACATTGTCCCTCAGTAAATATTGAGTGATGCTAACAATGCCTTCTTCATCTCCATTATTACCTCCCTTCCTCCTTTTCCCCTAAGACTACATGTTGTCAAATTAGTCTTTCCAAAGCCAGGATTCTTAATCATATACTTCCCATGGATTCCCAAGGAGTCTGAGTATAGATTCCAAACGGTCTGTGAATTTTTAAAAACATTTTTATAACTATACTCCAAAATTAGTGGTTTCCTTTGTACTCTCATGTACTTTATTTTGTGTATTTAACAATATGATTCTGAGAAGAGGTCTAAAGATTTCACCAGACTACCACAGGTGTCCAGGACACAAAACAAGTTTAAGAATGCTTATTCTAAATCAGCTGATTGTAGAACTTCCCTGCTCAAAAACTTTCAATGGCTCTCTATTTAGCCGCTTTCTCCAGTATGAAGTTCAAATCACTTAGCCTGACATTTGAGGTTCTCCAAACTGGCTCACATCTACCTCTCCAACCTTATCCAATACTTCTCCCTTACATGCAATGTCTGCTCCAACCAGTATGACATTTGTGCATTCCATCTCCCCCTGCTAACTCCTTCCAGAACACATCAGGCTCATTCCTGCCTTTCTCCACTGTTCATGCAATGCCCATCACCTGGGATAGTTTTTCTCTTCTCTGCTGATCCACCTCCTGCCCCAACCTTAGTCTCAATTCTTCTTTCTTTGTCTGCTATAGCCCACCCCTATAAGACTGTTGTTTTGCTAGGGTCTTATCTGCTCCCAACATCAGGACATGGGTTTGCTCTTCTCCTTATCTCCCACAGACTTGAGGAGAGGAGCTAGGTTAGTTCTCTGGTCTCTCTCAGACTGTTCCCTGTTCCCTGTTCACTGTTCCCTGAGGACAGTGCTCAGAACTGTTTTTCTGCCTCTCCTAGACTGGGAGCTCCATGAGAACAGGCTTAGGTCTGTTCCCCCTCTATTTCTTCCAGACTGTTAACTTTCACAGGCCAAGGACTTGGCACCCCGCCCCCCCCCATATTGAGCTAAGCACATAGGGCTTTGCCAGCAATATGGCAAACACAATATCCATTTAGTTAAGTGTCCTATCTGATTTTCCCTCCCCACCCACCCCAGTTCCTTGGTGCCTCTACCTCTGCAAGGGTCATTCTTGACCAGGAATTCATCTAGTGCAATCCAGCCACCTCCAACACGGACCATGAGGCAGCTTCTTAGGATCCGCACCAGTCGAAGTTGCTGAGATTCCCCAAACTGAGTGAAAGAAGAAGGGGTTAGAGATGATGCCATCCTAGGCCAAGGCAGAATAGCCTAGCATTTGGGGTGTGTGGGGGTGTGTGTGGAAGGTCCCTGAGAAGGTTAATGAAAGGAAGGCAAAGGAGCAGAGGCAGAGAAGGCACCTGGGTAAGACAGGAAAGCCAGACACAGGGAAAGAAAGAATCAGAAGTGGTGGGATTAGAGAAGCCTAGGTATGTATGGAGAAGTGAGACTGTCGTGTTTATGGGTATTGGAAGTAGGGGCTTTGGTTGTCTGTAGGGAGAACAGGAGCACTTACTCGGTAGCGGTTGGCACTGATTTGCTCCACCTGGAAGCGCCGGGCACATTGACACTGAGATACTTGCCGCCTTACCTGCACCAGAGAGAGCAATGACCTTTGTCTTTATTATTCCAAAAAGCAGCCTCTAGCTAAACCCCTTCCTCCAGCCCCTCCCCAGATTTCTTCCCTCCTTTTAGAGGCTAGAACTAGAACTGGAAGAGACCTCAGAGGTCATTTAGAACAACCTCATTAATTTACAGACAAGGAAACAGATGTTGATTGACTTGCTGAAGATCACACAGATAGTGAGCGTTAGAAGCAGAATTTGAACCCAGGTTCTCATACTCCAGAGTCAATGCTCTTTCCATTGAATCCCTCTGCCTCCCAATTCCCCACATCTCCCCCTTCTCTTCTTATGCCCTCCCACCTTTCAGAGTCCCCTCAGCTCTGTCTCCCCCATGTCCTTGGGTCCTAGTCCTGAATCCCTGATCCCCAACCCACCCACAATGCTTCCTCATCGGTCCCTCCAGCCCCATCACCTCAGTTCCCTTATTATCGCATCACCCACAGGCCATGTTCTCTAGTACCTCATCCTGGATGTGTTCTGCATCAGGACCCCGGCCTCGAGGGTCCCGGCTTGGGTGCAGCGCACTGACAAATTCACCATAGTCAATAACTCCATCTCCATTGGTGTCAAAGATACTGGCCACAGCACTCAGCTCCAGCAGACTGGTGGGGAAGCCTGGGATGTGCATGAGAGATGGAAAGAGGAGAGGTGAGGGGTGGACTCTCCCATAGAAGAGCCAGGACAACTGTACCATGGCTCTGAATTTGATACCCCCAAGCCTCCAAGCTGCTGTTAGGGAAACAAAGTGACCATTCCATCTGAGAAATCACTTCAGAGACTGGAAGGAAGCCAGTGTTATACCGAGAGCGAGTGAGACACCCCACAGAGTATAAGTTTTAAATGGAGAATTTATTAGCTGGCGTCCATTTGGGGGCAATTAGCCCAAATCAAAAATGGCGCCCCCATTGGAGTGAAAGGATAGTTTATATAGAAAATACAGGGTACAGTGGTTAATTATTTCTAGAAATGTCATTTTGCAGACTCGGCACGCCTGTACCTTTTATGACCATGATAAAAGGAACCTCCTTAATAGGTTGTAGATACAACATATCAGATAGCTGACAAAGTGTCAACTGAAATTACAACCCAGGACCCCTGTGTCCAACTTGCCATAACTCCCACAGGTAAGGCTCAAGATAAGGCAGAAGTCATATAATTCAAGATAATGTCTAGGGCCGAGGCTTTCATCCTTAACGGCCATAGACAGACCAAGGGATGCTCCAGCTTAGTCTGTTGACACAATATAGAGACATCTCTGAGCCCACTCAGACAAAGGAAGACCGTTTGGCATCAGGGTTTTTCTGGTAATTAGCTTCCATTCTTTGGAAAAGCCTTTGAGGGCCCAGCACGCTTGCTGAACGCCAAACGGCAGGAACTCAGTCTGTTTTTCTTATGTAAACTGGGGTTTTGAGTTAGGGGCTTGGGGCAGGGCTTTTCTAGCAATAGCTGGCTACTCAGGTATCACACCAGGCCTAATCTGGCAGGCATCCTTAATTTTAAAAAGCAGGTCTTAGAGTTCAGAGACGGGAGTAGATCTCCAAAGCATAAAATTGTTCAGGAGGAGGGGGGTCAGCATAAGGACAGGAAAACCTCAAGAAGGAACTTCTAAAGACAGAATGATTCAGACTAGGAAGAAAAGGGGCAGCTTGCCTGAAGAGATAGATGTATTTACACAGGGGAGTGACCAAGCAATTTCGATTTTTAAAGGCATGTAGAGACAAAGTCAGGTAATGAAAGATTAATAAAAAGAGTGGCATAATCCTAACAGAGCAGTGTCAGATGCCCTAGGGCTCATTATGAGTTAAGGCTTGCACTGAATACCAGCACTAAGTTATGTGGGGGGTGAAAGCTGGTCTTGGAGCCAGGAAGATCTGGGTTCGAGTGCCACTTCTAACACATCCTGCCTGTGTGACCCAGGGCAAATCACCTAAACTCTCAATGCCCCCCAGACAACTCTCTAAGACTGGAAGCTGAGGCTTCAGAGGTTGCCCCACAAGAGTGACCCACAAGTTCCCTTTATCCATTGTAATCACGGGTCTAGTCCAAACTGATGTTGGACGCAAGAGAAAAATCAAAGGGATGACACTGCTGCTTGGCGGGTGTGGTAGAGCCCTGGGAGAATGGTAACAGATGACAGAGAGAAAACAAAACGTGGCATTTTACTTTCCTAATAAGGAGAATGATTTTGTTTTACCTTCCCTAGTACAAAAATCATAAGATCATTATATGCTCATGGAATTAATTATATAACCTATGATTAATTTTGTAATCCACATGATCCCATGATTTTTGTACTAAGAAGGGTAGAACAAAAATGGTTAGCAGGAAACTGAAACCAGAGAGAACTGAGGAGATGCTGAGGGAGGCCCCTAAACACCCTCAAAGAGTTTAAATTAGCAGGCCCAGAGGAACCACACCCCACGGTACCGAAAGAACAAGTGGGCGTGACCGCCAAGCCCCCTTCAATCATCTTTGACAAATGAGGCAAATGAAAATGGGAGAGGTGCTGCGGGACTAGAGATGGGCAAATAACCCCAATTTTTCAAAAGGGAAACGGGGAGAGCACACAAATTATAGACCTGGCGAGCTCAGCTGTGATTTCTGGGAATATTCTAGAATGCCTAATGGAATGGATAATACTAAGAATCACCTCTGTGACCCTGGGCAAGTCACTTAACCCCGATTGCCTCCAAAACAAAAATCAAAAAAAGGAACCCCTTCTGCAAACATCCATCCCAATGCACCAGCCTGGGTTCAAGGAACACACAATGCTGAACTGGCCTCATTCCTTTGTGGACGGGCAGGTCAACATAGGTAGTTAGGTGGTTTGGTAGATAAGATTACAGGACTTGGAGTGAGGATTTGCTGAATTCAGATTCAGCCTCAGACAGTTACTAGTAGTGTGACCCTGGACAAGTCACTTAATCTCTGCCTCAGTTTCCTCATCTGTACAATAGAGATATTAATAGCACCTACCTCCCAAGTTATGAAGATAAAATGAGAGTTTTGTAAAGCACTCTGTAAACCTTAAAGCACTATAAAAACATTACCTATTATTATCTAGCAAAGTGTTGTATCACAGACTTATGGGCAAGATGAAGACAAGTGGGGTAAATGAAGTATGTCTGTTGTTGTTCAGCCCTGTCCAACTCTTTGTGACCCCATTGGAGTTTTCTTGGCAAAGATACTGGAGTGGTTTGCCATTTCTTTCTCTAGTTCATTTTATAGAAGAGGAACTGAGGAAAACAGGGTCAAGTGACTTGCCCAGGGTCATACAGCTAGTAAGTGTCTGAGGCCAGATTTGAACTTAGGTTGTCCAGGCCCAGCTCTTTATCCACTGAGCCACCAGCTGCCTTTGAAGTATGCCTAGGGGGATTCAGAACTGGTTGAAATAGTCAGACCCAAAGAGTAGTGATTAATGGAAAAGGGGGAGTAGAAAGAACTGCCCCAGTAATCTGTCCTTGGCCCTGGTCTGTTCAACTTTTTTCCCAATGAACTATTCTAGAAGCTGCAAATGTCAACAGAAAGTAAGTATGCTTGTCACATTTGGCATGATGGCATGAAACTTAAAGAGATGACTAACACACGGGATGACATGCTTGAATTCAGAGAGATCTTGACAGGCTGTAGCCATGGGTCGAGTCTAATAAGACGAAGTTTGTTAGGGATAAACGTAAAGCTCTACACTTAAGGTTAAAAAAAACCCTACCAGCTAATTTCACAAGTCCAGGGTAGGAGACACAGGTGTAGATAAAAGCTCTTGTTTAAAAAAGACTGTTCATATAATAATTAATAATAATAATCCCTAAAGGTTTTAGTGGATTGAAAACTTTCTAAGAAGGAATAGAGTAACATCGAAATTAATATTAAATTACATTGAGAGGTACTGGCGGCAGGGTGGTACAGTGGATAGAGAGCTGGACTTAAAGTCTGGAAGATCTGAGTTCTAATCCTGCCTCAGATATTACTCAATATGTGATCCTAGGCAAGGTATATCTTTCAGACTCAGTTTCCTTCATCTGTAAAATGAGAATGATAATAGGGCCTACTTCCAAGGGTTGTTGTGAGGGTCAAATAAGATAAATACTCACTAAACTTAAGACAATATTTAGTAGCTAATTAATAATGATAGCATAGTAATAATATTAATAATAAATAATATAATACTATCATTATTACTGAGCATTGGACCGGTCAGACCACCTAGAGGTGTAATATTACTATTAGTAGTAATAGTATTAATAATAAATAATATAATACTGTTATTATTATTGAGCATTGGACTGGTCAGACCACCTCTAAAATTCTGTGTTCAGTTCTGGTCACCACATTTCAGGAAGGATATTGCTAAGTTGAAAAATACTCAGAGGATGGTGAAAGAACCGGGGATGCTTAGCTTAGAAAAGAGAAGACTTAGGGGAGACACGATACTGTCTTCAGTGTTTGAAGGGCTACCCCCTAGAAGAGAAATTAGACTTATTCTTCTTGGCCCAGGAAGGCAAAACCAATATCAGTTGTAGAACTTGAAGAGAGACTAATTTAGTCTTAGTCTAAGGGGGAAAAATGTCTCCAATGAAAACTGTCCCGAAGTGGAATGAGCGACTGTCTTAGAAGTTAGTACTCATTCTCATTGGGGTTGTTCCCACCACTGGAGGTCTTTAAGCAGAGGCCAGGTGGCCACTCATTGGGAATGTTGTGGCTAGGATTCCTGTTTAGGTAGGGAGTGGTTTGGGTGATCTCAGAGGTGCCTCCTTACTCTGTGATTCTGTGGTTCCGGGATTTGGTAATGGGTTGTGATACTACCAGGCAACAGACATGGAAACACTAGCCAAGGAAAACCAGGCATCTTGAGGAAGACAGAACACAAAAGCCAGGAAAGTATGAGTCAGAGGGAGGAGGTGGCTTGGGGCCATGTGGGTTGGAGAAGCCTGTACTGTATGGTAGCAAAAGAAAAGACCCACCCTTTTCTCCCAGTGGGTGGGAATTTTCAGAATTATTTTTGTAGGGTAAAGTATTTTTCTATGGTACGATCATAAGAGCCTGATTCTGGAAGAGTCGTGGAGGAAACAGTGAGTTGAGGGACGAGTCCTCCAGGAAGAACAAGGAAAGTGGGTAAAGCTGAACACTGGACTGAGTCTGCCCATCATCTCAGCTCTGTTGATGATATGAAAACTCCACTTATCTCCCAGTTAGGAAAACAGGTGCAGTAGGGGTAGGCAAATAGATGGTTTGTGAACTTTCAGGAGGCTGAGAAGGGAGCAGGACCCTGTGATTACTGAGACTTTATGGTTCCATGTGAGAACAGATCCCAAGGTGATCCTAGAACACTGATCGGAGTTAGAAGACCTAAGTTCAAATCCTGCCTTAGGTGTTTGCTAGCTGTGTGACCCTGGGCAAGTCACTTAACCTGTTTGCCTCAGTTTCCTCATCTGTAAAATGAAGGGGTTGGAGTAGTTGGCCTTTGAGATGTACCTGTTCTAAACCTATGATGGAGAGACCTAGAATTTATGATCCTAAAAGGCTAGAGACATCAAACCAGGAGAATAGCAGTCTTAGCAGGAGGCTGGGGTAAGATGTGAACCCCAGGGATGGGGAATGAAGGAAAGCACGGATATTATCAATACAGAAAAAGGGGCTTAATCCCAGGGTGCAGACAGGAAACGGATGCACTGAGGTGGAGACAAACCCTTCTCCTCCCAGTTCAGCCAGGAGAGGAGAGGGGAGTCAGGATACTTGGAAGGCCGGTGGAGTGAGGGTGGCCGCTACAGGGCCCAAGGATATGAATTTGTTACCTGCCTTGCCCGAGCAGACAAGCAGAGCCCAGAGCCTCTGTGCTCAGTCCAGGGCTTCTTGTCCACTCCTGCCTTGCCTCTGCCTGGGAAGAGACCAGGTGCCAGCAGTAAAAAGGGGGAAGAGTGAATGAGAAAATGGATGGCTAGATGGCCATACCAGACTTCTTTTCTCTTAGCTAGCCTCCGGGGAAATGTGGCAGGAGCCTTGGGGTTGCCCATCTTGAGCCTTTTCCATGGCTCAGCCCTGCTTTGGTCCTAGAGCCTGTTGGGGCTGCTGAGAGAAGCAGAGTTTAGCCAAGGGCCTTGGAGGTGCCCGAACCCTTCCTGAGTCTTGGCTGTCGGAGTCAGTTTCCCTGAGCCAGGACCTGCCAAGGTCACAGGATGGTGACTACAGCCTGACTGAGTCCTACTCAGTTAGACTGGGCCCTTGGAGACCTTCCACAAGGACGGGAGATAACAAGAACCAGCGCCCTTGGACTGGAACATTTCTGCCATTCCTTAAAACTGCAAGGTGACACCTTTAACTGATGGGGATGGGCTTTTTCTTCTGCTGCCATGGCACAATGTAACTAACGTTATATAACATCAAGCCTCCTTGGCAAGGGAAAGGAGGAAACTTGGAAGCCTGGAATCCCAGCACCTCAGAGCATTAGAACTGGGAGGGACCAGTAGGATTACCAAAAAGGGCTCCTCGGATGAGATCAGGAAGTTTCAGGGCACCTTGGAGAGTCTAGATGGAGAGAAATGTTTTCCCCTGGAGACAGAGGAGGGAGAGGAGGAACTGGACAAGCCTGAGGAAGAGGTGGCAGCCCCTGCTAGAGCAAAGGGATGGTAGAGGAGGAGGCAGCTCTGCAGCTGGCCCTGCATTGTTCTCTGGAGGCAGAGGATGGTGAAGACAAGAACTCTGTTCCTGCTGCTTATGATGGAGGCTGAAGGCAGCAATGGTGGTTACAATAGTGGGAGACTCACAGTGCGTACCACTTTGAGCAGGACCCTAGTGAGTGAAACAGCTTTGGAGACTGTTCTGTGGGCATGGTGGCAAGAAGAAACGGTGATGGACATGGACTGGGGTTTACCCCCGACCTCTTGTCCTGCATGGAGCAGCACCATGGCTGCACTTGCCCTGCAGGGGCCTTAAGTGGCTATGGTCCCCAGTGTGCCTGCGCTGTCCCCTCTCAGGGCATTGCTGATTATCCCATTGAGCCAGTCACATCTTGGCGCCAGATCCTTAACCAGATCAAAAGGGGAAACCCTGTACCTTTACATTTATCTCCTTGGGTTACCTGCCCATATAGACCCTGGCTGATTTTGGTGATTTCAGGTCACTGCAGCCAGATGAACTATGTGTTAGGGTACCAACCAAATATGATTACTCTGTCAATGGATCTTTGAAAGATCATAGAAAATGGAAGGAGTGCCACAGGGCTGGAGAAAGGCAAATATCTCCAAAAAAAGGAAGAAAATGGAATCTGAAAGCTAAAGGGCAGAGAGCCTAACTTTGATTTCTTGCAAAATTCTGGAATGTGTCATTGAAGGGGTGGTTAATGGTGATTACAGAAAGCCAGAATGACTTCATCTAGAACAAGTCATGCCAGACTAACCTTATTTCTTTTTTGACAGGGTTATTAGACCTGAAGATGAGGGGAATGTTATAGATTTATCTAGATTTTTGCAAAAAATTTGACAAAGTGTCTCGTGTGATTCTTGTGGAAAAGATGGAGATGGACTAGATGTTACAATTAGATGGATTCAGAACTGGTAGAATGACCATTCCAAAGAGAAGTCATGAATGCTTTGATGTCAGCTGGGAAGGAGGTCTCTCATAGTGTCCCAGGGACATTTTAATCAACAATTCTAATAGAGGTATATATGGCATGTATATCAAATTTCCAGATAGCTAAGAGGGTTCCCTAGTGTAATGGATAATAGAATCAGAGTTCAAAAATAATTTGAAATTCTATTTTGGGCCAAATCTTGTAAGCTAAAACATAGTAAAGATAAAAGTAAAGTCTTACACTTGGGTTCTAAAAATCAACTTCACAGATGAGAAAGAGCATGGCTAGACAACAGTTTGAAATAGATCTGGGGATTTTATCAGATTGTAAACTTAATATGAGTTAACAGTATGATGCAGCAGTCAAAAAAGCTAATGGGTTCTTAGGCAGCATCAAGAGAAATAGAACATCCGGGACTAGGGAGGTGATGGTGCTGCTGTATTCTAGTAAGGCCGTATCTAGGGTGCTGTATTTGGTTCTGGATCCATTCATAGGATTATTGATGTAGGGCTGGAAGGGCCCTCAGAGGTCATATAGTCCAATCCCATTATTTTACAGATGAAGAAACAGAGTCCCAAAGAGGTTAAGTGACGTGGCCAAAGTCACATAGTAAGTGGCACAGGAAGAACGTTGAAAAACTGGAAAGTATTCAGAGGAGGGCAGTTAGGATGGTAAAGGCCACTCTGGCCAGGAGATCAGTTATAGAAACTAGCGATGTTTGGCTTGTTTCAGAAAAGCTGTAGGGCAAGGAGGGGAGAAGGATGCAAAGGTGGAAGGATTAGACTAGCTCAGCTTGGCCCCAGAGGGCAGAACTTGGCAGTGGTGGGTGGGGTAAGGGGAGTGGAAAAAGTGCATTTAGGCCTGAGGTCAGGAACAGCTTCTTAAGAATTAGAGCTATCCCAAAGCAAAATGGGCTGCCTCTGGAAATCCTGGGCTGCCTCCTCATTCAAAGTCTTCAGGCAGAGGCTGAATGGTCGCTTGGTAGTCACTTCTGTTGTAGAGGGCATTCTTGGTCAAGTATGTAACTTTCAATTCTGATATGCTATGGCATGGGGCTGGGCCCCATGGTTGGGCAGGGTCAGGGGGTGGGGACAGGTTCCAGTAAAGGCTGCTGATGCATGAATGATAAATCATTATAGAAGATCCTCCATATTACAGTGTAAGCCCAGCTCTCCCTTCCCCCTTGCAGACATTCCTCTCCGGCTTGGATACTGATAGGCCCTAAACAAAGAACAGGAAATATTTCTGAAACTGCTTTTTTGAGCACCTAGCCAGTTCTCAAAAACAAAATGACTGACAGGATCTTCCCCTCCCGAGGGGAGTGGCTACCCTCTCTGGCAGAGAACATTCGGGACAATTAGCAGTAAGTCTTCCTCGTTCAGGACACTATAAAAGTCACCACGTGGGACAGGCACATTGGAACCTCACCCAAGGAAAGGACGCTTGGCCTGGGGGTTACATTCAGAAGGACCACCAAGGAGGCTGTAAAAGGGGTTCCCCAGCTTCGGAGAAGCCTTGGGTGTAGGTGCTTAATGTGAAATGTATGTTGTATGTTGTGTGTGTGTCTTTTGTCATAGTCGCTGCATTAACTGTGTTTGTTAGGAATTGTTGATTAACGTGGTTGTGGGTTTGATAAAGTATTTCCCCTGTCTTTCAATAAAAACCTTTTTCTGTTGGAGTGTGCCTTATTGCCAGCGCGAATCGAAATCCGAACCTAACCTAGCTTAATTGAACAATGACTTATTAAGACAAGTAAGAAGATGTGGCAAAATTGTCTGGACTATTAACACCTGGTCCATCTCTCCTCCACCCCTTTCTATCATTGTCCTCCACCTTTGACCATGCCTACCCCACTGTGCCCCACTCCCTGAAGGTTCTGCTCACTGGAGGCAAGGACGCTGTCAATGAACTCCTGGTGGGTGATTCGTCCATCCTGGTCACGGTCAATGGCACGGAACACATCTAGGAGCCGAGACTTTCTATGACTGATCCACTGCAAGTATCGTTTCCGCCATCCACCAAAATCAAAGTGTGCAAAGGCTGCTTGCTAGGGAAAGAGAGGGAGCCATCAGCGTCCAATCATCTAAACAGTGCCTGGGAAAATGGGATAGTTGGCTTGGTGACCTTCTCCATGCTTTCCTCCAACCCTGAGCCATCTCCCACAATATCTGGACCCAAGTCCATGAGTTGCCAAAATATTAATATAGCCACAGATGCCACACCAATGCTCTCAAATTTCATGTTCCAGCATGTAATGGCATAACCAGGGCTCAGGGCCATCCCCTGCTGTACCTTGAAACTGAAAGCCTCCAATCATTTCCATGCACCCTTTTCCATCTCCTTCACATACCTGCTCTCTCCTCGACTGCCTCCCTCCTCCCTTCTATCCACACCAGCTGTCCTGGTTCCCATCTCCAGCTCAGCCTTTCCCACCTCCATCTTGGAAGCCTCTGACTGCTTTTCAGTAAAGCTTTGCCAACAAGGAGTCTCTGAGGAGCTCTGATAAAACCCTTGGCCATCAGGGCTGGTCATGTATTCACTGTGCCATCTTGTGGACACATATGATGGCAAGGGTGGGATGTGGGAGCCTGAGACCCAAGAAGGCACTAGAACCAAAGGAGATCTAGAGTTCAAGGTGACCTTAGAAGAATCTAGAAAATCCAGGAAGAATTTAAAGGAGGCATATAGTTGGGGAAGTGGTAAGAAAGCCCATCTCTAGAAGGACAAGGTAAGGAGGTGAAAGGGGGTGCCAAAGAGGGAGGAAAAAATAAGGAGGAATATGTTCAGCCCAACCTAGTGGACAGAGGAACAGGCAGCTCCTTACAGAAGTGGTCAATAGGGAGACTAAATAAGATGACCATGAGACAGCCAAGCTTTTTATGAGCCCACAGATGGCTTAGCCAGAAGGCCCCAGGGGACCCAAGGCTGGTAATAAGGTGTTAGCCAGTGGTCTAGAGGGGTACATGGACAATGGTGAGCAAGATGGTTTAGGGGGTATGGGAGGTCCCAGAAGTTTGGCCAGATCAGTGAATGGTGATGAATAGGATAATAATGGAGGTCACAGGGGTTGGTATTGAGGGTGAACTTGGCCAAGATGGCAAATGGCAGGAAACCAGATAGTAATGGGTACCAGAGTCTAGGGAGAAGTTCAATGAGGTAGATGAATAGTGATGAGTAGGACAACAAAAAAAGTGTTTTGGGGTTTTTTTCCAAGATGCTGATGACTGGTAGTGAGCTAAACAGACCCCAAAATCAGAGAGCTGGGGGAGGTTTGACCAGCATAACGAGCAGGGATAAGCCAGACACAACTGGGCTTCAGTGTGCCATGAGAATGCTCGGCCAAGACAATAAGTAGCAGTGAGACAGATGGTACCAAGGTCCAAGAGTCTGGGAGAGGTTTTGGCTAGGAGTGAGGCCCATTGATTTTCTGAAAAGAGAATGAGAGAGGTTTCCCCAAAATTTCATTCTCAGTGGAAGGAAGCAGCAGGCCCTACATCAGCTTAAAGCCCAGCAGGCTGGAAATCAGAAGGGTTGGGGGCTTAAGCTCCCAGAGCCCTACCAAGAGAGTAGCTGCTGGGGGCAAGACCACAGGCAATGTGTCCCCCAGTGTCTCTCCACAATAAGGGTGTCCTTGGGAGAACTTTGAGGCCACCTGTGTGTGGGGTTGCATGACTTGGATTTTTGAGCCAAGTTCTGCCTATGGTCTCTTCCTTTCTTTATTTTCCTTGGATGGAAGGGGGATGGAGAGTGGGGAGCTGTCTAGCACTCACATCCCATCATTGCACCAGGAGGTTTCACAACTGGCTGAGAGTGAGTCTGGGATAGCAGGTTGGGAAAATGAAAACAATCCAGAGTATTCATGTAGGACAATCTTGCCCTAGGGCCTGGAAGCTGAAGGCTTTATCGTCTCCTGGGCCCAGGAAGGAGAGACAAGCTCCCTCCTGAGGAGAACCATGATGACGAAGCTGAGCCTAGAGGACTCCAGAATGGGACTATCACTTAGGAAACACTGCCTTAGTCTGAGACCGAGGAGTTGTTGGGGTTTTTTTTAAATCTTCATGTCCAATGATCCTCCCATGATATATGGTTTCTGAATCCCAACGTTCTCCTTTCCACGGTAGAGAAATCTTAGAACAATACTTTTGTGGCCTAGAGCATGCAGAGGTAGACAGGAAAAGCAAAAGAGAGATTAGATACTCGTAGCACTGAGCCCCAAATATGGCCATGGGGTCAGTGGCCGGAGGACAGGGAAGAGAATTAGGGATAATGGGTGGCTGAGTCTGAGGAGCCAGGAGTTTCAGGGACCAGACTAGTTCAGTACTTTGCACTAGGACTTAGTCATCAGGAAAGGCTTAGAAAGTCGTGAAAGGGGAAGCCTTAGGGCCAAAGAACTGGAATCTCTTGGAAGCTGTCTCAGATCAGCACAATAGAAGGCTGGAACTTTTCCCTCTGAGAAGATAGATAGTGAGCTCCCTGTCACTAAAGTTCCTAAGACAGAACTCAGATGCCTATTTCTTGGAGATGCTGAGGAGGAGATTCCTGGTAAGGTACATGAAACTCTCTGAGGTGGGCTCCTATGATTCTCAGCCCCCAGGACAGAGCTGTGGGTAGAGGGTAGAGATGTTGTTCTGTCTCTAAGGGGGCTGGCCTAGAGGATAGGAGTTAGCTAGGAGTCAGAGCGGATAGAAAGATGAACTCGGAGTCAAGAAGATCTGAGTTCATGATGCAAAGTGAAAAGAGCAGAACCTGGAAAACGTTGTACACAGTTACAACAACATTGTGTGATGATCGGCTATGAATGACTTGGCTCTTCTCAACCACACGATGATCTAAGACAATTAGAAAGGACTCATGACAGAAAATGCTATCCACATCCAGGTAGAGAACTGATGGACTCTCAATGCAGATCGAAGCATACTTTTTCCACTCACTTTATTTTTTCATGGTGTTTTTTTCCTTTTGTTCTGTTTCTTCTTTCACAACTGTGACTAATATGTATAAATGTTTTACATGATTGCACATGTATAACCTAAATCAAATTGATTACCATTTCAGGAAGGGGGGGGAGAGGGAGAGAGGGAAGGAAAAAATTTGGAATTCAAAATCTTGTAAAAATGAATACTAAAAATTGTCTTTACATAGAATTGGGAGGGGCAATACTATTCTTTGAAAAGAAAGAAAACAAACAAAAAAGAAGACCTGAGTTCAGATCCTGCCTTAGATATTTAACTAGCTGCATAACCTTGGGTAAGTCACTTAGCCTTCCTTGGCCTCAGTTTCATCATCTGTAAAATTGAGATAACAGGGGCAGCTAGGTGGCGCAGTGAGTAGAGCACCAGCCCTGGAGTCAGGAGGACCTGAGTTCCAATGTGGCCTCAGATACTTGACATACTTCCTAGTTGTGTGACCTTGGGCCAGTCACTTAACCCCAATTGCCCTGCCTTCCCCACTAGTGGGGTTTTTGTGTGTGTATCAAATGAGGCAGTACATGTAAAGTACTTTGCAAACCTTAGGGCCTTATAGAAATCATAGTAATTATCTTTATTGTTGTTATCCCAACTCTAAACTGGAACAGAGCTGTAGAGAAAACAGGATGGAGCAAGGCTAGGAGGGATACAAGCTGGGAGCCAAAGCTCCAAGGCCTGGCTTCTCAGACTGACCCAGCCACACAAGAGGCCCCTGGGGGCCTGAGGTGAAGCTGCGGGTGGGATCTGGTTGTAGGCAAAGGCACTCAGAGAGGACCCTGAGCAAGAAAAGAGAATAGGAAGAAGGAAGTATCGGTCACTCCTTAAACCCAGGGCCTGTTGGCCGCTTCTGTTGTGCCGGTGAGGCGAAAGCTAGAGGTGGGATTCAAACAGAGAAAATAGAGGTTGTGCCTTGAAAGCTGGGAGTCTGCTTCAGGCAGGTATCAGATGGGAAGGTTCCATGGCAGATGGGAAGCTTGGTCTTCCATAGAAGTTAGAACAAGAGGTGGAGGAAGGGGAAAACTGAGCTGGACCCCCATTCACTGACTGAACACAGGAGAGAGAGAGAGAGAGATATGGGCTGGGGTAGGACATCTAAAACCTGGAGTCAAAGAGTCTCCATTGGAATAAAAGAGATCTCTGCACGTTGGAGTTAGTGTAGAACAGGCTGAAGCCTGGGGGAAGAATTCTTGGGGCACAGAACCAGGAGTACAGACGGAGAGCACATGCCGCTGAGGCCCTGGCTTAAAGCTGACACCCAGAGAGGAGCCAGGGAAACAGGTTCAGGGAGGGGTGGAACATCCCACCTGGTCTGGCAGCAGAGCTAGCCCCAGTGTCCCTGAGGCTAAGGGGATGGACGGTAGACTCTGTCTGTGGGTGGGGAAGTACATGGGTCTGCTGTTCCATATGTTGTGTGTAAACCTGGGAGGGGCCGTTGTATGAGCATTTCCCAGGTATAAGGCTGGGTGTTCTGGCAAATTCACATCTCTCCTGGCATCGGTGGAGCCAGGCTAATTGGTGGGAGGGAACGTTGGTTCCTGAAGTCAGAGGGAGGAGCTGGGAGAAGCTCTGACCTCAAGAGGGAGAAAGGAAGGAGAGTGGGTAAATGTGTGGGCCCATGGTGAGGTCAGGGCAGAGGCCAGCAAAAGAAGGTCTCCTCAGCCCCAGTGGTTGAGAGGGGCAACATAGCCAGAGTTGGGCCAGGTCAGGAGAAGATTTCTAGGCCCTGAGACTAGATCATTCTTGTCCTAAGTGTGTTGTGCATACACTTCGCTGGCTACTAAAGAAAGACTTTTACTATCTACTAAAGACCTTTCAGAAGCCCAGCTTCCCTCAGCAATACACTCAAGGAAAGAAAAAAAAGGTGTCTGAGCCAGGATGAACATGGACTTGATGGCAGCAAGGGAAAGTTTAGAAGAGAACAGATCCCACCCAACAGCTGCCACTGAGACAACACCGAATAGTAGAAAAAATGGTACAGAAAAGGCTATAAATCCAAGTCCTGGGTGGAGCTGGCCTTTGGTCTCAGGCAGCCTGCCTAGGCACCATAGCGTATTATCTTCTCTCATCCCCTACCTCACCCCTCCACACACACATTCTGAGGCTCCCCAGACCTCTGGCTCATGTTCTCTTCTCACCTCCTCCAGGTGCTGGGTAGCAGCCTGTAGCCGGTACTGTCGGTCCAGGGCCCTGAGCCATAGCTGCTGCCAACGTTGAAGAAGCCGGGCTCCCAGGGGGTTCTGAGGCTGCAGCTCCAGGAGCGGCACCAGGGGCCCTGGTGGGGCCTTTCCTGTACCTCTCCTTCCTGGAGATTGGTGGTGGAGGATGGAGGGAGAGGAGGTGTTACCAAACTAGGAAATGACAGGGTGAGGGGTTTCTCGGGCTGCCTCGAGAAGCCCCTTTTGCCCACATGTGGGGTGAGGTAAAAGGTATGAGAAGCCCTCAGCCTAGAGGAGGTTCCCTGGGGAGATGCTCCCTACCCAACCAGTAGCTCTGTTCATGTGGGCCCCGAGTTGGAGAGGGACTTAGTCGTGGGCAAAGACACTCAGAGATGAGTGGTAGGTTTCAGGGTAGAAGGGTATTGGTGCCACCAGTGGGATGACAGGTCACTCAGGAAGTTATCAGGGGAGGGTTCTTACTTGGTGGGGGCTGTGGAGGTGCCGGGGGAGATGGCTCCAGCCTCCTTTTGCAACTTCTCATGGCTGCCTCCACCTCTTGTTGCTTCCTGCTCAGTTCTTCAGTGAATTCCTGTGCACATGTAGGAGGGGGCCCAGGGGAAGTCAAAAGTCATCCCCTTCTAGAAAGGAGTGTTCCAGGGGGGAGGAGAGGGCTATGGGAATGAGAGAAGCCTTGGTCTCTGGGACACATCCCACAGAAGCCCATTGGGAAGAGGGGAGGCTATTCTAGGGCCCAGAGAGAGCTCCCAGACAGGTCTGGGGAAGGACTCTCACCGTGTGCTGAGCTGATAGATCTGCCAGCATCTGGATGTCCTCAGGCAGGGGCTCCTGGTCTCGAAGGCTCAATGCCTCCTCAGCTGAGGCGATCCAGTCCAGCAGGCGGGCCAGCTCCTCTCGCTCAGCTGCCATGGTGGCAAGCTGGTCAGCCACCCGCTGGCCCTGTTGCTGTGCCCAGCCTAGCACCTGCACTCAGGGGCAATGGGAGGGAGCAGGGTTAAAAGGGAGAGGCTGAGGGACTAACTATACGCAGGAGCATCAGTTAAGGTCTGAAGGGGACTGAGCTAGGGGTCTGACAAGGGTTGGGAGGTACTGGCCTGAGAATCAACTTGGGGAGCAAGGGTGTCACCCTGGGCCTCTGCAAAGTAGGGAGAGCTCTCCATATGAGGATATTCTCCAAGGAAATCCCCCTAGGGCAGGGTTTCTTAGCTTGAGACCCCATGAACTTACTTTTTGTTCATTTTTTTTTGGAGGGGAGAAGGGAAGGCAATTGGGGTTAAGTGACTTGCCCAAGGTCACACAGCTAGTAAATGTGTCAAGTGTCTGAGGCCAGATTTGAACTCAGGCTCTCCTGACTCCAGGGCCGGTGCTCTACTCACTGCGCCACCTAGCTGCCCCAGTGAACTTACTTTTTAAAAAATATTTTGATAACTGTATTTTAATATAAGTGGTTTTCTTTGTAATCCTATGTATTTTATTTTATGCATTTAAAACCATGATCCTGAGAAGGGGCCCATAGGCTTCACTAGACTGACTGCTAAAGGGGTCTGCATTTCCTACAAGGTGATGAAGCCCTGCCCTAGGTTTTCCCTCATACAGTTAGAAGGGGAGGGCTTGTCACAAGAGGACTAGCTTTATGTACACAGTGGGCTATGACACACTGTGACTCATTCATATTGAGCTACCTGTCCACCAAAACTACCAGGGGTTTTTCCACACAAACTGTGGTCTAGCTCTGTCTCCATCATCCTATACTTGCAACTGGGAAAGGAAAATGCAGATTGTGGTCGATGTGGAATCCTGCTTGTATTTCCTCATTTTTTCCCTTTGGGATAGAGATGTTAGGTAGCCAGGGTTACAGAATCACAGACTCTCTGGTTGCAGGGGGACCTCAGGGAGCTTCCACTTCAACCAATACCTGACCAAGGGGTCAGGTGAGGGACCATGGGGTCTGCAATTAGGTTGAGACATTTGAAGGATGAAGTCGAGGGCTTCAGGGTAAGGAAATGAGTGGAGAAAGTTCATGACATAGGATTAAGGTATTCAGGGTTGAAGGGTGGACTCTACTGCATTACTATCTGTGGGCTGTATATCTCTTGCATGTCCCATCAGCAGGGGACAAAAGTAGCGTAACCAAAATGGAGGAGCTGTGGGGGCAGGAGGAGAGCTGTGAGATTTTTAGGGTTCAGTGCTGTAAGGTTGAGGGGTATAGAGTTGTGGGGTTCCAGGGTCAGTGTCAGCAGTCAGGTGTGAGAGAGTTCATGGTACAGGTTTGAGTTCTGTGGGTTGAAAGATTAGGGAGGGGGAGGCAAGGGTTTAGGCGATGGGACCACTCACTTCGTGGAAGCGGTTGGTGATGTTGCTGAGGCAGGAGCGGACTGGGATGACAGCATCAGGGTGGCAGCTACTCAGAATCTCCTCCCCCAGGGATGTGATGCAGTCCAGCTCCAGCTGCTGGCACTGCAGACTTTGCAACAGCTCCTGTAAGCCCATGCCAGGCCAGCCCATGGCCCATCAGGTTGGCCTTGAGGCCCTTCTGGCCAAGGTGTTAGGGATGGGAATGGTGGAGAATGAGTGGAGAAGTGAATTGAGGATGGAATTAAGGCATGAATTGAAGATGGATTAGAGGATACCATTGGGCCTGGAGATGGGGTTTTGGAATGGGGTTGGGGATGGAGACAGGCATTTGGAGTGGGGGAGGGATTAGGTTGGAGATGGAGGGGAGTTGAGGAAAATAGGATTGGTGACAAGGATGGGGACATGAGTAGGGATGGGGGTAGGGGTGGGCTGGGATGGCATTGGGGAAATGAGGATGGATCTGGATTAGAGATAAGAGATGAAACTAGGGTCTGACCTGGAGCTGGTTCTGATAGTCCTTAGCAGCTTCCTCCTCTTCTGGGAAAGGTCCCAGTTTGAGAGTTTTCTCAGCTTCAGACAGATGTTCCAGGAAACCTTGAATCAACCTGTGGAACTCCTCAGCCTGAGAATCGGGGATGGGCAAGAGCAGGGAATGTCAAGAGCGCTCAAGAACTCAGGTTCCCCAGCACTGAACCCCTCTCTGTTTCCAGCTCTCTGATCATACAAATCCAGTGCTCTTCACATTCTCACACCTCCCTCCGCCCAACCCAGGATGACTCTGGGGGTCCTGGAGAAGAAGCAGGAGCTGAACCCATGTCCCCTTCCCAGCCCCTCGTCTCTGAGGGCTCTGCCCCCACCTGGTGCAAGGCTTCCTCGAGCCTCGCCTGGCGGGCCAGAGACAGGTGACACACGAGCTCCCATCGCTGTCCCAGCTCTTCCATCTGGCGATGTAGCCACTGGGAGTCAGCACTGCTGCTGGCCTGGGTCAGCTCCCGAATGGAGCGCCTGAGGAGGCGGACACAGCCCGCTCTTCGGCCCAGCTCCTTCTGGAACACCTGGGAGAGGGGGAAGGAGGGAGAAAGGTCTCTTGTGTTTGGGGAGCTTTTGGGTGACCCTAGAAGCTAGCTGAGTTAAATGATGCTAATTTGGAAGGTGGCTAGAGACATGGTATTGCCAGATTCATCCCTGGGAGGTTAGAAGTACAGCCAGTGATTGCCTAGGAATGCAGGCAGAGCACCCTGAGACCCCCACCAGAAGTCAGGAAGCTATCTGATTGGCTGGGCTTAGAGAATGAACCAATGAGCACAAAGCAGAGCATCTAGGTGGGCCAATCCCCAATTGACACGAAGGAGTTGGGAGTTTGGGTGGAGGGCCTACTCCATTCTTTTCTAGAGCCAAGAAGCAACTGATGACCAAGGTGTGGGGTCCTTGGCCCAGAGAAAATCACCTTTGAGCTGGGAAACCATGATTATCTAGAACAGGAAATTTAAGGACCTATAGATTACAGGAATGGGTAATTTTCTTTTCCCCACCCCTTATCATTAGATAATGATCCCCTGTGGTATTCTTTCTGAGTCTGCATATTGTCTTCCTCCTTGAATAACCCCTCTTGTAGTCTGGCTAGTGTGGAGACCATAGGGAGAAGGGAAAGAGGGTATCAGACCTGGCCAAGTCTTTGAATCCAGTGTTTTTACATTATGCTATTGTTGTTCAGCCATGTCTGACTCTTCATGACCCCATTTGGAGTTTTCTTGTCAAAGATACTGGAGTGATTTGCCATTTCCTTCTCCAGATCATTTTACAGATGAGGAAGCTGATGCAAACAGGGTTAAGTGACTGGCTCAGGGTCACACAGCTAGTAAGTGTCTGAGGACAGATTGGAACTCACAAAGATAAGTCTTCCTTACTCCAGGCCCTGCTCTCTATCCATTGTACTACCTAGCTGCCCTTCTTTACATTATACCAAGCCCATTGGGCAGGAGAGCCAGAAGAGGCTGACCTTGTGTTGGTCCAGGAGACGGTTGACCAGGTCACGATCCCCTGCCACAGGTCCCTCCTCTGCCAGCTGGGGCTCAGCCTGATACAGCCAGTCCATGAGTGCAGGAAGGGCATCTGCAAAGCGGCCTGAGAACAGCAGGGCCTCTTCCAGAGCATGCTGTCTGCAGAGAGGGAGGAAGAGGTTAGCACAGTGTCTGACACATAGCAGGCACTTCATAAATGCTTATGGACTGACGGACTGGGCAGTACCGAGAGGAGAAGGAGAAGAAAAAGAAGGAGAAAGTGGTGAGTGGCACGGTGTAAGGAAGCATACACATACACACCTAGTCTAAGAATTGGGAAGTCTTTGACACACAGCTAAAGACCTTGGGGGCATGAGTTGGGTTTTTATCACTGTCTTCAGCTGAAGACAGACACTTCAGAACAGGAAGGAAGATTTAGGAAGCAAACAGCTGGTTAAGAAGATGGGGTCAGACAGCGTTACAATTTTGTGTGTTTTGTGGATCGAACATCATTCACCTCAGGTAATTACAGGGAAGAGTTTAGAAAGGCCTGTGCTGTGGGTCCATTAACAGGGGTAGAAAGATTCACAACAGGGTCTGAAGCTTAATTGTTCCCTTAAAGGCGATAATATATTTTACCATTCATTCCCTTTGAATGTAAGTAGTCACAGAATTACAGGCTTCCACATCTGTGGGAAGAGAAATAAACTAGATTTTGCCAGCTGAGCCTCCAGGAGCGTCTCTAGCATGAAAGATATGGAGAAATGCAGTGAGCCCACTCTTCTCTAGAGCAGTGTTTTGTCAAATGTTGTTTGCCCCCAGATCTTTGAACCATTCTAGCAGAACCTCGCATCCTCTGCTGAGGCCAGCTAATAATCGCACAGCTAGGAGAATCTACACAACAGGAAAACCACTCTTAAGTTATGCGGCCTCTTCTGATGAGTCTTCAGTCTCTGCACTGGCTGAATGGATACAGGCAGGTTTGCTGGGCATGCTGGTCCTCCAGAGCAGGCTTTTTGTTTTAGTTTTGGATGAAACTCCTCCCTTGGTCTGCTTTGTTGAAACTTCTGCAGGGTTCACTTTGAGAAATACTATTCCAGAGTTGGCAAAGTACTTTTTAGGGACAGCATTCTTCAGTGGTGAACTCTCTCTCTCTCTCTCTCTCTCTCTCTCTCTCTCTCTCTCTCTCTCTCTCTACCAGTAACAGTGTCTTAACAATCACATATTCGTAGGTTGTCATCCAGAGGCAATTCTTTCTTTTTTGTTTTGCCTTATCAGCCTGCAGTTAGACTTGAACAAGGAAGATTCCTATGGACTGGTTTACTAGCTAAAATATGTTTGTAGTGGCTACAAGTTGATGTATTTATATGGTTATCTCCTGGATGCTAAGTGCCTGATTTTACACCATGGTATTCTGTAACCTAAATACAGATGGAGCCCAGGCATGCAGCCAAGCGATCCTTATATTTTGAATTGTTCTTTATTTTTAGAGCTATTAAAGACTATTGCCCTCTGCCTGAAGTGGCATCTAGAATCCAGTCTAAAGAAGTTCTCTGCCAGTCAGATCTGTAAATCAGTTTGACAAACACATATTAAGTCTGTATTGGTGCTGGAGAAGATCCAAAGTTCAGATAGGTCCTGCCCTCATAGAGAGCCCAGGCTAATAACTGTAATCTTCTGTATTTACTTGTTAACTCAAATGGTCTTGTAGTCTTTTAGCCACGCCCAAGTTTTAACTCAATCAAACCTGGAGTCTTCTCTTCCTTATGGTAGAATGCCAATGCCCCTCAAAGGTGCCAGTATGTTCCTCAGTGTTGCTGTCAGCACGAGTACACTGCCAATTGAATTCCATATATCCTAACATATGTGACCATCTTAATGGCACACCTGCTTCCACTGTGCCCCTGTGACTGCCATACAGTAAGTGATTGATTACCCTCCCATAGGGAGGAGTGAAAGCTGCTTGACTCCTACCACAATTGCATAATGATGGTCTGCATAAATTTTATATGTACAGTTAAGTTCCCTTTTTATATGTCAGGTAAATATTTGTAAGAGTTATACTTACACAAATTAAATTATTACTAAGTACTAATATATTTTTTCATGTTTCATTGCCTGAATAAAAACTGTTTATCACTGTTAACCAAAAAAGGAAAAGAAAATGGATTTCTGATATTGTTTCTCTAATTTGTCCTCTTTTTTTCTGAATAATCCCTAACAAAGTATTCTGGTACTCTGGCCAAATACCCTAAGCAATATTCCAAAAAATCATTTTTGCTCTCTGTATGTCTGGATTTGGTGATCATACTTCCTTTATCGATTATTATTTTTATTGTATCATCTTACAGATACGGAATTAAGAATTTCTGCCTTTTTGAAAACTTTATATGTAAGGAGGAAAGTGATAGACTTAGGGCAGGTTCCCCACCCCTGATCTAGGGTATCAAGGACCAATTTTATGATCTCTCTATTTGCTGAGATTGTGGACGTGAGCCTTTTCTCAGAGGCACCAAAGGGTGCCCATGAAGATCTGTGGACATGCACATTGGCACCCTGTTTGTAGAACAAAGACATTACCAATAGGCTTTCAGTGCTCCATGATGCTCCATGATGAATGGCTGGTTGGGACTAGGAAGGATGGACTCACAATATTTTTTTCTTCAAAGGAGAAATAAATCCATACAAACTCTAGGTTATAACTGTTAAATTTATCTTTTCTTTTAACATGCTTTGTTAAGTTATTCATTTTGCCTGCAGGCAATGCAATCTTCCTTGTTTTATTAATATGACTTCTATTTCAAACTTGACACAAAAACATTAAATATGATAATAGCAATAGCTAGGATTTATATGGTGCTTCAAGGTTTTCAATTTCTGTGTTTTACTCTATTTACTCTATTATTTTTCAATTTCCTTGCCTTATTCCTTGTTTGAGAGTGTCTCTCTGGAATCTTTCCCCTCCCCATTCTACCTTCTTTGCTCAGCCTTTTTCCTTTTTTCTCTCATTTTAAAAAATCTATGCTTTCCATAATTTTTCCATCACACCCATTTGTGTTATTCAGTTGCTAATGAAACACTGGAGCAGTTGTTGTAGTTCTGTTTTCTCCCTATGGTGACTACTCAGATATCTTGACTAGCTATAATCATTGATTTTAGTGCCAATCTCAGCTTCCCTGGCACTAACTCTCCTGGTACCTCTTACCTATCTGATTGGACTGCTCTTTTTGTCTTCTTTTCAGATTCCTCATTCAACCCCGCCATGTCCTAAGCCTCTATGTCCCCCAAGCTCTGTCTTGGACCCTCTTCTTTTTTCTCTCTATGTTCTCTTTTCTCTCTTGGTGATCTCATCTTCCATAGATTCATGTATTATCCTCTATGCAGATGACTTCCAAATCTATACCTAAACACGCTCCATCTCTTAATTGCTACATTTTCACTGGCTGTCTCCCCAACCCTAGAACAGTCTCCTTCCTCATCTCTAGCTTCCCTAGCTTCTTTCAAATCCCAGCTAAAATTTCCACCATCTACAAGAAGCCTTTCCCATGCCCCCATAATACTGGTGCCTTCCATCTGAGATTACCTCCGATTTATCCTGTGTTTATATTAATTGTACATAGTTGTTTGCATATGGCCTCCCTATTAGGATCTGAGCTACTTGAAAGCAGAGATGGTTTTTTTTCCTCTCTTTGTGCCAGGAACATAGTTGAAGCTAAATAAATGTTAGTTGACTGACTACTACACAGCCAGCCATAATGTCTCTCCTGAATTTCAATCCCATACCAAATGTTTGCTGGATCTCTTGGATGTATCACTAGTGTCACAAACTCATTCCTGCTCTACCTCTCCCCCCAGCTCCAACTCTCTGTTCCTCTAAACCTCCTTATTTCTGCAGAGTATCCTACCATCCTTCTCATGACCCAGAAGTTGTCTTTGACTCTTCTCTGCCATATCTATCAAACTCCCCCATCCATCCTATCTCTCTACAAACACTTCCACTCCCACCCCCACCCCCACCTCCAGTTCAGGCCATCATCACCTATTGCCTTCGCTATTACAATAGTCAAATTAAACCTTTTTTCTTCTAGCCTCTTCCTTCTTGAATTCACCCTTGACCCTATTACCAAAATATTCTTCCTAGGGAACCAGTCTGACTACATTATTCTTCTATTTTTTTTTCCTGTGGCTCCCTATTGCCACTAGGATGATATATAAGCCCTGTCTGCTGTGCGAGGCCTTCTACAGTCTGGCTGGCTCCTACTTCAAAGGCCTTGGAGGTCTTTCTTCACATTGTTTCATCTTCACATGTACTACATTCCAACCCAACCTGACTACTATCTAGTCTCTGAACTTGATATTCCACCCTCTCTCTGCATTTACACAAGCCCTTCCCCATGCCTGGAATGTGCTCTTCATCTCTACCTCTCAAAATTCTTCTCTTCCCTCAAGGCCTCATTCAGTGAAGACTTCCTTCATGTCTCCAGTTGTAAATGTACCTTATATTAGATTTCCCTTGTGTGCATGTATCCATTCCCCTCCAGACCTCAATTAGAAGGTAAGCACTTGAGGGCAAGGAACCTAGATAACCCTTTCTAGGAGCTGGACAGTGAAAGGAAGGCCAAATATTGACCTTGGAAGAGAAGATTCTTTTTGTTTTGTTTTTGTTTAGGAACAGGCATGTTTGTAGGCAATAGGGAGGAGTCAATGAATTGAAAGAAACTAAAGATGGGAAAGAGAAAAGGAATGATTGCTGCAATAAGCTCTTAGTGAAGATATAAGAGAAAGAAACAGAAGGCAAATTAGTAAGGTTGACATTGACAAGGAGAAGGGCCACTTCCTCCTCTGAGCCTGGAGCTAAGGAGGAACAGGGAGGTGAAGATTAGGGATATGAGAGAACGTGTGACAGATGTCCTTGACTTTCTCAATAAGAACCTCTGATAAGGGATGGGATGGAGGTGGTGCCACATTATGGTCTTCAAGAGAAAAGATGAAAGGATTTGAAACAGCCACTATTAGGAATGTCTTAGAGTCACTCAAGGAAAAATAAAAGGATTTCTGTGTAGCAATTTTGCCCAACTGAGATTACATTGCATGAATTTGTAGTTTAGTCTTCCCTGATACTAGCCCATGCAATCAACCACTCCCATCATCAACTATTCCCCCAGTGGTCATAATTATTGTGGAATCTACAGTGGGATGGCCACATTTGTTCCAATTCTCTACTTCCTACTTTTCTACTGTAATATCCCAATCTCCTGACAGGCGGAGAAGAAAAAAAGATCTAAGGCTGCATTCATAATCAGGCTGCATGAATAGAAGCAAGAGTTAGCCCTGCTGATCCCTGTCCTGGCCAGATAACCTCTGAAATACTGTGTCCAGGTTTGGACTCCACAATTTCGGTGAGATAAAGTGGTCTAGGTGATGATGATGATGAATGGTCTGGGTACCAGCCCACTGAGGCTCAGGTGATTTCTGAGCAGCAATTTTGTCCAGCTAAGATTAGAGCACATGAATTTGTAGTGGACTCACTTCCTTTAGCAGCATGGCAGTTCAAAACAAAGAACGTAAGTGGTGACAGTGATCCAGAGTTGGTGGCTTATGAATGACAGAACAAAGGGACAAGGGAATGGAAGATATTGAATACTTGAATTGGTTAACTAGAGGGTCACTGGCAAAACAGAGAGGGATAGAAGGACTGGAGGTTATGATGCATATGAAGAGTAGGCTTAGGAGGAGTGAGGCCGAGGGAAAGACTGAAGGACTTATGGTTCTGAACAGAGAAGGGAATTTCAGAGCTTGTGATCACAGTGGTAGCATAGACAAGAGTGATGGTTATAGATCTAAGGCATGATCTAAGGTGTCCCTGTGGTGGGCTGGAGTGGTGTGAAGATGTAGGTCATGAGACTTGTGGAGGCTGATGAGCTTCCAGGAAGCCAGGGTGTTTAAAGGGACATTATCAAAATGGGCACAAAGACTCACAATCAATGGATCTGTGTCATCTTGGAGGGAGGTTCCAGGGATCTGCCCTTGACCCTGTTCTGTCTAGCACTTAATCAATGGCACGATGTTATGATTCTCAAATTTGCCAAAGACATAAATAAGGGTAGGAGGGAAAGCAGTGACAGAATCCCAAAAGGTGGGCCAGATCTGATAAGATGAAATGAACTTTTCAATATTTCAAGGACCTGTGATATAATCATAGTGTGGGTTAGGAATGTTGTTCAGGAATGGGTTGGACTAGATTGTCCCTGAAATGACTGCCAAATCTGAGGTCCTGTGATTTCCTTAACTGGTGAAGACTACTACCCTCTAGTCCTTAGAATAGAGATTCCTTAGGTTGTCTTTGAGATACTTCTATGGTCAAAAGATTCATCACCCTGTTATCAATTCAAGGAACAGCATTTCTGAACTTGGGATGGTCCTCAGACAACAGGCATGCAGCTCACCACCAGACCTTTCTAGCTTGATGTAAACTTCCAGGGCCTGTGAGCTACTGTTCATAGTCTTTGAGAACTCAAGGTCATTTCCACAGCAAGATAAATCATTGAAGGAGAACTTCATGGAGGAAAAAGAAACTTAATAGGAATAAATGTAAAGTGTTGTACCTAGGCTCAGAATATCAACTACAAAGTATAGGCTCGGGGAGATGTGGCAGGGAAGCAGCCCCTGGGAAGATAATCTGGGAGTCTTAGTGGACTGTAGTCTCTGTATGAGTCAGCACTGTGGTGTATGTAGCTATAGGAAAGGCCTCGTGCTGCTGCCATGGCTGACTGACTGCTCCAGATGGGCAAAACTAGATTCCATCTGATACTATGGCCATCAATTACCCCCCATATGGATATGTACTGTGTGTTGAGGGAGGTAGTAACTGGCCAAGGACCTTGACCAACACCAACATGTGTGAGCATGTGATCATGGTGTTCACCCAGAGATGGGTACTCAAAAGCAGTGCTGTGGTACCTCCAGCTGTTCCACACCTCTTAGACTCTTGGCCTCTAACCCAACAATGCCTCATTTCTCCAACTCTCACAAAACAACCTACTTACATGAATTGACACATCTTCCACTCACCCATGACAACTCAATTCTGCTTTCACCAAAGCATTCATTCACCAACAGCCTTCTTCCTCCCTGATAACTTGCTCATGTAATCAACCACACCCATTATCAACTGCCCCCCGCAGTGGTGATAATTACTGTAGGAGGGATTTCTTCTCTACAATGGGATGGCAGCATCTCTTCCAGTTCTCTATTTCCTCATGCCAATCTCCTGACACTGGGCAGGCAGAGAAGAAAAAAGATCTAAGGCTACATTCATAATCAGCCTGCATGAACAGAAGCAAGAGCTAGCCCTACTGATTGGCCAGACAACATCTGAAGTACTGTGCCAGACCTGGACTCCCAGATTTGGGAGAGGCAAATTGGTCCAGAGAAGGGTGACTAGGATGACGGATGGTCTGGAAGCCAGCGCACTGAGAATCGGCTGAAGGAAATGGGGATGCTGCACCTGGAGAAGAGCAGTCTTCAAGAATTGGAAGAGCTAGCACATGGAAGAGAGACTTGTTCTTGGCCCCAAAAGGCAGAATTCAGGGTAAAGGGCGGCAAAGGCAGAGATTTAGGGGTCATGGAAGGAAAATCTCTAACAATGAGTGCTGCCTCTAAGTGGAATCAGCCACTTTGGAAAGTAGAGGCTTGTCCATCCAGTAGGTCTTCAAACAGAGATTGGATGACCATGTGTTAAAGACATTGTAGAAAGGGACTGCTGTTTTGGGAGAGACTGGACTAAATCCTCTCTGCAGTCCCTTCCAACTCTGAAATTCTATGAGCAGGAAGAGAAGTGGGCAGGGGAGGGTATGGTGGACCCTGCAATGGGATAAAGGGTGGAGGAAGGACATGAAGTGGGCATGACCTAGGGAAAGGGACACACACACACATTGAGAGAATAGAGAGGAGAAGGTTGGGGGGGTGGAAGAGGCCACTGACCTGTCCAGGGCGAGGCTGCAGATACCCTCCCAACGGCCCCGGAGCTCAGCCAACAGCAGGTCAAGGGGTGCAGCATCATCAGGGAACAGGGCTCCCTCTCGTAGCGCCCTGCCCCCCCGCAGCGTGGCCTCAAACACTGGCCGCTTGCCCCGAAGCTCTCGCTGGAATTCCTGCAGTGAAGGCAACTATTGGTATTACAAGCCTTCTCCTTCTCTTCCTCTCCCCCTCCCCCCTCCCCACCAATCCTTCAGATCTTTCCTTCTGGGCCACACTTTCTCCCTGCCAGTAGTGAGTTCTCTCTCACGGGAGGGAGCTCCTGTAGCCCTCTGGGTCACTAAAGGAAAGAAGCCAGGCTCCTGGGGGAGTTGGAGGCTGAGAGATGGCTGAAGGATTCTGTCTCCTAACTGGCCCAGGGGCCCCATGAGAGGATCTGTGTCTGAGCATCAACAGGAGGAGCTATTTGGCCCTCTCTTTCCTGGGTTAAGCACAGAGCTGAGCACAAAGGGCTGAGTCAAACTGAATGACTAGTGACTATGAATGGTTAAGGACATGACAGGGATATTCCCAAAGGTTGAGGTACATTATAAATACTTTTTCATTCATTCCATTCATCCATCTATTCAGAATCCAGGAGGGAAGGAACCCCAAGCTCTCAGAAGGATATAACCAAGACAGCCGGAAACCTGGAAAAGGCCTCATAGCATCTCATTTTCCCCATCTGTATTAGCAAAGCAATAAGCACTAAAACACCACCAAGACTGTGAACTCCCTGAGGGCAGGGAATGAGCCTCTACTTCCTGTCTTGCTCACAGAACATCCAGTGCCAGGACCGCATACATC
This sequence comes from Trichosurus vulpecula, assembly GCF_011100635.1. NCBI lineage: Eukaryota > Metazoa > Chordata > Mammalia > Diprotodontia > Phalangeridae > Trichosurus > Trichosurus vulpecula. The sequence goes on from NC_050573.1 coordinate 80,974,756, forward strand.
AGGGAGTGGGGAGAACGGGAAAGAAACTGTGATTGACAGACTGGCTCCATTGAACCTATGGCACAGAGCCAGAGCAAATCCTTAATATTTGTAATTTGTGTTCAGGATAATTTGTTACCTTTTGCTTCTGTCCCATGGAGGGGGGAAGGGGGGGAGGGAAGGAGAGGAGGGTGGGGAGGGGAGGGGAGGAAAGTGTGTGTTGTGTGATTAATATGTACTTGGTTTGTCTGAGGCTCTCTGATTCTTAGAATAGGCCCCAGTGATGCTGATATTCATGGGGCTGTTGACAGAGACATTTGCAAAGACGAGGGTGGTGACCATGATGCCGACAGTCATAAAGATGATTACAATCACAAAGATAATCCACAAGATGATGATGGTGACCAGGATGATAGAGATGACATGACAATCATGGATACGATGGTCAGTGTTAAGATGGTGATGGTGACGGGTAGGGTGTGATGATCACAGATACAGTGATGGTGACAGTCATGAAGATGATAGTGACAAGAATGATGGGGATGATGATGTGACCATTCCAGAGATGTTGGTGGTGAGTCATGAACATAATGATGGTAACAGACAAAGACGATGGGAACAATCATAGACATGATGACAGGGATGTACCTTAGATATCTTTTGTCCAGATCTGTGATGTCATCCATAGAGGGGACTTATGAGGAGGAAACTCCCTCAACCAATGAATATATGTAATTGTTATGTGGTCGCCTGGGGTGCTTAGAGGTTAAGTGACTCACCCAAGGTCACACAGTGAATATGTGGGACTTGAATCCAAGTCTTCCTGATGCCAAGGCTAGCTTTCTATCCATTACAAAATATTGCTTCTTGTTTTGTTCATTGTAAGTGTATGCTAAAGAAATGTTGTTTGACTAAAACGGATCTGAAGTTGTAAGAAATGGGAGGAGGAGTTTTGTTTCCACAGAACTCAAGGTGTGCTTCCCCGCCCTCCCCCACCCCAGCTTTAGCAGAGACCAGGCCTCAAGGTCGGTTAGGTGAGAGGTCAGAGGCTTATACGCATGTGCATACCTTTTGAGAAGGCAGTCTAGGGAATTAGAGAGGCCAAACCCACTTGAACCTGTTCAAGCTTATCTAGGGTCTGGTCTTGGTCAAGAATCCAGGCCTACTGATTTGCATCATTTGCATATGTTAAAGAGGGAAAGTAGGGGAAGTAAAAGAATATAGTTTAATCCTAAACTAAGACAAGGAAAATCTAATTAACTTCACTTTTGCTTCTGTATCCTTATTATCCTATTTGTATAAACTGTATAACCTAGGAAAACTATGTAAAAAACAAAGACTGTAAACTAACCATGACTCTAGCAGGAGTGGAGGGAATGGTTACCCCTGCTCCTGCAGCTGTATCAGTGTGAGTGTTCCTGTGAGTACTACACCTGCTCTCTCAAGGAGCATAATAAAATGCCTTCCTCTGCCCACTCTGGTCTTGAGTTCTTTGGGTGAGAATGGGCAAATCACATGGATTTTCCTAAGGTCAAGTGAAGGAAAGCAACAGGTAGCCGAAGCTTGCTGGGCTTACTCCTGGATCTTGTCTTGGGGTGTCCTGTGATCCCTACAGATTAAGGGATGGCTACCACTTGGTCTTTCTCTGGGAGTCCTGTGGTCTGTACAGCCTGCCCTAAGGATTATCATAGGGTTCTTCCTCAAGACTTTGGCCCTGCCTAGGAGGTCCAGTGATCCCCAAAACCACGCTTCTCACAAAACGAATGGAGACAATGGTAATGATGTTCACCGTGGTCTGATGATGGGATGGGGGCTGTTCTGTCCCAATCACCACCATTTCCTCAGAGAGGGGTCTGGAAAAGCACCTAGGCAGGCCCAGAGTAGGCCACACAAGAGGAAGCACCACAGGTATGCAGTCAGACCAAGTCATGATTAAAAAGGCTAACTTGTTAGCAACCATAGGGACAGCCCTCCCTCCATAATGCCCCTGCCCAAAGAAAAAGTAGCAGTAGGTGCCCACCCCTCCTTTCTCTTTCTTTCCCCCATGCAGACATTGACAGTACAGTCTGGAATGGGGTCTTCGGCAGCAGGAAGGAGGGAGGAAGGAAAGGAGGAGTGGGAAAGTCAGGAGAGCTGAGGAGGCCTCTTGGAGGTGGGGGGTAGAAGCCCAGAAGAAGATGTGGGAGCACATGGTGTCTCAGGCCTGGCTCCTGGCCTGGAACTCAGGGGAAAGAGTCAAGGACGGCCAGGGCTACTCAGCAACCGTCCAGATCGTCTCCCTAAGCCAGGGAAGAAACTGGGACTTTGGGGACAGACATTCTGTCCATTCATAAAGGTCATGGACTTGGGGCTAAGTAACAGGAGGAGGCAAGGAGCCCCAACCCAGTGCGGATCAAGGAGGCCCTCAGCTCTTGTTTCTCATCTACCTTGTGCTGACTCAGCTGTTCTTTGATCTCCTCTTGGCTCAGGGCCACATCTCCAGGCAGCATCAGTGTGGGCTCCACCTCATCCAGCCAGTCAAGGAGTAGCTGGCGGGATTCCGTAAACTGGGCCAAGAAGATGGGCCAGGAAAGGAATGGGGGAAGGGAATGGGAGAAAAGTCCAAGTTTAGAGAAGGGGAAGAAAAAGAAGAAGAGAAAAGGGGAAGGGGCCAGACCAGATAGGCCTCCCCTTCCCTCCAGGTCTATCCCTCTGCACTCTTCTCTGTACACTCTTCCCCACTCTGTGGTACCCCCCCCAAAGTGGTACCTGCTTAGCCCTTCTCCGAGCCTCCTCCAGGGCCGTGCCACGGTCACCTATCCTCTGAATAGCTCGGCCTAGACGCTCCTGGGTACTCAGCACCAGGCTCTGGATGAGAGCACAGTCTTGCTCTGGGCTAAAACCCCTCAGCCTTCCAGCCACCACTTCCAGGGCACCCAGTTTCTCCCCTTGCACTGCCACCTCCTGGGCCAGCACCTGTGAGAACCAAGGGTCATTTTGGGCCCTGCCTCATAGACCCACATAGATAGGAATGGGAAGGAAGGAGGACTAGATAAGCCCAGGGCCTGGGCTCTATCCCCTTGTCATACCAATCCCTACCAGTGTCAGCCCACAGACCTTGTGCTCCTGCAGCTGGGCCAGGACTGTATCCAAAACAAGGCTGGGGGGTGGCAGGGACCCAAGGTGCTCCTCTACTCGTGCTCCCCAGCGCAAGAGTGCCTGCAATCTCTGGTGAAACTCCGTGGTGAGCGCCAGGCCTTCAGAGAGCCACACCTGTATGGAGGAGCCCCATCAGCCTCCAGCTCAGCCTTCATTCCCTGCTGATCTTCCCTGGACCCACCTTATCCACACCTAGCTCCCCCTTACCCACCTTTCCCTTTACTCTGACCCCATCCCCCGTTCCCCCACAAACCTTGCGTTCCTGGGCCCGAGCCGCCACACGCTCCCAAGTCTGCTCCAGCAGCCGGAGGCTGTGTTCAGTGCCCACAGGTCGAGGAGGAGGCCGGGGTCCAGACAAGGGTGGGGGTGGGAGCAGCCTGCCTAGGCGCTGTCTCAGTCCCTCATACTCTGGCTGCTTCTGTTCTAGCTCCCGGCACAGCTCCTGAGATGTGTGATGGTGTAAGGAAAGGGTTGTCTTTGGGGAAATTTGGGGATAGCCTGAGTGTTAGGATGGATTACAATGTCAGGGGATAAGAAGCAGGTGACATAGTGTTAAGTCATTGTAAATCCCTTCTCTCTGAGTTCCAATTTCCTCATCTGTATAAAGGAGGGTCTTGGACTAAATGATTTCTAACTAAGCTCAACCAACTCAGGAAATATTTTTTGAACATCACGACGAGATTTTCTCTACCTTATTAGTAATAAGGGTCAATGGGCTACAATCCGTACCTCTAAGGGGACATTCATACTACCCTAGATCTATTTAAGTCTTGATGTCAATTGCCCTGTTGACCTTTCCTTATTTTCAATGGACTGGAGGGAGCTCCCAGTTAGCTCCAAGATTGCTCATTAATAGGGTGAAGAGCCCTAAACCTACCAGCCACCAGCAGGCTTCCTGACAGGCTGAGAATGACCCTGGAATTTTAGAATGGACTAATGAGTTCTAGTTTGTGGGCCCATGTGGACAAATTCCTCCAACAGACCTGAGAGTGCTCTCTGAACCCAGTCTGAGCCCAGCTAAGACTAAGGGAACCATGGATTAGTCTAAAGTTTAGGCAGTTTAAGTGCTCACTAGTCTAGGATCAGGGGTTTTTTTGTTTGCTTTTGTTTTTAAATCCACATGACTAATGATTTTCTTTAGGTACATTATTTCTGGGATAGATTGCACCTGCGGTATCCATTGATAGAGGGGACTCCCAGAGGAGAAATGTTCTTTTGCCAAAGCTGATTGGCACCTCTCTACAATGTCTTAGAGAGTTATCCAGAGAACTTTAAGGTTAAGTGACTTGACCAGGGTCACACAGCTGATATGTGTCTGAGGCCTGAATTGAACCCAGATTTTCTTGGCTCTAGGGCCAGCTCTCTATTCACTGTGTCGCACTGCCTTCTATTACTCCTGAATCTGTTTTGTTTCCATCAAACATTTATTAAGCACCTTCCTTTGTGCCAGGCCATGCTAGATGCTGAGGACACAAAGATAAAAAAAAAACAATAATCCTTGCCCTCAGGAAGCTTACATTCTATCAAACATAAATATTTTCTTGTAAATAAACCTAGCAAACACACCCCTGAGGACTGGAATGTGCAGACACAATCAAGAAAGAGAAATACTATTACCACTCCTCTAACTAATAGCAATAGCTGACATTTGTGTAACATTTAAAGTTTGCAAAACATTTTACACACAGTATCTCATCTGAGTTTCATGGCAACCCCAGGAGGCAGGTGCTTTTGTTCCTATTAGCACGTATAATGTCCCCATTTCACAGCTGAAGAAACTGACACTCGGAGAGGTTGCCCCAGGGCACCCCACTAGTGAGGGAGTCGGTTGTCTGAATCAGCTTCATTTAGACTGACTGAGACAGAAGAAAGGAGAAGGTGATTAGGGATTGGGTGTGGTAGGTCTCTGAGCTCAGAGAACCAAGCAGGCTCGAGATCAGGGAGGTTCAGAGAGGGATTAAAGGGTCCGCTGGACTGACTCTAAGGTGGAACTGGGGCACCCGAAAACTGACTTGGTTCAGGGAGGCCAGAGACCTAGGGAGGATCTTTTATGGGAGGGCAGGGAAGGGGGAGTCAATTTTTAGGATAGGCAGCCCCCAGCCCTACCAAGTGCCGAGCCAGTCTCTCCTGAGGCGGGTCTGGGGGTCCCCAGGATGGTTTGATGAGAACAAGCCCCAAGTCCACCTGCTCCAGCCACTGAAGCAATTCTGCCATCCCCAGCTCGACATCCTGCAACTGGGGGAGAGAGAACTGAGTCAGGCAGGGAGGCACATGCAGGAGCCTTTACCTGTTTTCCAAGGTAGCCAGTGGTCACTGCGGGGTGAGTCACGGTCATGATGGACAGAAGGGAAGGGGAGGAGGGACCAGAGTGAGAGGACAGTGTGAGAGGGTAGGGCTTGGGAGCAGGAAAAGGGCTGGGGCTGTGATTAGGACAGAGGGAAAGGGGGATGAATGAGAATTGGCTAGAAGGGCCTTTGGAGTTCATTTTGTCCCACCCCACCCCCACTTCCAGGTGAGGAAACCCCGTGGAGAAAGGACTCATCCCAGGAGGCAGAGCCAGGGTCAGGCTCTTCCCATCTTTCTATTCTGCTTCAGGCCCCAGGGGCCACGGATGTTGGAAGGACCCTGACCTGGGCCCGGCTGTTCTCCAGCTGCAGCTGCCGGCTCTGGCTCTCTCCTTGAACGGCCTCCCAGCGCTGGTCCAGGGTTTGAAGTGCAGCCCGGAGTCCTGCCTCAGCCTCCCCAAGCCCTGCCTGGAGCAGCCCTTGAGCAGCCTCGCTCACCGACTGAACCGTCTGGGCCCTGGACAGCACGTCATTTTGCAGCACCTGGGGTGAAGCACCAGGATTGTCCAGGGGTCCCAGGCTAGACCAACCCAAAGGGATTTCGCCTTCAACCTCTCTGCGCCCCGCCCTCTCTGATGACTGATTTCTACCAGAGGAGCCCCCCAGATGGGAGCTGTGCTTTCTCCTCAGTTCTGGGTTTCTAGTGGCCTCTTACCTGGAGCTTGGCCAGCTCGATCTCACAGCTGGGCAGATCCAGGCTGACCACAGCTGGTGCTCCCTGAAGCTGCTCCGCTGTGTGGCCCAGCCACTGCACCAATTCTTCCAGCTGTGGCTGCAGCTGGCCCAGGCCCAGCAGGGCAGCTTCCAGTTGTTGCTATGAGTAGGAGAGTAAGGATAAAAAAAAATGACAGGAACCCCAGTCTTTCAACGGCCTCCTTCTTGGGACAAGTCCCTGCCCCCACCCCTCCAATCTCCCCAGAGCTCAGAAACACAGCCCTCCATCCTTCTTATCTCTTGTTACCTGGCCCTCAATATAAGGCCATGAACATGATCCTGTGCTTTCTGACCTGTTGTCTCTTGTGGACAAATTGGGCACAGAATGTTAATGGTCTAACTGTATTTCATTCCATTTGTGTCCCTAAAACAGCATTGCCCAGGCTTCTATCCTCACAGGCTCTCACTCTCTGGGTCAGGACCCATCTCCCATCCTTGGGGCTCCCTATTTGGTGTTGCCTTCTTGGGCCCCAGGTTCTCAGCTCCAGCTTCAGGCTCAACCCACCCCTAACATCGAAGTGACCCTTTGTATCCCTTAATGTGTCACATCCTGTGGATCCTAGCCACTGTTCTTTGGTTCTAAGCTGTTCTAGATAACTCCAGCCTCTTCCCCCTACCCTCTGCACTCACTGTGTTTTGGTCCCAGGGTTGGTCCTTCTCTTGCTGTCCCTCTTTGTCCCTTTTTCTTTCCTCTCTAATTTCTAATGTTCTGTACTCCTCTCCCCTCCCCTCCACTGACTCTTGTTTCTCCCTGCCCATTCTGTACTAAGGAATATAAGGTTGTCTCTACCTGCACCAGGCCTGCCTGTGGGTAAGACCTTAGTGAGAGCTACACATGTGCACATCTGTGCTGTTTTAAAGGCCCATCCAGAGACAAAGATCCCTCTGGGAGTAGCAGAAGCATAGGGACTGAGGCTGAGGCATACAGCTGAGTACAGGTGTATGGGGAGGGGGGAGCAAAAGGACAAAGGGGTGTATTGTGGAGGGAGGGGTGGTGATGCTAAGGGATTTTAAACTTCTGCAACCTGCCGACTCCCGGTTTCTTGCTCCAACTGGTCCCAGCGTAGCCGGAAGTCCCCCAGCAGAGGTGGAGGACTGGGATCTTCTGGACCCCCTGGGGCAGGACGGTGCCTCAAACTTTCCACTTCTACCCTGCTCTGATAGAGCTCTCGCTTAAAATCCTGGAGGAGAGAGGTCAGAAGTCAGGCCTCAGTTGTTTTGAACACTGTCTCAGATCTTACCAACTCCCGTAGTCCATCACACCCTCCACCCCCAGCCCCTACGTGGTTCTCTCTATCCTGATGACCTTCAGGATTTCTTTCAGCTCTTAAGGCCCCCAGGTTCTCTCAGCCCAGCACTAAGAGCCTCTTATACACCCCCAGGGACCAGTTCTTGCCTCTCTGGATCCCCAGCCCTTCCCTCCTCCACCTTTAGCTCCTCCAGCTGCTGCTTTGCCAGCTCCAAGGTACCCCCCACACGGAAGTCTTGACCCAGCCGTAACTCAGCTCCTTCCAGCCAAGCCAGGAGCCTCTGGGGAAGGGAAAAGAGGGGATCACACTAAATCTGAGAACCTCTTTTCTGTCCAAGAGAGGGATCAGGAGGACCGTAGGCTTCATAGTCCACTCTGGGAACCCTCTTTCCCACCTCCCAGGAAGACTCCCTTAGCAGCCTTCCTTCACCCAAGGACCAGGCCCCACCCAGGCCTGGGTCAGGGAGGACAAGGAAGAGATGGTAATAAGGAGCTACAGGGGAATGGGAACATTGGGGGAGGGTAAGTAGAGAAGTGAGGTGGAGAATGAGGGGAGAGGGCCTCGCCTGCATGGCCTCCTGGTAGTTGAGGGCATCCTGGAGCTGCTCTTCAAGATGCCGATGACGCTCAGTCCACACACGACTCAGGCTGTGCCAGGAAGCATAGAGCTGGGGGTAGAGAAAGGAAAGGAGATGCTATGAGATCCCATGATCCCTGTGCCAAACCATAAGGATCTCTTACCCTAAGGAGTGAAAGAGCAGATGCTGGGTATCTATGGAAGTAGGTAGGAAGGCTGGCAGACTTAGCAGGACTGGGTCTCTCCTATCTAAAGGACCATCAGCTTAACCTGGCCTAGAGAGGAAGTCTTGTCCTGAGTAGGCTTTAGAGCAGCCAGGCCTGCCTAGACAGGCCCATGGGGTGAGGTCCTACAGTTCCTGGAGCTGAGGGTGGGCAGAACCTGATGTGACAAACTGACCCCACCCAAGACCAGTTATAAAACTTTCCATGATGTTGGCCTTATGTTCTCATGTTTACTGGGTTATCTGGATTAGAGACTGAATAAGATACAGTCTACAGAAAACCCAAATATGCTTTGGGGAAGAAGGCTGAAAAAGGCTTGAGGGCAAACCCTTTCCCCCCAAAAAAAATTCCTGAGGGAGTTTATTACAGTTGGAATGGCCCTTAGGGACCACCTAGTCCAACTCTTTGCTTTCATAGAGGAGGAAAATGGGGCTCTCAGAGAAGGAAAGAGACTTGCTCAAAGTCACAGAGGAAGGCTCACTCAATTTAAACGGAAATGGAGACTGAGCTGAGGTGGAATCAAAGGGAACCCAAATCCCACTAGCTCATAGTGTCAGATCTTAGAGACCATCTTGGACAGAGACCCAGAGTCAGTGCCAGAGCAAGGACCCCTGCCTCCACTTCTCCTGGCCCTCTGGGGGGGGGGTTCAACCTTGAAATGTCACCTCTCTGGGCAGAATGGGGAAACCAGCCCCTCCAGAGCAGCAGCTCTTGGTCTCATGACTCAGGATAAGCATCTGAGCATGGGAGGATGGAGGGGGGACCTCAATCCTTCCAGGCATGCCCTGGCCACAGTCTCACCACCTTCCACCCAGGAAAGTCTAAGGAATTTGGGAGCACAAAGCTTTAAAGGAAAGAACAGAGCTAGGGATAAGGGCGGGGAAAGGGTAGAGGCATTCCAGAGAGCCAAGGCCCTCCAGCAGAGGCTAGTGTTCTCTCCCACTTCTTCCAGGGCAAACCTGAGAGGCTGCAGAGAATTCTTAGGATGGATAGAGAAGCAGTGCTGTGTCTCACCTCTCACCTCTCAAAAGAAAGGAGGGGAAGGATCAAGGTGCTGACTCCCTTCCCTGACTTAGCCCCTTCTCTATGCAGAATGATTGTGGATGGGGGAGGGGAGCCCTTCCAAGCCTGGCTCTGGACCTTGGGCTACTAAACTGCTGGGAGGCAAACCCTGAAGGGTCATCCGTTTACTGACCTTCCTCCTGACCCCTAAAACAAGAGAGGACTGGGATCTCATCAACCCTGGTCTGTTCTAGAGTAACCCCACTTCTGTTTTCTCTAGTGAGGAGCCTGATCTTTGAACTTGGAAGGACAAGGAAAAAAAACCTCAAAATCAAGACCTAGTTAATAGTAGAGGCAACTACAGTGGAATCCATAGTAGAATCCACTGGTTCCATAGTGAGAGGGGCTCAGTTCATATCTCTCCCCTGAGGTGACCTTGAACAATTCTCTTAACCTTGCTAGGCCTCAATTTTCCTCAAAATGAGGTCACTGGAATACATGGCCTGTGAGGTCCCTTCCAGCTCTACAACCCAATGGTCCTATGAATTAACCAGAACACAGTTCAATCTTTGCCTAGCAAAAACACAAGAGGCCAATGTCAATGGAAATAATTCTGAGGTTCCACCTCATTCAATGCAAATAGGCGAAAAGGAAAAAAAGATAAAAGCAGTCAATGCTGGAGAGGCTGTGGGAGGACACACAGGCAGGTGCACAGGCCTGTTGAGGTTGTGAAGTGGCCCAAAGGTTCTGCATTCTGGTTTGGAATCACACCAAAAAAGTGACTAAATTGTCCAACCTCTTTGACTAAGTAATCTCAAGGAAGTCAAAGCCAGAAACAAAGGTTCTTCATATGCCAAACTATTCATGGCAGCACTTCTTGTGGCAGAAAAGAACTTGAAACAAAGTGAGAGTCTATCGGTTGGGGAATGGTTAAAAAAAATTAAGATCTATAAAGGACATGTAATAGTATTGTGCTGTAAGAAAATGATGAATACCAGAAATCTGAAGAAATGTGGGAAGATCTGCATGCGCTGATGTAGAGCAAAATAAGCAGAACCTAGAAGGTGATATATGCAACACATACAGCAATGTAAATTTCAAAAAATCACTAAGAGAAAGCTGAACTCTGAGCACTGGAAAAATCAGTGCAGGCTCTAGAGAAGAGATAAGGAAATATGTTCCCCCCTTCATGTGGTTGGGAGGCAACAGCTACCAGGAGAGGAGACTTTGTATTCTATTCAATATGTTTTGTGTTGACTATTTTGTTTAAATATTTTTCTGACGAAAGGGGCAGGGAGGGGGAGATTTGATTTGAAGAGGAGCATGTGATGATTCTTAAGGTATTTTTTAAAATGTGATGACTCATAAGATATTTAAAAAAATAAGAGACAGTCAGTGGCTGACCAGGAGAGAAGAGAAAAGAGGCTTAAAATAGCTGGAGGTTTGGATTTTGTGGAGAAGACTTTCTTATTGGTAACTAGATTACTAGGTAACTAGTTAGAGATGGGCAGAAATCTGCTCCTGTCGAAAGTACCAGGACAAGAAGCTTCAGAGGGAAGGACCCGACTCCTGCTTTCTTTCCTCCCTTCTTTCTCTTCCCAACCCCCCTGGTCATAGACCTGTCTCATGGCAAACAGGGGGTATGTCCTAACCAATTTGCCACAGGAGTTAGCAACAGGAACCACAGAGAACTGATGCTCTCAGTTTCAGCAGTAAAGGAGGGTGAGAGTGAGCCTCCAGGGAACTACAAAGATGGTTCTGTGTTTGTATGTCTTCTGGAAGCAATCAACTCCTAAGTTTGTACAAAGCGTTGGTTAGAGAAGGTGTAATGAAAGAGAGATCTTTGTTACTTTCTGGTAGGTCTATGTTTGTATTTATGTGTGATACGTATAGATATAGATATAGACATATATACATACATACTATATATAGACAACTATATACATATAGTTCTTCGCATATATAGTTGTCTCATATATACACACATACATACATATATATTTATACATACACACACACATATAAAGAGAGAGAGAGAGATAGTTATCTCATACCATAATAGATTTAGAGCTTTTTAAAAGGGACCTTAGAGGCCATAGAATCCAACCTCTTCATTTTATAGATGAGTCAAAAGAAGGCAAATGACTTATCTAGGGTCACACAGCTGGAAAGTGTGTGAGGTGGATTTTGAACCCAGGTATTCCTAACTCCCAAGTCCAGCATCCTATCCACTATGTCACAATGCCTACATGTAAACTCTTTATAAGTAGGGATTGTTCTAGTCATTGTATTTGTACGCTTAATAAATACTTATTGGTTGATTGATTTGGTTGTATTTTCTGTTATTCTATAACCTGGGTTTTGTGAGACTATGAGGTAGGGGAAGGACATGGCCATTACTTGGATAGAGGGTAAGTGGAAAGTGTGCTTGGAAGGAAGGAAACAAGCATTTATTAAGCTCCTAATGGGTGCCAAGTACTATTTTAAGCACTTTACAAATATTATCTCATTAGATCCTCACAACAACCCTGGGAGGTGACTATTATTATCATTCCCACTTTACAGTTGAGGAAACTGAGGCAGAGGTTAAGTAATTTGGTAAGTAAGTGAGAGGCTCATACAGACAGTAAGTATCTGAGGATGGATTTGAGCTCGTCTTCCTGACTCTGGGTTCAATGCTATTCCACCTAGTTGGCTCTGTTGGAGCACAAAAGGCAGCCCTTAGGAGACTTTCTAATTGGCTGGGCATGAACCCGAGATTGCCACTCCAGAATTCCTGAATGGGATTCAAGAAAAATAAACAGGATATAGGTAGGAGCAAGAGTCTGGGCTTCTAGGAGGAATCATGCTGGCCAGTGTGGCCTAGGGGAGATATTAACTAGCTAGGGTGTTTTAGGAAGCTAATGAGCCGCCCAGTCTGCCTTATGGGAGAATCATTACCTACAGATTACCACAGATATAATCCATGCATGGCCCAGGCCTCCCCAAGCTCACAAAGACTAGGTCCAAAATCAGGAGCTGACCCAAAAGATGGGTCTTTTTCCTTTTTTCAATCATTAGTAGTCCCTGACCCCACCCCATCCTCTTTCTGTCATGGTTCTCCTAGAACAACTGACTCTTAAAAAAAAGTTTCACTACAAGGTCAATATCAAACAACTTTGAGTAATTTATGTTAGAAGTCCCAGGAAATTTAACTCCTAGACCTTTCCATTTCCCTATCTCTCTGGCATTTATGGATGGCAAGAAAATGATGAGGGGTGGGGGAATACTGACCACCTGTGGCTTGCAAAGGGGTTATGTTCAGGCAAATAAATACTTGGAGAGGAAAAGAGCCTTGTGGCCTGGGGTACATTACAGAGGATCAAAGAGGAAATGGAGGGGGGTAGGGAGGGAGGAACTGGAGCCGAGGGCCCCAGGCAAGAAAAAAGAGATTTTGAGGAGTTATGGCCATGGTCATCATAGGACAGGATATGGATGTTCCATATGCTCAGATACACAGAGCCAACGATTCCCATATAGAAAGCACAGTTTGAAATAAGCCCTGGGGCCCAAGAAAAGAGGTTGATTCAATCAGTTTAAGAAAGGAGCTGTTTCCATGGGAGAGAAACAAGGCCTTTCTCCTTTCTGACTTATCTGGGAGAATGATATTCCTTGCCAAGATGAGGAAAACAAAAAAGGGAAAGAATCTCAGGAAGCAGAAGGGAATCCAGACCTCTGCCAAGAAGGTGGGTAGTGGAAGAATGGGAAACGGAGAAGCAAGGAGAAAAGGCTTGAACCAGTGAATGTTTCAGTCTGTGCAATAGATATGAGGCCTTTTCCAGTGGAGGGTGGAGCTGGACCTTCTGAAGGAGAAGCATTAGGAGGATCCATCGGACCCACCACGAGAGAGAGGACACTTGGTGCTGCCAACAGGAAATAGGCATGCCTTATGACTGTTTCAGCTACCTGCTGAAGGATACAAGGGGGGAGGGAAGGAAGACAGAGCCTTAAGTTTCACAATGATGTTTATCTACATTATCCCATTTGACATTCACCACAATCCTGTGAGAATTATTATAGAGATATTATGGTGGGTGATGTGAAAATTATAGAAATCTTGGGAGATTCTACCTTTTACCATCATGGTAGATAAGGAAGAGAGTGAGTTCAAAGAATTCAGAAATAGGAAAGGGTAGAATTCCATGACCTGAGACTTTAAAAGGGAAGATTGATTCAGGAGAGATATAAGGCTCTCAAGAAAGAAATTCTGATAATATAGTCACAAATGACTACAGAGATGAAGAAAAAGGGAAGTTGTCTTGAGAGAATGATGTGGCTGCTCAGGGGACCCACCAATGAAATCAGATCCCAAGGGAATACATCCTGAATAGTGGAAGAAGAGCAGGTAAGCCTTGGGATGACAGCAAAGGAATAGTCAGGTCCTATAAGAGTAGTATTAGGAGCCAGGTCTGATGGCACATGATAATAGCTAAAGTTTATATAGAATGCTTGCTATGTGCTAAGCACTTTATGATAATTATCTTATTTGATCCTCACAACAACCCTGGGAGGTAGATGTTATTACGAGCCCCCTTGAAAAAAACACCTCTGACTCAGGGCCTACAGTTGAGGACACTAAGGCAGACAGAGGTTAAGTCACTTGCCCAGGATCACACGGCTAATAATCTTCTGGCCACATTTGAACTCAGGTCTTCCTGACTCTAGCCACGGTGCTCTATCTACTGTGCCACCCAGCCATACATAGTCTCTTCTGCTCAGGAGGAACAGACTGAAGGGATTGCTTGAGTCTGAGAATTCTGAGCTACATACAGTAGGGCTAAAGCCAAGTAGGTGTCCACACTATTTCCATTGCCAATATGCTGAGCCCCTGGAAGTAGAGGCATACTAGGTTGCCTAAGGAGAGGAAACCAGCCCAGGTCAGAAAAATGGAGCAGGTCAAAGCTTCTGGGCCAATCAGTATTGGGTTTAGACCCTTGAGTGGACTTTCCTCCCAGGCAAGACAGGAAGACAGACAAACAAAACAGAACAAATCCAGTATCAGGAAAGCTAAAGCTTTGATGAGGCTGAGACCAATGATACTACAGACCACAGAAAGAGCTTTGTTAACTTTGATGGTGACAGGAGGAGGAGCAAGAAAGGATAGGACCGCAACCTGTGTGTGGATGGGAAAATGATCGTGGATGACAGGAAAAAGAGAGAATGACTCTGCTCTTATTTCTATCTTCTCTTCCAGGGAAATTAATCTTTGGAATTAGGGGCAGCTAGCTGGCACAGTGAGTAGAGCCCTGGCCCTGAAGTCAGGAGGACCTGAGTTCAAATATGGTCTCAGACACTTGACATACTTACTACCTGTGTGACCTTGGGCAAGTCACTTAACCCCAATTTCCCTGCCTCTCCCACCCCTCCAAAAAATAATCTTTGGAATCAAAAGGATGAAATAAAAATGCTTAACAGGAAACTGAAAACCCCTAAGGAAACCCCTAGCTTTCTTCAATGAATCTGAGTTACCAGCCTCAAATGAACTATATCTCAGGGTCCTGACAGAACTGAGGAATGTGCTGCTAATTTGCGATAAAAACACAGAGACCTGGAGAGGTGCCACATAACAAGAGACAGGCAAGTGTCACCTTGGTTTTCCAGAAGGGGAAGAAGGCTCATTTTTCAAAATATAACTCAACAATTTTGACTTCAATTCTTGGGTAATTCTTGAATTTAAGGGATAGTTAGTAAACACTTCGAAAGGAAAGCGGTGATAACAAAATCATAGACTCTCAGAATCATAAAATTTCAAGGTTGGAAGAAACCATAGAGGCTGTCTAGCTTAACACTAACCTAAATGACAATCTCTTATACAATTTTCCTTAAAGGTTTCCAATCTAAAGGAAACCCACCATCTCTTAAAGCGGCCCATTCTACTTCTGGATAGCTCTCATCATAAGGATGTTTTTCTTTATATTATCTCTGCAGTTTCTATCCATTGCTCCTGATTTTGAGCCCCAACTTCACTGTTTTCAAAATCTCTGATCCTGAGTAAGGCACTTAGGATCGCAGGATCATTGATTCATACCTGGAGGGGAACTCGTATCTTGTCTTCTGCAGAAGACCTTTCCTGCTTCCCCACCCTCCCAACCCACCAGACTCAGACCTTCCACTTTGAGATTATCTTCCAAAATATTCTATTAATTTTGTTGCTGGCCTTAAAGGCAGGAAGACCTAATCTCAAGGCCCATCTCTGACACATGCTGATAGGTCCCTTGATCTTTTAGTACTTGAGGCAAATGTCTAGGACTATAAATCAAACCAAAAGTGTTGATTTATGCTGGTAGAGAGAGTTTTCTCTATAATAATGAAATCCCAGGTCTTGGCCCTGTCCCTACCTTACCTAGTTATTGGCATATCATCTCTCCTATTAGACTGTGAGCTCTTGAAGGCAAGATTCCCCCTTCCCTTGTGTCCTCAGGGTGTAACACAGTGCCTGGTACAACTTAGTAAGCACTTAACACATGCTTTTTGACTCAGAAAGTTGGGACATGGTTAACCAAGAAAGAAAATTAATTATGAAAAAAAGTTAACCATTAAGACACTAATGGTAGACATCTTATAATATCAGCTGTTGTACTTGTTTGAATAAATATGAAGAAATCTTCTTTAAAAAAAACACCTATGACTAGGGGCCAAGCAGAACAGTCTAATCCTTCTATATGAAAGCCCTTTGATATATGAAGACAGATGTCTTCCCTCCCCTAAATCTTCACTTCTGTAGGTTTGATATCTTCAGTTCATTTAACAGATCCTCCTGTGGCATCATTTCAAGGCCCTTCACCATTCTGGCTGCCCTCCTCTGGATGCTCTCTAGTTTATTAAAGTCCTTCCGAAATGCGGTGCCAAAAACTGAACACAATATTCATGATGTGGTCTGACCAGGACAAAGTATGACAGATAGTTCTATCCCCTGCCAAGTTCTGGTCTCTCTGCTTCTCTAAATGTAGCCCAAGATTGCATCATCATCGTTGGCCAGCTCTTGATTCATTCAACTGAAAGGGAACTCCAAGGTTCAATTGTTCCCTCAACAGGAGTCCCCTCTACCTCATCTCCCCAAAGTTGTCATCCAGCCTCCACTAGAAGGACTTCCAGTGACAGAGAGCTCACTGAAGGCTCTGACAACCCACCTACTTTGGAAGCTCAGCCTGGTAGGAAACTTGTCCTTATATGAAGCTGAAAAAATCTGCCTCTGCATGCTTCCCACTTATTGTTCCCATGTTGGCCTCTGGGCCCCGAGCTGTACAAAGCTAATCCCTCTACCATATGACCATCATTCAAATACTTGAAATATTTCAGATGCTTATAGCTATTATGCCCCTAATCCTCTCTGGGTTAAGATTCTCCATTTTAAGTGATTCTCCTGGGATGTGAGTGGAAGTCCCCAAGATTTCCCAGTCACCTTCCTTTGGACACATTCTGGTTTGTCCAAGTGCTTCCTATGATGTGATATGTTTTACTTGACTTGTGAATATTTATTACAAGCGTTTTGCTTTGTTTTTCTTGTTTTTTTTTTTTCTGGAATGGGAGAAGGAGGAAACTGATTTTTGTTCTTCAAAAAAAAAAGAGGAAAAAATATTTTAAAGCTCTCCAGTGATGGGGTATTCACTATCTTGATGGGGTGCCCTACCACGTCTAATAAAATAGCTATGGGTTAGACTCTGTGCTTAACAATCATTATCTCACTTGCTCCTCATAACAACCCTGGGATGCAAGGGCTATTATATTCCCATTTTATAGATAACCATAATAATAATATTTATATAGCATTACTATGTGTTGGGCACTGTGCTAAGCGCTTTACAATCATTATCTCATTTGCTCCTCACAACAACCTGGGGAGGTAGGTGCTGTTATTATGCCCATTTTACAGAGGAGGAAACTGAGGCAAGCAGAGGTGAAGTGACTTGTTCAGGGTCACACAGCTGGTAAGTATTTGAGGCTGGATTTGAACTCAAGTCTTCCTGAGTCCAGACCCATCACTCAATCGACTGTGTCACTTAGTTGCAGTTGAGGGGTTTAGAAGTGGACACAACATTCCAGATGTGGCGGGATTAGGATAGGACTGTTGCTCTCTCCTCTCGGACACTATTCCTCTTTTAATTCAGTCTAAGATCACACTGAATTTTTTAGCTCCCTTGGATAAAGACAGGGTGTCTATTTCCCAGACTATGAAATGCAGTTGGATGGACAATGTATAGAGCTTGCCTGTCAGCATGGATCAAAGGGTAAAAATGTACAAGTTGGGTCCAGGATTAGACAGGAAGAGGGATGGAGCTGAATTGCCTTCAGGAAATGGCAGAGCTTCTTTAATAGCCTTAAACTTCCCCTAGAAACAAAGGCCTGTCTTTTAAATACCAGTGTTCTGTCAGCTTTCTTTATGGCCTCACTATGGCCTCATCGGAAAGCAATGGTCTCAGAAGAATTGAAAATGAATAACGAATATTGTGCAAATCCCTTCATAACCTGGCCCCCTCCTACCTTCCCCAGCTCCTAGACACCCTACTCTTCTCATATACCCTGTGCTCACAAGACATTGGCTTCCTTGCGATTCCACACGCAGGATACTCCACCTCTTCACTCAGGGCATTTTTACTGTGTGTCTCCCATGCCTGGAATTCTCTACCTCTTTGTCTCCACCTTTTGGCTTTCCTAGCTTCCTTCATGCTTCAGCTAAAATCCCACCTCCTACAGGAAACATTTCCCAATGCTTCTTAATTCCTGTGTCTACTCTCTGGGATTATCTCCCATTTGTCCTGGATATCTCTTGTTTGCACACAGTTGTTTTCATGGTGTCTCTCCCATTAGACTCCTCAAGAGCAGGGACTGTCTTTTGCCTTTCTTTGTATCCCCTGTGCTTAGTACAGTGCCTGGCACACTAGGTGTCTAATAAATGTTTATGGACTGAAAAACAGAGGGCCTTGGAGAGATGTCTCATGGATGTGAGCAAGCTGTGATACATAACAAACAAGGGGCTCTGGAGAACAGGAGGAAAGGATGTTATTAGGGAAATGGATGATAGATGGACTGATCATGTGCTGAGGTCAAGGGATGGGAGGTGAGCAGCCAGTTTAAGATATTAGAAGAATCCAAAGAAGGGCTCCAGCAGGATGGATAAAACATCTGTGGCACATTTATAGGAGGACTGGAATTTCAGAAAGGGGATGGACAGGCATGGAAGGGCTGCTATCTGCATCATTGGAGGGGACCATACAAATGGATGAGATCACAAATCTGTGTGAGTTGAGACCTTTAGTAATAGCCCCTGTGGGAAACAGCCCTGGTACAGAGTGGGCCTGCTCCCCTATTCCTGCCCCACAAGTCTTTCCTTCCTTATCCCCCTTCTATGCCCATTCACCTCATCCATGCTTCGTGTCACCTCAGGCCGGTCCCCATCCCCACAGGCAGACAGAAGTTCCTGGCCCAGGGCCCCTAGGGCGTCCAGCTCACTCTGTAGTCCATCCACCTCTTCCCTCAATGCCTGAAGAGAGACAGGGTAGTCATTAAGATCATCTTGACCTTTAAATCTAAGCTTTATAGGCATTGACTACAATATCCCTCTTCCCCAAAGAACCTACTCTTAGGGTACCTCACAAATGTCCTAAGTGCCCACCCCCTCCTGGGAAGGAAATTGCCCTTAGGGATTGTCTGGCATCTGGGGGTAAAAGAAAAAGAATAAAGAAGAAGAGAAAAAAAGAAAGGAGTTGGTGCTCCTACCCCTTACCCCGATATGGTCCAGCAGATACCTGCATGGCACTAAGCCTGTTCCGGATGCCTTCAGGCTCTGGCCCGGCATCCTCCATATGCAGCACCAGATGCTGGGTGTCAGCCAGACTGGTAGCCAGGTCAGCTAGGCCTTGCCAGAACTGCTCAGCCAGTGCCAGCACAACCCGAAGCCAGTTGGCCCGTTCCTGGGCTGCAGCCTGCATCCCTGACCAGCGGTCCCATAAGCGATCGGCCTCAGCCTGAAGCACTGCTAA
Organism: Trichosurus vulpecula; assembly: GCF_011100635.1. Taxonomy (NCBI): domain Eukaryota; kingdom Metazoa; phylum Chordata; class Mammalia; order Diprotodontia; family Phalangeridae; genus Trichosurus; species Trichosurus vulpecula. Next base: position 80,994,003 of record NC_050573.1, read on the forward strand.
TAGAGGATGGGACAGGGTAAGGGGAGAAGACCCTGTCCGGCCACTCTATAAGACCAGCAGCCAGAGGATGGCCTCAGACGCCCCATCCAGGTCTGGCCTGGCTCAGTCTGGCCCATCCCACATCCTGGGTGGGCCCCTAGCCCTGCCAGTCAGCCCAGCCTCATACCTCGAGGCCCTAGCCCAGCCTCGGGGCTTTCATCCAGGGTCCCAGTGACCCCAGCCCCCAGCTCCTGGGCTCGAGCCCGGGCAGTGTCCAGTGCTGCGCCCACGGGTTCTAGCTCGCTCAGTAGCAGGCCCTGCTCCCGAAGCTGCTCCCGGATGCGCTGGGCATCAGCCCGGACAGTCCCCACGTTCTCCACTCTCCGGGCTAGTTGTTCCAACTGTTCTGCCAACCGGGCCAGCCTTTCGCTCAACTGGGAATGTGGGGAGAAGGGGACAGAGGGGCATTGCTGTGACGATCTGTCCACCAAGGTGACAAATGACCAGAAGACAACCTCTCATACCCTCCTCAATCCTGTCCACACTTTCACCCCTCTTTACAAAGTCAGAGCCTCCATCCCTGGACCAGTTACAGTTATGCCTTTAGCTCCACCTGCTTTCTGTCTGTCAGCTCCTCCCCCTTCTCAGCCCTTCCCTTTAGCCACGCCCCTCCCAGCCTTGGCCCTACCCCATCCTATGCCCCTCCCCCGTTCAAGCCCTGCCTTCCCTGCAGCTGTAGCTCCCCCCACCCACCCACCTGAGTGTACTGGGGCACAGTCTGCCCAAGAGTGGCTGCCACACTGTCCACTCGGGCCCTCAGGGCCCCCAGCTCCTCCTCAGCTGCCCTCCAGGCTTCCTGGAAGGGTGTGCTCTGGCCTGGATTTAGGTCCTTCAGCTGCACAAACACCCGCTGCAGCTTCCCCACCAGGGGCCTGTGCTCTGCAATGGCTTCTCGAAGATGCTGCAGAATGGACAGACTGGGTAATAGGAGACAAAGGCTGCCAAGACACTCCAACCCCCAGCTCCTCCTGGCTTTCACTACTCATCAGCCTCCATCCACCCTCTGGGGCATCCACTCTCTTCCCCTTTCCCTCAGACCCTCTCGGTCTCTAATAAACATCCTCCCAATTAAAGTCCACTCAGGTGCCTCTAGACTAAGACAAGACACCCTCAGGTCTCCAGATGAAGGCCTTGGAGAGGAGGAGAGTCAGGGAGAGAATGAGGAGTGACAACGGAAGACAAAGGAGCTAGGACTTTAAAAGCTGGCAGGGAAACTCCGCAGGAGTAGGGACCCTCTGAGGCCTTCTGAAGATGGGGAGCAAGAAGGCTGCCAGAAACTGTGGGCACTGAGGCTGGGACCAGTTACTGGCATGTCCTGTCCTGAGTGATCCTAGCCTGGGCTCCTTTTGCCTAGAGAAAGGGTTGCTAGGTCAAGTTGAAGGTGAGGAGAGGGGAGGTCAAGGGAAATCCAGATTCTGGACACGGCCTCTTCTCTTTTTATAAGCTTAGAGCTGGAAGCAACTTCACAGGCCATGTGCTCCAACCACCTCTTTTTAGAGATGAGGAGGCTGAGTCCAACAGAACTTTAATATTTTACAGAGGAGGAAACTGAGTCCCACAGAGGTTAAGTAACTTGCCAGATCCTCTGGTTTCAAATCCAGGGCTCTTGCTACTACTCTGCACAGACCTTCAGATAAGGCAGTTCTTATTAAGGGAGCAGGAAGATCCCCACCCCTTTCTACTGTCTAAGTAGTATATCTCCCTACCCAGTTGTCTCCACTGAGGTCTCCGGGTGCCCAGTCTGGCCCCTTCTCCCCCAGACTCACCTGCAGCAATTCCTGCTGCTCCCTGCAGGCCTCAGGGCTGCCAGCAGCTGCATGAGGGTTGAGATGGGCCACAATGTCCTGGGCCTCTTCCAGCCATGGGGCCAGTTCACCCTGGGCCTCGGCAAACTGGGCTAGCAGGGAGAGGGCCCGCTCCCGGCACAACACTCCTGCAGTACTGTTCTGCTGTACCTCCTGAGCCCGACCCCGAAGGAGCTCCAGGTCTTCCTATAGACAAGACCAGAGGAGATGGAGTATACCCAACTTAGGAGCTTAGGGATTGTGGGTGAAATGGGGCAAGACTCAGTAACTCAAGGACACTGATGGACATGCAGACTCAGAGGACACTATGCCTGGTCCCTTCCCATCTTTGCCTGTTGAAGTCCTATTCATCCTTTAAGACCTAACTCAATGGATACCTCCTCCAGTAAGCCTCCCTGATTTACTATAGGTAAGACCCTTCTCCCTCAGGTTTCATAGAGTACTTTGCCCTCTGAGATGCACTTGTCATGGTAGGTCGTGCATTATTATCTGTGTGTGGGTCATACTCCATACTTAAATCTAAGCTCTGTGAGAACAGGGGCCTTTTCTTATTGAAACTGTAATAGCTGAGGGCTCTGGACACAGTAGATATTTTTCTAAATATTTTTTGAATGAACATTAATTGAATCTCAGAGTTGGAAGGGGCCTGAGAGACCATTTGGTCCAACCTGCATTTTGACTATGAATCTCTTCTACATAATAGCCAACAAGTGCCCAACTAGCATCAATCTGAGAACTTGTAATGATGGTAGATAATACATTCCCCTTTTTTTGGACAGCTCTCATCATTAGGAAGTTGTTCCTTGCGTCAAACTTAAATCTGCCTCTCTGTAACTTAACAGATTGTTCCTTGTTCTGCCCTCTGGGGTCAAGCAGGAAAAAACAAAAACCTAATGCCCTTCCAATAAATAATTGAACATGCCCCAACCTGGTCTTCTCCAAGTTCTATCTCCCTAGTTCCTTCAGTAGACCCTCCTTTAGAATCTGCCCAGGCTGGCCCCAGCCTGCCTTCTCAGGCTGCTTTCACATTACTTCCCTTTACACACTTCACGTTCTAGCCGAACAGGCCCATTCGCTGGTTCATGCCTTGGTACCTTGGTACAGGCTGCCCCCTAGGCCTTGAGAACGCACTTCTTCATCCTCTGCTTCCTTTGAGGCTCAGCTCACGTCCCCCCACCTAGTGGCAGCCTTTCCTGATTCACCTCAGTTGCTGGCATTGTCTCCATCCTCAAATCATGATGTACAAAGTACATGTTGTAAGTCCCCCTTCCCCACCCCCACCCCACCTCAAAGGCTGGGATTGTTTTATTCTGTTCTGTTTTTCCTTTGGATCTTCAACACCTAGATAATAGTAATAATGATGATGACGACAATGATAGCAAACATTTATATCGCACTTAGTGCGTACCAAGCCCTATGCTAAGGATTTTACAATTTATTTTACAATTACCTTACTTGATCCTTATAACAAACCTGGGAGGTAGGTACCCTTATTCTCCTTGTTTTATAGGTTAGGAAGCCGTGGCAGTCAGAGGCTAAGTGACTTGATCAGGGTTACCCAGATAGTAAGGATGAGGCAAGAAATGAAATCAGGTCTTTCTGACTCCAGCTCTATCTGGTGTGCCAACTCATTGCCACACATTAGGTGCTTAATAAATGCTTTGGATTGGATTGGATGGCACGGTCTCCAGTAGAGGCATCATCCTTGAGAGGGCACCATCTTGGTCACCCTCCTCTGTACATTCTTCTCCTCCCTAAAGTGTGGCATCCAGGACTAAACATCCAAATGTGGTCTGACCAGAGCAGAGAATAGCAGGGCCGTCACCTCCCCCCTCCACACCTCTGCACACACCTTCCCTCCTTCTGGACACTCCCTCTTCTAAGATCACATTGGCTTTTGGGGCTGCAGTGTCATACCATTGACTTGTCTTGACATTACAGCTACTAAAACCATGCTTCCTCTATCTTTTCTCTGTGAAGTTGACTATTTGAACCCGAGGGTTGGATTTTTACATTTATTCCCATGAAATTTCATCTTATGACATTTCAGCCTATCATTCTAGCCTATCTGGTTCTTTTTGAATCCTGACCTTATCACCCCACATGTGAACAATCTCTCCCAGCTTTGTGTCATTTGCAAATTTGATAAGTAGGCCACATCTATGCCATTATCCAAACGATAGATAAATTTGTTGAACAACATAAGACGCAAAGACACATTCTTGAGGCATTCCGCTAGAGACCTCTCTATGAGTCAACTTTGACCTAATAATTTAATTGAATTAGGGTTACCCAACCTGTAAGTATGAATCTGTCATTGAATCTGCTTTGAATCCATACCTAAATGAGTTTTCACTAGTCCAGATTATATCTCTCAAACCTTTCAGCAAGGATAGCACAAGTTAACTGCATTGCTGAAATTCAAGTATGTGGTGCCTAGTCATTAAGTCAAATCAACAACCATCTATTGAACACCTAATATGTTCTAGCTACTGTGCTAAGTACTAGGGATTCAAAGAAAGGCAAAAAAAAAAAAACCCCAAAAAACCCAGAACTTTCCTGATCTACCAGTCTAGATACCTTATCAAAAAAGGAAATGACATTAATCCAATGAGAGCTGTTCTTAGTGTAATCATGACTTACTGTCCTTACTAAATGATTCCAAATCATTACATGAATGAATAAACTTAGTGGGTCAATAGGAAGGTCAAAAGCCCTGGGTCAACAGGACCCAGGACTCAAGAAGGTGGAACAAAGACAAAGAGGGGTACACAAAGAGAAGGTCACCATCTAGCTGTGGCACAGGTGTGGTTCTGGCCCATGGGGAGGGGAGAGAAGAGGGAGGGAGGACAGGAGTGGGAGACGGTGGGAATGGGCCCCACTGGACATCAGGAGGCAGTGTCCTCTTCTTGCTGCCTTTGCCTTGGGGTGGGGACAGTGATGATCAGGCCAGATTGCAGTCAGGACCCAGAGACCAGGCTTAACTCTTAGGAGCCCAGGCAGGGTCCCACCACTCACCTGTAGTTTCTCCCTTTCCTCAGAGGGGCAGAGGCTGGGGATTCCAGCCCCCAAGAGTCCCAGGAGGCGGGTCCTTAACTCCTGCTGCTGTAACAGTTCCGCAGCCAGTAGCTGGTAAGTTCAAGAGAGGAAGCAGGATTGAAGGAGGAAGGGGAGAAAAGAGGCAAATGAGTCACGCAGTGGGGGGAGAACAGGAGAGGCCCCTTTAGGAATGGAGGGGTTCACGCTCCCCTCCTTCCCTATTCTGCCTATCCTGCCCCCTTGGTAGGGGGAGGAAAGGAGGGGAAAGTGGAGCCTATACCCGGCGCCTCACAGTCCCAGGATCAGTGAGTGATGTCTGTCCCCACCTATCCATCTGTCTGTCCCTGGAATGGAGGAGGCCATAGGATCAGAGTGCCAGAGCTCTAGAGCCTCTCAGAGACTCTCATTTCACAGATGAGGAAACCAAGGCCCAGAAATGTAAGTGATTTGCCCAAAGTCATGGGTGGTAAGTGTTAGAGGGGATTGTTGGTCGGTGAGTACAGGAGGGTCTACCTTGTGTTGGCCTAGCTGGGCCTGAAGCGCAGAAGCCTCCAGGGTCACTCCATTCAGCTCTTCTACCCGCTGCCCGAGCATGTCCAGGCGGCCCAGTTCCTCCCCTATGGCTTTCCGCAACTGAGGCAGGGAAGAGAGAAGAGAGTGGAAGGAGGGGCTGTCTCCCTGCACCTTTCCTTCCTTCCCATCCCACTGCTAGACTGGTCACTCTGTCCCTGCCCTCCCCACCCTGCATCCTCCCCGGGCACCTGCTCTCTGTCCTCCTGCTTGCCAGGCTCAGCTGCCGCCCATGCCTGCTCCAGCCTCCCCAGCCAGGCTGCAGGTGGTGGAGGCTCTCCAGATGGCCGCAGTCGAGTGGCTGCCTCCAGAGTCTGCTCCAGCCGAAGTCTGATGTGGGCCCCGCTCTGCCCAGCCAGCAGCAACCGTACCCGCAGCTCCTCGAGCTGTTCCCGTACCAGCTGGGCCTCTTCCCCTAGAGACCACAGAGCACTACACTCTCATGGGAGGTCCCAGGCCAGGACACAGGAGACGGGGACACAGGGGTCATAGGGCTGGGACTCAGGGAGCTGCAGGGGACACAGGGGGCACTGGGGCACAGTCAAAGCAATTTGACTGGAATCTAGGTGGCACAGTAAATAGAACACTGAACTTGGAGTTTGGAAGATCTGAGTTCAAATTCAGCATCAGACATTTCCTAACTGTATGATCCTGACAAGTCACTATCTGCCTCGGTTTCCTTATCTGTAAAATGGACACAATAGCACCTACCACCCAAGATTGTTGTGAGCATAAAATGAAGCAATATTTGTAAAGTCCTTTGAAAATCTGAAGACACTATATAAATGCTAGTTGTTGTTACAACTATAATTATTATTATCAAAGGGGCCCCAGGGCACAGTCATAGGGGGAAAGGAGTACAGGAGACACAGGGAACAGAGACTAAGAGACTCCTGTGGACACTGTGGTGAATAACTCCCTCCCATTGCAGGGACCTAAGACTAAACAGGGCTTTGAACACTGGACAGAACTCTCAGTGACATCTGGCTCCTAAGCTGGGCACAACCGGGCTCTTGCTTCTGGGGGATCCTATATCTATTACCTGTGTGCTCCGCGTAAGGCTCAGGTGGGACGGTGGGTCCCTGTACTCCCTCAGCTGAGCTTTTGCCTCTTTCATGACCCACCTCCTTCCTAGGGCAGCTGCCGCCCACTCCTCTGCCTGGTGTCTCTGGACCTCTGTTTCCCCAGATATCCAGATTTAGACAGAGACGCCCTTTTCTCCTTTAACTGAGCCAAGACAAGCTGGAACTAGATCTTCTTACAATAAGGAGTGACCCATGGAGTGGAGGGCCGAATGATCAGTGACACCTCCCCTGCCCTCTTTCATTGTGGTCAAGGGTATAACAGAGAGCTTAGACTGAGAGGGCCAGTGACTCCAGCCAACCTTCTGGCCAGACCCCGGGCCCTCAGTGTCTGCCCTGCACATTGCTATAGGCTGATGTAGCCCAGAGAAGGGTTCCTCCACTGGAAATTGCCTATTAATCTGCTAATCACCCGATGGTCCCCAAGAAAGGGAGACAGTGCTGGGGGTTGTGGATGCAGCAACTTCCCAACAGTGAGAGTCAGAGGGCTGGGCTGCCTAATGCAAGCTGTGCTGTACCAATGAGCCTCTGGTCAATGGACACACTGGTCACAGGGCATTGGACTCTATGAATGTCTCCTCTTCTGGGCTTTGGGGGTTTCACTTTGTCATTTCTTGGACTTTCCCTCAGTTTCCTAATTAAGCTCCTTTTGAAAAACCCCAGGCTTGTCTCAGCCAAACTTAAATGAACGGGCTTTGTGCACACCTTGATGGTAGAGGGATTCTGTGCTCTCAGATGCTGTCAAATGCTTTCCTGAAATCCAAATACACTATCCCTACAATCAAGTCACCAAGTACTTATTAGGCACCTGCTAGGTTCCAGGTACTGTGGTGAGTAAGCACTAGGGACACAAAGAAAGGCAAAAAGAAAACAACACTCCTCTGCTCCACCTAGGTACCTTGTTGAGACAAACAAACAAATGATGTTAGTCTGACTTTGAGGCCTAATTTGGTGAGGATGACAGAGATCCCAACATGAGCTCCAAGGCCACACTGGTGGCGCTAAAGTAGATAGAGAGGAGCCAGGGCCCAGGGACTGTCCCTCACAAGAAGTGGTTGGATGTGAAGCTGGAAGAGGTCAGAAGGGAACAGGAACAGGGCAGGAGGCAGCCCCAGGGCTCCTGGCTTCACAGGAGGCTTCCTCACTAGGGCTGGGATAGGGAATAGAGAACCAATGGAGTTTCTCAGAGAGAAGAAGGCCTGGACAGAAGGGCCTGAACAGAGATGTTCCCTAGGAAGAGGGATTCTGTAAGCTGGATTCTGTAACTGGGATGTGCACCTGTGCCTAATCTACCTGCACGCTCATCAGACACTGGAATCTGAGCTTTGAGAGGACCTTAAAGATCATTTAGTCGAGGAGTCCACAAGCTCAGGGCCAAATCCAGGCTCAAGCTGAGAATGGATTTTGGGGTTGGGATTTTTTTTTTTTGCATTTTAAATGAAACGTTACTGTTTTTAAAGATATAAAAATCTTTCTTGGCTCTGGGATTGTACAAACACCAGCAACAGGCCAGATCTGTTGCTAGGCTGGGACTGTAATTTGCCAATCCCTGTCTAAACCAACCAACCTCTCCATTTTATGAGTTAGAAAATGGAGGCCCAGGGTGGTTAAGTGATTTGCTCAAGGTCACATAAAAAGCAATAATTTGAACTCAGGTCCTTTGATTCTGCATCTTATTCCACTTTTTTGTCTTCCCCACGATGCCTCATCTTCCCAAGCCCTCCTAGCCAGATAGGTCATCTAGGACAGGAAATCTTGGTGTGGGGGTACCACCATTTAGGGGACAAGGGCTAAGGTGGGGGAAGATGACCTGGGTTTAGGAAAGGGGCTCCCAACTTGTCAGCTAGTGACAGGAAAGCAAAAGAGTCCTGCCCACCCTCAACCACTAACTCACCCACCACCAGTTCCAGGAGCCTCTGACCCGTCTCTCGAACAATCTCCATGTCTGAAGCCTTTTGCCGGACTTCCTCACATACACCCTGCCAAGGGTCACAAGAGAACTATGTGCGTTGGCACTAGCTGAGGAAGGGGCTTTCATGTCCCAAGGAGGATGGCCCTCTCCCTCATACCTGAACCTGCTCTAGGGCACCCTGGAGGGGGCCAGTTCCAGGCTCCTCCCACCAGAGCTGAGCCAGGAGCCGCTCAACAGGACTCAACCAGGCCACAAAGGTATCACGGGCTGCTTGGAAACTCCGAGCTGCGGGTACTAACTGCTCAAGGAGCCTCCATCTAGGACCAAAAAAGGAGGAGCAGAGTAACCCTAACCCAGCCCCCCTCCTTCATCTCTACCTCCTTCCAGCCTCAAGCTTCACCCCCATTCCTGTCCCTGAAACAGTCCAGCCACTCCCAGTCTCTCTCAACATTCTACCAATGATAAGTACTATTTATAAAGTACTCTTATAAAGCTAACTCCCCAGCCACTGTCCCTGTCCATATCACCCCCTCCTAACCTCAAGTTAGCCTCTCTGACTTTAGTCTCCTTCATTTAACCCTCCTCTTGACTCAGTGTCTCCCTCTCACCACTTCTCCATCATTCCCACCACACATCAGCATTTCCGTTTCAGGAAGCCCCCTCCTAGCCTTAGTCACTCCACACATAGCATCTTTCCCCTGGCCTCCATCAGTGGTCTTCACCACATCATACTACCCTCAGTCCTCCCTTACCCCACTCATCCATTGTGCCCCCGACCTCAGGCATCCATCTCTCAAAGCCCCTCACCTGGCCTCTGCCTTCTGCGTCAGCTGGTCCCACTGTTTCTGGAGCCGAGTGAGGGTCTCGCTGTCTTCACTTTGGCCTCCTTCAGTTGATTGTTCCTGAGTGTCCTGTAGGAGCCGCTCCATGCGGGGCCTGCCCTCCTCTAGCAGCCGTTTCAGAAGCTGGGGCAGCCATGGTGGGCAGTCCCAAGCCGAGGGCAGAGATGGGGTCTCTGCTCAGCCCTCAGGAAGTCTCCTCCCAAGACGGTTGAGCAGGTTTGTGAATGAGCTGAGTCCCATTTAGCTTCTCCAAGGGGGTGGGGGTAGGGTTGGGGGTGGGGAACTATGTCATGGGAGGCTAATCTCTCCACTACCCCTCTGTCTCAGAACTTCGAGTCTCTACTCATCCTCTCCTCCTTCCCTTGTGTCTCAGAGGAAGAGGAGCATCACCCCCTTCCCAACACTGACCTTTCTTTCTGTGTCCTTGATCTGACCCCCTCCCACCTTCTCCCTTCATTCCTTCTCTTGCATCTTCAATCTCTCCCTCTCTTCATACAAAACAACCTTCCCATTGCACAGAAACCATCCTCAGTGACTAGAGCAATGTTTAGTACACAGCAGCCACTTTATAATTACTTGTTAAATCACTGACCAAATGAAAAATCTTCCCATGTCTCTGTGACAGCCTCAAGTTACTGTCCCATCTCCACTGCCAAACTTCTGGAAAGGGTCAGCCATATTCATTGCCTCTACTTCAGCACCCACTCATTTCTCAACACTTTAGAGTATGACTTCTAACTGATCCCCACCCCCAAAAAACCCTGCTCCCCCTGAGGTCTCTAAGGACCTCAACACCAAATATCCCCTGCAAAAAATCCCTGCTCCCTCTGAGATCTTTAAGGACCTTATCACCAAATATCCCACCCAACCCCTGAAACCCCTGCTTCCTCTAATATCTCTAAGGACCTCATCACCAAATATTCTACCCTCTCAAAAAAGCCCTGCTCCCTCTGAGGTCTCTAAGGACCTCATCACCAAATATCCCCTGCAAAAAAATCCCTGCTCCCTCTGAGAACTTTAAGGACTTTATCACCAAATATCCCACCCAACCCCTGAAACACCTGCTTCCTCTAATATCTCTAAGGACCTCATCACCAAATATTCCATCACCCCCTAAAAAATCCCTGCTCCCTCTGAGATCTCTAAGGACCTCATCACCAAATATCCCCCCAAAAAATCCCTGCTCCCTCCAAGATCTCTAAGGACCTCATCACCAAATATCCCTGAGGAGGCCAATGCAGTTTGCCTACCTTCTTTCTTGTTATTCTTTCTCCTCTTTCAGCTATAGACTCCACACTCTACTCATTCTTGTCCAACTCTCTGATGGCTCCTAACACAGAAGTGGTCAGAGAGACAGGAGAGAGTCTCCTACATTAGCCTTCCTTCCGCCTGCCACTTGTCCCCTAAATTTCTGCATTCTACAAGACTTCATCCTCAGTCTTTTCCTCTCTTCACTCCCTTGCTCTTGAAGAGCGTATCCATTCCCAGGGCTCCAACTACCACTTTCCTGTCACAGGAGGACATTGGAGTTACAGGGAGGCAGCATTTGGCTCAACATAAGAAGAAATCTCCTAACAATTACATGTGTTCAAAAATGAGCTGCTTTGAGGAATAATCTCATTCCACTGTGGAGGTAAATAGAAGCATAGATTTAGAGCTGCAAGGGCCCTTGGAGATCTTCTAGTGACCCAGTGTTGGGGAACCTGCGGCCTTAAGGCCACATGTGGCCTTCTAGGTCGTTAAGTGCAGCCTTTTGACTGAATCCAAATTTTACAGTTACAGGTTCCCTACCCCTGTAATCTAGTCCAATCCCCTCAATTTCACAAGTGAGGAAATAGTAATAGCTAACAATATGGAAGTTCCCAGATTGGATCTTATTCGATCATCCCAACAAAAAGATAAGCGCTATTTTTATTCCCCTTCTTTTTTTTTACAGATGAAAAAATTGAGGCTGAAAAATTAAGAAACTTGCATATGGCTGCATAGCTAACAAGTGTCAGAGGTAGAGTTCAAACTCATGCCTGTCTTTCTGACTCCACTAAGCTTCAGGTGGAGGCCAGATAGAAAAGGGGCCATCTCCAGTCATCCCAATTTATATCTGGCCACTGGACCCAGATGGCTCCAGAGGAGAAAGTGAAGCTGGTGACCTTACACAGCCCTCCTTCATTTAAATCCAATTCACTTGCAAGTCATGGCATGACCTTCCTGACACCATAGTCCTCTTCAAGAATGAAGGACAAGCAACAAGATAGAATGAAAATCAACCACTAGACTGCTTTCATGATTTGGCCAAAGATTAGACTAGTTGGTCTCTGAGATCCATTCTAATTCTGAGATTTTAGAGATTCCCATGCCCTTAACTTCAGCCCTAACTCTTCTCCAGTCTCCAGAGCCACATTTTTCAATTGCCTGCTCGACGTCTCTCTACCTCTTGGTTGTCCTCAAACTCAATGTGGATTTCTGGGACTTTGTCCATGGTGCTGGATTTTAGAAACATGCTGCTGTTGCCTGCCCTAGACAGGTGGGAAAGCAGCCTCTTGTACAGGGAGAGAAAGGAGAAAGGTCAAAACTGAACTACTGGCAATGTTGCCAAAAGGGGAGGGGTGGTGGGGAGGAGGACAGCTGCCAATCTTTCAGTCTGGGGGATGGAGTGGGGGTAATGGCAAGAAGGGAAAGGGGCAGTCACAGGACCAGGTGTTGAAAAGAGGGAAAAAATCAGGAAGACAGTGGGAAAACACAGCATGAGGTCTGGAAATAACTGCAAATATCACTGACCTTGGACCTCTGAACAATCTGCTTTTGGCTATGCTTATCTTATTTCTGTTTCCCACCTCATGGCTTGACTATAGACTAGTTAAGTTCTTTTGACTCTACCATGACTCTGTCTAGTGCCTAGCCTTGAGGCAACCAGGGAAGACAGAGTAGATTCTCTTAGTCCCAAGGAGGGGTAGAAAGAAGCTGTATATGTGTGTGGGGGGGCGGGAAATGACAATATCTACTTAGGGTCTCCTTCCCTCAGACCTTGAAGATGGTGGTCTAGGCTACTACCACCATCACTAGGCCATCACCAGTAAGATATCAACTCAGTAAGTGGCAAGTCCAGGAACCCAGTGTCAACCACAGGATCATAGCTCCAATTTTGTGGATAATTATACAATCCCAAACAAAACTCATAATTTCTGTGTGACCGTGGACAAGTCCCTTCCCTTTCTCTGGGCCTCAGTTTCTTCATTTGTAAAATGAAAGCTTGGATTTAATGGTCTCTAGAGTTCCTTTCAGCTCTAATTCCTCTGATCTCCTCTAGCTCCACTCCTAAAAAAATCAACCACCTGCTCTTTGTTCTCACTTTTCTCTCTCTGTTAATTGGCGCCACTCATCATCAAATCTCCAAGTCATCCATTTAAGCCCCCTCCTCCCTTGTGCTCCAACAGCCTTATGAGCATTGTCTTATCTCAAAGATTTTCAGTTCCATCCCTCATTTCTGTTTCTGTTGTTACCACTGTATCCAGACCCTCATCACCTCTCTCAAGTGCAGGCTCCTATCTTGTCTTATTCATCTCTGTTTCTCCCTCTCAGTGCTCACCCAGTTCCCAGCACATGTATTGAATGAATGAACAAACGAATGAATTACAGTAAAAAGCATGCCTCCCTTACCACCATTCCAAGGGGTGGGGGGTGGATGGGTAAATGGGGCCATGTTTACTTAAGGAGGGGGGCATCTATAATCGCTGTCAGTGATCTCTGAGCCCAGAATATGTAAATTGCCAGGCTCAGAGCCTGCAAAGGCAGGAGGCTACTTTAGCACAGTCTCCTCCCCTCTCCCACTCTCCTCTTACGCACCATGTCCTCCCCTCCCCTGCCCCCTGCCCCCTGCTCCCTGCTCCCTTGTCTTCCTACCTTTTGCTCCTGTAGTTGGGCACTGGCTACCTTAACCTCAGCTGCTGGGGGCCCCTGTCCTGCCTGTAGTTCTTCCATGTCATCCAGCCAGCTCTGGAGAGCAGCAGGGGGCTCAGGGGGTTCAGCAGGAGGGAGGGCTGCCCACTGGGGTGCCTAGAGAAAGGGCCAGGAACACCTACCTAAATCCCAAAGGTCTCAAATGATAATAATGCCCTCCCTTCTCGTACTCCTTCCCCCCACCCCAAGAGTTCCTTGGGACCAGTGCTCACCGGGGCAAGAGGTCCGGCACTCTCACTCAGCATGGTCACTGTTCGGGTGACTGTGGGCTGCCTGCCCCCTGGGTAGCGTGTTACCTCCACGATTTCTGTCACCACTGTTTCTGTGACCTCTGTCACTTCTGTCACCTCTCGAGTGCTATGAGCCCTCCAGGCCCATGGGCTCCCTGGTGAGAGGGGACTGGCTGGAGGTGGTGGGGCTGGGGGGTGACAGAGGCCAGCCCTGGGTCCAGGCCCTGGCCCTGGCCCAGTGCTGCCCCCTTGACCCTTCAGAAACTCTTCCGAGCTGTGGCCCTTCTCCCCCAGGCAGCTGGGTCTGGATGCTGGGTTACCCATGGCAGTCTTAAGTGGGGTATAGGATCCAGCCTAGGACAAACAGCAAAATGAATGCTAAGCCCCAAGACCTAGGGTGGGAGGACAACAGTACACCTCTGTCCTCTCCCACCTATTTATTTACTCATGTGGTGGAGCGCGAAGGGCAGCAGCACGGGACAGACACCCAAGAGCACCCTAAGTGCAGACATGGAAAGCATGCTGTGTCTGAAGCAGAACCCCATAATTCCTGACAGCGTCTAAATATACCCTGACAGGGCATGACCTGGATAAGCATCTTCCCTCCCCTTGTCCTACCCTGAGGCAGTTAGGACACTTTTGGTTCCCAACCCCCGCTGCAGAAGGCACAGAGGGGCACACTGGGCACCTGCAGAGGAAACAGTAAGGCAGGTCACCCCTGATTCACACTATTCCTCCAGCACTCTCCCCTCTTCCATTATCTCTTTCATATCCCCATTCCTCAATGGCCCCCTTCCTCTAGGACCTGCATAGGTTCACTTTTCCCTAGAGCTCCTTCCCCCAGGCTCCTCTGCCATCCCATCCCATCTCATCCCTTCCAATCCCACCCCAGCTTTTCTGCACTAACTCCCCTTCCCCCAGCTCCCAGGCAAGGAGGCCCCAGAGGACCAGAGGACATACCAGAGGGCTTCAAAAAGGAGGCGTCTCAGGACAGGGCAGTAGTCTCTGTCTCTCCAAGAGCCCTCAAGACCCAGAGCCCAGTCCCTTTTTTCTATCTCCCGCTCAGCAGAGCTGACAGGTGGCCACGTGGGCAAGCAGGCTGACTGACCGTTAGGAGATGGGTACATGGAGAAGGGTTGGCTCTTTCCAGACCCTCCTGATGGGGCCACCGGGTGGTGGAGCCAGGCCAAAGGGCCCAGGGCTAGGCTGGGGGAAGCCAGAGCTTGGAACCTGGGGCCCCACTCCTCCTGGGCCCCAGTAGCCACCCTTGCCCGGGCCTGCTTGCCTTCCCAAAGGGGACTTCCTACACCTTGCTCAGCCTTGTCTGGCTTCCCCCCTCAACCCCCTGAGCCCCATTAGCCCACAGCTCTCTGGTCTCCCACCAGCCTTCCAGCCCACGATCAGTCTGTAAGTCCAGCTATCTTGGCTCAGTGTTTCCTAAGGTGCAGCCCGCCAGATGGAGCCCCGCCCCCTCCCATCCCCTCCTCCCCTGACCCCTTCTCCAACCCTGACCCCCCCCCACCCCCAGCCCAGCACACAGCATACAACAGGCCAGCCCCTTAACTCTTTCCCAACTCCCCCGCCAGCCAGCCCGTTTCCTGGGAAACCCGCCAAGGGGCCTCAGCCTCGCAGGCCAGCAGGGCAAAGAAGGGAGGGGAGGGGGATGCCAGCCAGTTGGGGGGTGTGGGGGAGGGGGAGAGTAGCCAGGAAAGAGAGGAGGGGAGAGGTCTAGGATAAGCAAGCACAGCAGCTTCCCCAGTAAATCACTCAGTGTCTATTTACTCTTCTACTAGAGGACCCCAAAGCTGGGTAGGCTAGACTGGCATGGGGTGATTCTAGTCATAGATAGAAAAGGAAATAGGCCAGGAGTAGGAGAAGGAGAAGCAACAAGGTAGATGTTGGGGGGGAGATGCTGAAGAGCTTCACCAGGGGACAGTCTGGGATGGGGGTAGGGGACAGGAAGGATCACAGGCTCATAGATTTAGAGCTAGAGGCCAGAACTATAGGGAGCCAGTTGAGGGTGGGGCCTGCAAGGGCTCATGGGGGGCATGTTGTGTGTATATGTGTGGGGGTCCTCCAAAGACTCACCAGAGGCTGGGGTAGCTGCTGTTCCAACACTTCCAGCCCACAGCGCAGTGACAATACCTGGGCTCTAACATCTAGGTACCAGGCCTGCCACTCGCTCTGAGTCCAGGACCTGAGTAGGCCAGGACAGAGGGGCAGAAAAGTAAGATAATCACATGTGGACAGCATCCACAACCCTCATCCCTTCTCCCCTCCTCCCAGTCTGGACACAGGTCCCAGTGGCATTACCTGTCTGTCGAAGGCAGTGGAGAGCTGGACCCAGAGCTCTGGGCCTCCATTGGAGCAGACATCTGACAAAGAAGCAAGACTATGACAAAAGGTCAGGTGGTGGCCTCCACCTCTACCTGGTGGACCCTCCCAGGGGTCCCTGCTTAGACCCCACCCTCCCTGGCTTCTCAGTAGCACTGGCCGCTGAGGATGAGCCCTTCTTCTGGCAAATCTCCCTCTCCCGTTCTAACCCTCCCTAAATGCTCTTGGTTCTCCTCCTACCTCTCCAACCACCCCTGTTTTATTCACTAGCCTCCTTCTGAGCCCTTTCCACCAGTTTGTCCTTGGTTCACTTCTCTCTCTCCATCCCCCTTGGTGATCAAGGCTACTCCATGGGCTCCACTAGGGGCATGGCTGCCATTCAATTCAACAGATATTTGGAGAACACTTGTAAAGGGAGAGTCCCACTGGGTGATGAGAACCATGTAGAGTTAAGATACAGCTCCTGCATTCATGAAGTTGTTATTCCATTGGGGGAATGGAATGCATACAAAGAGAATTCCGTGCTTAGCAGTGTCTAGCACATAGTAAGCCCTTAATGAATGCTTCTTGACTGATGACCAATGCAAAATAATGCATGGCATATGCAGCAAAAAGATGCAAAGTGCTAGGGAAAGGGAGAAGAAATGTCCTGGAAGGCTTCCTGGAGGAGGTTGATATTCAAGTTAGATTTTAAAGGATGGGTAGGGATCCAATGTGTGAAGAAGAGAGAGGAAAAGTCCAAACCTAGGAAGAAGGAATAGGTGAAGAGGCAGACTAGAAAACATTAAGTATGTTCAGGAGACGGAGAGGGGCAGTATGAGATAAGATTGGAAAGGTTGGGTAGTGCCATCTTGTGGAGAGCCTTGAATGCCGAGAAAAGAAGTTTGAACTTTTCTCAAGAGACACTAGGATCATTGAAGGGTTCTGAGTAAAGAGAGTGATATGATGACATCTATACAAGAGGCAGGATTACCTTGGTAGCAGTATGGACTATGGGTTAGAACAGGGAATTGGAGGTGGGAAGTTCCATTAGGAGGCTACCATAAGAGTCCAGACCAGTGGTAATGAGAGCCTCCACAAAGGTGGTGGCCATGGACAGGTTGAGTTTGAGTTACATTTAAGGAAAGGAAGCTCTTGGGGAATAAAAGGCTGATATGTTTAGGCCATAATGCTCAGGGATGGGGAAGTTGAGAGGTATATTTAGGTTTGGTGTCAGGAAAAAAACTTCCTAACAATTAGGACTATCCCCCTGTGGAATAGGCTGCCTCTAGGGGTCTTCAAGAAAAAGGTGGCCAACTTGTTGGGGATGTCTTGTTCAGACATATGTTGGATTAGATGGTCCCTGAGGCCCTTTCCATCTCTGTGAGTCTATGGTTGTTATTTCTGAGAGAATGGGAGCCCTGTCCAGGATGTTCTCCCTCCCATCTTCTCTCTGAGTTATTTCAGGGTTGATATAGTTATGTGGCAGAGCACCAAACACCTCGCAGCTCTCAGGAGGGTTCCTGATTGACTGACAGCAAGTAAATGGGCTTGGGACACCACTCCTTTTTAGAGCCAGGAAGGAGTGGTTGCTGCAGGCTGAGGCAGAGCTGCCCCCTTCTCCCTAGGCCTGGCTAGCTTCCCTAAGTAAGTGTAAGGGTTGCTTAGTCTGAGTCTAGAAAGCTTTATTTTTTATTTGTGCGTCATATAACTTCACCTAGTACCTTATTCTGAAATTCGCCTGTTCTTTTGTAGAAATTTTGCCTGGGGGAGCCTGGCAAGACCCCCACTCCATCCCCTTGACCATAAAAGCCAGAAGTTTATGATCTAAAGCACAGGTGTCAAACATGTGTCCCTCGGCCTGGACTGGCCCCACGACCCTCCTGAGTATAGCCAGAACTAGTTTCAAATTATTTGGGAAATATTTAACAAAATTAATTAATTAATAAAAAGAAATATGTAAACATGCCTGGTTTTCTAAGATAACATGTGCCCCACATGGATCCTAATGTATGGTTTAGAGACCCCTGTTTCTATTTTTGAGTTTGACACTACTAGTCTAGAGTGTTAGAAATGGCAAGAGAAAGGAAAGAGGAGCTGGAAGTCGGACTTGGGTGTCCAGTTGTTACAGGGACAGCAGAAGGAGAAAAGTAATCAGGGTTTGGGTACAGCAGATCTCTGAGCTCAGGGAGCCAAGCAGACTCAGGAACCTTGTAGGGCAGCTTAGCATCTTCCCCAGCTTCACTCTCTGGGTTGTAGTTGTAGTATTTCCTTATTTCTTGAAAAGGACCATGACATCTGGAAGATGACACCATGACTCGCAAGTGAATTGGATTTAAGTGAGGGGGCGCTGTGCAAAGTCACCAGCCTCACTTTCTCCTCCGGAGCCATCCGAGTCCAGTGGCAAAATATACACTAGGACAACTGGAAATGGCCACACAGGCTGAGCTTGAACTACCAAGTTAAATATAAAGATTAATAAAAATCGAAGAATTGGAGTCAAAAGTAAAAAAGCAGCTGAAATCCTTGGACAATAAGTTGGGATTCAGCCAATTATAAGCCTTGGAATGAGAGTCTTAGAAGATTGCCAGGACATCCAGGGGAGAAGTGAATCTGGAGGTTAGAAGAGAGGTCAGGGCTGGAAACAGATTTGAGAGTCATCTATCCAGAGCTGACAACTGAAGTCTTTGGAGTCAATGAGATTTCCAAGGGACTGAACACTGAGAATGGAAAAGAAGGCCCAAGACAAAAACACTTAGAATTTCTGGAACAATGTTTAAGGAGCCAGAGAGAGGATGAGGAGCCAATGAAGGGAGGAAGTAGGAGCAGAACATAGAGCATGTGGTATCTCAGGAGCCAAGACAAAAGAGAGTATCTAGAAAGAGGGTCCACCATGTCAATGATGAAGAGAGGTTAAAGATGAGGATTGATTAAAAATCTATTGTATTTGGAACTGAAGGAAGGAGTCATTGGTGACCTTGGAGAGAGCAGGAAGTCAAGGTGTCAGGTGTAGTTTGGAGTTTTGCCATGAAGAGAAGAGAGCTAGATCCAAAGGATAGAGGGGAGACTTTTTGACTGAGGAAATTTGAGCATTAGTGGGCAGATGGAAAGAGCCAATAGAGGGAAAAATTGAAGATACATAAGGCATAGGGGTTTGACTGTTAGAGCAAAGTTCTGGAGGAAGCAGGAGGTAATGGGACCAAGAACATAGATATAGCTAATAATCAGGGCTAGCATTTGTACAGCATGATTTTATAGATGAGAATGCTGAAGCAGGCAGGGCCACACAACTGGTAAATGTCTGAGGCTGGATCTGAACTCAGGTCTTCCTGATTCTGGATCCAGCACTCTATCCATCATCCCATCTAGCTGCCTCAGATATGAATTAGCCAGGAGTAAAGGATACCTCTTCTTCTGCATTGGGAAAGAAGGAAGATGGGAGAGAGTGATGGTACTAAGAGTCCCAGCCACAGTCTCTTCCCTGGGGTCTAGGCCTACATTGCAGGCTCAGCTCCTCCATTTGGGGTCTCACCAGCACCTCAAGCTCAATATGTCTCAAAATAAATTCACCACCTCCCCACCCCACCCCTGCTCAAATCAGTATTTTCCTGACTTCTCTTTCTCTGCTAATGTCATTGTCATGCTCCCCTTCAACCAGACTGGAAATCTCAGAATTCTCTTTAGCTCTTCCTTCTTCACCTCCCACATGCCAAGTCCTGTCAATTCCACCCTGGTGTCTCTGACATCTATTCTCCTCTTGCCATTTCAGATGCCACGACCCAAGTCCCTAAGGGACAGGATCATGGCATCCTAGGGCTAGAACTGGAAGGGACCTTGGAGGCCGTTGAGTCCAGCCTTTTTGTTGTATATGGACCAGTCAATCAAGAAGCATTTATTAAGTGCCTACTATGAACCAGGCACTGTGCTAAACATCAGAGATACAAAGAAAGGTGAAAAGAATCCCTGTCCCCAAGGAACTTATTCCCTAGTTGGGGGAGGGGAGATAAGATTTAAACAAATTTGTACATACAAAATATACGGTAGAAGGAGGGTGATCTTAGAGAGGAAGGAGAATTCAGACAAAGATACCAAGGTCTAGGGAAGTTGAATGATTTGTTTTATTTTTGTCTTTGCATCGCCAGCTCCTAGCACATTGCCTTACACATAATAATTGGTGTTTAATGTTGACCAAGGTTGTGCACGAGATACCTACCAGAGGTGGGTTTTGAACCCAGGACTTCTTATGACAGTCAGTGCCCTTTCTACTGTACCATCAAAATCCTTATTATCTATCCCCTGGACTATTGCAATAGTCTCCTAACCGGTGTCCCTAATTCTAATCCTCTCTCTAATTCATCTTGTACTTGGACAATAAACCATGCTTCCTAAAACATAGCTCTCTTCATATTACTTACTACTTGTTTAAAAAAACATTTAATAGCTGCTCGTTACAAAGAAGATAAAAGTCAGATGACTGATCATGGCATTCAAAGCCTTTTGTAATCTGGTGCCAATCTGCCTATCCAGTCTTATCTCTCATTCTTCTTATATTCTAATACTCATATTTACAAGGCTGTGCCCACTTAATGCCAAGAGCTGGTCAATACTCCATATTCAGCCTGATTGGTCAGTTCACTGCCTCCTTAGTCACTTTGGACAGTCTTACCTCCATGCCTTTCTTCTCAGAGCCCTCCCTTCCTGAATGCTGGCTTTACCATCCTCTTCTGTGAAAATCCTCCTCGTCCTTCAAGGCTCAAGTCAAGCTCTCCGACCTTCCCAAAGAGGCTGTGCCTGACCTCCCCAGCCATGGGGATCTTTCCCTCCTATGGACTCCTTCCTATAGACCTTCATGTCTGTTTCTTTTACTGGGCACTTGGCATAGCTGGTGAATGCCACCAGAGGAAGTAACACCAATTTTGCAGGACAGATTTACTGCCAATAGATGTTAAGTAGTTTGAACCGGGCCTTCCCTGCATGGCCAATCTTTAACTCCTGTTTTCGTTGACTCGTCATCACATTCCCCATTGTATCTGTCCCAAACATTCACTCCTCAAGCCACATACTCTACTACATCATATCGGAGAGCCCCCCCCCACCAAACAGCCACATTCATGGGGTGCATTTTCTATATAAGACACTAGGTGGTAACCCAGAGCTACCAGCCTTGGTCAATTTCAGTTACTTGGAGCTGGTGCTGCCTGCAAGACTTTGCCTGAGGCTTTTATCAGGGAGTCAATTAATCAATAAATATTTATTAAGCACCTACTATGTGCCAGTCACTGTGCTAAGCACTGGGAATACAAAAAGAGGCAAAAGACAGTCTCTGCCCTCAAGAACCTTACAATCTAACGAGGGAGATGACATACAGACAAATATATACATATTCGTGTCCATATACATACATACATATATATCTATATATATATATCTATATTATATATAGAGAGAGATGTAGATATAGATATAGATATAGAGAGAGAGAAAGCTACATGAAGGATAAATAGGAAATAATCAAAAGTGGGAAAGCACTGGAATTTAGCCTTAGAGAACACACTTCCCCTTTCAGCCCATTTTCTCATTTGTAATAATAAGAATAACCATTCATACAGCACCTTGAAGTTTGCAAAGCACTTTGCATGTTTTATCTCATTTGATCATTACAACACTGTGAAGTAAGTAGGTACTATTATCATCCTCCTTGTATAGTTGAGGAAACTAAGGCAGACAGAGATTCAATTGATTTGCCTAGGGTGTCACAGGTGAGGGAGGATTTGAATTCAAGTCTTCACTTTATCCACTGTGCCACCTAGCTGCCAAGCCTGCCCCCCGCCAAGCCCACCAGGGGCAGTTCTACAAGTGGAAGAATGGAAAAATTATTGGATTTAGAATCAGAGGATTTGGGTTCAAATGCTGATTCTGCTACCAACCATCCACATAATCCTGGACAAACCACTCAAATTCTTTGGAACTCAGTTGCCTGATCTGTAAAATGAGGGGGCTGAACCTGATATCCTCTAAGGTCCATTCCAGCTCTAAGTCTGTGATCCTCCAAGTAGCTTCTTCCCACTCTACCTGCCTGTCTTTACCTTCCTGCCCATCCATTTCTATTTCCAGGGGCTACGGCAGGTGTTCTTATGAAAAAGAGAAGAATACCTGTCCTGCATTCATCTACAATTAATTGTGAAGTTTTGTCAAATGGATCTCCATGTCATTTCTTACATCTGTCCCCTTCTCTCCAGTCACGTGACTACTACCCTCACTCAGGCCTTCATCACCTCCTGCCTGGGCTATTGCAATACACTACCAATGGATCTTGATGCATCAAGCCTCTCCTTTCTCCAGTGCATCTTTCATACAGCTTCCAAATTTATATTCCTTAAGGACAAATCAGATCCTATCGCTCCTCTGCTCAAGAAATTTCAATGGCTGCCTGTTGTTTCCAGGAGAACACACAAATTCTTTTATTTGGTATCTAAAGCCCTTAACAATCTTCTTCCAAACCATTATAGTCTATCTTCTCAGACTAATGTCTCCTTGGTGCACTCATTTCTGGTCAAATTGGTTTACCCGCCAGACTTGACAGTTCAGTCTCCTCTTTCTCTGCCTTTGTACCAGCGGTTCCAAGTGGCTAGAACAACTTCCTTCCTCACCTCTCCCTTTTAGATCCCCTAGCTCCAGGCAAGGCTCAGCTCAAGTGGAGTGCAGCCACCATCGCATTGTGTGTGGTCTTTCCAGGGTGCCCCAATTGTCCACCTGCCCCTCCCCTTGCCAAGTCCTTTAGATTGACTTTGTATGTACTTATCTGTGCTCATCTCGCATCCCTCCCATTTCTTAAGAGCGGGGGTTGTTTTCGGTTTTTTGTCCCTTATGCCTACTATACCTGGTAGGAGTAGCAAAAGCTGTAGCAGTAGCAACAGTAGCGTAGTAATATACAGAAGGAATAATAATAATATATAATGTATTAATATAGAGTAGTAGCTCCCCATAATATAGAGTACTAGTTATAAATAGTATATATAATATATAGCATAATAGTGTGTGTGTACACATATATATATATATAGATGGATATAGATATAGATATACATAGATATATATATATATAGACAAAGAGAGACAGGGAGAGAGAGGGAGAGAGAAGTTCTCCCATTAGATTTAGAAATAACTGTGACGATTGAGGGTCATCTAGGTGGTGCAGTGGATAGAGTGCCAGACCTAGAGTCAGGAAGATTCCTCTTTCTGAGTTCAAATCTGGCCTCAGACACTTACTAGCTGTGCAAGACCCTGGACAAGGCACTTAACCCTGTTTGCCTCAGTTTCTTATCTGTAAAATGAGTTGGAGAAGGAAACGGCAAGCCACTCTACTATCTTTGTCAAGAAAACCCCAATCACCAAGAGTCAGACACAACTGAAACAGCTGAACAACAAGTGAAGTTTGAAGGTGAAGAGCGTCTTGTATTGGGCAATGGATCGATAGAGTTGCCCCATCCCATAGGTCATGTGAGTCCAAAGCTAGGATGACACTCTCAGAAGGAGTGAAATCACTCTTTAATATGCAGAGAGATGGTTGAAAGGGCAAATGAGGATCTGTAACTCCTACTAGAGAGTGTGGCGAACATTGGTGTTCATGGTTTTTGTCATGTTGACTAGTTCTCTGTGCCTCGGTTGTCCTCAGATAACTGGTGACAAGAACTACTTCACAATGAGGGGCGATGAGAAGTAAGGGAGAGACTTACAAGGGTCAAGTAAGGGACCCACAGGGACTCAATTCCCTAAAAGACACTTATTATTGAGGGAAGGTCAGAAGCTGGAGCTGTGCAATGGAGTGTGGGACGGAATTATCACCAATCCTACATATCATTCCAGGAACTGGTGCTATCCAATGCATTTTGCTCTATCTCTATGACGACATGATGACTCTGGGCACAGGCTCCAGAGAAGATGCCAGAGCTGGTAAGAAAGAGCCTACTGGCCCAAGATGGCAGCAGATGTCCATAAGAAATATGAAACTTGGGTTGGATGTGTTCAAAAGAAAGCATTATCAACTTGTGCTGCATACTTGGAGAGTATAAGTGCTCACAAGCCTTGGGAGCTTATGTGTATGGATTTTGATTACCTGGAAGGAGATAGGAAAAATAGAAGCAATATCACATCTAGTGACTAACCATTTCATGCAAGATGCACAGAACTAGAAAGTATTGTGTAGTAGATGCGATGCCCAGAACTAGATAGGGTAGAGTAGTAGATGAGATGCCCAGAACTAGATAGGACAGTGTAGTAGATGAGATGCCCAGAACTAGATAGGGTAGTGTAGTAGATGAGATGCCTAGAACTAGATAGGACAGTGTAGCAGATAGAGAGCCAAGCCAACCTGGTTTCAAGTCCTGCCACTGACACATACTTGCTATAGGGACCTTTAGCAAATCACCAAACTTCTCACTGCCCTAAGAAGCTCTCTTTAATTTTAAGTTACACCTTTTCCAGTAGATGGAATTTCCTCCTCTTGGAGTTCCCCATATCAATGAAATCACAGGCCCTATCTCCATCCTGTGCACAAGCTTAGCCAATTAGGAGCCAGGAAGTCTCTATAGTTGCTAAGGGGTTAAGGGAAAAGTGTTTGGTTTTTTTTCTAAGTATGACTATGTCATTTCCTTGCCAAAACCCCATCCTGACAATCTGCTTAAGGACATACTGGCCTTGGCAGGAATGGGGATGTTTAGAACTACATCTTCATCCACGCTCTATGCGAGGCCCCTATGGCCTGAGTAAAGGCCCAGAGGAGACAACCTGGGGCATTTCTAGGGCATGCAAAGAATGAACATGCAAGAGTGAACACTGGGGGCTACAGGGCAGAATGCTGTCTTAATTGTCAGATACCACCACCACACTAAGTGTTTTGCTTAATTGTTTTTCTTGTTGGGGTAGGGGAGGGAGCTGGTGTCCAAATAAATTGTGGGGGGTTATTTCCAAAAATAACAGATATAGAAAGGCATCAATAACACTTATTATCACCGTTAGTCAACATGCATTTATTAAACACCTACTATTTGTCAGGCACTGTGCTAGGTGCTGAGGGAGGACACAGAGAAAGGCCAAAAACAAAACAAAAACATCCCCTACTCTCAAAGGGTTCACATTAAAATGGAGGAGACAACATGCGAACAACGATGTACAAACAAAATATGCACAGGATAAATAGTAGATACTCAAAAGGGAAGACACTGACATTGGGGGAGATTTGAAAAATGTGTCTTGTAGAAGGTGGAATTATAGCTGGGACTTGAAGGAACCAGGCAATGGAGATAAGGAGGGAAAAAATTCCAAGAATGTGGGACAGCCAGTGAGTCTGGAGATGGAGTGTTTCGTGCAAAGAGCAGTAATGAAGCCAGTGTCACTGGGTTGCAGAGTATGAGGGAGGAAGCAGGGTAAGGCATAAGAAGAGTGGAAGGAAGAGCTTTGAACACCAAACAGAAGATTTTCTATTTGATCCTGGGAGGTAACATGGAGCCACAGGAGTTTATTGAAGAGGGAGATAACATGGTTAGACCTGTGCTTTAAGAGAATCACCTTGATAGATGAGGAGGATGGACTAGAGTGGGGAGAGACTTGAGGCTGGGAGACCAACTAAGAGGTGGTTGCAATAATCAAGGCTTGAGATGACGAGGGCCTGCACTGGATGGTGGCGACGTCAGAGTCAGGGGAACATGTGCGTGAGATGTTACGAAGGTAAAATCAACAGGACTTGGCAAAAGATTGGATATAGGCGTGAGAGAGAGAGAGAGAGAGAGAGAGAGAGAGAGAGAAAGAGAGAGGTCGAGGATAAGCCAGGGTGACCCAGAGGATGGTGAGGAAGTTCTGAAGAGGGAGAGGGAAGATTTGAATTCAGTTTTGGACGTGTTGTTACCTTTGTAACATCTTTTGCAAATGCTCCTTTCTCTCCTCTGACACTGCCACCACCCTGGTGCAGGACAGTTGCAATGGCTTCAAAGTCAGTCTCCCTGCCTCCCATCTCTGCCCACTCCACTCCATCCTCCACCTAGTTGTCAGAGTGATCTTCCTAAAGTGCACATCTGACCACATCAACCTCCCACTCAATAATCTCCATTGGCTCCCTATCACCTTCAGAATTAAAGATAAAAACTCTGGCATTCAAAGCCCTTCGGAATCTGTATTCCTCTACCTTTCCAGTCTTCTTACACCTTACACTCCCTGTCTTACTCAGCAATCCAGTGGTACTGGCCTCCCTGTTGTTCCTTGGGGGCAAGACTCTCCTACTCTGGATACTTTCAGTGACTCTCCCTGGTGCCTAAAATGCTCTCTTCTTCCTCCTCTCCATCTCATTGCTTCCCTGGCTTCCTTCAAGTCCCGGGTAAATCCTACCTTCTACAAGAAGCTTTTTCTGATTCTCCCTTAATGCTAGTGCTGTCCCTCTGAGATTATCTCAAATTTATCCTGTAGATAGATTACTTATACATAATTGTTTACCTAGTATCTCCCCCATTAGACTGTTAATTTCTTGAGAGCAGGAACTATCCTTTGTCTTTCTTTGTATCCCTAGCACTCAGCACAGTGCCTGGAATGTAGTAAACACTTAATAAATGTTTATCGACAGACCAACTGGCATCTAGTTGGAGACGTACAATAGGCAGTTGGAAATGTGAGACGGGAGGTTAGGGCTGGATAAGTAGATTTCATGATCATCAGCATAGGGATGACAACTGAATCCATGGGAGATGATGAGATCACCAAGAGAAATAGTACCATGGGAGAAGAGAAGAGCCCTGGGCGGGAGGGGGGGGTACCATCATTAGAGGGTGGCCTGGATGAAGATCTAGAAAAAGAGAGTGAAAAGAGTAGGCAGGTAAGCAGGAGGAAAACCAAGAGAGAGGAGAGTTACAGAAACTTGGAGAGAAAAGAGAATCAAGGAGAAGGACTGTGACAGTGTTAAAGGCAGCAGAGAGATCAAGAAGGACGAGGACTGAGAAAAGGCCATTGGATGTGGCAATTAAGAGACATTGGTAACTTCAGAGAGAGCTGTTTCATTTGAATGATTATTATTTTACACAATGAAGTCATTGGTTTTAGTCATACCTCATATCCATTCTACCTGAGGTTTGGGCAAGAGGTATGTTGGCTTGTTAATTTATGCTTTGGGGTCTCAGAAGATGGAGAAGATGTGGAGACTCACATCTGGTAGAATCCTTAGCTGAGAGATGAGCTCAGGGAGCCCTACCACTTCACTATGGCCTAGACCTAGAGCCTAGGAATGGCCCTAGACACATGGAAGCTCTGATAAGAACCAAGAGGAAGAATCATGCTTGACTTCACAGTTAAGCTCTTCAACAAGCTGCTAGAATCCTCCTCATTAATCTTGGGCAGCTAGATGTCAGAAAGATCTGAGTTCAAATCCAGACCTAGTCACTTACTAGCTGTGCAAGCCTGGCCAGTCATTTCACCTCTGTTTGCCTTAGTTTTCTTTACTCTAAGACAGCGATACTAATAACACCTACCTCCCAGGATTGTTGTGATAACCAGATGAGATAATAATCGTAAAGTGCTTAGTACAGTCTGGCACAAAGTAAGTACTATATAAATGTCAGCTATTGTTAATCTCAGCGTGCAGGGAACTTGTATGACAATGATAAAAATCATTTTATGACAAGAATATGAAATGATTCAACAATACGACAATCTACGAAATAGCTCCAGATAGCTGTTGGAACCTTACAAGGACGATGCATCACAACCATCTATCTCCATCCCAAGGGAATCTCTGTTCCAACAAGGAGGAGGGCTGGACCCAGAGACAGCCCCTTTACAGCCTAGTAGACCAAGTATAGAGACCCCTGGGAGAGAGAGGACATCCATAGAAGCAAGAGACTGTGGTGGTCATCCTGGCCCATTCATAGACTGTGGATTGGGACTGTAGGGGTTAGAAGATGGTCAGCCTAGGCCACCTGCAAGCTCAGGGGGTCATGGTTGAAATGCCAGATCCATTCCTCCAGTTACCAAGCCTACTGATACTTCAGGACAAATGAGAGAAGTGGTTACCTACAAAGCCAGACAAAGCCCATTGATACAGTATATGTAATGCGCTTTTTATGAATAGGACATATGTTTTGCTGTGCTGTGTGCTGTTGTTGTGGTCTTATGCTTCATTGATATGTCTGTGCTACTGGAGTATTTGCTAGTATGTTGTTATGTGTGTACATGTGCTATGTTTCTGCATGTGATCTATATATAGCTACTATATGTAATTCTGTTGTATGTCATGCATTTAATGAGATTTAAATTCTAGTGTCATGTATACTCTTGTCATATATGTGATTAGGCACATTGTAGTGTATTCTGCTTATTGCAACTATTGTGGGTAATGGTATGTGATTCTGATTTGAATGTCATATTTAACACCTGCATATACCCTGGATTATGGTTACCACTAACTAACTATGTTAACTATGGGTTACAATGATTTCTGTTTGGCACAGTGTATGTTCACAGATATCTTTGAGTATACTGTATGATTTGCAGGGACTACAAATTCTTCACTGAGGGGAGAATGCAGAGCAGACAGAACTATAGAGAGACTTTTGCTGACTACATATACACAATAAAGGTAGGAGTTTGGAACAAAGGATTGAGGCAAAAAGCAGTGCCTCAATGGCACTACCCCCTCAGGGGAGAGAAAGGTTGTTCTTTATTTTTACCCTCCTTTTTCATTTGCATGGGAGACCCCCAAAGATCTTGCAATTAGGAAACTTGAAGCCTCAGATACAGACAGCCTGATGATTTGTTGAAAGGGCAATGAAATGATTCTGAAGGAATGTAGTTTGGCAATCAGTGGGAATCATAACGACTTTATAACCTGTGTCAGATGCAGGCTTGGGACAGAGAATTTGTCCTGCTAATCATAAGGGAGGAGATTCAAAAATATACTTAATTCCTGGGATACTCTTTAGCTGGCTGCCTACTCTGGAAAGTGAAAATTCTCCTTCTATAGGGAAAAAGCTGAGCTCTGGGAACAGATGGAATTTTATTATGGGGGTGAAGAGGGGAGCCAGAAGCTGGAAGAAAAAAGATTAAGAACCACATGCCTAGCAGCGACCACAAGACCAATACCTGGAAGTGCAGGAGCAGTGTGATGACATCACCAGAAGATACAGGCAGCCCTGATGCATTGCAGGAGTGAGCAATGTGTCCATGCCCGTACCTTGGCCCAGGTGAGATGTGCCCCTCCATAATGCATCCTGGCCAATGTGTTTCCTCCATGCATATTCCCAAACTATATTCCATCTTACCATTGCTGGGGTATGGATTGGTGGGAAAGTGGGAAATGTTCTATTGCTACAAATTTGGTGAGAAATGTTTCGTTGCTACTTTCTTCATCATGCTATTTCAGGGAATGCCTTTGCTCTAAACTAATTGAGTCCTCTGGCTGGTGGCAGCTTGTGAGTGATGGTTTTGAGCAGATTCAGACCCACAGAGTATCTTGAACCTGGGCCAGAGGGCCAGAGACACAAGTTGGAGGCATGCTTGGATGCCACAACTATGAAAAACCTTACCATGAGTGGGAAAAAGGATAAGCCCTAATACTAAATGGATAAGGGAGAGGGGAAGGAAAACTGGCATCAAAAATCATCTTCGGGGCAGCTAGGTGGCACAGTTAGTAGAGCACTGGCCCTGGAGTCAGGAGGTCCTGAGTTCAAATGTGGCCTCAGACACTTGACACAGTTACTAGCTGTGTGACTTTGGGTAAGTCATTTAACCCCAATTGCCCTGCCTTCCCCCCTCCAAAAAATAATTATCTTCAACTCTTTCCTTTCTCTCACCTCCTACACACAATTAGTTGTTGAATGATATCGACTCTCCCTCCAAATCATTTCCTCTATCTTTCCCTTCTTCGCCCCTCCTCTCTATTTACACTGCCACCATCCTAGTGTGTGGAACAAGTGAAGACCTCTCATGAAAGAGGACAAATTAAATAAATAGAAATAAGTAGGATAGTGAGTCCCATTTCTCTACTTAGATATTTTCCTTTCTGTAAAGCCATTTCTCTACTTAGATGTTTTCCCCTCCATAAGCCAAGTGACCGTAAGGCCCCCGAGGTTAAGAATAGGACACAGGATGCTCACATCCTGTGTATTTACCTAATGGCAAGAGACCTGAAAGAAAGAAGGGTTGAGGTGAATAAGTCAGCAACCATAAAATTCTCTGAGAGTAAGGATAGGACACAGGATGCTCACCTCCTGTGTATTGACCCCAGGATAAGGGACCCTTGGCTTGGGAGAAGAATGGATGAAAAGCCGGAAAGCCAGGTGCAATGCAGATGTGCAAGACCAGTTAGGTAGGAATGATGGGAGACAAGGTGTAAGGGTGCTGGGGATATCTGTCACAGATGTAAGGGTGATGGGAAAGGCTAGTTTGCCACAGATGTGAAGATGAGGTAACCAACAACTGACTTCTGCCTGTCACAGATAACCAAACCATTTGTTCATTGTCATTGTCATTAAGATAGATTTATCACTTCAGATCGATAGGAGAATGGGATAAGAATGGTGGGAAGGTTATGTCCGTCACCTGCTTGTCAAAAATAACCATACTGTTTGTTCTTTGCCATTGTCACTGGGTAGATTTATTGCGTCCAGATTGTACCCTAAAAGCTTACATCTGCAAGTTGAGAGGAAGGAGGTTGGGAGGGGGAATTGCAGTTAGGGACCTATATAAACACCCCAATTCTCTGTGTCCAGTGCGCTCTGACACTGAGAGGACCCCCAGTCCTTTTGGTGCCTGAAGTAGCCCTTTCCCGTGGAATCGTAATAAATTTTCCTTTCTACTTTCACCTTGAGATGCCTCTGTTTTTAATTCTTGGATTAGTAAATCCATACCACACACTAGCTCATCATTGCTCTCACCTGACCTATTATAACAGCCTCTTAATTGGTCTTTCTCCCTCCAATCCATTCTTCACACAGTTTATTTTCCTAATGCAGGGCTAATCAAGTCAGTCACCTGCTCCAACACCTTCAGTGGCTCCCCATTATCTTAGGGAATGAAATAGAAACTACTTATATCTGACACACAAGAACCTCCATAGTCTGCTTCCAATCTACCTTTCCAGACCTATTTAACACCACTCCCTTTCGTATACTTTACCTTTCAGCCAAACAAAGCTAACCTTTTCCTGAATGAGACCCTCCATCATCCATCTACATGCATTTGTATAAGCTAGTTTATACACTGCCCCTGGATCGTTGATCTAGACCTGGAAGGGACCTGAATGCCCCATAATCCTACTCTCCCATATCATGGATGAAGAAACTGAGGCCCAGAGAGGTCAAGTTAGGGAGACCTGCCCCGGGTCACAGGCAGTAAGCATCAGAGGTGGGATATTTCTGGGTCCGCTTAATGTAGGGCTGGCATTGTTCTTCCCTTTCAACCGAGCTGCCGAAAAGGAGCTCCACTCCCTTATCCTCTTGTTGAAATCCTTTTCTCACTTCAAGACCCAGTTCAGACAACTCCTCCTCCATGTAATCATCTCCTGATTCCAACAGCTGAAAGTGATCCTCAAATCTCTCCTCTCTCCATTTGCCTTCCCCTATGAGCTTATCACATTGTCCTCCTAAATTGTAAGGTCCTTGAGGACAAAGAATGTGGTCTTATTTTTTCTTTCCATTTTTATATTTTCTCTCCCCTGGCTTAGTGCTCAGCAAATAGTAGGTGCTTGAGAGATTCAATAAATATTGAATACAATAAGATTGAACTAAATAGAATTGCAGGGTCCCAGCCTGCCCTGCCCCAGGTGAGAGCTGACCTCACTTTGGCAGAAACATCACAGCTCCAGAAGCAGAGAGAGCCTGTGGCCTGAGGTTCAAACATGAGCAGCTGCAAGCATTATTTTTGTT
The DNA here is from genome assembly GCF_011100635.1 of Trichosurus vulpecula. Lineage (NCBI taxonomy): Eukaryota > Metazoa > Chordata > Mammalia > Diprotodontia > Phalangeridae > Trichosurus > Trichosurus vulpecula. The sequence goes on from NC_050573.1 coordinate 81,025,691, forward strand.
GAAACCAAAAGTTGGAAACTATAACGTGGTAAAAATGTTCCTTTGGCTTGAGGAAGAACAAGGGATGGGACTGAAACTCTTAGAAAAACATACCTCTGAAAGGCAGGTCTCCTTTATAGCCATTTTTTCCCAAGAGAGAGAGAGATAAGAAGCGAGCTGGGTGGGGAGTCACTCTGGCCAAACCATGCTCCTTTTGCATGATCTAGAAGCTGGGAGCTGTGGGTAGCCCTAAACTGCTCCCATAAGCCAGGCCTCCAAGCTGTCTTCTCTTTAGGGAAACTTTCTTTTTTTCTAGAAGGGGTTTGTAGAAACTAGCAACTTCTGGCCACTGACTAGACATGTATGTGCCTAACTCTCAAGGACACATAGATCTTAGAGCAAAAAAGATCTGGATTTGAATTCTACCTCCAATACTTACTGGCTGTGTGACTGGGGGCAACTCATTCAACCCCTCAGAGGTTCTGTTTTCTCATCTGCGAAATGGGGAGAATAGCAGTCACGCAGGGTTGTTGTGAGGGTCAAATGAGATAATGCATGTCCAACACTTTGCAAACCTTAGAGCACTATGTGAATGTTGGCTGCTATTATTATTATTAATTATTATTATCATTATTATTATTAATACTGAGAATGGAATACTGAATAGAGGCCTAAACTTGGAGTCCAGAAGACTTGGGTCCAAGTCCTTCTGTCATTTACTGTGCATGTGACCCAATCTTAAAGTGCTCCCAGGCAATTCTTTAAGAGAAAAAATCCCCATGAGTTATCTATCTAATATCAATGTGGCTAGGCTTAGAGTCAAGGAGACCTGGATTCGAATCCCACCTCAGATGTTAACTAGCTATGGGACCCAGGGTGAGTTGCTTACCATCTCTGAGCCTGAGTTTCTTCATCTGAGATGTATACTGAGGAAATTTTATTTCATTGTCTTAGCCTTTTAAATCTCTCCCGTGGGCCAAGGCCCTTCCAAAGGGGATCTGGCAGAGAAGATTCTGGAAACTTTCATCCATAAAGAAACTGCTTTGGGAGGGTGGCAGGGTTCATATTAATTCCCTAGGTGATGCAGCCTGGGGCCTAGAGTCAAGAAGACCGGAGTTCAAATGTGACCACAGATACTAGCTCTGTTACCCTGGGCAAATCACTTAACCTCTGTCTGCCTCAGTTTTCCCAATTATAGAATAAGGATAATAATAGCATCTCCCTCACAGGGTTATGAGTTACTTTACAAATATCTTATATTTAATCCAGTTGGTAGGCACTTCGTAACTTCTTGTTCACTTCTCCCACTCTGGGACAAGCAACATGATAAAAAGGCAGACATGGTCATAACTTAGGACCTTTTGGGACTTTTAGGGAAGGGGTTGAGAGCTCACAGGTGTGGCAGGAGTAAAGGACAGTGGGGCTGGGTGGGGCTGAACTCAGACACACTGTGGAGAAGATGCCGGGCCATGCCATGGCACTTCCAGTACAAACCCTGCATGGCAGCTGGACTGGGTGAGTTGGTGAGATGTTTGTTTGCCCACTTCTACTTTGGCACTGGGAGACGCTGGGAGAGACCTTTGTAACACCCTGTACCCTTGCCCCATTGCCTAAGGGCTGTGGGAATGCTTGGAGACTTCCCCTCTCCCCTACAAAGAGCGTGGGAAGAGAAGGAGAGAGAGTAACCTAGCTCAGTGAAAGGTGAAGAGTTTGCACGTTTGGCTTAAATTTCACATCTATTAAAACTGCAGTGGTCCCTGTCTTCTGTGCCTCGATCCACAAGAGAAGAAAAGAGAGTGAACTGCTCCAAGAGATGAAGGAGGCACCAAGATAGATGATTGTAGCAATTTCTATCTTTTAACACTTTCCGAATCAACTCTAGACAGTGAAATCAGGAAGGAGTAGCTTCTGCAGACAAGTGGTAAATGCTACTTTGGGACTAAGAAAGTGAAAATGGCAAGGGACCTGCCATCGTTAAAGGAAACGGTTATATCGTAGCTCAGGCTTTGAGAACCACCTGGTGGCCACAGCTGATGATGGGGATGAGGATGGTAATTAATAATGATTATGATGGTGATGATGATGACGATGGTATGTACATGTATACAGCACTTTAAGGAGGCAGCTAGGTGGCTAGGTGGTTAGAGTGCCGGGCCTGGAGTTAGGAACACCTGAGTTCAAATGTGGACTTGGATACTTACTACCTGTGTGACCCTGGGCAAGTCACTAAACCTGTTTGCCTTAATCCACTGGAGAAGGAAATGGGAAACCAATCCAGTAATCTTTGCCAAGAAAACCTCATGGACAGCATACTGGTCCATGGGGCACGAAGAGCTGAACATGACTGAATGGAACAGCCGATGATGTTGATTAGTGTACGTATATCGTGCTTTTAGTCTCAAAGTGAGGTACTGAATTTTTTTCATTTGATCCTCACAGCATTTTGAGATCGAGGTATTATCAATCCCATTTTACAGATGAAGCCAGCAAGGCACAGAAACAATAAATTACTCTCCAGAAGTAACACAGCCAATAAACATTTTTAATAGCTTACTCATCTCAATTAAATTACTAAAAAAAATTGTTTTACTGAGTTAGAAAAAAGTAATAAAGTTCATTTGGAAGGACAAAAGGTCAGGAAATTCAAAGAAACCAGGGGGAAAAAGATGTGAAGGAAGTAGATTCAGCAGTATTACTCCTTAGACTATATTATGAGGTAAGAGCATTGTTGAAGTATAAAAAGAATAATCTCAATTATTTTAAATTAAAATTTCTTATATAAATAGAACCTATGTAGCTAAGAATAGAAGGAATGCAGAAAATTGAGAAAAAACATTTCCATAGACAATCTCTCAGACTGGATGTGATTAGGTTGGAATATCACTATGGTATAGGAAGTGATAAGCTGGTGGATTGGAACATGGGAAGACTTGGACTTAGGAAGGCAGATGGTATCCACCTTAAGAGAAGCAGATAATAGGAGGAAATAAGCAGAGTATGGTTTTACATACATGTCTATGAATGTATGTGTATGTATATGTGTATGTTTATATATATGCATATATGTGCATGTATGTATATACTTATGCATATGTATATATTTATGTATCTGTATGTATATCCACACTTAATTGTATCCTTTCTTTAGGGTGGTGAGGGGAGAGAGGGGAAAAAATAAAGTAAAAAGTGCACAGTAGAGAACAAAAGAAAACCAACAAGGAAATAAAGAAAAGCTGGGCAGCTTTGAAAATAATATGTAGCAGCCAAGATGGCGGCTGGAAAGCAAGGACTTGTGTGAGCTCCCTGCCACGTCCCTCCAAAAACCTATAAAAAATGGCTGTGAACAAATTCTAGAACTGCAGAACCCACAAAATAGCAGAGGGAAGAAGGGCTCCAGTCCAGGACAGCCTGGATGGTCGCTGGGTGAGGTCTATCATGCACGGAGCTGGGAGCGAAGGAGAGCAGAGGGAAGGAGAGCGGAGGGGAGTGGAGCCCAGCGTGGGTAGCAGCAGGACCAACCAGACCAGGAGCCAGGTGGAACAGGCCCTAGTGCCCTGAATCAATGAGCTGTGGCAGTTACCAGACTTCTCAACCCACAAACACCAAAGACAACAGAGAAAGTTACTGGGAAAAGCTGAGGGGAGTGAAAGGAGTTTGTGGGGAGTGAAAGGAGTTCTCAGTTTGGCTACCACCCCGGGGGCAGCAGAGGTGGTGCAGCTACAGAACTATAGCTGCAGTTGCTTCTGGCCCCAGGCCCATCTGGTGGGGGCAATTAAGTGGCAGATCAGAGCAGGAGTGCAGAGCCTGCTTAAGATCTGAGTCCAGTCTGGGTTGGTGGTTCTTGGGGAAGGAGGAGTGCTGATGTGGCAGAGCTGGCTGTATAGAAATAGCTCTGAAAACAACAGTGCATCCCCTCAAGCTTGGAACAAAGTACTCTTTACTCTACAAGCAGTCATACCCTGGCGAAAAACTCAAGGGTCAAGTAAGTTGACTGTAAACATGTCCAGGCAGCGAAAACAGACTCAGATTCAGTCTCAGACTTTGGAATCTTTCTTTGGTGACAAAGAAGACCAAAACATACAGCCAGAAGAAGTCAACAAAGTCAAAGAGCCTACATCAAAATCCTCCAAGAAAAACATGAACTGGTCTCAGGCCATGGAAGAGCTCAAAAAGGATTTGGAAAAGCAAGTTAGAGAAGTAGAGGAAAAATTGGGAAGAGAAATGAGAATGATGTGAGAAAACCATGAAAAACAAGTCAATGACTTGCTAAAGGAGACCCCCAAAAAATACAGAAAAAAATACTGAAGAAAACAACACCATAAAAAATAGACTAACTCAAATGGCAAAAGAGCTCCAGAAAGCCAATGAGGAGAAGAATGCCTTGAAAGGCAGAATTAGCCAAATGGAAAAGGAGGTCCAAAAGACCACTGAAGAAAATACTACCTTAACAATTAGATTGGAGCTAGTGACTTTATGAGAAATCAAGATATTATAAAACAGAACCAAAGGAATGAAAAAGTGGAAGACAATGTGAAATATCTCATTGGAAAATACACTGACCTGGAAAATAGATCCAGGAGAGATAATTTAAAAATTATTGGACTACCTGAAAGCTATGATCAAAAAAAGAGCCTAGATATCATCTTTCAAGAAATTATCAAGGAGAACTGCCCTGATATTCTAGAGCCAGAGGGTAAAATAGAAATTGAAAGAATCCACAGATCACCTCCTCAAATAGATCCCAAAAAGAAAACTCCTAGAAATATTGTTGCCAAATTCCAGAGTTCCCAGATCAAGGAGAAAATATTTCAAGCAGCCAGAAAGAAACAATTTGAGTATTGTGGAAACACAATCAGAATAATACAAGATCTGGCAGCTTCTACATTAAGAGATCAAAGGGCTTGGAATACGATATTCCGGAGGTCAATGGAGCTAGGATTAAAACCAAGAATCACTTACCCAGAAAACTGAGTATCATGCTCCAAGGCAAAATATGGATTTTCGACAAAATAAAGGACTTTCAAGCTTTCTCAATGAAAAGACCAGAGCTGAATAGAAAAATTGACTTTCAAACACAAGAATCAAGAGAAACATGAAAAGGTAAACAAGAAAAAGAAATCACAAGGGACTTACTAAAGTTGAACTGTTTTGTTTACATTCCTACATGGAAAGATAATGTATATGATTCATGAGACCTCAATATTAGGGTAGCTGAACGGAATATGCATATATATATATATATTTATGTGTGTGTATGTATATATGTATGTGTATGTATGTATATATGTACTTGTATATAGATATAGATATAGATATGTAGACAGAGGGCACAGGGTGAGTTGAATATGAAGGGATGATATCTAAAAAAATAAAATCAAACTAAGGGATGAGAGAGGAATATATTGAAAGAGGGAGAAAGGGAGAGATAGAATGGGGTAAATTATCTCGCATAAAAGTGGCATGAAAAAGCAGTTCTGTAGGAAGGGAAGAGGAGGCAGGTGAGGGGAAATGAGTGAATCTTGCTCTCATCAGATTTGACCTGAGGAGGGAATACCATACACACTCAATTGGGTATCTTACCCCACAGGAAAGAAGGAGGAAGAAGAAAAAAAGGGGGGGATGATAGAAGGGAGGCCAGATAGGGGGAGGAGGTAATCAAAAACAAACACTTTCAGAAAGGGACAGGGTCAAGGGAGAAAATTCAATTAAGGGGGATAGGTTAGGAAGGAGCAAAATATAGTTAGTCTTTCACAACATGAGTATTGTGGAAGGGTTTTACATAATGATACTCATGTGACCTATGTTGAATTGCTTGACTTCTTAGGGAGGGTGGGTGGGAAAGGAAGAGGGGAGAGAATTTGGAACTCAAAGTTTTAAAAACAGATGTTCAAAAACAAAGAAAAAAAAAGTTTTTTGCATGCAACTAAGAAATAAGATACACAGGCAATGGGGTGTAGAAATTTATCCTGCCCTACAAGAAAGGAAAGGAAAAGGGGATGAGAGGGGAGTGGGGTGACAGAAGGGAGGGCTGACTGGGGAATGGGGCAACCAGAACATATGCCATCTTAGAGTGGGGGGGTGGGGAGAAATGGGGAGAAAATTTGTAATTCAAACTCTTGTGAAAATCAATGCTGAAAACTAAATATATTAAATAAATTTTAAAAAATTAAAAAATAAAATAAATTGAATCAATATAAAAAAAGAAAATAATGTATAGCATTTATTATCTAGGTTTTGTTGAAATGGAAATTTATTGTTTTATATTGAATCCTCTCTTACAGTCTGTGGTGTACATGGCAATGTGTTTTTTTTTTTCTTTTACCGTTTTGTATTTAAGTTTAAAATTTAAAAATTTACAAAAAAGAAGAATTAAAGTAAGTAAAGAAGAGAATGAAAAAACAAACAAAAAAGAGCCTACTATTTGCTAACTACTAAGTGTCCAAGGCAGGATTTGAACTCAAGATTTCCTGAATGCAAGTCCAACACACTCCATTGTGTCACCTAGCGGTCACCTAGTTATTTTTATCTACTTGCTAGAATTTTAGAGGCATTGGTGAATGGAGGGCTAGAGGAAGACCCAAGTTTGAAGCTAGCCTCAGACACTTATTAGCTGTGTGACCCCGAGCAAATCACTCAACCTTTTCCTGCTTCAATTTCCTTATCTGTCAAATGAGGATGATAAAAGCACCTACTTTTCTCCAGGTTGTGGAAAGGATAAATAATCATTTGCAAAGCAGGGCAGTTGGGGTTAAGTGACTTGCCCAAGGTCACACAGCTCGTAATTGTGTCAAGTATCTGAGGCCAGATTTAAACTCAGATCCTGCTGGCGCCCTACTCACTGCGCCACCTAGCTGCCCCAAGCAGTTTGTAAATCTTAAAGCACTATATAAATGCTAGCTCTCATTATAATCATTTTAACTGATGTGACGCCTGCTTTCTTTCGTGTTTAAAGAAGGCAGTACAAACCGAGCCAAAACTTAACATAAAAATCACATCTGCAAAATGGAGGTTACGAGAACACGGGATTGTTATAGCAACCAAATGGGATTTTGTTTTGTAGAGCAGTTGCAGACCTAAAGCACATTTTGAATGTGGGCTGTGATCACCAGTGGAAGGAGATTCCACAACGGGAATTCCACAGACAGAGGAAATCATAGGTCTGGGCCAAAAAAAAAAAGATTATTGGTGTTGGGCTACACTTATACAAAAGAGGAAGAGGCAGGTAACCAAGCTAATTAAGGAGTATCTTACTTCAAGGTTTGTGATGTCATTGAGGGACAGCCTTCTCTAGGGATGCCAACCAAAGCCCGGCCACACTTCAGTAAACAGTCTTAAGAGACAGTTAAGGCGGGTTTCCCCTTGATCTGAGGCTTTCAAGCAAGCCGTGATTATGATACTCTGTACCTGACCGCTTGTCGGTATCTGGTATTGGGGATTATTTCAGGTAGAGTTCTGGCCTCATGGCGTCTGAGCTCGCTTTGAGCCCTGGTATCACCTTCCCATCAGTCCTCCTAAGTCCCCTCCAGAAGCCCCAATGACAGAGGGAAACAGATGATAGGAAGGAAGGAATAGCCTCAAGGAATGGATCTAAGAACATGCCCCCTGAGGATTCGTGCAGCCCTAGACAGGCATCTCTCAGGTGGTGAAAATTAACAGACTGACCTTAAAAGGAGGCATCCTTTGCTTTTGTGCTCAGAATAGAACTTTGTAACTGTGTGTGGGAAATATGTGAACGCATAAGCGAGTAGACTTTGGAAAATTATTTTCCCAGAGGGCAATGGGAAAAGGGAGAGGGAGAGGGGAATTCCCAATAATTTGAAAAAGGAGTCTCTGGGGTGGAATTTCCCATGCTGGCTCAAAGAAGGGTTAGAAGAGATCCCATGACTAGAATTATAAAAGGGAAAGTGGCCTAAGAGAAATGGAAAGTTTTCAAGAATGAAATTTTGAAGGCACAAGTACAATTGATTCCACTGAGGAAAAAAAGAGGGAACTGCTTAGAAACCAACATGGATATTCCAGGAACTTAGATTTTGGACAAGTCAGGCGGAGAAGATAGAAGCCAGGGGAGGCCATTAATTGCCAAAGGGGATGGGGTCCTGTAACAGCACTATCAGGAGTGTTAAAGGTCAGAACAGGCAGAAACTGCCAATGAATGTGAAGAATTCCAAAAGATTGTTTTCAAAGTTATGTGGGAGGCAGTTGGAAGATTAAAGAAGGGACAGGCTCTTCCAGAAGTAGAAATGATAACAATAATAAATGCTGAACAGAAAGGATTGTTCAAACTCTTCTTCTGATTCTTCACATCCTCATCCCCTACCCCACTTTACCAAGGAGAACAGGAAATACAGGATGAAAATAGTTACCAGGGAGGGGAAAGCTAAGCTAAGTGAGGAGGTGACAAGAAATGGTCCAATCTTGTCACCCCCTTACTTAATAAACTCCAGTGGCTCCATATTGCCTCTAGGATCCAATACAAAATGACCCATTTTGCATTCAGAGTCCTTCATAACCTTGCCCCCTCCTAGCTTTCCAGTTTTCTGACACTTTAGTCCCAGGCACATTCACTTCAATCCAGTGACACTGGTCTCTTGGCTGTTCTACAAACAAGATGCTCCCATCCCTCAGCTCTGGGCTGTCCCTCATGCTCTCACTCCTCATCTCTGCCTCCTGACTTCCTTCAAGTCCCAGCTAAAATCTCACTTTCTCCAGGAAGCCTTTCCCAGTCCCTTTTAATTCTAGTGTCTTCTTTCTTTTAATAACTGTGTATAGCTTGTTTATGTGTATAGCATCTGTTTGGTCATTGCTTCCCTCATTAAATTGTGAGTTCCCCGAGGGCAGGAATTGTCTTTTTGGTCTTATTTCTTTATATCTCCAATGCCTGGCACATAGTAGGCACTTAATATATGCTTACTGATCAACTGACTAAAATCACCTAGATGCTCTCAATAATTTAAGTCATCTGACTGGACCAAACTACGTTCCAAAAATCCCTTAAGATGCTATAGGGAGACATGCTATAGGACTGGAGCAAGCAAATGTCTCAACTTTCAAAAGGGGGAAGAAGATGCATTCTTCAAACAAGTTGGGGTGCTCAGCTTTAATTGCTAATAAAATGTTTGAATATATTCTGAAAGATTGTTGGCAGTATAGTGGAAAGACCACCAGACCTCTCAACTGGTTACTTTACTTCTCTCTGAGCCTCAGTTTCCTCATCTGTAAAAAGGGGAATATAATACTTACATATAATTCTTATACCTCAGAGTTGTTGTGAGGATCAAATGTTCATTCATATATATATATATATTTATATGTGTGTGTATACATACATACACGCATATGTATATATCCCTCTAATCCCTCTATAAACATTGTAAATGTAATTTTACTATTGAAAGTGGAATAGCCAGCACTTAAGTTGACAAATGGAGACTAGTAGGAGCCAGCACCGGTTCATCAAGTCCAGCCTCATTTCCTTTTTTCCCCCTCTTTCCCAGATCACTACATTCAGCCTCTTCCAAAGCCTAATCAGAGTGTGGAGGTGGCTTTAAGGTATCCAGAACATAAGCTCTGACAGGATTTTACCAAACTAGAAAGACTTCAAGTATAGCCATGGCTTTGGACTCTGATCCAAGGACCAGCCTAGAAAAATTTGGAGAGGCTCATTCATCATCAACAGGTCTGTCACCAAGCGATAAAGATTTCAGTCACAGTAAGTCATGAAACAAATGCAATCCAACAAGCATTTATTAAGCGCCTGCTATATACAAGGCACTGTATTAGGATGGTGGGGATACAAAGACAAGACACAGAACAGTCTGCCCTCAAGGAGCTTACATTCTATGGAAAGCCAACTATTAAACCGCAGAGATCTGCACTGGTGTAAAGAAGTGCCCCCATTAATTAAATCAACAAACCTTTATTAAATACCTTCTACATGCAAAGCATTATGTTAGGCACTTGTAGAGATCCAAAGTTTAGATAAGACATGGTCTTTGCCCCTGAAGAAGCTTATAAAAAATCATGAATTGTTGGAAGTTTTGAAGTACAAGAGGAATGTTATCAATTTTTGGACAAGTTGGAGAGATGTGGGTTGGGTGTAAGAGTGATATGGATTTGGTACTAACTGAATGGCTGTACTCAAAGGGCAGTGATTAATGATCAATTGTTTTCAGGCAATAGAGGACTTCGTAATAGAGTCCCAAGAGCCCATTCTTGGTCTTTTTCAACATTTTTAGCAGTGATTTGGTTGAAAGCAGAGATGGATGGATGTTACGTAGCTGGGAGGGATATGACAATTTTGACTACAGAATTAGTAACCAAAAAGAGCCCAACAGGCTAGAATGATGGGCTGTCTAAAATATGACAAACTCTAATAAGGATACACACAAAGCTTTACACGTATAAAAGCCAAGAGTATTACAAGGCAACCCAAAAAGTAAATGGAATCTCAGGTTGCGTTAATAGAAGCATAGCTACTAAAGTGAGGAAGATGCCTTTGATTGGACCACATCTAGATTACGGGCTTGAGTTCTGGATACCCCATTTGGGAGGGACTTTGACAAGCCAGAGAGGGAACAAAGGAGGGCAGTCAAGACGGAGAGGGGACTGGAAAGCAGACCAATGAGGATTAGTTGGATGGTTCAAGCATATTCCACCCGGATCAGAGGGTTAGAGATGGAATGGATCTCTGAGCCCATCTAGTCCAATTGCTTCAAATCATAGTTGAGGAAACTGAGACCCAGAGAGGTTGTCACTTGACCAGAGTAGTGGGGTCATACAAATAGTAAGGATCAGAGACAGGATTTGAACTCAGGTCACAGGATTACAGATTTAGAGCTGGAAGGAACCTTAGAAATCATTAAATTCAAACCCTAAGTTTTCTGGGTCCAAATCTAACACTCGTTCCATTGAACTGCTGCTTCCCCACTATACTATGCAATTTCTTCTGCAGAAGAGTATTCTTGGTTTGGGAGATATGGAGGATATCTCTCTTTAAGTGAAGTGCTATCACAGGGTAGAGGACCTGGTCTTGTTCTGCTTGCCTCCAGAGGACAGAATGAGGAGTAATAGGTGAAGATTGCAGAGAGGAAGATTTGAGCTCCAATGTAAGAGAAAACTTCCTAACAATCCCGGAGGCAGATGGGCTGCCCTTGGAGGGAGGAGGCTTCACATCAGGAAAGCTCTTCCAGCACAGGCTGGATGAGCCCTCGGGCATGCTGTTGAGGGGATTCCTGTTCAGGTATAGGCCACTTCTCAGGTCCATTCCATTTCTCAGATTCTATGGTTCTAACTAGGACATGGGTATGATGGGTGGTCATGGTAGTATGACTCACTTCCTCAGAAACAGGATTACAGGATTTAGAACTGGGAGGATCTGAGTCGGACCCCTCATCTCACAGATGGAGACACTGAGGCTCAGAGGGGGTAGCTTGTCAGAGGTTATACAACTGGGGTGGGGGGAACAAATAGAGAAGTGAAAAATCCAGAAGGAAGGAGTCAGTCCCCATATGGGGCTTTTCTTGACAGTGGGCACATCCCTTTTCAGATATGGCTAAGCTCAGAGTCATAACTAGGGTGGGGCAATGGGGGGTTTGGCTGAATTTAGAAGGCACTGAACTTAGAGGATGCAGACAGTACTTGAAACCCTCTGGCAGCATAGAAACAACAGGGTTTAGCAACTCATTAGCAAGAATAAGTGGTTAAAATGAGAAGCTGCCAGATGGCAGGAAAGGGTGAGTAATCCTTACGGGCTCTGCTCTCCCCATCCCCCCCAATCCCCTTGTCGCAGCCTCCCCAGGAGCAGCCCTGAGCTAGTGTTCCTGAGTTTCCATCTTGCTCTACGGGGTATGGTGGTACGCTGGGTGAATTTTTGGTTTAGAGCCAGAGGTTGTGGGTTTAAGTCCTGGCGCTGTCCTTTACTACCTATGTGACCACTTAACTTCTCTGGCCTCAATTTCCTAATCTGTAAAAATGAGGAATACTTGGATAGATGGCCTCTCAGGGTCCCTTCTAGCTCCAGCTCTATGAAATTATGTGTGAACTGTTCTCTCCAATTAGGCTTGGCCTTTAGAATGCTTGCCTCAGGCATGGTTTGTGCTCCTTGCTGCAGGCACACAAATTCCTAGTTACAGCTCTGGTTAATCTATTTTGAGAATGTAAGTCTGTAATGATCATGTACTGGGAAAAAAACATTCCTCTGTGGCCAACTGAGTCATCAAAGTAGGAGTGCAGAAGTGGGTGGATCCAACAACCCGGTCCAAGACAAATCTCTGTTATTTATTGGGTTCACAGCCTACTGGTCATCTCTGCCCTGCCAATGACCTAAAAGCTGGAGGTATCCCTAAGACAGGAAGCAGGAATTGAGTGGGTGGTCTGAAGGGCTTTAAATCAGGATAAGCCACAAGCCCTGATTCTGCCATTGGAAGTAATCATCTTGAAGGGCCAACCTAGGCCTTTACCTATGGGTAAAGACGGCTCCTGCTGTCAAGGCCAAGGAGCTGCTAAGGATACAGGGTGTGGAGTGGGGAGACAAAGGAGGGATGGGAAGGAGAAGCAAATGACCAGGGGCTGGATGCTGAGAAAAAAAGGTTTGTCTTATAAAAGATGGAGAGTCTTGTAGATTAGATGGTTCTGATTTTTGAAAGGGAGGGAACATTCTTTATATTCGATGCATTGACTGGGTTTCCTCTTAGTTAAGATGAAGGGGAATTAGCCGGCAAAGGCAGCAGGTGGCGTAATGACCTCACTGCTGGACTTGAAGTCAGAAAGAACTCCATTCTAATGTTCTAATCCTGCCACAGACACTTACTTGCTACGTGATTCCCAGCAAGTCGTTAACCGTCTCTGTGACTGTTGCCCCACTTGTACAATAAAGGGGTTGGATTTAATGGTCTCTAAGCTCCCTTCCAGCTATAAATCTTGATCCTATGAATTAAGCAGGAATGTGGACGACATGACCAGAACCAAACGGACTGAGGAGCTGTATCCAGAACATCCGTTTGGTGGTCGGGGGTGGGAGAGAGAGATACAGGAAGGACACGGGCATTCTGGAGAAGATTAAATCATTCTCTTCTGGGGCCATGATGTAGCTACAAGCTGGGATATCTGCCTCTAAGGTGTAGGCCCCAGAACTGAACACAGTAATTGAGATGTAGTCCAACCGAGACAGAAGGCAATGGACTCTCTTCTTCATTGTTTTGGACACTGTGCTTTTATGAACTCAGCTCCAGGCCATCTTCACCTTTTTGGGTTGCCCACCCACATTGTTGACTCATACTGAACTTACAGTCAAGTAAGGGGCAAGCTAGTCCTGAAAAACTAGACTTATAGATGCTTTTCAAGCTATATGGGGTACATTTATTTTATTCACTGGTCTTTATCACACCCTGGTGTATTTTTTCCGAATTTGTTTTTTCCTTAAGAATTAATGCACTCGGGGCAGCTAGGTGGATAGCCTAGGTGGATAGCCAGTGGATAGAGCACAGGCCCTGGAGTCAGGAGGACCTGAGTTCAAATCCAACCTCGGACACTCACTAGCTAAGTGACCCTGGGCAAATCACTTAACCCTGATTGCCTAAAAAATTAAAAAAGAATTCATGCACTCTTGTTGTCTGGAATGTGCAGAGGTGCACCTTGAGCATCCCACCATGATGACAGCAGAGGGAGAAGGGGGTAAGGTGATTAGGAATCAGCTATGATTTTCATGTGCGGTCAGGCTATGAATTCAAGGAACCAAATAAACTCAGGAGCCATGAAGGCCCAGGCTTCAGTGTGAGTTTTAAGGATCAGGGGAAACCTAGAAAGTAGCAAAAAGCAGTATCCCTGGGGCTGAAGACAAGGTCCCCTGAATAAATGGGTCCCAAGAAGGAGCTGGAATTCCCAAGGAAATGACCCCGATCAGATTAGCCCAGGACTAAACCCTGTGCGGTGGCCCATGAACGTGACTAGCCCAGCCCTGCCCAGCCAGTCTGGGGTCTGACCTTATCGACATTGTCATCAGATGCCAGGGAGCTGTGAACTTGGGCATCTCTGTGCTTTTGTCTGCTTCCGTTTTCCTGTAGTTAAAGAATTACAGAATGTCACAGCTGGAAGAGGTGTAGGATATCAGCTAACCCACTTTACAGATGAGGAAACTGAGGCCCCAAGAAGGGAAGTGACTGGTTACTAGTAATGTTTTTCCTACTGAACAGCACAGTCTCCCCCAGAAGAGAAAGTTGGGATGGCTGTGATTGCTGATGCCAATTCTTTCTTGAGGGCGAAGGTGGGTGGAGGCCTCTCTAAAACTGGGGCCTATACGGTCCTACTTCACTGAGAGCAGTGACATCAGACAAGCACTCCCTGAATCTCTTTCCTTCTTTCCTCAAAAGTTCTGTGCCTCATCACCCACTCTCTCCTCCTCCTCCTCCTCCTCTTCCCTCTAATCACAGATGGAAAGTTATTCCTACTACTCATTAAGATCAAACATCTTTCTACCCTCACCCTCGATGTGATGAGTCATGGTGGAGAAGCGAAAAGAATCCTGGATTTGGAGTCTGAGGAGCCAGATTCGAATCCTGACCCTGCAATTCGCTATATCTCTTTGTGACCTTGGACCATCATTTAACCTCTCTAGGCCTCAGATGCCTCCTTGGTAAAAGGAGAAGGCTGTACTCTCTATGGTCCTATGATTTCATTTCTTCCTGAAGGATTTGCTCCAGCACTTATCCCATAACTCCCATGTCTTTTCAATCTCTCCCTCCCCACTGTTTCCTTCTCATCGATCTACACACATGTTCAGATGTCCTCAATCCTTTCATCTATCATGTTATCATTACTTCTCCCTGCCTCCACCCTGTTCACTTCTAAAATTGAGAAAGTTGCCTTTATTTCCATAGTACTCACTTTCTCTTCTAACCCTTTGCAATCTAGCTTTCTTTCTCACCACTCTGCTGACATTGTGTTCTTTTTTCAAAGCCACCAAATTGAATGATCCCACCCTTCTTTTTCAACTCTCATCTTCCTTCCCCTCTCTTCACCCTTTGACACTACTGCCCACCTCTTTCCGATGCATACTCTCTCCTTCCTTGGCTTCAGATATACCCGATTCACCTAATTCTCTTGCTCTAACTGCTCCTTGTCTGCTTGCTTCTCTCCTTCCCTCCCATCATGACTCCTCTTTGCTGATTCCTCATCTCCTTCCCGGCTCCTTAGAGATGGCCTTCCACAGCCCTTTTCTCTTTTAACACTCTCTTAACAATCTCACCCACTTCCAAGGCTTAAGCTCCCACCCCTACAAAGATGACTTCCAAATCTATATCTCCAGTCTCAACCTCTTCTGTGTTCTAGACCCAAATCTCCAGCTGCCCACAGGATATTCTTACACTGAAGCCACATTGCCATCTCAAACTCAACCTATTTCAATTGGAGCTCATTGGCTTCTCCTTCTGGCTTCGCTGCTTCTGGTATGCCACCCTTCACTGCATTTTCCATGCTCAAGACCTTTGAGTTAGCTTGAACTTTCTCCTCTTCCTCATCACTAACATCCAGTTAGTAGATCTGGCCCTACCTCCTTCTCTCTGTCCCACCTTATTCCTTATCCACCTTCCTGAACATGAATGGTAGTCTTCTTATAGGATTGACTGCCTCAGTTTCCTCTTTCCTCCAATCTACCCTTCAAAAACTGCTGCCAGAACAATCTTTCTCACACACACATAGGATTGTGCCAGTCCTTTGCTCAAAAATTATCATTGGCTCCCTAGTGCCTTCCAAGTATAGTTCATACTCCTTTGCCTGGCATTCAAGGTTCTGTTCAATCTGGCACTACCCTACCACCTTTCTAGTCTTCTCTCCCATTACTCTCCTCTATGCACCCACTGTACCGGCTGAACATGCCTTTGCTCATATTCCTTTTGCTTGGAATGCCCTCTTTACCATTTTGATCCCTATTCATCCTTTAAAGAACAACTCAGTGACTCTTCTTTGAGTCCCCCATCTAGTAAAAACTCCCTCCTCAGAGTTTACATGGCACTTTGTTTTGTGTCTTCCTGACATATCAAAGTGCGCACCATATTGTATTCTATTATGAGTTCATGTCATCCTCCTAAGACTGTATGTAGGCTTTCCAAGAGCAAAGATAAAGTGTTTTCTCTACCCTGTATCCTTTCCAGTACCCAGGCTTTGCATAGAGTGGGCACTTAATACATGTTTATTGAATGAATAAACAAAAGAATTAATGAATGGAGTCTTCAGCCCCAGAGTGTAAGAAGTCCCAAGGCCTGGTTACCCAAGGCCCTGTGATGGACTCTAGCTAAAGATACTGAAAGGCTGAAGGGCTGCTGATGGGGAGGTTGCTGGCTATATCACAAATGAATCTAACCTTCCAAAGGGAGCCCGAAGACAGGGACAGAGAGAAGGGGGAAGAATATCTTTAAGTCAGAATCCCCCTACACCAGGGGTGGGGAGCCTGTGGCCTTGAGGCCATATGTGGCCCTAGAAGCCCTCAAGTATGACTTTGAGCTAATCTTTGACTGAATCCAAACTTCACAGAACAAATCCCCTTAATATAAGAATTTGTTCTGTAAAACTTGGACTCAGTCAAAAGGCCACACCCAAAGACCTAGAAGGCCACAGGATTCCCACCTCTGCAAGACATCAGAGGAGACCATATTAACACTACCTGGCATGGCCAAGACTTCCATTGTTCTACTGATCAATTCAGTTTCCATTCCCCAGGACATCTGTTGCAGTGACCTCTGTATGTCACATGTGTTCATGGGAGGAGACAGGGAGACTCTGGCCATGAAAAGGAGAGCCTTACCATCTCTGGGCTTAGAGAACAAAAGGAAGCCAGGTGGCTAGAGTGGGAGAAAAGTAAGAACAGGATTTAGCTAGAAAAAGAAAACTTGGACCAGAAAGAGAAGAGCCTGGGGGAAAACAGGCTTTCTTGAAAGAATGTAAGAGAGTGACCTTAAAGTGGGGAGTGCAAAAGGAATGTGGAATGAGGCATGGCTGGTTCCACCCCAGGGAGGGGCACTGGTTTCCAAAGATGTGTTCACCCCTAGCTCTCACCCCCACTTCCCAAAACAGGATTGCCTGGTCTCAAAAGGTGGAATAGAAAAAAGAACACAGGACTGACTCAAGGATGTTTTTGTTTCTTTTTTTTGGAGGAGGGAAGGCAGGGCAATTGAGGTTAAGTGACTTGCCCAAGGTCACACAGCTAGTAAACATGTCAAGTGTCTGAGGGCCAGATTTGAACATTCAGGTCCTCCTGACTCCAGGGCCAGTGCTCTACTCACTGCACCACCTAGCTGCTCCCTGACTCAAGGATGTTGATACCTGGTTCCTAGTCCTGGATCTGCCACCAATACCCTGAGTAACCTCAAGCGAATCACTTTTCCTCTCTGGGTTTTAGTTCCTTCATCTGTTAAAATTAGGATGCTGGACTAGAGGAGCTCATGGTATCCTTCCTGATCTGACATTAGGGTTGTATGGCCATGAGAACATTTTGAAGAATAACAAGTGCTTTCCAGGTGTAAAAAGAAAGGAAGGGCATGACTCCATTAGATGGTAAGCCCCTTGAGGACGGGGACAGTCTTTTGCCTCTTTTTGTATCCCCAGAGCTTGGCATGGTGCCAATAAATGTTTACTGATTACTGGATGGATAGATTAGGAGGAACCAGGAAGGGCCTGGGAAGATCACAGGATCGTAGCTCTAGACCTGGGAGGGACCGAAGAGGTGATAAAGTCTAATCACTAATTTTACAACTCAAAGTCACACAGGTAATAAACGCCATAGCAAGGATCTGAACTTGAAGCTAGTGACCTCAAGTTTGCACTCTTTCTACAACCCTACCTTGCCTCTCAAGCAAAAACCTATAGCACTCACTATTTCCAAGTGGTCTCCCATTCAAGCAGTAATCAGAAAGGACCTTGCTTAGACTCTGATTCTGAGATGGACAGAGATAGGACCCATTCAAGGTGGAATGGCCAACTGAGAGAGAATTGCCAGGGTGCTTTATAGGTCCTTAATCTGCATTCTTCTTCTACTTCATCTGCTCATCTTTTTCTAGTTCTGTTTACTTTTTCATTCTTGTCTCTCCTCCTCCACTTGCCCAGCTCCTGCTCTTTCCCTTCCTCTTCACTCATTCCCCTCTCTCCTTTCCTTCCTCCCTGCCTCCTCCTCTACCTCATCAGCATTCTCTCCTTCTTCATGACTCCGATTACCTTTTACTTACCTCTCACTGCTTGCTTTGCCTTGATTATATGACTCCTCATTCTGGGCTTCCTTCCTTTCTCCCTAGCTCTTTGACACTCTCCCTCTAAGAACCACTGATTTATGGTTGAATGGCATACACCTTTGGGTGTGGAAGCCCTTTAAACTTAGAGCCATGATAACTATGATAGGATGATTGGGACTTTGGCCCAAGGCGGTGAATTTTGGAGGTGCTGAAAATTAAATGACATTAGCAATTCTCCTGGAGAATTTTTTTAAATGAGCTTAGCAAGAATAATTACTTAAAATTTGAAGCTTCTGGTTAGCCTGCTTCCTCACCCTTACGCAGGTGAGCTCTTCCCTGACCTGACTCCACCCTGCTTGCTCCACCTGCCACTAGGGGCAATAGCTATGAAGTTGGTCCAGCTTCTCCACCCCCACCTCCGACTTAACTGAGGACATATTTCATCACCTTTGGCCCAGGCACAAAAAGGACCTAGCTTTGGCTCTGCATATAAAGTTTAAGTCAAGATGGGGTAGGATCATAGATTTAGACCTATGGGGCTTAGACTTCCTCCTTTGACAGATGAGGAAACTGAGGCCTAAAGGGGTTAAGTGACTTGCTCAGCTAGTAAGTGCTTGAGGTGGGATTGGAACCCAGATCTTTCAGACTACAGGGAGGTCCATTCCTCTATCCACTACCCTGTGCTGTACACCCATTACTTCCTTACAAGAGCAGCCAATGAAGATTACGCACTCTTTTTGGCTTCATACAACCTGCTACTGTATGGAGGGAGCTGGATGAGTAAAATGCTATGTAGGGATCCATACTGAGACCCCAAACACTCTCCCTTACTGGGGCCAGAGCATGTTTCCTCCCTAAAGACCCTGTCAGCTCTATCTCTCCACAGGTCACTTTGAGTAAGGTGGTTCCCCTTCCTTCTCCAGTCTGCTGTGGTTCTCACTTCTCTACTCCATGGGAGCCAAATTCTCTGCCATGGACACTTCTTGCTCACCTCCCTTGGATGATATGCCTTTACACTGGATAAAAAAGCTGGAAAGTACCTTAAAGGCCATTTAATCCATTCTCTCTTATTTTAGAAGAAACTGAAGCCCAGAGAGGTTAAAATTGTCTGAGGTCACACAAGCAGGAAAGACAGGCTTTGTACCCAGGTCCTCTGACTTCAAATACAGCACTCTTTTCACCATTACACACAGTATCTTGAGAGGTGAAAAACATTGGGCCAATCTGCATAACATTTACCTGGGACTATAGAGTCCAATGCTTGGGTTAAAAAAAAAATGATCTTCCTCCACTGTAGGATAGAGGAGGTTGGGTTAGATCTGGGGATAGATCTAATTTTTCATCTGAAAAAGATCTGGGAGGTTTAGCTCATTAAAAGCTCAGTATGAGTCATTTAGTGTTAATAGGGCAGTCCAAAAAAGTTAATGTAGTATTAGAGGGTATTAAAGAGGCCTAGAGATGAGAACTCATCTTGGCTGTATTCCGTACTGGTCATACTGTGTTACTCTCTTCAGTTCTGGACATCACAATTTAGTAGGGGCATCATTGATAGAGAAGCTGAAGAATTTGCAGAGGTTGGTGACCAGGAGATATTATGCCATCTGAGGATCACCTGAAGAAGTGGGGAGAGGGTGTTAATTGTGGAGAAGGGAAGATTTTTCCAGAGCTGGGAGGTAGCCGTGCTCAAGTATCTGAAAGGTTGTCATGTGGAAGAGAGAGAACAGGCTTGTTCTGCTTGGTCCCAGAGGGCAGAACTGAGGTCACTGGGTGGGCGACCCCCTCATCAGAGGCTTTAAAATGAAGATCAGACAGCCACTTGCCAAGGACATCAGAGAGGGGATTTTTGGAGGGGTTGGACTAGTTGGCCTATGAGGTTATTTCCAACTCTGAGATCTAGGATTTGGTGATCTTTCCTTCCTTCCCTGCCTTGGGCTCCATGACATCCAGCTCTGGTCTAGGGAAAGAGGATCCAAGACCCTTGGAGGGTAAGGCACCCGACCAGAGCTTACACGCTTCTTTTTCATCGTATCTGCTGCTTAAAGGCTTGGGGTTTCCAGGTTTCTTACATCCCCACTGTGCTCCCCCAAATGTTCAGTTACCAATAGCTATGCCTTCAGGCTGGGTGTCAAGAGAGTGTTGGAGTGTAAGGTGGGAAGAGGTGGCACTGGCTGAAATGACAAGACTTAGGAGCAGACACACAGCCCGGCTGGGCTCAGCTCAGATCAGTCTTCCATTCAGTTAGTAAATGTTTATTAAACCTGGCCCTGAGCTAGGAGCTGTGGAGGATGCTGAGAAATACAAGATCCCTGCCCTCGAGGAGCTTACATTCTTTTGAGGAGGACAAGACCCTCATAATAGAAACAGTCAAGTAACAATACAGTCAGGTTACAAAGGCCAAAACGACAAAGACTGCTGTTCAGGGAAGGGGAAGGGAGAACTCTGTTGACTGGAGTAATCTGAGAAGACTTCTTGGAGGAAGTGGTATTTCAGTTTGACCTTGAGGGCTGCCTCTCCTTTCCTCCCCAGTTCTTCAATATCTTCCTACATAGATCTGGACTGGCAAAAAAGTGGGGCTTGGAGGGGAAGGGGATTTCCAGCAGAGGGAACAGCACGGGAAAAGGTTTGAAGGCAGAACTGAGCATGGCCAACTCAGGAGACCAGTCTGGCTAGGGTAGGCAACATGAAAAGGAAACAGAATTTGGATAGAAAGGAAGGCAGGTCCCACATTGAGGCATAACAGACTGGGAAATCTGGACAGCATGGGGTTGAACTGTATGATTTCCAAGTGCCATTCAGGCTCTAAATCTATGATCCTATAATTTGATCTCTAGGCACTGGGGGCAAGGGTAGGCAATGGAAGGGATGATGCAGTCAGAGCTCTGCATTATTCCTTGTGTGCAGAGTGCATTGCATGTAGCCTGTACAGAATGGATAGGTGGGGGTGGAGAACAGGACCAGGAATGGGGTGGGCTGAGGAAGAGAGCAGATAGGAGACACATTTAGAAGTATTCCACAGGAGCCCTTTCATGTGTATTGTAATCATATCTCTTTTGTGATAAAAAGTTCTTCCATGTATGTTTGATGCAAATATTAATTTTAGTGACCGAGAAGCTGTTCTATTTCCCTGCTCTAAAACTGGAAGCCTCATGAGGGCAGGATGTATATTTTATATTTCTTTGTAGTTTATTCCTACAGTGCCCGTGTTTGTTGGTGGTGATGTAGTCATGGCAGGAGAGAGATGGGTGGAGATTCAGGGCCACTCGGGGACCAGGGAGAGGACTCCAGAGCAGAAAACGTTCACTTGGGAAATGCTCTTTCCAAGGGATTGTGGTCATTCTTGGGATTCAGGAAAGGGAGCTTGGCTGAGGCCCACAGGGAGAAGGTAGAGCCAGTGCTTGGAGGTCTAGCTAGAAGGGATTTAGCCTCTGAAAACCCCAATGAATGTTATCACTTTTCTCACCATTATCTTATATCTAACTGGGCCTAACCATAAAACAGAAGACAAACTTAAGTGTTAAGCCATGCATGCCAAGTTCTGATCTAGCATTCTTCTCCCTCTGTGCCTTTTTAGGCAGAGAAGCTGGGTTCAAATTTTACTCTCTGTGTGACCTTGGCCTAGTAGCCCTGTTTGGGGCTCCCGTTTCCACATCTGTAAAATGGGGTGGAGGGGTGGGGCCCTGTTTCTTTCTAGCTCCAAATCTATGATTCTTTAAAGCCCAACTAAGATGCCACCTCCTCCACAAAGCCTTCTCTGATACTGTAGGTCAGGGAAGACCTCCCTCTTGTTTCACCACATTCCCATACCTTTACAATCAACTGAGCATGTTGGTATCTTATCCCCTACTAGATCAAAAGCTCCAAGAGACTTAGAGACAATGTGTTATCTTAACACCCCCAGGGCTGATACAATCCTCTGAATGCACTAATAAATTGTTTACTGAATCGGATGAATTGTTTGATGAAAAGGGAAGAGGGGGTTTGGCTGTGGAACCGGGTTTTTGAGTCCTGACACTGTGTGACCCTGGGCAAGTCATTTTTCCTTAAATAGAGATGTCCTTTGGCCTATCTCCATGGATTTTTTTTATAAAGATCCAATAAGAAAAAAGATGCAGATTCTCTAACAGCAAATGCTATATATACAAAGCATACCAATGCTTATTATTACTGAGCTGCACACCTATGAATTAACCTGCCTTTAAATACTTATTACCTGGATCACCTCCATTTCTGTAGTACACAAAAGATAGTCCTCCACATAGCTGGCTGAGGGTGTGGCATTAAAATGAACCAGTGGGGAAGTGGGCTTGGGGAGAGAAAAAAAGGGTCAAGCCGTGGATGAAGCTCAATCCCATTGGTGGGGGCATTTCCTGGCAGTGAGGTCAGGGAGCCTTCTAGAGAAGGCCTCAGTGGTTTTTTCATACTTGGGCACTGTGGTACACATGGGATGGAGAGGAGACTAGCATTCAAAATGACTCTTTAGAGCCTGGAAGGCCGGGATTGTTCAAAACCTTCCAGGATTTCCCAGTGCTTCTAAGGTCCAAACTCACTGGCTTCAGCATTCAAAGCCCCCTACCTGACTACACTGTCCTGGCTGTCCCCCAGGACTAGCAGGAATGCTCTCCCTTCTTATCTCACCTCCTGGCTTCCTTCAAATCCCAGCTAAAATCCCTCCTTCTCTAAGAAGCCTATTCTCAGCCCCTTCAATTCTAGAGACTTTGCTCCGTTGGCCATTTTCAGTTTATTCTGTATATGACGAATCCTACATGGCTGTTGTGTATTGTCTCCCCCATTAGTCTGTGCACTCCTAGAGAGCAGGGACTGGTATTGTCTGTTTGTTTTTAGTTTTACCTTTCTTTGTATCCCCAGTGCTTAGCACAAGGCCTGGAACATAGTAGGCACTTAATAAATGCTCATAGACTGCCACTCCAACCTAGTCTCTTGCTGAGGCACCCTCCATTCCAGCCAGGACAATTTCCTTCCTCATACCCGCACATGGTGTGTAAGTAGAAAGAACAGTGGCCTTGGAATCTGAAGACCTGGGTTCAAATCCTAATTCTGACACTCAGGGGCAGCTGGTGGTGCAGTATATCAAACACTGAACCTGGAATCACGAGTTCAAATTTGACATCAAGCACTTAAGAGCTGTGCGACCCTAGGCTAGTCACTTAACCCCGTTGGCCTCGGTTTCTTCATCTGTAAAATGGAGGTAATACTAGCACCTACCTCCCAGGGGTGAGAGGATAAGAGATAATAATGGTAATGTGCTTGGCACAGTGGCTGGCACATAGCACTGTATAAATGTTAGCTATTATTACTACTACTATTACTTGCTGAATAACCCCAGGCAATTCTTTTAACCTCCCTAAGCCCAGTTTCCTCATCCATACAAAGGGAAGCAATGCTTGCACTACCCTATGTCATTGGTGTTTGTGAGAAAAGGCCCTTTCAACCCTTGAATGTTCTAGAAAGGTGAGTTATCAGTCCAGTCCTTAAACCCTAGAACACCCTCTCCTTTTTCTATCCACCATCACTTTCCACCCATCACTCAAGACCCTCATCCTCCACAAAGACTTCTCACTCCTGCCAAGCTTGGTTAACCTTCCAGTCCTGACACGTCTGTCTATACCTCTCTTGGGGCACTTAGAACACAGCCTGAGGTTCAGGTTCATTCTTTCATGTGTCTCGTCTCCCCAGCTCTGTTGTGGGTTCCCTGGGTTGTGACTGGGTCATCCATTTCTTTTGTCTCTCTCTCTCTGACATCTTTACAATGTCCTGGCCTAGTGTTCTCTAACACTCACTACCTCTCTCCTTAACCATCCCAGGTTGTGAGACCTATGAGAAGCAGTTGAGGGTTAGCTTCATGGAGACCAGTGATGGGATTTAGATGAGGCCAATGGAGACCAATGACTGGAGTATCAAATGGATGGGTTTGAGATGAGGAAAGGAGGAGCCACTGGAAGGGAGGTGTGATCAGTCTAAAGGAAGGGACCATTGGGAAGGTGTTGGGGCTGGGTCCAAGAAGTGAGAGATGCTAATGGAGAGTGGTTCCAATGTGGATGACAACTTTTGCCTGATGGGTTGTCTTTCAGCAGATGTGTCCAACTCCATCCCCTCTCCTATTCTAGATGCATGATGGACACTGTCATGAAGATATCAAGCAGGGAGCTTCCACATACAGAGCCATGTCTGCCAGGCCTCTAACTGGGTTCTCTTCCCTTGGGGACTACAGGCTGGCTGACGTCATGCACCTGTGTCCTCACCCATGGCTCAGCGCTGCTTCACTCAAATGAAGGCCTCAGTGTTATCCCACCCTCTTCCTCTGATGATCTTCCAGGAAACCTGTACTTAGTCTCAGCTCTTCTTTGGGATCCGAGACTTTCCCAGCTCTGCTCTCCTTGCCCTCAATTGCTCAGCTCCCAGCACTGTCCCCTCACCGTGGCTTTGAGTGCCCAGCTCAGTTATTTATGTGCATAGGACTCCCGGCTCTGGGTCCCCGAGAGGAAGGGAACTCCTGTCTCTGGCCTGTCCTCATGCTCCATTTTTGGATCTGGGCTCCATGCTCTCCCTCTTGCTCAATACCACACTTCCCTTCCAACTGTGTCCAACTCTTTGCTGTCCTCACACACTCTAGCCAGTAGGCCCTACTGATTTCTCTTGAGCCTGAACCATCACTGAGATTCTTCAACTAGCATGTAGCAACTAAGGCAAAGGCAGCAGGTACCCCTCCCACCTGGGCTAAGGCCTTGGACTTGGGCCCTCTGGAAGCAGGAGCACCAAGTGTTTGCTGAATGAATATGAATGAATAAATGAATGAACAAATGGATTATTTTCCAGCCAGAAGACTGTTCCTCCTCCTCCTGGAGGCAGCCACCCTGCCACCCCAATGCTACACCAGTGTGAATGAAGAATGAGGCAGCAGGCCTAGCAAGGAATCTCCTTTACTGGGGGCAGGCAGGGGACACGGGGACCAACACTTTCTGTACAGTCTGTTTAGTGTTCTGCCCCCCAGAGCCCACAGCACTCCTCCTGATGGGAGACCAAGGCAGGAGCTGGGGTGGCAATGACACCCCAAGGTTAGTAGAGCATGCAAAGTCCCAGCCAACAGCTTGGGAGGGAGAAGGAGGAGAAACAGTAAAAAGCCTGAGACCCAGGCAGGCCGGACATAGCAGCTCTAGGGAAGGGGTGTGGGCAGGGGAGCGTTGGTGCTCTTGGCTCTGAGGAGGTGAAAGGAGGTCGATGGAAAATGAAATGATTGGGGAGGGAAGCCCAGCAGCCTGGAGCCCTGTTTTCAGGGCCAGGAGAGGGACCCTAGCACAGGACTCCCAAACCCTCAAGTCAGTGGCAGCTCTGGCTCCAGGCCAAAGGAAGTTGCTTCGAGGGGTTGGCGTTGCTTGGGGTGGGGGGCCCAGAGTTGGAGATGCTGCCACAGGCAGCAGCTGGAAGATTTGGACCAAGGGACAAGGCCGAGTCTGATTCCTCAGGGTGTCCCCCAGGGTCACAGGGCTGCAGGCTCCACGGGAGGGAAGAGGGGCCAGGTGGACACTGGATCACACTACAACAGAGGCAGACACAGAGATGGTGTGAAATGAGAAGTGAGTGGGAGGGGACTGTATGAGAACACAGATGACACAGCACCACAGCTCAGGAGCTTCCCCAGTCCCCTCCACCCTCCTAGCCCAATCTGCTGAGCCAGTCAGGGTCCCTCCTGCTCTATGCTAAGGCAAGCCCAGCTGAGACCCTCAGGGCAGCAAAGGGCAGAAAACCCTCATTTCCTGAAGTGACACAGCTTCTCCCCAAATGGGGTCTGTCCCCCCATCCCCTTGTTTAAGGACCTCAGCATAAGTGGGGAGGGCTTGGAGAAGGCAATGAGACCTGAGGAAGGGGGCAAGGGGGAGACAAGGCCCAGGAAAGATGGTGGCAGGGAGGAAGGGAAGGTCAGAATCCAGGGAAAGGGAGAGGGCCTGGAGAAGAAGGAATGGGGATGCAGAAGCCAAGACCTGGGGAAGGTGTGCGTGTAAGGAGCAGGGAGCAGGGGAAGGTCTGGGGTGGGGGGGGGGGGTGCAGCAATTATAAGGCCCAGGGAAGGGAGGGAAAAAAAGTTAAGCTGTGGGGGTGGAGAAAGAATCTGAGAAAGAGGTATAAAGAGAAGAAAACACATCCTGGAGAGGGATAGAGACAGAAAGAACAGAGCCTGGGGAAGTGGTGGGGTGGAATGAGGGGGTGCCCTGGAAAATGAGTAAAATAAAGTAGGCGGTAGGGAAGCAGGACAGCAGTCCCAACTACAGAACCTGAAGGACAGCCAGGATAGCCTTAGAGAGCCTAGCACAAAAGGGCACATGTATCTAGGGAGACTAGAATGAAGAGCAAACTTCCCTTTCCTCTCTCTGCCCTTGGCCCTGGGGCTCCTCACTCCCACCCCCAACAGCTCCAGCGGCAGAGCAGTCAGTCCCAGGGCACAAATGGAGATGGGGGTGGAGGAGCATTACCTGGGTGGGATGGCCCAGCAGAGGAGCCTCCCGTGAGCCTGGGCCTGGCCCTGGTGGGTTGATGGTGGAGCCCCAGTTCTCGTCTTCCCATGGGGAAGGGGCTTCTCTGGGCAGGCTGGAGAGAGACAGCTGACACAGAAGGAGAATAGGTTATCTCCAAGCCTCCAGGTAGGAGGAGGAGGAGAGGAAGTGAAAGGTGGAGACGCTTTCTCAGTCCTTCACGTGGACTTGAGGGGTGGCCAGAGAGGTCCTCTCCCTCTATCCCATCCATAACTGCAGGTCAGCAGTCTTTGTCCCCCTGGGCCAGCATCCAGCTCCCAATCTGCCTGACACTGACCCGAGAGGATTCTCCCCACCCCACCTGAGGCAGGGCACTTCCCAGACACACCAAAAAGGCTGACCGGGTGGCTGGCCATCACCATTCCCTTTCCCTCCCTCCCCACATACAAATCCAGCCCCCACAGAAAGCCAGACAGGTAGAGCCCACTGCAGGGTTGGGGTAGGGCTGAGAGGCAGGCAAGAGAGTAGGCAGAGGAGTAAGTCCAACATGCACCGTGGCTCCTGTCCCATTCTGGCGGCATCTTGGCGGTGAGGCCCTCAGCATCAGGAAAGGGCTGAGGGGCCCCAGGTAGAGGCGGGCTGCCCCTCACCTGACCCATGGACAGGGAGGAAGGTCCAGGCAGCAGCTGCAGAGGACGAGCTGGGAATCCAGGCAGGGTCCTTGGGATGGAACCACGCATGACCTGAGGCTAGGCGGAGGACATGTTGCTTAGGGCAGTGAAAAAAGGACAGGCTGTGGCTTGGCCCAGTTCTCCTCCTGCAAAACGGAGGAGCCCAAGAGGGGAAAAGGGGCAGGACCAGGGGCAGCAGGCAAGAAGTGGAGGAGCCAAGAGGCCCAACGTTTGGGGAAGGAGAGAGCTGGCTCGGACCGAGTCCAAGGCATCAGGCTATGGTGAAGTGGCTGCCAGCATAGATGGTCAGGAGAGTCCTAGAGGTGGGTGGCAAGGCAGGCAGAGAGAAAGGGCCCACCTGCTCCCCTCAATATACAAACTATGTCAGAACAGCAAATATATATTAATATATTAGTCTAGTCTTTTTGGTTAAACTTTAGGCACCGCTTTGGAAGAAGAGTCTTTTTAAAAATTAAAAAAACAAAAACAAAAAAACAAAACAAAACAAAAAATAAACCCAGGGCACTTAGCTGGCAGATCGACCACATGCAGAGTAAGAAGGGGCAGGGGAGGGGAGCAGAGGGAGAAGGGCAGGGCCAGGGTGGTTATGCCACAGCAGGCCGTGGCCCCCCCAGGGCTGCCCATTCCTCTCCCACTTCCCACCCACAGCTCCCACTCAGGCTGCCCCAATCCACGGAAAGCTGGGTGGCCTCAGAGGCTTCGTGGGGCCCTGAAGTATATCGGCGGCCATAGCCCGATGAAGAGTAGGAGGAGGAAGAGAAGGTCATGGAGAAACCAGAGCCAGTGGCGTCAAAGCTTCCCCGCCGAGAGCCAGCACGGGAACCAGTGCGGGAGCCCGTCCGGGAGCCTGAAGTGGAGCCGGAGCCGCTGACACTGTAGGGGCTGTAGTATCCTTTGCTGGACTGGGAAGAGGCTTCCAGCAACCTCAGCCCCGTGCCCTCTTCTGTCATGCTCCGATCCATGGCATCCTTATAGGAGATCTTGAGCTTGGTCTTGGGGCAGGTGAGGTACTTGGAGTAGGTGTTGACATCACGAAGTTTCTGGGCTGTTCGGGCATCGATGGTTCCCTTCTGCAGGGCCTCCTCCAGGGACACCCGGGTTGGTGTGTCGGGCTCAATCAGTCCCCCTGTCAAGTACTGTACCTCTAGGAAGCGCTGCCCTGCCTCATAATAGAGCCAGCCCTTTTTCAGGGCTTGGGCTGCGGACATTTTCGTCTTGGTCCGTGGGTCCTCGAAACCATAGAAAGCCTTCTGGGCCAAGTTGATCCTGTCCACCATGATCTTATCCACTAGCCCCTTGTTGACAGCATCAGTGACTGGGAACTTCTCTCCAGTGTTGGGGTCAATGATGCCCCCAGTGCAGGCCTGGGCCTCCAATAGTCGCTGGCCAGTGATGTTGTCCACTAGGTTTCGGTGCATGGCTTCAGTGATAGACACCTTCTCCAGGGTGTCTGTGTCTAGAATTCCAGCCACTGGCCCCGTTTCCTCAGTGGGGTCCGTCCAGGAAGTTAGCTGAGTCCTGGAGACAGCTGGGCTGATGGGATAAGAGGAAGAGGAGCCCACAGAAGATGACCTCGAGCGGAAACCACTCATGTTACCTGAAAGCATGTCAGCGAATTCAGTGATGGAGAGCGTGCCAGCACGGTACTGGTCAAGTGCTGACTGGTCAATTAAGCTCTTTGAAATGGCATCATCAATATCATACTGCCGGCCAGATCGCCGGTCAATGATCATAGACTTGACCACACCATCTGAGGAGGAGATGGTGATCTCCTCCCACTCACACTCTTGTTCAGACAGCTCAAGGTATGTCTGATGGTCGATGAGCCCCTTGCGATAAGCCTCATACACCGACATCTCCTTGCCCGTCTCAGGATCCACGATCACCACCCGCCGCTTACGGACAGATGACTTGGAGGAGGTCTTTCTCTCCCGCTTTTTCTCCTTCAGAGGCAATAGGCAGAGGCCAGTCTCCGGGTCAGTGATGCACCGCTCCATCAGCTGCAGGTAGGTGAGATTCTCCTCTGTGTTGGGATCAAAGAAGCCCTTGGTGTCATCTGAGGGGTCAGTCAGGATCTCATTCATCTCCTCATCAAACAGGCCACGCTTATAAGCTACTTCTACCGGGAGCCGGTGGCTCTCTTCAGGATCAATAATGCCGCCTGTTGCAATCTGGGCCTCCAGCAGGCGGATGCCATGGTCCTTCAGTATCAAGCCCTTCTTCATGGCCTGAAAGAGGGAGATGAGCTTCCCAGAGTAGGGGTCTTTGTACCCAATCACAGCCCGCTCAGCAGAGATCAATTTGTCTTTGAACTCGGGGCCCACAATGCCCATGCGGACAGCCTCTTCCACTGTGAGCTTAAGCCCTTTAATGGGATCGATAACATAGCCTGTGGCTGCCTGGGCTTCCAGGAGCTCAAAGGCAGTGCCAGGACGGATGATGCCTTTTTTCATGGCCTGGTAGACTGAGAGCCGCTCCTTTGTAGAGTCTACAAAGACACCGGCAATGCAGCTAGTACCCTCTAAGTACTTCTTTAGAGTCTTGGAGACTTCTTCGATGGAAGTCAGCCCCTCCTGCAGCTGGAGGGCCGTTGCCTCATCCATGACCTGGGATCGGACCAGCTCCTCCACTGTGATTTGTTTCCGCAGGCCCCGGAATGTCAGTTTTCGGGTGTCTGAGAGGGGGAGGAGTAACTGACCACTGTTCTCATCTCGGCGACACCGTTTCAGCAGTTGTGTGTAGCTGAGTTTCTCCTCCGTAGATGGGTCCACGTAGCTCCTGACCTCACTGGGCTCTGACAACTGGTCATATGTGTCTTTGTTCAGGTAACCTCGCTGGTAAGCAATTTCCAGTGGGAGATGGAAGCCCAGGCGGGGGTCGATGATGCCACCAGTGGCCAGCTGTGCATCCAAGAGCCTCAGAGCTTCCTCAGAGGAGATCAGATCCTTCTTCATTGCCTGGAAGAGGGAAATGGTCTGCTCGGTGTATGGGTCCCGGTAGCCAGTCACTGCTCTCTCTGCTGAAAGAAGCCGGTCGTGAATCTCTGGGCCCACCAACCCTTTCCTCACAGCTTCATCTACGGTGAGCCGTTCGTTCTTTATCGGGTCAATCATGAAGCCAGTGGCTGCCTGTGCCTCCAGCAGGGTGCGGGCAATCTCGGAGCTAATAAGCCCTTTCTTCAAAGCCTGATAGATGGTCAGTTTCTGCTTAGAAGCAGGTAGATAGATGCCTGCTACACAGCCACTCCCATACAGGTAGCGCCAGGTGGTCTCCACCTCTAAGATCTCACGGATAGTCTTGGTCCCCTCTCGTAGGAGGTTGTAGGTCTCCAAGGAAATGATGCGGGCCTCATAAAGATCCTCAGCAGTGATACGGCGCCGGACGTAATCATAGGAGTTGAGGTTCTGCTGACGGATGATCTCAGTCTTCTCAATAATCTCAATGATGATGATAATCATTCGTTCCTTTGTGACCTTCCCTGCACGGAAGTCCTCCATCAGTCGCGTGCGCTGCTCTTCGGGTATCATGTCTGACTGCATTACCTCCCAGAGAGACATGGAAGTGCTTCCCTCGCTACCACCAGGGATGTCAATCTGGGTTTCTTCAAATGCCTTGCGGGTCTCTTCCTCTGTGTACACCTGCGTTGTCTCCACCACTTCTGGCTTTTCAGGCTTCTTGAGAGACAGAAGGTAAAGGCCAGTCTCAGGGTCTTCCACACATCGGTGCTTCAGCTGCAAGTAGGTGAGATTCTCTTGGGTGTTGGGATCAAAGAAGCCTTTGGTGTCATCTGAAGGGTCAGAGAGAATCCTATTCATCTCCTCATCAAAGTAGCCACGCTTGTAGGCCACCTCCACAGGGACACGGTGACTGTTGACAGGATCAATGATACCACCTGTGGCAATCTGGGCCTCTAGGAGGCGGATGCCATGGTCCCTAAGAATCAGACCCTTCTTCATGGCCTCAAAGAGGGAGATGGTATTGCCTGAGTAGGGGTCTTTATAACCAGTGACTGCCTTCTCAGCAGAGAGCAGCTTCTCATGTAGCTCAGGCCCCACAACACCAGCTTTCACTGCTTCATTAACATACAGACGCTGGTTTTTTATGGGGTCAATCATGAAGCCAGTGGCAGCCTGGGCCTCCAAGAGAATGATGGCTGTGCTGGGCCTCAGCAAGTTCCTTTTCATTGCCTGGTAGATGGTCAATTTCTCTTTGGTCTCCTCCACATAGATGCCAGCAATACAGTCAGTTCCCTGGAGAAACCTCTTCACAGAGTCTGTCTCAGAGATATCTTTCACTGACTTCTTGCCATCCTTCAGTTGTTCAAACTGGGCTCTGCTGATGACCCTGGATTCAAGGAGCTCACTGGCTGCCACTGGTGTCCGCAGGCCACTGAATGTGAGTTTCTCCTGTCTCTTGGTCTCTGTCTCTTCAATGATGGTAACCATGATCTTGATGATTTTCTCAATAGTGACTTTGCCTGTCTTGTATTGACGGATAAGCTCCCTCCTCTGCTCCTCAGTGAAGTACTCAGAATTGATCAGCTCCCAGATGGTGATTGTCCTTCCCTTGAAGCTGCCAACTGGGACCTCGACTGTGGCTTTTTCAAATGATTCCTTGGCTTGGAGGTCAGTGTAGATCTCTTCCTGTTGAGCACGAATGGCTTTCTCTGAGAGAGGCAGTAGATATAGACCTGTCTGTTTGTCTGTTCGACACTTCTTCTGCAACTGGCTATAAGTGAGGTGTTCTTGGGTGTTGGGGTCATAGAAAGCCTTGGCACTGTCTTTAGGAGTTGACAGGGCCTTGGTCATCTCTTCATCTAAATAACCCCGCTCATAGGCAACATCCAAGGGGACACGGTGACTCTTGCCAGGATCAATGATGCCACCAGTGGAGAGCTGAGCATCTAGCAAACGTAGGCCATGGTCACTGGGAATGAGACCCTTCTTCAGTGCCTGGAACAGAGAGACAATCTGCCCAGTGTAGGGGTCCTTATACCCGGTTACGGCTTTCTCTGCAGAGAGTAACTTCTCATGCAGCTCTGGGCCCACCAGGCCAGATTTCACAGCCTCATCCACTGATAGCCTGGCATTCTTGAGAGGGTCAATGATGTGCCCAGTGCCAGCTTGGGCCTCTAAGAGTGAGAGGGCCACTTCAGGCTTCAGCAGGTTCTTTCTCAGGGCTTCATAGGGGCTCAGTTTTTGACCAGTCTCCTCCACCCACACCCCGGCAATGGCATTAGCTCCACGCAAATACTTCTTCACAGTCTCCACTTCAGCCACCTCCTGCACTGTCTTCTTGCCCTGGCTCAGCTGATTGTAGAGATCCTTGTCTATGACCTTGCTCTCCAGCAGCTCAACGGCTGGGACAGGGGCGCGGAGGCCCTCGAAGCACAGCTGGCTTTTCTTCTCATGCTCCTCGACAACAGTGATGACGATCTTGATGATTTTCTCCACGGTGATCTTGCCTGTCCTGTATTGTCGGAGGAGGTCTCGCCGCT
Source organism: Trichosurus vulpecula (assembly GCF_011100635.1). Classification (NCBI taxonomy): domain Eukaryota; kingdom Metazoa; phylum Chordata; class Mammalia; order Diprotodontia; family Phalangeridae; genus Trichosurus; species Trichosurus vulpecula. Next base: position 81,058,560 of record NC_050573.1, read on the forward strand.
GGTCCTCTGTGAAGTACTCTGAGTTGATGATTTCCCAGATGGTGACAGTTTTCCCGTGGAACCTGCCGAATGGGGCAGACACGGTTGCCTTCTTGAACACGTCTCTGGCTTCATTGTCAGTGTAGACCAGTTCTCCCCCCTTGGCTGCTTTGTCTGTAAGTGGTAGGAGGCAAAGGCCAGTCTCCGGGTCAGTGACACAGCGCTCCAGCAGCTGCAGGTAGGTGAGGTTCTCATGAGTGTTGGGGTCAAAGAAGCCCTTGGTGTCATCAGAGGGGTCAGACAGAGTCTTTGTCATCTCCTCATCCAAATAGCCACGTTTGTAGGCCACCTCCACGGGGACTCGGTGGCTGTGCACGGGGTCGATGATGCCGCCTGTGGCGATCTGGGCCTCCAGCAGCCTCACCCCATGGTCCTTGATGATGAGGTCCTTCTTCATGGCCTGGAAGAGGGAGATCTTGTCTCCAGTGTAGGGGTCCTTGTAACCAGTGACAGCCCTCTCTGCTGACAGCAGCTTGTTGTGCAGCTCAGGCCCGATGACACTCTCCTTTACTGCCTCATTGACAGACAGCCTCTTGTTCCTGACAGGGTCAATGATGAAGCCAGAGGCGGCTTGGGCCTCAAGAAGGATGAGGGCGGTGCCTGGGCTCAGCAGCTGTTTCTTCATGGCCTTGTAGATGCTGATCTTCTCGTTGGTTGGCTTGAGCAGCAGCCCAGCAATGCTGCTCCTGCCCTGAAGGTACCTCCTGATATCTTCTCTCTGCGACAGCTCGGTCACTGTGGCTGTGCCCTCCACAAGTTTGTCCAGCTGCTCCCGGCTCAGGATACCAGCCTCCTCCAGCTTCTTGGCTGAGACCTTCTGACGCAGGCCGTCGAACGCAAACTCAGGCTCCCCATTTTGTGCCAGGCCATCGACAGCTTCTCGCCCGTTGGGCAAGGCCTTGACTTGGGTTACCCTCTCCTCCGTCTGGATCATGACAGCACGGGTCTGAGCCAGGGCTGCCCGGTGCTCCTCCTCCAACCTCTCCAGCTTCTCACGCAGCTTCTGGTTCTCATCAGCCAGGAGCTTCTCCTGCTGCTGTCTTCGCTGCTCCAGCTGCTGCAGCTCCTCCTGCTTGCGCCGGACATTGTCCTCTGCCTCTTTCTGCCTCCTCTTGGCCTCATCCATGCTGGTGATCAGCTGCTGTTTCTCCTGCTCCATCTGCTTCTGCTGGCGTTCTTGTTCAGCCTTCAGGTTCTGGGCCTTGTTCACCTCCTCCTGGAACAGCTTCTCCAGCTTGGCTTTCTCCTCCTCAATGAACCGTTCTCTCTGCAGCAGGCTGTCCTTCTCGGTGAGGAAGGTCTGCTGCAGCATCTGTGTCTCATGCAACAGCTGCTCCTTCTGGGCCATCTGCATCTGCAAGAGGCAGAGATGAGAGAGCTTTCAGGTCAGACCAAGCCTGCTCCCCACCCATCAGACAACAGAGCACGGCTTGGCTTGGCTCAGCAACTGACTGAGGGAACATAGGCAAAGGACAGACCATAGCATTAGTGGCCTGCACCATGGGCACATGTTAGAAAGAAAGAAATCTCCTTCTAAAACACATGTCTTAGTATATTAGAAGGAAGTAGGCCCCCCCAGTCGGGTGGAAAAGGACAAATTTAGTCAGGAAAAACCAGATACTTGGCCAACTGTCCAACGTCACCTCTACAGCAGTGCAGTCGTACTGGTCACGTGGAGTGCCTTTAAGGACTGAGCTGTACTAAGAACAATGAAAGTGATAACTATGAATGGTAGGGGATAGTTTGAGGGGGCTAATGGCTGTACCCAGGGGCCAAATGAGAGACACTTACCCTGCTGGAAGTTAACTGTTCCTGTACGGTCAGACAGGGAAGGGGGAGGGGAAGTGGGAGAGGGAGGGGGAAATTAAAAAAAAGGGGGGTTGATCTGAGTCTTCTCTTGGGAAGCGTCTCCCTTATGGAAACCCAAAGCCTAGTCCTCAGCCTGCTGAGGGCCTTGCCAGCAAGACTTTAACCCCAGAAGAAAGGAGAGAAGCAAAGGTACCTCTTCCGACTTGTGCTGGAGCATCTCGGCCTCACGCTTTAACTTCTCCTTCTCCCTCTCCAGCTCTGCAATGGCCTCTTTCAGCTTATCGGCATCTTTGTCACTCTGCTGCCTCTGGATCTCCAGGGTATGGACCAGTGTCATCTTCTCCCTGGTGGCCAATTCCGTGCGATGGAGCTTCTCGCCAATCTCTTCAGCCTGTTTCTTAAACTTCCGGGCATCCTCCTCCGCCTTGGCCTGCGCCAGGCTCATCTCGGTCACATGCAGCTTCAGCCGCTCAGCCTCAGCACTCATCTCCAGCTGGCGGCGACGCTCGGCTTCCAGAGTCTTCTGGAAGCCTTCAGTCTCCTGCGCAAGGCGCTGCTCCATCTGATCCTTGTCCTCCTGGAGCTTCTTGGCGTGTTCCTGGGCTAGGTCCTTCTGTTTCTGCAGCATCTCTGCCTCTGCCTTCAGCCTCGTGGCCTCCTGCACAGCCTGCATCTTCTCCTTCAGCATCTTCTCGGCCAGCGCCCGCTGCTGGGCCAGGTCCTCCTCAGCCAGCTTGCGGAGCCGCGCGGCTTCCTGGGCCTCCACGCTCAGGCGGGCGGCCTCTTCGGCCACCTGCTTCATCTTTTCCGCCTCCTCCACCAGGAATTTCTGGGTGTTGTCTTTGTCCTTCAGGATCAGCATCTTGTTCTCCTCCTCAATGCGGGCCTTCAGCTTCACCAGCTCCTCCATCTGGATCTTCACTTTGAAGAGCTCCTCCTCCACCTGCGTCTTCTGCTTCATGGCATCGGTCACCTCCTCCTTCAGGCGCTGCAGCTCCTCGTCCAGGATGTCCTTCTGGTGGTCGGTCTCCTCCAGCTGAAGCTTCACCTTGGTCAGCTCCTGTTCCACCTGAGCCTTCTGCCTCAAGGTCTGCTCTGCAAACTTCTTGTGCTTCTCCATCTCTGCGTCCGCAGCCTGTTTCTGCCGCAGCGCAGCCTGCTCCGCCTGGGCCCGCTTGGCGGCCTCCAGCTCTGCCTCCTTGCGCAGCTTCTCTGCGGAGGCCTGGGCCTGAGCCTGGGCCTGAGCTTGCTCCTCTGCCTGCTGCTTCAGGCGCTCAGCTTCTTCTACCTGCTGGCGGGATAGCGTGGCCTCTTGCTCCGCCCGAAGCCGGGCCTCCTCGGCTTCCTCGGCAGCTCGCTTGGCCTTCTCGGCCTCCTCCCGCAGCTTGTCCAACATGCTCTGCTCCTGCCGACGGGTCTGCAGCAGCTCCTGCTCCTTCTGCTGCACGGCAAACACGTGGGCCTTCTCCTCGGCCTGCAGCCGCTTTTGGGCAGCCTCCTCAGCCAGCTGGATCTGCCGTTCTGACTCTTTCTCCGCCAGTTCCTTTTGGCGTTTGGCTTCCTCAACCTTGGCTTTGAGGCGCTCCACCTCCTCCAGAGCTGCCTTCCTCTGCCGTGCGGCCTCCTGCTCGGCAGCCAGGATCTTCTTGACCTTGTCCTCAGCCTCCCGTCGCCGCTGCTCCTCCTCCAGAGCAAGCTGCCGCTGCTTCTCAGCTTCACGCTCGGCCTGCTCCTTGCTCTTCTGGATTTCCTCCGCACTGCTCTTGATGCGCCCCAGCTCCAGCTCCAGGTCTGTCTTGCCGGCTGAGGCCTTCTCAAAGTTGATCTTGAGGATGCGGATCTCTTCTTCGATGATGCGCCGCTGCTTCAGAGTATCGTCCACCAGTCCCTTCTGGCGCTCCAGCTCACTCTCTGAGGACTTCTTTAACAGGGCGATCTTCTCCTCAATGTCAGCCTTGTGCTGGGCTGCCTGCTCCTCCAGCAAACGCCGCTGATACGCCTCATCCTCTGCCAGCCGCCGGAGACGTTCGTTCTCCGCTTCCTTCTCCTTCAGCGCAATCTCTGCCTCCGTCTTAAGCCTCGTGGCCTCGCTGATAGCGGCCAGTTTCTCCTTGAGGATGCGTTCGGCCTCTGCCCGCTGGCGGGCCACATCCTCCTCTGCCAGCTGTCGCTGCCGCTTGGCCTCTTCTGACAGGGCCCGCAGCCGAGCAGCCTCCTCTGCCAGCTCCCGGAACTTGCTGGCTTCGGCCTCCAGGCGCTGCTTGGACTTCTCACTGGTGGAGCGTGACTCCTCCTCAGTCTTCGCCTTGCTCTCCAGGAGGATCTCCATTTCTGCTCGTACCTTTGCCAGCTCTTCCTCTACCTCTTTGCGCTTCTGAATGGCCTCGCTCACCTCATTCTTGAGGCGGAAGAGCTCCTCCTCCAGGAGCAGCCGCTGCTGCTCCCCATTCTCCGTCTCTGCCTTCAGCCGGATCAGCTCCTGCTCAGCGGAGAGCTTCTGCTGGGCCGTGCCCTCCGCCAGCTTCCGCTGCTTCTCCAGCTCCTGCTCCGCCAGCTCCTTCTGCCGCAAGGCTGACTCCTCCGCCTTACTCCTCTTGCGGGCCTCCCGCTCCGCATCTTCTTTCTGCTTCTCGGCCTCCTCCTGAGCAAGAGTCTTCTGGTGGGCGATCTCTTCTGCCTGGAGCCTCATGCGCAGGGCATCATTGGCCTTTGCCCGCCACTTTTCCAGCTCCCGCTCAGCCTCCTCACGGAAGCGTTCGGCCTCTGCCTGTTGCTTCTTCAGGCGCTCGGCCTCCTCCTGCAGGTGGGTGACGGTGATGTGCTCTTGCTTCAGGCTCAGCTCGAGCTGGGCCGTCTTCTCCGCGAAGGACATGCGCTTGCTCTGGAGCTCCACCTCCGCACTCCGCTGGGCTGTCTCCAGGGCCACCTGCACCTGCCGCTCCTTCTCAGCCTCCGCCTGCTTCATGCGCCGCTCAGCCTCCTCGGCCTGCAGGCGCAGCTCTTCCAGGGCCTGCAGGGCCCTCTGCTTCTCTCTGGCAGCCTCCTGCTCCGCCTGGATCTTCAGCCGCAGCTCCTCCTCTGCCTGGCGTTTCTTCTGGCTCTCCTCCTTCACCTGCCGCCGCAGGCGTTCGGCTTCCTCCTGTGCCTGCTTCTTCTGCAGCTCGGCCTCCTCGGCCCGGGCCCGCAGAGCCTGCAGCTCCGACTCAGCCCCGCTCTTCTGACGCTCAGTCGTCTCCAGCTGCAGGCGAATCACGCGGATCTCTTCCTCAATCCGCAGACGGTTCCTCTCGGCTTCCTCCACCTGCTGGGCCTTGGCCTTGATCTCCAGGTCCGAGTTCTGCCGCAGCTGCTGCAGCTCCTGCTGGATGTTGAGCTTTTGGTGCTGGGCATCCACGGCGACCACCTCCCGCCGAGCCACCTCCTCCTGCATGCGCCGCTGAAGCTCCTGGGCCTCACGCTCTGCCTGGGCCTTGGCCTGGGCATGGGCCTCGGCCAGCTGCCTCTGCTTCTCCAGCTGAGCCTCCACCTCTGCCAGCCGCTGCCTCTCCTCCGCCTTCAGCTTCTCTGCTGCCCTCTGAGAGGGAGGTGGGCAGGGCAAGGCAGTGTGGGGTGGGGAGAGAGGGAAAGAACCACAAAGAAACCAAAGTGAACAGACAGCAGGGAAATCTGCCGCTCAACGAGCAAATCAAATGGGGAAAGGGACTGGAAGGCAGACAATGGGGGAGGCAGGGCAGGGGAGACCGAGCCCCATGCTTGGGGCCACACACAGAGGACACAGCACTGCAACAGTCCACTTAGTACAGCGAGGTAATGGGATGGGAGATGGGAGAGAATGAGATGAATGGACGGGGCTCCAGACACGGGAGGACAGCTCTGGGGATTGACAAGACAGGACTCCCCATCATCAGAGGAAACAACCCACGGATGAAACATGCACCAAGCCCAAGGCAGATGGGAACAGCATGAGAGCAGCCTGCACCCTCTCTCCATGCTCCCTGGCCCGGCGGGAGCCCTGGCCACAGGATGGACAGACACAGACAGACAGAAAGCAAAGCACCGACACCACGCGTGTGTGAGCATGAGTAAGCGTGAGTGCATGAGAGTGTGTGTGTGTGTGTGTGTGTGCATGCGTGTGCATGCACATCCTGGGAATTTTCTTCCTCTTTTTCCCTTTCTCCTAAGCTCTGTTGGAAAAGTGACACTGGGCATGTGGGCTGGTCTCCTCTGTCTTCTACTCTCTACTTTCTCTGGGGGAAGCGAAGGTCATCATCTATCTGCAAAGGGTCTTGGGTGGTGGCTTTGGAATCACACAAGGGCTTCCTTAAGCCCTCATAGACACAAGCACAGCCTCCTAAGGACCTCAGAGCAGAGGAGAACAGGGTAGGGATGCCCCCCTCCCCATTTCCTCCAACGTGTGGCTCTGCCCAACAGCCCCTTTCCTTTTCCCAAGTTCAGGGCAAGGTAGGTATGCTGCCCAGGTGACAGGAGCCCGGGCCACCCTGGTGGCTACAGATGGAACAAGGGGTTTTGAGCTGAGAAACAGCAGTCTAGGTGGTAGCGAGGGAGAGTAGGGAAGGACCTGTGACTGTATGACGTGTGCTGATGGAGCAAGGGAGGAAGGATCATTGATGGTACCAAGGAGGTGCTGATGGGAGAAGGGGAAGGAGAGGGCACTGGAGGCCCCCGTGGGGAGACACCGAGGGGAGGAGTCATGCGTCCAGGGCAGTACCTGCTGCAGAAAGGCCAGAGTCCTCCTGGGTTTTTACCCTCCATTAGATCCCAAACAACACAAACATTCCCCCAGACAAAGCTGCCAAGCGGCGAGTCCAAGAGCAAAACCCAAGAGTTAGAGAAAAGGGAGCACACGGGGAGGGAGGAGGAGGAGGAGAAGGGGAAGGGGGATGCTGAAAAAGAAGAGAGAAGGGAGAGACCCGACAAGCTCCAGCAGGGAAAGGGGCCTAGGGAGCACTGCGGCCTGGGTGAGAGAGGAAGAGATGGCGGAAGGCAGCATCTGAGCATGGGACAGGCTGAAGAAAGGGGCTGTACTAAGTGTGTCTGAGAAGTGCTTCCCACTCTTCCCACCACAGCCAGGCTGGGGGGTTCAGGGTAGGGGGAACATCTGAAGAGCAAAAGGCCCCAACTGGGGGTGGTGCTCCTCTCATCTCTTGGCTACATCTCAAGGCCAGAAGGGCAGGGGAGCTGGGGTCCAAGTTAGCAATAGCACATAATTCTCAGGGCGGGACAAGGTTGCTGACTGCTAGGAAGGAAAGCTAGCTGCTCCCTCCCATCCTGGGAAAGTCCCTTCCCCTAAGCCCATACCTCCTCCTCCTCCAGGCGCCGAAGGGTCTCACTGATGAACTTAATGTACTGGCTTGTAAGGGTGGTCAGCTCACTGTAGCGGGTACGAAGATCCACATACTAGAAGAGAATGGAGAACCCGGTCACCTTGCTCAGTGTCTGAAGGGCAGCTGTGTCCAGATATGGCCCCCCTTACTGCCACCTCCCCAAACACACACACAGTGTGCATATGCACACAGATGCCATGCATGTACACCTGGTCCTCAGTAACCCAGGCTGGATACCTGGGGGATGGGGGTGGGGGGCTCAGGCCAGTTATAGCATGAGGGTCACTCAATTCACTGCATCATAGAATTGGAGCTGGCATTTAGTCCCAGCCCTTCAAGCCACAGATCAGAAAACTGAAGCCCAGAGGGGTTTACATGATCTGCCCAAGGTCATACAGGGAGTAAGAATCAAGAGTCAGGGGTCAAGCTTGGGTCCTTCTGATTCCACCTTCACCCTGGGGTAAGGGTGGCTGACTGCTTGGCAGAAGGGGCCACCAAGGTCTCCCTTCTTCGCCTACCCTTCCCCCCAGGCCTCAGGAAAGCCAGGGTTCTCCGAGCCTGCCCATCTGGCCTCTGCCTGTCCATTCCCACCCCCAAACGCTCAGCTGAACTTTGGGCGGCCCCCATGCCTTGCCACACTGGGCCTCACCTCCTGGATGACACTATCTGACACGGACTGAACCTTGGGTTTCTTAGCAGGGGAGGCCACAGGTTCCACTTGAGCCTTGTACGTCACCAGCTGCAGCTCATAGTCCTGCAGAAGGAAGAAAGATTGTAACCATCAGGATGGCTAGTTCTGGTGAGGAGGTGCCCATCTAGAGCTTCTGTTTGCTCCCTCCCCATTGTGGAAAGCGGGGCTTCCTTAGGTGTGTCAGGGATTTGTCTCTAAAGTGGCCTCAGGTCTGCTTCTGCCGTCCATATCCTTTGTGCTTAGACAGCCTGAGATCTCTGTCCCTTTGTCCCTCTCAATCTGTTTCAGGCTGGACTCTTCCCATCTGTCCTTAGGATCCCTACACACCCATCCTGCAGACCTCTGGCCACTGTGCCCCAGGCTCCCAGGTACAGACACCCCTTGAGTCATATGTATAAGGAGGGAAGCATTTCTGTGGCTCTGCTTTTGTTCAAAAAGATCAGAAAAGGATGGAGGACGATACAGTGACAACCCAGTCCCTGTCCTAGGCCATCGACAAGGGCTCCAGGCACACCACATCCCACATGCATGGCCCCAAACCAGCCTTTTATTTTTCTTTTCTTCTGGTCTTAGTCCTTGTCTGAGACAGCTAAGTGGTCCAGTGGACAGAGTGCCGGACTTGGAACCAGGAAGACCTTAGTTCGAATCCAGCCTCAGGTACTTACTAGCTGTGTGAGCTTAAGCAAGTCACATAATCTCTGCCTGCCTCAGTTTCCTCATCTGTAAAATGGGGATAATAATAGCCACTCCCTCCCAGAGGTGTTGTGAAAATGAAATGAAATATTTACAAAGTATGCAGCAAAGCGCCTGGCACACAGTAGGTACTTAATAAACGCTTAATTCCTTCTCTCCTTGTAGTCCCTGCAGTGACATCTCCTCCCAAGTCCAGCTTTTTAGATTAGCTCTCTCACATGACCCCAAATCTCCAAAGGATTTTAATCTCCCTACTGATCAGGTCAAACGCTGAATCAGTTTACTTCCAGCCTCCTTCTCTCCTGAGGATCACAGGGCTATAGATTTAGAGCCGGAGGGGATTTTTGAAGGTCAGAGTCCAAACCCACGAACCATACAGATGAGGAAACTGAGGCACCCAACAGTCAGACAGCTAGTGACTGATGCAGGATTTATTTAAACCTCGGTCTTCCTAACTCCAAGTCCAGGGTCCTATCCACTACACCATGCTTGCCCTACCGCTCAAAGGAGGGAGGGACCTGGAAACTGTAAGGAGCCAGTGGGAGTAACCCAAGAGCCTACAAGGAATGAGCATCTGTCATAGGTGGTCTCCTTCTCAGTGTCTGGAAAGGGAATAGAGGGGTGCCCCAAGCTCAGAGGCAGGCATCTTAGCATCCTCACCTTGATGGCGTTAATGTATTGCTTGGCATACTTCTGACACTCAGTAACTTTCTCTCCATGTCTTTCAATTTCTTCCAGGAGTTTCTGAGAAACCAAAGCCCATTGGGTTCAGTTCTTCTAGGAGTGAGGTGACCACATAGTTTTCCCCTAACTCTGAACCTTTCCCCACCCCCTTTCTAACATGGAACCGTCCCCCCAAAGTCTCTATGGAATTCCTTACCTTGGCAGGAGAAGCACCTCCTGAGCTTGTGATTGCCAAGCACAGCCCTCCCCAAGCCTTCCCCCCCGCCGCCCCCGCCAGTCTCAGACCCCAGTGCTGACCTTTTCCTGCTGGAGCTGCTCACGGACCACCTGGCTATCAGCCAAGGGCACAGCCTGAATCTGCTCCTGCCGTTGCTTGGCGCTTACAAGCCAGGCGTTCAGGGGCTCTGCACTCTCACGGTAGTAGCGCAGCTGGCGACCCAGCTGATCCAATTCTCGCTGACGCAGGTCAATCTGGGCCAGCACGGCCTGCCAGCGCTCCAACAACTGTGTGACCCGCTCCCGCCAGCGCTCCAGTTCTGCATCCCGCTCCCCATGCTTCTGCTGCATCCGCTCACCCACCTCCTGCGCCGCCCTCAGCTCCTCATTCAGCCCCGCAAAGAGAGGTTGCTGGGCCTCCACCTGGGTGCGTAACTTCTGCTCCAGGGAGAAGTGACCATGAGTATGGCCCAGGTCACCTTGGCACCCACTCCCCTCCCTCCCCATCTTCCAACCCGGCCTACTCCCCCTTCATACATTAGGGCCCAATGGAACTGCCACAGAAGAAGAGGCCAGGACTCCCAGAGCGGGGACATAAGTGCTGTCTTCAAATACCTGAAGGTCTGTAGCAGGGACAGGGATTGGATTTGATCTACTCAACGGCAGAATTAAGAGCAATGACAGAAGCCCATTTATTTCCTTTCAATGGACCAAGAGCTGGCCAGTAATGGAATGCAATGGCTGCTCCATTGCATGTCTGAGACAGCACAGGGGAGAGGGGCAGGATTTCTAGATGATCTCCCTTCCCCTTCAAAGGTTCTTTAACTATGGCCAAGGGCAGAGAACCCTGCAGCACCAGACCCACTCTGACCCATTACCTTCAGCTCTGCTTTGGTGGCCTCCAGCTCCGAGAGGTCGGCAGGGACGTTCTGCACATCCTTGAGCTGCTCCTCATAAGTACGCAGCACCTCCTCCGCTCCCTGCGTGCTACGGATCACGAGGCTGATGGTCTTGAGCCTGTGAGTGATGGAGGCCTAGGTAAGACCAAGGGCCAGTCCCAGGTACCTGGGCACAGGGAGGGAGGACTCCAGTGCCCCGCCCCCTCCCAGAAGGCAGGGTAAGAAGCAGGGTACTCACTTCTCCAGGTAGATGGCAGACAGGCTGCGCACCTGGTCCAGCTTGCCCAGAGTCAGGTCCAGTTCAGAGCGAAGGGCAGGGGCTCCAGGTGAGGGCTCAGGCTGGGCAAGCACCTTCTCTGCCTTGGCAGAGAGTTTGGTGACTCCTTGGCCCAGGCCCTCCACTTCTGCCTGTACCTTCTGCAGGGGACACAGAGAAAGACACATGGAGATGGGAATGGTGAGAAAGTGGGAAGAGAGATTGAAATGGAAACATGAGGAAAAAGGAGGGAGGCAGACCCAGAGACAGAGGGAGGTGTACCAGCAAGGGAGGCAGGGGAAGGCAGAGATAGAGAGACAGAAGGACAGAGGGAGATGTACCAGCAAGGGAGCCAGGGGAGGGCAGAGATAGAGAGACAGAAGGACAGAGGGAGAAATGGAGAGACAGACAAAGACCAAAAGAGAGAAAGACACAGAGAAGAACAGAAAAAATGTTAATGGCTGAGTCAGTGCCTGGGGAGATCCAGGATCACTGGCATAGGACCCAGGATAGCTTGGGGAGAAGGGTTACCTATCAGAAGATAAGCTAGGAAGGAGAGTACCAGGCTAAGGACCGAGGAGACAGTGGGGAGAGAGGAAGAGGGACAGAGGGAGAAGGAAGAGACAGAAGGGCAAGAGAGAGAGGAAGGAAGACAAAGACAGAGGGCAGGGGAAGAGGGAAAGAGGAAGGAGGACAAAGAGAGAGAGGGAAGGGGAAGAAGCAGAGAGGGAGGACAAAGAGATAGAGGGAAAAGGAAGAGGCAGAGAAGAAGGAGGAAAAAAGAGACAAAGGGGGGAAGAGGGAGAGAGGAAGGCAGACTGGCTAGGAAAGAGAAGCAGGGACATTACCTGCTGCTCCGTGATACGCTGAGCACATTCGCGGGCAGGCTCCTTGTCCAGTGGCATACGAAGCCGATGGACAATACGGCCCTCACAGGTCTCTAGTTGGAGACGGATGTCCTTCAGCTCAGAGATATAGCGTTGGCACAGAGACTCTTCCTGTTCCCCTATGAATAGAAAAGCTGGTGTCACACCAAAAGGGCCCCTCACTGACTGCCCCAGGCTCCTGTGGTGGCCCCAGCCTAGTTACCTTGCTCCAGGTTCTGCAGCAGCTGCTGATAATGGCGAGTACAGGTGCTATAGTCCCGCTCTACCTGCAGTCGGTCCTCAGGTCCAAAGCCACCAGCATCCTGGCTATCCCGAAGGAAGGCCTGGTAATGCATCTCCAGGTTGCGTAAGGCCTGGCGTTGCTCCTCTGGTTTCAGTGTGCGGAACTGGTGAGAAAGGGGCAGTGAGAGTAACAGGTGAGGGCAGAAAGTGGGGGGGGGGGAGGGGGCACTGAGGGTGAGAATAGTAGGGGAAGAAGATGGGAAGGGATGATGAAAGTGAGGGGAGCAGCAGGAGATGCCGAGGGTGGGGGAGACAGTGGGGGGAGGAATAAGGATGGGAGGGGACACTGAAGGTAAGCAGTAGATGAGAAGCAAGTATTCAGGGAAAGGGCTAGGAAAATATGGAAAAGGTGGTAAGGGAGATGCTGGGAACATCTCGGGGTGGAGGGTGGTGAAGAGGCAGCAGCACCCCCAGTTTGAGGACTCACCGTTACCAGGGACCAAGAGCGAATGAGCTGGATTTCTCGGGTTAGGCACTGCCAAGCCAAAAGACTCTTCATGTCCACATGCAGCTGGTGCCAAAGGTTCACCAGGGTCTGGTGTAGTCCCTCCAGCCTGCCAGGGATAGAGTGGGGTGGAATGGAGGAGAAGAATGGACAGGGCATGAGGGCAAATGAGATTGGCATCTCATTTCCTGGGGAGCCCTCCTTTCCTTTTTCAGATCCCTCCCCTCTCTCTTCTTCACAAGTGCACCTCCCTTGAATCTTTTAGTCCCTTGTCCTACTGTCCATCACATCTTGCCAGATCCCAAACCTGGATTGTCCCCAGCATCCACCTGCTTTGCGCCTATTCATGTGCTGCTGAACCCCATTGACTGGGTCCATTATAGCAGTTATCCCTTCCACATCGCGTGGGTCAGGGTGCAGCACCTGCACAATCTGGAAAATCTATGTAAAATCTGTTGGCCCTCCCTTCAGACCAGAGAAGAAGTCTGAATTATTATGGTATTAAAAGGTAAAACACATTTATATTATACAATACTATACATATATTTTATGTATTTGAATTTTTAAACTTTTTCTGTTGTTTGCTGGCCCTCATGTGTCATCTGAGGCTTCTGCAAAACTCCCCAAAAACTCTCATTTAATTTCTTAAGCTGACCCGCAATATAACAAAACTGTGATGGGGAAAGTCACAATGTGTAAGAGATAACTGTATAGATTTACATTCCTAATCTCCAATCCCTAATCTCACTTGGACCTCAATGCAGCAAGACAAATACTCTACTCCTCCTTACTCAAACCACTGTTCCTTTCCTTTCCACAGTGGCTGCTCCAAACTTTTTCATTTCTCCTCAAGCTTACGATGGCACCCCATTGACCCAACCCTCTCAATTGTGGATTTTGCCTCATGTTTCACCAAAATTGAAGGCCATTTGCTGAGAGCTCCCTCTTTTTCCCTCCTTCTCATCTCACATCACTCTGACAACTCCCACTTCCCTCCTTCATTCCTTTCTTTGTTAAAGCCAACACACTACATACACCTTTGACCCTTCCTTTTCTTGTAGACTAACCCCACTATCATCCCTATTCTCACTAATCTTCAGATTCTCCCTATCTACCAATGTTTCCCTAAGGTCTACAAAAACACTTAGGTTTCTACCCATCCTTAAAAGTCCTCCACTGGGCCCTACCAGCCCCACTGGCTATCTCTCCTCCCCTTCAAAACTAGATTTCCTGAGAAAGCAGGCTACAATCAGTGCCTAGATGTCTTCTCCTCTCACTTTCTTCTAAACCCCTTGCAATCTGGTTTACATCCTCCTCACTCAATCATCCAACTGAAACTTCTCTTTTTGAAAGTAACCAGTGATGCCTTAGTTACCAAATCTAATGGCATTTTCTTGATCCTTGTCCTTCTTGGTCTTTCCGTAGCATGTGACACTATCGCTCACCTCTTCCAGGATCTTCTCTCTCTTTGAGTTTTTGTGACACTGCTCTTTCCTAGTTCTCCTCCTCCTTGTCTAACTCTCCTTTGCTGGTTCTCTACTCATGGGCGCTCAAGGACCTGTCCTGGGCCCTCTGCTCTTCTCTGTCTACTATCCCATGGTTTCCCTTATCATATTCATAAATATGATTCCCAAATCTATATCCAGCCCTACTTCCTCTCCCGAGTTATAGTCCTGCTGATCCAATTGCCTCTTGAAAATCTTGACCCGGATTTCTTATAGATATCTCAAACCCAACATTTCCAAACAGAGCTCATTATCTTTCTCCCAAAACCCTCCAGTCCTCTGAACTTCACCTCATGTGTCCCCTTCCCTCTTCTGGCCTTCACCATTGCAATAGGCTATTGCTGCCTCAAGCTCCTTTCCTCTTCATTCTTCTACCCTTCATTCAATTTCTACCCTTCATTCTAAAATGTAGGTCTGGTCATGGCACTCCCGACCTCCTCAATCCATTCCCCTAATGAACTCCAGTGGCTTCCCATTTACTTCAAGGATCAAACAGAAATTCCTCTGGTTAGCATTTAAAGGTCTTCATAACTCGGTCCCTTTTTTACCTTTCTAGTCTTCTTAGACTTATTTTCCTTCACATACTTTATGATTCAGTGACACTGTCTTTATTGTTCTTCGCTCCATTTCTTGTCTCTACCCATTGGCATTGGCTGCCCCCCTCACCCTGCCTCTTAGCCTCCCTGGCTTCCTTCAGGACTCAGCTCAAAGCCCACCTTCTGGAGGAGGTCTTTCCTGATCTCTGACTGCTTTCCTTCTGGTATCATGTACCACCTTCTTTCTCTCTGTCTCTCTGCATACATATATAATGCACATTAAAAATAATACACATTATTTTCATGATTGTCTCTTTCATTAGACTGTGAGTTCCTGGAGGGCAGCGACCGTGTTTTTGCCTCTCTGTGCTCCCAGAGCTTAGTACAGTTCTTGACATGCAGTAAACTCCTAACAAATGCATAAGTGACCTTCCCACCCTTTTGGTGGATCCCACTGTGGGCTACCACACAGCCTCACCTGCTGACAGCATCCTGGGCCTCTTTATTGGGTGGGGGCACAAGAAAGCAGACGGAGGGCAGGACGGCTTCACTGCCACTACTGTGTACCACCTTCCATTTGGACGGCTGGGCATGACTCACCAGCTGACAGGTGTCCCCTTTGTGGACGGTCATCTGCAGGGCACAGGCCAGAGGCCAAGAGAGAGGAACAACAGGATGCCAACTTGTCAGAGCTGAGCCCAAATGATGCCCTTACTGTTCTTCTCCCTGCCCACTTCCCACAGTCAGCCTTGGGGCCCTCCCAATTTACAGTAACCCCTAGAGGCCCTCCCTCCCCCACAATCTGCCCTGGGGCCCAGCTCACCTCCATCTGCTTGTAGTCACACACAGCTTGCAGAGGTAGCCGGCCCCGAATTGGATAGGATGGATTACGGGGCTTTAATTGTACTATGGCCTTGGCACGTTTGGCCAAGCCCAAAAGATGTCCCTTGTACTCAGAGAGCTGTTCCTTTTCATCCTGGGTAAAAGAAAGAGATAGAGAATGAGAAAGGAGGGGATAGTTTTGAGGATGGCACCAGCACTCAGGGAACATAAGGCCAGATCCTTAAAATTTGTCCACCCTTAGCCGATAACAAGCAGAGCACACTCCACTAGCCCTGAGGAAGGTGAAGAGAGTCTATGGAGCAGAGCCTAATGCCACTGTGACCTTCCTGAGATTCCCCAGTCCCAACCTATCCCCATTCTAAGGGGAGAGGTCTATACAGGCTACGGATCAAGGAGACTTCAGAAGAAGGATTCAGGCTGAATCAGCATTGTAGGAGCAGGATGGAGGTAAAGGTTCAAGGGGTCTTCTTGTAGGCCTAGCTCCCCACTCAGGGACATAAACGCTTTGCAAAAAGGGACTAAGTCACTCTGTATTTGTATTCCCCAGCCCCTAACACATTAACAATCACTTGTGGATCAGCTGGTTGGTTGATTAGGGAGGCAATGACCCTCCGCTTACTTTCACTGTGAACTACCTACGGCCAGTACAAAGCAGGTTGGTTCTTTTAAAATCACTATGACAAGATTCTGGAAAGTGACTCCCTGAGGGATGGGCCCCAGGAACCACCCAAGAGAGGAGGTGAGTGCCATGGGGACCCTGAGCCAGGAATGTGGCCTCTGTTCCCCAGACGGGCCAACGCCTTTGAGGGGCATCCCTCAAAGGAAAGCAGAAATGGCATAGAAAGTCTAGGAGGGGGCCCAAGTCTTTGAAAGACAGAGGCTTCCTCTTGGAGGTGACAAAGTCAAAAGTAAGGTAGAGATGCAGTGTTGGTTAGACCCAGAGTCAGAGGACCTGAGATTCCAGTGATTACTAACTACCCATGTAACCATGGCAAGTTACTTAACTTTTCTGGGCCTTACTTCCCTCCTCTGTAAAATGAAGGGCACTGTGAGAAATGAGGAATACGAGAAGCTTGGGAAGACTTGTATGAATTGATGCAGAGTGAAGTAAGCAGAACCAGGAGAAAAATTTACATGACTACCAAGATGTCAATGGTAATATAAAGGAAAGTAATGCTGAAAGACTTCACGGCTGTAACCGAGGTGGGAACTGGCTGTGACTTCAGAGGAATGACAATGAAGGAAGTGTCCTGCCTTTTGGAACAGAGGTGATGGACTACAGAAGCAGAAGAAAGGACACACGTGCAGAAAAAGCCAATGAATCATTTTGTTTTACTTAAATTATTTGTTACAAGGGAGAATGTGGGGGGGGCCCCCTCAGGGGAATCAGAGGAAAAACATCAATAAAGCAACAAAAAATAAAATAAAAATGTTTTTATTGAAAGAAAAATAAAATAAAAGGAAAAGGATGGACTCGTTCAATTATTTCAGCCATGTCTGACTCTTTGGGACACCATTTGGGGTTTTCTTGGCAAAGATACTGGAGTGATTTGTCATTTCCTTCTCCAGTTCATTTTACAGATAAGGAAACTGAGGCAAACAGGGATAAGTGGCTTGCCCAAGGTCACACAGCTAGTAAGTGTCTGAGGCCAGATTTGAACTCAGGTCTTCCTGACTCCGGGTCTGGCACCCTTTCCACTGTGCCACCTATCTACTCTAGGATGGACTAGATAACCTCAAAGGTCTCTTCCAGCCTTAAATCTTATGATTTCAATGACGGCACTTGCCATCTAGACAAGGGCATATAGAATAATCAGTGAAAAAATGAGCTCCACTTAAGGCAAGGGTTTAACCTCAACATCTAAATGATGAATTACACTTTAGGCAACTTAACTAGTCAAAGGGAAATAGGTCAGATAGGTAGAACTCACCGGGGCTGGAGGCAGAGAGACAATCTAGCTGACAAGGAAGGGACTGAAGGGGGCTTTAACATTAGTGCAGGATGCCTGCCTATCTGCAAACTGCTAGGGAAGCGCCCTGTCCACCCAGAGGTCAAGGCACCTGCAGAGACTAACTGCAGCACAGCTTTGGGCTGGAGGGGACAGCTGCCCAGGCAGGAGCTTGGGATGGTGGTTCCAGGAAGGGCTACAGCTCCTACCAGGCTGTATAATGGAGCCAGCCAGAATTGACTTCAGGCTACAAGCCAGATGAGCTCAGTCTAGCATCTAAGTCTGGATAGTGCTGAGGGAATGGAAAAAAGAAGCAGGACCAGGAATCTCAGAAGCTTTGGCCAGCATAAGTTGCATAGGCTAGAATGAGGCCTCAGACCAATAAACTCCTCATTTCTATGCTTTTACATTTTGTTTTATTTTTTCCTCACTCTTTTTTTAATAAAAAATCCTTATGAAATTTCCCCAAATTGTCTTAGCTAATCCAATGGGGGAAAATATCTGTCTACATCTTAGCCAGTTAAGTGATAGGGATCTGATGGGGATCAGTGTCTCAAGAGTGGTTATGGGGAGGGCCCCAGGTAGAGTAATTAAACAGAGACAGATTCAGAGGTGAAAACAAAAGACAGAAATACTGAAGTTGAGTGTTAATTGATGATCCCTTCCTACTTGGGAAGAGGAGAAGCTGTTCTATGGATCACTTGGGTAAAGTGGCCCTCCAGTACCCCCAGTGGACCCCTGCTCTCTCCCTTCCTGGTCTCCCACACTCTGTCCCAACCCAGTGGGTGCTTCAGGTTTTCAGAGCTGGTCCAGTTGTTGCTGCATTCTGATCCCCTTTCTACCTTAACCAATGGGTAGGAAAACCTTTCCTTCACCTTGAATTTCAGATGAGATACAGAACCACTTCTAGATAGGTCTATAGCCCACTGCTGAGCTGAGGCCAGCAAAGAAAGCTAAGAGGAACAAACTTCAGGGAGAAGAGAAGGAAGGAAGAAGGGAGAGGATGGCTGCTGAGGGCAGATACAATGATGACAACTGGATGGAGAGAAGGAAATGCCGTTTAACCTTTGTTCTGCTTCTGTTTCCTCTGCGAAGGAGAATGATCTTTGAACTGAAAAGGATGGAATGAAAATGGCTGATAAGAAGTTGATACCTAAGATAAGAAGGTAGATGGTAAGAAATTTCCCAGATGACTCAAAAGACTTCAGATCACCAGGCCCAGATGAATTACATTCCAAGGTCCTGAAAGACCTGGGTGTGATTATCCTCCACTGTTAGCAAACTCTGAAAGACTGGAGAGAAGGTGAGAGATACCACAGGACTAGAAGAGGACAAATGTAACTGAATTTCAAAAACAGGAAAAGGATCAACCCTATAAATTCTAGGTCAATGAACTTGTCTTTGATTTCTGGGAAAATTCTAAGATACTTGAGATGGTTAGTGAACATCTAGAAAAAGAAGCCAAAAGAGCAAGTCATGCTAAAATAAAGCCAAACAGGGTTGGACTGCTATTTGTGCTGCTAGAGGGAATACTGCACTGATATAATAATAACAGGAGAGACTGGAATACCAAAGTACCTTAAATCGATAGCAACAATACTAATAGCATTGATATAGGGATTTAAGGTTTGCAAGGCACTTAAAAATATCTCATTTTATCCTTACAACAACTCTGTGAGGTCACTGCTATTATTATCTGCATTTTACAGACAAGAAAAAAGAGGCTAAGAAAGATCAAATGACTTGGCCATGATCACACAGCTAAGTAAGTATCTGACGCAGGATGTGAGCTCAGGGCTTCCTGATGCCAAGTGCAGAGCTCACTCCAGAAGAGATAGATAGGCAGAGATAAACAGAGAGAGAAAGAGATGGGGTGAGAGAGAGGGGGTGAGAGAGAGAGAGAGAGAGAGAGAGAGAGAGATGCTAAACTCTCAGCAACTGAAAAAGGAATAATGGTCCCAGAACAGATGAAATATGCCTCCCTTCCTCCTCTCTGCAGAGGCATTGGGCTTGGGGGGGGCGGGGGAAGAAATACAAATAACAATTATCATTTCTATAGGGCTGTGAGTGCTTTCAGTAGGTAACCTTGTTTTACTACTAATGCAGAATGTTTTACATATTGTCCGATGTGGTCACTGTCCTGGACATCTTTGCTGAATTGTTTGCTTTTTTGTTCGAGGTGGAGAAGGATAGAGGGGGAGCTATTTCCAGAATGAAATGTGACATCAAAATAAAAGGTAATAATGACCCTTATTTAAAATTAAAATAGGTCCTGCCAGGCCAACCTCATTTCCTTTTCTGACAGGCTCACTAGATTAGTTGATTGGCTGAATACAGTAAACACGATTTATCTCAGTTTTAGCAAAGCATTTGAGAAAGTCTCTCATGTTTTTCTTATAGAAAAGATGGTGCCCAACATGGACTCCATGACAGTATAGTTGGGTAGATAAGAACCAATCGAATGGTCAGAGGCAAGGGTAGCCATTAAGTATCATTTAGGGGAAGGTCTCCAGTGGAGGGCCCCAGGAGTTTCTGAGTTTCTGTTTTTTCCTCTACACTTTAACAATTGTATCGAAGTCTTAGATACACAGATGACATGATCATCAAATGTGTAGATAATACCAGACTGGCAGGGATGACCAACATACTCAGTGAGAAGGTGAGGATTTTAAAGTACCCAACAGACAAGAACACTGGTGACTAATAAGAGACAATTGAGGAATGAATTTGTAAAAGACTTATGCTTTGGTTCAAAAAACAATCAGCTTCACAAGTATAAGGGGAGGAAGGTAGGACTAGGAAGCAGCTTATCTGAAAAAATCTAGGGATTTCAATGTACTGGAAGTGTAAAAGGAGTCAAAAGTATGATGCCAATCCAGTTTTAGGCTATGGTAAGACAGAGCCATCACCCTATGTGAGCCAACAGGACTTTTCCTGGCCTCTCATGGGAGGTCAAGGGCCGACCCCCCCATAGGGAATGGAGAAGGGCTGCTCCAGGCAGGCAGGCTTACCTGGGCATCTTGCAGCAAGTCCTCTAGGCGAGTGACGGTGATGGAGCGGTCACAAGTATACTTCCTTCGCATCGTCTCTTGCAGCTTCTGCAGCTGCTCCTCGGCCTCTCGCACATCAGAGAAAAACTAGAGCGAGAAAGAGAGGTCTCAGGCCCGGCAGCCCTTTGCTCAGGCAGTGTCTCCCCGGTTTTTCCCAATTTTTTCATCCCTAGCACCTAGGATAGCGCCTTCCTAGCACAGAATAGTTACCCAATAAATATCTGGGCAGTGGAAAAGAGTTTTGGATTTGGATTCAAGAGGAGCTGACTCAAAATCATGGCTCTCAATGACTACCTATGTGCCTCCGGCCTGTTTCTTCTGTAAAATGGAGGAAGTGAGGCCCCATTCAACTCTAAATTATGATCGTCATGAGGTACGGCCAGGCCCCACTGGCCAGGGCTACTTATAGCTATGGCCCCTTAAGGGCAAGGAGAGGAAATGTGGTCAAGGGGTCAGACTGCTGGGCTTGGGAGTCAGGAAAACCTGCATTAAATCCTATCTCAGATACAGCAAAATGAGCCTCCGTGTCCTCATCTGTACAAGGAGGGCGTTGGACTAGATGACTCCTGAGGTATCCTTCCAGCTCTAAATCTCCTACCCCTTAAAGGAGGAGACCCTGAGAACTCCCAACTGCAGGCAGCTAGCCCTGCCCTCAGGGGGTAACTGGAGCCTGGATTAGGGGCAGAAGGGGGACTGGCAGGTACCTGGAAATAGGCTGTATTTTCCTTCAGATGCGCCTCAAGGCAGCAGCACAATTGTAGCATCCAACTCCACTGGGTCTGTAGGGCAGCCTGGAATGCCTACAATGGCAGGCCAAGGTCAAGGTCGCAAGGGGCACATACGGCCTCCCCTTGCAATCCCTCCACTATGTCATCCTGTTGGGCCCCTTTGGCGGGTGGGTGGGCAGGAAGGGAGCTGGGACGGGCCAAGGCAGGGGAGGACAGTGTCGGCCTCCCTGGAGTTCAGCAAGCACCTTGCCTTCCCCCCTCCACCCGTTTCGTTTTTGTCTCTGCATCTCCGGCGCCTCGCACAGTGCCAGGCACATAGCAGATGCTTAATAAATGCTTGCTGATGGATTGATATGGCTCTCCCATTTGGTACACCCTACCTAAAGCTGAGAGCAGAGGCATTTACCTGCTGCCAGCAAGGTCTCCTTCCCTTTGACCCCTCTCCCTGCTCTCGCCAGTTCTGCCGGCTGCCCTCCCTTTGTCTCTACCGTCTCCCTGCCTACCTCCACAGTGGACTTCCCAGGGTGATCTTCCCGAAGGAGGCGCTCCGCCGTACTCTGGATCTCCTTGACTTTCTTCTCCTTCAGCTCTAGCTCCCGCATCAAGCCCTGGAGGGTTGCAGCAGGTGGCCTCAGAGAGCCACTCTGATGGGGAAACTCAGCCAGCCTTCTTCCCCCTCCCTACTTTCCCTTGGCTGGTTTGGAGATGCCCTGTCAGCCTTGGCCCAAGAAGAAGCCAAGCCCCAGAAGAAGAGGGAGAACTCCAAGGATCCTGGGGGCCCAGTCCTACTCCTTACCGAATAGCTGTCCTTCTTGGCCGCCATGTTACTGTTGCGTTCACTCCAGTCATAGTTGACTTCTTCCTCTTCCTTTTCATTCAGCCACATCAGCTCTTTGGTGGCAGCTGCCACGAAGCCATGCAGGCTCTCCAGACCCCGCAGCCGGGCCTTAGAGGTGTTCTACAGACCCAAGGAGGAAGGATAGAGGGCAGAGGTCAGACAGAAAGTCCCTCTTTAGCCCAACCACCATCTCCACCATGGCCCCACTTTTCTTACCAGCAGCTTGGCATACTGTAGGTCCAATTTGCCCAGGCAGTCCCTGTAGGCCCCTCTGGTGGCTGGAGAGAGCTGGCTCTGTGGGGAGGGAAGAGAGAATGAAGCCCATGACAGCCTGGAAAACAAGCCTAAGGTGGAGGAGCAGAGTAGTAGTCCAAAGTACATGCTTGGCTTCAGCTCACCTCGTCTGCCCGTGCTCGCTCAATCTTGGCCCGGAATTCCTCGATGGACTGGTGCAGGCCCCGATGGCTGCCCAGCTGGGACTCCACACTGGGGAGGTCCACGCCCCACTCTGCCCCATCCAGCCGCCGCTGGTTCTCCTCCACCCAGGCCAGGAGGTCTTGCAGGTAGCGTAGTGTGACATCCTCCAGCTCAGGCCGCCTCTGGGAGGCCACTGGGCTCACCTGAGTCACAGGCACGCCAGCCTTGAGCCGCAGGTTGTACTCAGTGCGGATGGCCACGAGTCGCTCATGCAGGCGGTACACCCTAGGAGAGAGATGAGGAGGCCATCAGCTTTGGTCCGAGGACCTAGGGGGAGAGGGAGAACTGCAAGAATCCTGGGTGGCATCCCAAAGGAAGTCAGTAGGCAAGGTGGAAGGAAGAGGGAAATTGTTTCTTTTATAATAGCCAACTCCCCACTAGCTGTACTATCTAGTGGAAAGTGAGCTCCTTGAGGGCAGGCACTATCTTGTTTCTGTATCCCCAGGGACTAGAACAGTGACTGGCACATAGAAACTACTTTAGAAATGTTTGCTGAACCTAATGAAATTAAGCTTACATACAAATTCGTGAATGTCTAATGATCTGGAATCAACTCCAAACCAAGGCCTGAAGCCCTCTGGGATGTAATCTTGGGGAAGGAAGGAAAGGCTTCTCAGTTTCTCCAGCCTGACCCAGCCCTCAGCTCCCCACACACAGAGACATTTGGGCCACAAGCCTAGTGTAAAGCACCAGACTTGGCCAAAGAGGCAGCCAGGTGGTGCAGCGGATAGAGCCTTGGACTGGGAGTCAGGAAGACCTGAATTCAAATCTGACCTCAGATGAAGCTGTGTGACCCTGTACAAGTCATTCTGCCTGACTCAGTTCCCCTCCCTACAAAATGAAGCTCATAACAGCACCTCCCTCCCAGGTTTGTTGTAAGGATCAAATGAGATAATATTTGTTAAAGCACTTAGCACAGATCATGGCACTTAGTTGGTGTTTAATAAATGCTTGTTAAAACTAACAAAAAAAGGGGCAGCTAGGTGGTGCAGTGAGTACAGCACCAGCCCTGGAGTCAGGAGGACCTCAGTTCAAATCTGACCTCAGACACTTGACACACTTACTAGCTGTGTGACCTTGGGCAAGTCACTTAACCCCAATTGCCCTGCCTTCTCCCCTCCAAAAAGAAAAAATACTAACAAGAAACAAGGTCAGAGCCGGGCAGCTGGCTTGGAGGATTTGGTTTTTAGTAAACGGAGAGTCCCATGCACTGATGCACCCAGTTACAAGGAAGAACAGAAGGCAGCAGGATCCATGGTTAGACGGCAAAGGCAGAAAGGCTGTGAGTGAGGGAGACACCAGGGAGGAGATCCGGCCAAGACAGCAGAGCTGCCTGGAACTGCCAAGACATGCTCTCATCTGTTACAGAAGGCAGGCAAGCAGACAGGGACTGTATCCCTATACAGGTGGAAACTGCAAGCTCCATGAGGCCAGGGGCCCTGTCTTATCTAAGGTCCCTATCCCCTCTAACACTATGCCCAATACAGAGGACCTGGGTTCAAATCCTGCCTCTGACCTGAACTATTCATGTAAGTGTGGCAATATCATTTAACCCCAGCATCCTTAGCTATAGCTAAATAAATGGCCTCCAAGGTCTTTTCTGGCTCTAAATCTATGATTCCATGATCCTTTCCCTCTGTGGACCTCAGTTTCCTCACCTGTAAAAAGAGGAGGTTGGACTAGAAAGTTTCTGAGGTCTCTTCCAGCTCTACATTCATGATTAAGACTACTCAGCACACAGCTTAAAAAATGTTTGCTGAATGAATGAATGATGAGATAGTACTAGCGGCAGACCCCGCCCAGAATCTGGCCCTCCTTCCCTCTCCTCCCTGACTCCTCCCGATAGTACTTTGTACTTTGCCCTGCAGCTCTAGGTTGAAGGTAGCAGCACTGACCATCAGCCCCGTGTTAAAGCCAAGGAAACTGAGGTCCAAGGGGTTTATGTGTCTTTCACCAGAACATGTCAGTGTGAATGGTGGAGCCTGGTCTATAGACTGGGCCTCCTGATCTTTAGGCCAGCATCTCTTCGGGTATAGCAGCTATCTCCAGCCCACAGAGCTTTGCCTACTGAGGGCCCAGACGCCTCCTCTACGCCTGTTACCTTCGGTACATCTGCTCGCCCTGTGGGTGTCGCCCATCTTTGAGGGTTTGCACATCATTGAAGAGCAGCCGGATCATGCCATCAGCCTTGTCCAGGTCCCTTTCCACTTCCCCGGCATGCTGAGGGGCTTTGCCTGAGGTCAGCAGCCGGATGTCCTACAATGGCACAAACTGGGTCAAAGTGGTCCCCTAAGAGTGTGCGTGAAGACGGGGCTGCTCAGCCACACCCACCTCCCAGGAGGTGACAGGGTCACAGCTCTCCCAAAACCTCAACACATTACTTAGCTATGTAAGCCCTTAAACTAAATCTTAAACACTGCATGTTCCCCAGCCTAGGGCAGAGTTCAGCACCCAACCTGTGAGTGAAATCTATTGAGCTCCACACTTCTGGCGGCTCTGGCTTTTTAGTCAGGCAGGCTCCACCCATGAGCCAAAGCAGCCTCAGGCTTGGATGAGAAATGAAATCCCAGGTCCAGCCCCACCCAAACTCTCACCAGGCACCTCCCTCCCCAGATGGCCCAGCCCCTGGGCCAGGTTGCTCCTCCCCGAAGGCCTGTTGCCCCACCCTTCCGCACCAGGCCTCACCAATTGCAGCAGGGCATCAGCCTGATTCAGCTGCTCCTCACACAGGCCTGATTCCATCTGTAGTTTGCTCACAATTCTCTGGAGACACTCCTGCCTGCAGGACACACCCACCCCAAACCAGAAAGCTTCACTTCAGAGGCCGGGCTCCTTCTGTCCATCCTGGGAGCCCACCAGCAGAAAGCACAAGATGGCCCAGGGCTAGGACCAACCCCTCCAACCTTCCCTGAAGTGGTTTTCTGTCTCCTTTCAAGGCTCCACTGCCCAAACTCTGAGTAGAGCACAAGATTTTTAGTGGCAAACTGTTTCCTCTCTCGGGTGATGAGTCACCAGCGTGTGGTTCCTATTAGCCCCACCACGGGCACCTCCCTCCAGCCTTCTGCTCCCCACCTCCCTGGCCTTCCTGGGGACCCCCTCCTCCTGCCCCATGGAAAATCTACAGTGTCAGATCTCCCTTCCCCCATCCTGTCCACACCCACCTCTCAAACTCCGTTCTCAGCTGCTTCTCCCGCTCCAGGATGGCCACATGCAGTTTCCCCCATTCCTTCTCTACATCCAGAGGGTGAAAGCCGGGTGGTACCTTCAGCTGCCCAGCCTGTACAGCCCCCTGCATGGGTACAGGGAATAGAGAACAGGTTCAGGAATGCCCAACATTAACCAGGTGGAGAGTGCCCTGCCTGTCCAGCAAGGTGAGGCCCCCACACAGGGTATGTTTCAGGAAGGTGGCAGGTAGGTGGGGCAAGGAGAAGAGTGGATGTATGTGTGCTCAGGGCCACAGGCTCTGAGCTACCAGTGTGCTAACAAATAACTTGGAAGAGGATGGGCTGGTGTTCACACTCCTTGGCTCATTCCTGAGTCTGAGGCTTGCCTGCCTCCAGGAACTATGTCTTCTGGCTCAAACTCAAAGTCCAGGGAGATAATATATGAAAAGTACTTGGATCTCACTAAGCATTAGATACATGCGAATGACAATTATGAGTTGTGATGGTTATAATAATAATAATAATTAAAGAGTGATCACACACCAAGGACAGTTAGCACTAAACCTTCTCTGGCCCCAAGGCTACCTTGTATTTCCTATGTTTAAAATAATAAAAAAGTTTCAGCTCCCATTCACATAACGCTTTAAGGTTTATAGAACACTCTCCCCTGAAATCCAAGATCCATGACTAGGTTGGCTGCAAACCAACGAACCTGTGAGCCACAGCAGCTCAGAGAATATCTTTGAAGTAACAAAGGGCTTACAATTTGCATCAGTGAACTAAGCCAGAACCTGGTTACTTTTCCTGTAGGTGCTTATGTATCCCCCCCCAGGAGAATATAAGTCCCTTGAGAGCAAGAAAGTTTTCTTTCTTTATCTGTCTCCTGTAGCTTAATAGTAGATGTTTAATAAAGGTCTGTTGAGTGAGTTTAACTATCAAAATGACGGATCCTTAAATCCTGCCTCAGAGTTCTCCACAACAATCTTGGAAGGCAGATGGCACTAAATATCATTGTCCCCATTTGAGAGGTAGCCAAGTTAGGTGAGTAGAGAACTAAGCCTGAAGACAGAAAGAGCGAGGTTCAAATCTTGCCTCTGATACATTAGCTATGTGACTCCTGACAGTATCTCGAACAGATACATAGGATTAGAAGGTTTGGAAAGTGCTTTATATAACTTATCTCATTTAATCCACACAATAACTCGGGGGAAGGAGGGCTGGGTGGGGGGACATAGACGAGGAAACCGAGAGGTTAGATGACGCCCAGCAAGCCCTTGAAATGGGATCTGAACTCACATCTTGCAGACTACAAATACGATGCTCTGTCCACTACACCAAGCTGCCTCTCTTAGGTCAGTTACTTTCTGTGTTAGGGATATGGAAGAGGACAGGGAAGTATACACACTCTATAGGTGCCTCCAGCTGGTCTGGGATTTCCACTCCTCCAACACTATGTCCTCTGGCTCAAAGGATATAACGTATCAGAGCCAGTTATACAGGCAGGGAGATGCAGCAACCCTTCCCCAGACGCCCCAAATTATCTCATTCCTTTCTGTGTTTGTTAGCTCATATTTAGAAAATGCTCTTCCCTGAAATCAGACTCATCACTAGGATCCCCCAGGACTTAGTAAGTCATAGGCGGAAGGACTTCCCACACCTAAGAGGTTCCCTTCACCACAGACCCTCGAGTATTTCAGCAGAGCCGAGGAATAGACATTTAAACAGGGAATACTCAGTGAGGAAGGGAGCCCAGATTCCATCCCAGGTCCCTTGAGTCCAAATCCAGCTTTTTTTTTGACTAGGTCAAGTTGCTTCTAAAGACCCTGAGTTCAAGTTTACGTTTACAGAACCACCCCACCCCCCAATTCTGAGCTGATGGCTTCCATGTCAGGGGTCCAGAGGTATCCACATGGGGCCTACCCCCAAACCCTGGTCCCCCAGGACAGTCATAGGGCAGCCCTGAATGTGCATGGCCCTGAGTACTGTCTCACTCCTCCTCTGGAAGATGGCTGTGAAAGATGAGGCTAAGCTTAAACTATTAAGAAGCCAGCCTAAGGAAGGGATTGACAACACAAAAGGAAAAGAAGACCGAAAATTGGCCTAGGGAGGAATGCAGGGCCCAGCAAACAGAGGAGCAGATGGGATCCTTGGGCCTCTCTGAGGAAAGGGGGCCTCTTACCTCCAGTGACTGGTAAATGTTCTTGGATCGGTTCTTGTCAGCCTCCTTGGCGGGCAGCTCGGTCTCCTTAAATTTGAGGAACTGACACCAGAGGATCTGTGAAGAGATGTTGCCATGAGGAGGCTTCCCGAGGTCCAGCCACCTGAGAAAGGGCCTGTAGGTCTCAAAGTAAGGGCTAGCCTTTAACTCTAAAAGGAAAGAGCTGCCCTAAGGGTTCTCTAAGGTTCCTTCCCAACTCTAAGCCTGTAATCCTGCAGCCAATGAAGCTGACACTCTGAGCCCTTCTGATGGGAAAGGCCTACATGCTACCACTAGAAAGCCTTGGTCAGGGTCAGGGCTAGGCCCAGGGCCAGGCCCAGGGAAGGGTCTTGGAAGAGCACCCGGGGTGGGTGATACTGCTGGGAGAACAGCCTCACAGTGACCTCCAGGCTCAGGGGATGTGGATTCCCTCTTGGGGGAATCCTTCCCAAGGCAGCCCATTCCACTGGGAATCGTTCTCACTATCAGGAACTTCTTCCTTACATGAAGACTAACTCTGTCTCATTGCTGCTTTCATCCACTGCTCTCAAATCTGGGGTTATGCCAAGCAAAGTCTAATCTCTCTTCCATGTGACAGCCCTTCAAACACTTGAAGACGGCTGCCATGTTCTTTCTAAATCTCTTCTTCTCCAGTCTACGCTTCCTCCCAATAATCCTCACGTGGCACGATCTCACAGCCCTCCACCGTCCTGGCTGCCAGGAAGGGAAGGAGGAGGAGCTGGGAATGGTTTTAAGTGTTTATCCAATTGACCTGAGGGGCCAGATGCTCAACAGAAACCCAAACACCAGAGCCCAATGTGGGGACCTCGAGGGAGGCTACCGGGCCTGAAAAGTGCCAAGAGGTTGGAAAGAGGAAATAGGAGACCAGGGATGGAAGCATCCTGATCCCACTTCCCAACTGAGAACTCAGCACCTGTGGAAGGGGGGAGGCGGTCTGATAGTAGCAGTAGCAGCAGGCTCACCCTTCACCAGCCACCGAGATGACTCTCTAGTTAGTGTTTACACAGCACTCATTCTGGGCCAGTCACTGTGCTAAAAACTTAAAAATTATTATCTCAATTGATCCTCAAGACAGCTCTATGAGGCAGGTGCTATGATCATCCCCATTTTACAGAGGAGGAAATTGAAGTGACTTCCCCAGGGTCACACTGTCTGAGCCCAGACTCCAGGCCCAGCGGCCTGTCCACTGAGTCCCTCTGCTGGGGCTGGGCAAAGGCAGGGGACAGGAAAGCACCATGGCAGCACCTTGGCCAAAGCACTAACCCCTCTCTACCTTGCAAAAGCCCATTCCTTTTTCTTCCTGGACCCTATGCTTCCTCCCTTCGTGTACCTGTTTGTTTTTACTATTTCAGTGTTCCTTGGTCTTTGTGCTACCCCAGTGGGGCCTGGCCTAGAGAGGAAGCAGAAGCAGCAAGCCTAGGCCTGCCGGAGAGCTGGGTACCTCTGGGAGAACCCTGAGGGTCAGGCTCCAGGGAGGGGCCCCGGGGCACAGGGGAAGCTGCCCACCTCTGTCTCCTCGTAGCTTGTGGCAAACTTGCGCTCCTCAAAGGCGATGATGTGCTGGCGGATCCACTGCAGCAGCAGCATAACCAGCTCCCGGTACTCCTGCCAGCGAAGCTGCAGCTCCTGTCCCAGGAGGCAGGTCTTACAGATGGAAAGACCTGGCCCAGGTGTCCACAGGGAGGAGGGCGACACCCCAAACCCTCCCCCCTCACCAGGGCCGGCTCCCTCCCCTCCTCATCACTTACGTTGGCCTTTACCCCATCTTGTACATCAGGTACCCGGGGCATGGCATCATACAGAGATGACACGTAGGTGATGATGGACTTTTCATCTGGCTGAGGGACATCCACATCTGCCAGGGAAGAGATGAGGTTGGGAACTTAAAGGGGTGCAGGCCCACCTCAGGGCAGAAGGGGGAAACGAGCAGACCTGGGCCGCCTTAAAAGGACCACATACCCTCGGGGTCCAGCAGCCGGGTGACGCCCAGCTCTCGTTCAGCCACATTGAACGCTTGGTCCAGGTTCTCCAGGTTGCTCTGCTGGTAGACTTTGTTCATGTCGATGAGCATGGGCCTGTAGGATGAAAGGAGCAATGGGACGGGGCCCAGAGGCCACAACTCACAGGGAGCCTCAGTCCCCTCACAGGGGTTAGGTGGTCTGGGACCCCTTAGGGAGTCCTCCCTCTAAGACTGCCTGGACTCTCACCCCCTACCCAAGCAAATGAGGGGGAGAAGAGGTGGAGGTCGGGGGGGAGGAATGGAAGAAGTGAGGGACAGGGAGGATACGAGAGAAGAAGGGGAGGGGAGGAGGTGGGAGAGAGGAAGACAAAAAGAATGGAAGGAAATAATGGCACAGAAAGGGACGAGGGGAGGGACAAAGGGCAGAAGAAAAGGAGCGGAGAAGGGGCCCAGGGAGGGAGCTCAGGAAGGGCAGAGGATGCCTACAGCTCTCGGCAGCGCAGAGTCGAGTGTACCGAGTACAGTTCACCACTCAGGTAACTCTCTCCCCCATCCTGGAGGCCATTGAGCGGCAGGTCCTGGGCTCCAGACGGGAGACCATCCTCACACAACATCAGCACCCGTTCTTCCCTGCCACCAGCGGGCCGGGGCCGGGGCCCCCTCCTCCAGGGTCCCTTCTTCTGCTTCCCCTTCACGAGGGCACTCATTTCCCCTCTCCTGTCCCCTGCCCCTCTCCCAGAACAGCAGCTCTGGTCCCAGTGCCCAAGCAGTCCTGAGGCACCACTCAACTAGCTCCACTCTGGGCGCTGGGAGGGGGAGAGGTGGTTAGCTCCTCCTGCTTAGCTCAGGTTTAAGGCTGGGGCTGGGAGGAGGCAGAGAGAAGCCTGCCCAAACCCTGCACAGACTCGCTCGCTCCGTTCCCCAGTCCCTCCCTCCCATCCAGAAGAAGCCATACAGCATGTCATAGCCTGGAGCAGCCTGCTCCCACTCCACCCCACCCATCCCACCACCAGCCTGGCAGCAGGCAGGATCTGTCCCTCCCCTCAGGGGTTCCCCCACTGCAGGGCCGGGCCTGGCCCAGCCTGCCCAGTCAGGGACAGGCAGCGTAAGACGCCACAACTTGCCTACAATTTTGTCGACTTTGCAATAAAGGAGTCTCAGGTAGCCCACCCAGCCACGCACCCCACGTGGGAAGCATGAGAATAGCAGTCACACGTCTCCATCCCTTCCCTCTAGCGTGGCCTGTCTGTTCTAGCAAGGGAATGAGGCTTGTCATCCTAGGAGCCTGAGCTGGAGAACTGGGGAGACCAGGATAGAAGACCCCCTTCCTTACCAGGTTCTATCACAGTAATAGCTAGCATTCATATAGCACTTTAAGGTTTACAAAGAAACTCACATGTATTATCTCATTTAATCCTTTACTCTCATTTTACATAAGAGGAAACTGGGGTGCGAAAAGGCTTACTTGTCCAGAGTCACACAACTATTAAGTGTCTTGGGCAGGATTTGAACTCATATCTTACTGATTCTAAGTCCAACACTCAATCCCCTGAATACAGGGAGAAAATAGGTAGGCTGTAAGAGGTACAGATAGATAAGGGTACAGGTTATGGGGTCAGCCACTCCCATGATCCCTTTCCTGGTCAGGTTTTAAGGGGAGAATCAACACCATGGGTACCTCTGAGGGTCCTAGTAAGTGCAAACCTTATTTATGGGGCAGAGCCAAGGCTGGAGGACATATCTCGGTAGGAAAGGGGGCTGCCCTATGTCCTGGAAATCCGGAGCCCTCCAAAGCAGGGGACCTGGGCTGGGACTCCCTAGGGAAAGATAATTAGCAGGGCGGGCCAGGTGTGGGTAGCCACCAGCTAGGTGTCCCAACACGCTCCTTCCAAAGGGAATGCAGAGCCTGGGGCTAAGGCTGGGGCCAGAAGCAAGGGAGAGAAAAGGGAAGACAGGGAAGGAGGGACCCACAGGAAGGGACAGATCCTGTGGCGTAGTAGAAAGAGCATTGTTTTTAGAGTCAAAGTTCTGCTATCAGAATGTGCCTCTGTCACTTAACTACCTGGGTGACCTCAGGCAGTATCCTCCATAAGATGAGGGGGGAGAGGTTGGACTGGAGGGACTTTAAGGTCCAAGCTCAACCTCTATGATCCTGAGGAAAGGAGAGACTCAAGAACTGGGCTACTATAGGTCCCCACAGGGCCAGGGCCTCCCCACAGTTTGACATGGAGTAGGCCAAAAGTCAGTACCTGTGCCCGTAAGGGTAACAGTGCAGTGATAAGAGTAATGGCCATGGCAGGCACGTAGCACAGTACTTGGCCCATAGGAAGTGCTTAATAATGTTTATTGATCGATTTCTGATCAAGAGCCCAGGAAAAAACTGATTCCTCTTCTCTCCCACCTCCTCAACCCTGGAAAGGCTTCCCTATTGCTTGCAGGCTTGTCCTAAGACCGAAGAAACAGGTTTCAAGGTGGAAGGGGTCTCTGAGGGTCATCCCTTCATTTGACAAATGAGGGATCTGAGGCTCAGAGATTAAGCAGCTTGCTCAGGGTCACACTGCTCCTAAGTATGAGGCAGGAATCAAACAGATCTTCTTGACTCTTTGAGCACCAGACCCAGAGTCAAGTTCAAATCTGACCTTGGACACTTACTAGCTGTGTGACCCTCGGCAAGTCACTTAACTGTGTTTGCCTCATTTTTCTCATCTGTCAATGGGGATCATGATAACACCCACCTCCCAGAGCTGTTGTGAGGATCAGATGAGGCAACGATTGTAAAGCGCTTAGCACAATGTAAGTGCTATCATTACTCCAAGCTGCTCCAATGCCCTTAAGCTAACATTCAAGGCCCTCTGAATTCTAGCTTCAATCAATTTCTCCAGCCTCATGCGTCTTCTGCTCCAGCCACGCTGAGAACTCACCAGATCCCAAACTTACCCCATGCCCCCTTACCATCTATTGTCTAGGTATCATTTAACTTTCCACAGGAGTGTGTCCTGTCTGTCCCTCTAGACTATGAGTCCAAGGGCTGAGTCTCATGCCTCCACATAGTTTTCCATGCAGCTCCAGCACCTGCCACATGGTCCTCCCCTACTGGTCACCTTAGGAGGACTCAAGAGGTGGGTGAGATTGCCCAGGGTCTGCCCTGCCCTTACTTGTGCCGGTGAATGATGGCATTGAAGAGGCGTCCATCCCGCCAGCTAACAGTGAAGTTGTCACAGTGCAGGCCCTGGTAGCCTTCCACCATTCGCTGAGACCACAACAGCAGCTTCTCCTTGGCCGTCATATCCTCGGACTGGCCACTCACCTGGATGTCTGAGATCTGAAAGGAGGGAGTGTGAAGGAGAAGTGTGAGGCCCAAGTAAGAAGCTACTGGGCCCAGCCCTAAGGTTGTCCCCAGTAGGAAGCAAATGAGGAGCAAGCATACCTTAGCCCAGAAGAGAGAAGAAGCCAGACCCTCCCCTAATCCAGGCCCACTTAGGGCTCAGGAACAGAAAGTCACTCGACCCAGCTTCTGATGTTGGACTAGGCATAGTCCTTTTCCTCAGCACAAACTTTAGCAGCTCTGGCTATCCTATCTATCCCTGCCCTCCCCTCCCTTCCCCAAAGGGTCAAGACCAAGGGTCAGCCATTGAAACTCAAGCCTTAAAAGTGAATTGGGGATCCCTGAGCAGAGCCACACCCTATAGTAAGACCTCTAACTCACAGGCCACCCGCTTCTTCCCAAACTGGGCACGAGGAGGCACATGGGCCAGGCACTAGACCAGAAGGCCCAGGTTAGCACTGCCTATTCACGAGTGCGTCCAAGCCCTATCACAAAGAAGAGAGGGGGCAAAGTGCATCATCTTAGGGTCAGACAGCTCTTCCAAGCCTCCTGAGGCAGAAGAAGGGGCCAGAAAAGGGCAGTTTCTTTAGGGGATGCAGATTTCTCCCTGGGGGGATGCTAAGTGCACCCTGTAGGGCCTCCTTCTCTCCCTATCCCCTATCTGAGTGGCTCTGTCTATCTGTATCTGTTTCTTACTCTAAAGTCTGTCTACTTGTCTCTCCATCTGGCTAGTGACCTCTCTTTTGGAATGTCTGTCTATCCATACGTGCACACACATGTCTGGGAACCCATCTCTAGTGACTCTGCCATAACGGCCACAATAGCATAGCTATTCCTCCTGGGTGCCCAGCGGCCCCATTCTTCTGTCTGTCTGTCTCTCGTTGACTCAGGCCACTGTGCCAACCAAACTCCACCCCATACAGGAATCAGATGTGTTTCCTGTGCTTTTGGTAGTGGTTGGCACCGGATAGCAATGAGTCAGCCCAACCTCTGAGCCTTCACTTCTCCAAAGCATTTCCCCTCCGGGGGTGGCAGCTGTTTTCCCTCTCTGAGCACATTCCTGGATGGATAGGCACTGCCATTCATAGGAAAGGCCAGAGGGTACTGCCCAAGAACATGGATGTTGAGGGAGGAAGGCTCCCACCTCAGCCCCTGGAGCATAGGGACACAGGGTACTCTGAATACCCTGAAAACAGTCATACTTCAGACGAAGAGACCTCCACAAAGCTTAGCTCTTCCTGGCTCCACTCCCCACTGGGATGGGCTAGTCTCCAAATTCCAGGGCAGAATCATGTGTTGTTCCCATTCCCTGCAGCCTAGTCAACTCCATGCCTAGATAGATGAAAGGCTCCCTGAGAGCTGGGACCACTGTACTTCTGTCCCTGTATCCCTGGAACCTAATTTGGTGCCCGGCACAAGGTGGGACCTTAAAAAACACTTGTGTTAACTGCCATCCCAGGGAGGAGAGCACCTACACAGTCTAGCATTTCCCAGTTGTTCCATGCGGGTATGCTATCTCTCGACTAGAACATAAGCCTCTTGAGGGCGGGAGCAATGTCATTCTTCTTTATGTCCCCCACAGCACAAAGCACGCAGTCCCTGCTCAAGAAAGACTTAATGATTCTTGAATTGTTTAACAGGAAGCCTCCTTCATTCCCTCGGAGCCAATGGCCCCTGCTATAGTCCACCTACTACACATCAGAAAGCCCCTAGGACTGTGTACATTTCTGGGTATCACCTGACATGGCCTTTCACTTTCTTACAGTCCTCTAGATCTTCCTTCCTGGTGTCTATTTCTTCCTAGCTGCCTTCAATCCCAAAGAGAGCCTCCTTCCACAGACCAGAACCCTAGAGCTGGAAGGGATCTCAGGGGCTGTCTAGTTCAACCTTATTTCAAAGACGAGGGAACTGAAGTCGAGAAAGGCTAAATGATTTGGCCAAGGTTAAACAGCTAGAGGTGGGGTTTGAATTTCAAGTCAGGGTTCTTTTCCACTATACCCCACTGCTTGCCTCCCCAAGGCGGGTTTTGTGACGGTAACTACACCATCAGGTTTTCTAGCTCCTCTTAGTATAACAGGAGTCCAAGGCCTTCCCCCCACCCCCAAGACCCCACACCCTCCTGCCCCCTCAGCTGCCTGGACAGCTTCATCCTTGAACATCAGCAGAGGGTCTAGAAGCAGGGTGCAGACAAGGCAGCCTCCTGACCTGGAAATGCAAGATGATGGTCCATATCAAACCCAGGGTGAGCTTGGGGTTGCCATCAGCAATATCATCATTCCTGATGTTCACCAGTTTCACCTGCAACCAAATTTCCAATTGTGTCACTTACAACCCCAGACCCAGCTCTGGACCCTGACCAAGCCAAGTACTCAGAGGGGCTAGGCACCTGTGGATTCTCAGGACAGAAAGCCCCAGTGGTCAGGATCAGGCCCTGAATGTTCAGAGAATAGAGGATAGGAGTTGGGTCCCAGGGATACTTAGAGAGAAAAGCCCTTTTGGTCAGAGTTAGACCCCAGGGATGGGTCAGGATCAGACCTGAGAGTGTGGTTTCATCTACAACTCCATCTCCATATGTGACACCCCTCAGTAGTTCTGAGATCCCAGGACTGGGAATGACGCTCCAGTCCCCACTGGGATGGGCTAGTCTCCAAATTCCAGGGCAGAATCATGTGACAACCCTACCCAGGGAAGGCCAGGTATCAAGAGGAGTCAAGGCCTTGGAAGTGTTCAGAACAGAGGGGCTCTGGATCCAGCCTCCAAAATACTCAAAGCAGATAGTGTGTCTCACCTGGCGATGTCTGAGGTAGTCCAGGGCAATCTGGACATTCTGCAGCTTATGGAAGCGCATTCTCCCTTTCTCCCGTGGCTAAGAGGGAGGAAAGAAGGAAGGCAAGCTAGATCAGAATTTCTTCTGTGGGTGGAAAGGGACCAGGACCTCTCTGGCCCTAAGATCTCTTTATTTTCTACACACACACACACACACACACACACACACACACACACACACACACACATATTTCCAAAGGTTCCTCTACTCCCACGCCCTGGGGATGCTCAGAACAGCGTAGCTCACCCACTGACCCTCCCCCCAGCCCACTCCCCTCCCAACCTCTCAGCCTCTACATGCAGCTCATCTGAATTAGAGGGAGGGTGTGTCCACGGGACACTCCTCACAGAAGCTGCCCTGCTCTGAGCAAGGTTCAGAATCCCCCAGGCTAGAGCCAAGGGCTGGTTATACTCAAATGCAACCAGCTGGACTCAGCTGCCACAGTGTCCCCACTGCCCACAGAACTAAAGCAGGTAAGTCAGGACTCTGGGCCACCTAGGCCCTTAGTTCTCTGCAGGCAGCTGCCCTGCCCTCCCTTCATTCGTCATCCAGTGGGGTAAGTTGGGAGGTGGGGAAGGAGCAGGAAAGGGGGGAGGTTCTAGGGAAGGAGAAGGAACACAGAGGGAAGCCACCTCATAGCACAAGATGGGGGAACAGGAAGGACCCAACTACCACGGAGCCACCTTTACTCCTTTAGAGGAGAGGACAGGAGTCCTGGCTCTGCCCAGTCAAGGGAAAGGCACAGAGTTTCCCCGGGAAATCCTGCTGCTTATGTTGGTCTTAAGCTGAGGGAAGGAAAGGGTCTGTAAGGAAACAATAGCAAGGAAACCCTAGTCTGGCCGAGCAGCCCCTCCTCCAATCCCCCAATGACAACTGGACTCTGCTTCCTCCTCAGCAACCAGGGCCAGAGCAGGACTCATGATCCAAGGTCCCAGGCCCTTCTCTCCCACCACAGGCCCTGACAGCTAAGGTCTCCAACACCCACAAGCCCGAGCTCAACCCCCATTATGGAAATACAGCCCCTTCTGGAACAGGGCCCTGTAGCCCTGGTGAGTAGAGGCCTAGGGGCCAGCCTGGGCCTTACCTGCCCACTAAGTCCAGAAGAGTTAAGAGGCCTGGTGGGAGCTTCATCTCTAATCCTCTCCCATGGTGCTCACCATTACCACATGAGAGCCCTGTCTCCTCAAATAAGAGTTCCCTGAGGGGCAGGGCCTTCCAATTCTCCTCTCCATCCCCACCCCTCCCCCTCACTTCTCCAGGGGAACAGGGATGGCCACACTGCAACGACTCTGAGGATACTGAAGAGTTTGTTTCCCTTCCTCCCATCCCTGCCCCCTCTTCTCCCCCAGCCCCTATCCATAGTAAGGCACCCAATCCCAGAATCCTGGACGCTCAGAAGACATTCTTGCCTCTACCAGAGCAAGAATCCCCTTTAGCATCTCCCTGAGAAACAGTCTTTTAGCGTCCGTTTGAAGACCCCTGATGATGGCAGCTCACTACCTCTTAAGGTAATCCATTCCACTTTTGGAGAGCTCTAATTATTAGTAAGATTTTCTCGTATCAAAGTGAAATCAATCGGGAACTCTACCCAGTGTGTCTAGTCCTGCACCCTCTGGAACCAGAGGCAAGTGAAGGGGAAACCCAAGGCCCCAGGTTCCCTGTATGCACATCATCCAGGTGCATGCACACACAACCCCTCAAGGCCACACACCCATGCCCGCTGTTAGTTAGCAGAGGTAGTAGCGGAGCTATGATTGGCTGCTTGGGGCATGATGTCATTTATAGACAATCTTCTTCAGCTGCTCTCCCGCAAAGATCCCGCATACATCCCCCTGGGGGGTCAGGGCTGACATCATGGCCGCAGCAGCCAATGGCAGAGCCACGTGTCCTGGGACATGCCACACTCGGGCCGCCCCGCCGAGGGCAAACAGGACAGAATCACTCACCAGGCGCAAGTTCCTGATTACGTCACGTTCCCTCGGCTGCCCGGCCGGAGCAGGGCGGGCAGTAGGCAAAGGGTAAAGGGCAGAGGTCAGGGGTCAGAGTCCAAAGCCGCAGAGAAGTCAAAGCAGAGTGTACAATGAGGTTAATATGTTAGGGCCTGGCTAGGTCAGCCCAGGTAGCAGGGCCAGGGTTCCCAGCCCTAAGGGGAAGGAGAGGGGAGGGGAAAGAAGAGCAGGCAAGTAACTTAGAGGACCCATGAGGACAACTCAGAGGACAAGGGAGGGCTGTAGGAGTACATAGCATGTCAAGGGGCCAGGCCAAAGGTTATTGGACAGTAGGTCCTGGCAGGGCAGGACAAAGGTCTGGGGCCACCACAGGACAGACAAGCAAGTGGGATGGACCCCACTTCTGCGGGGGAGACCCTTAAGGTCACGACTGTACTGAGGACCCAGAAGCAGGGCAGACCAGAACAGCCTTAGTCCTGATGGCAAGCAGGACATGGATACCTGGCTGGGGCTATCCCTGGGTAGGAGGGAGGGAAGTAAGATCCCAGAATCTTTCTGGGACAGCCAGGGCCAGAGGGGAGCCCTGGCTCCCAGCTACTGCCAGGAGAAGAAACATCTCCCTGGAACACAGAAGGAAGAACACAGTGGGACAAGGTAAAGCTGGCTGGGAAGCTCAGGAGTGAGGGCTAGGCAGGATGAGCTGGGCCAGAGGGAAGGGTCCCAAAAGGAAAAGCAGTCACCCAGGGGAAAGCAAGCGAGCAAAGCAGGCAGTCCCCCAAGGCCCCGGGGGTCACATACCAGGCTATCCCCTGAGAGCACCTCCAGGAGGGAGATGAGGTTGTGGCCATCTCGGAGGTCTTCATATAGGTCACTGATGTGTCGCTGCGCCTATGGGAAGAGGTCTGACAGTTAGCCAGGCGTGCTATGTGTGACTGGCGGCAGAGGGGTGGCAACAGGGTTCTCAAGCCAAAGACAGAAGGGGAAAGGCCCTGAGGCCCAAGGCCATTGAACCATAAGACCCTTCCTTCCCCTCCCCAGGGCAGTCTGGGCTATGGAGAGTAGGGTGGCCCAGCACTCATCATCTGGGTAGGATGAGTGGTCCTGCCAAATGGGAAGAGAGGGAAAGAGAGTGAAAGTATAAGGTAGGATGCCAACTCCCCCCCACCCACAAGGTAGCAAGTCAACTACCTACCTCTGCTCTCCAGTGCTACAAGGAACCAATCAGGAGGGAGGGAAGAAGAAGAGAGGCAGTGGACAGGAACAGAGAGAAAGAAAGGGAAGGAAGGGGAACAATGGAAGGAAGACAGAAAAGAGAGCAATATTTCAGAGAGATGAAGGAAAATGAACAGACTTGCAAGATGCTGGGAATCGCCATGAATGGCCTAGAAGATGCCTGG
Organism: Trichosurus vulpecula; assembly: GCF_011100635.1. Classification (NCBI taxonomy): domain Eukaryota; kingdom Metazoa; phylum Chordata; class Mammalia; order Diprotodontia; family Phalangeridae; genus Trichosurus; species Trichosurus vulpecula. The sequence continues at coordinate 81,097,572 of NC_050573.1, forward strand.
CAAGGTCAGCAGAGGAGCCCAGGATTGAGCCAGCCTGGGGCCACAGGCTTTCCTAACCCCATCCCCACCCCTCTGCTTGGTTCCTGGGGCTTCTGCTTCTCTCCTCCTCTTCCTCCCCAGCTCAGCCAAGGGGCTAGAGGCCAGGGAGCCACCCAGAACCCTAGACTACCCCGGCCCCTCCTTACCTTGATGAGGTGCTTGTTGACCCACTTGGTGAAGGTTTTCTTCTGCACCCGGTCCCGCTCATCTGGTCAGAGAGAAAGGTCAAGGTTAGTCTGAGGCTGGGGAGGACAGAACTGGCGATCAGTCTAGGCAGAGAGATAGCCCTGAGACAGTGTGAGTCACTCACACTCTGACTGAGCGAATCACAGGAAGTGGGTAATCCAGGGAAGGGGTGTGAGGACAGAGGAACCCCAATGGGCCATGTGAGTGGAGGGAGCCATTCCCATCTATTCCATTGCCCACCAGGGGCCAAGAATGATGACTAATGGTAGCAGTTCCCATGTTTCTTACCCTTTATGCCTAAAAGACACTTTCACATACATTTGATCCTTATAGCAACCCTGAGAGAGAAAAATAAAGCTTCATGTTCCCATTTTACAGATGAGGGATTGAGGCTCGGCAAGGTAAAGTGATTTGTTCAAAGTTGTGCAGTTATTAAATAGTGGTAGACCTATTTGCTGGGACCAGGACCAATGGCAGTGCTTCGATGATGTAGAAATACTCTAACTTCTAAAGTATCTATCCACAGATTCTAATCCATAAACCATAACCAGGAGAAACCCCTAGACACAAGAATTCCCAGGAATATCTCCTTGTGAAGGACCCTCCTCCTACTCCCTCCATCTCCTGGAAAGCCAAGTTGTAGCCTAGGCCTCCCCATGCCCATTTAAATGACCAGACCCAGTGGGTCAAGAGGAGGAGAAGGTTGGGGCCCAGACTCAGACCCATCTCAAAGGGGGCTAGGGATGGACTAGGCAGGGAAGAGAGAAATGAGGATCAAATTGTAGAGCTCTCTCAGGCTTCCCGAACGCAGGCAGGTCAGGCAGGTGATCTCCCAGGAAACAGAACTAGGAGAAGAAGGCAGGGGAGCCAAGGAGGGCCAGGCGCCTCCTGCTCAATTCCCCCATTGTCTCTTCTCCCCAAGACGGGAAGGCTCCCACCCGTCCAGCCCTGAGCTGGCAGCCGCACCCCAGAGCCCACGGAGCATGTCCCGGCCCGTCCCCCACCCCCACAACAAGCCAGGCTTAGGATGGCCCCTCCCAGCTAGGCTTCCTCTTGATGCCATGCCTGATGCCCAGTCTTGGGCCCTTCCCTGTTCTGAGTATGGCCTGGGCCCAGGCTGGAGCACCTAGGCCTTTGGCCTCTCTGGGCTTCAGCTTCCCACTCACCCCACCCCCTCACAAAACAGCAAAGGGAATCACTGTTACACACACACACACACACACACACACACACACACACACACAGAGCACCTGAGATAGGACAATCAGACACAACATACCAGACTGCCAGCTCCCAAGAAAGAAGGGGGAGGAGGTGAAGGTCCAGGTTCCACCAGGGGAAAGGGGCTAAGCCAGGCCTGCAGCAGGGCAGGGGGGAGGAGCCCAACTTCGAACGTCCCCTTTTCCCCACCCACATTCCCCAGCTAGGAACCCACCCATAAGCTTTTACTCTTTCTCCCTTCTCCAATCTCATTCCCACCACAACAACAGGCATACACACACAGCCCGGGGGTAAGAGCTGGGGTCAGTGAAGAAAGGCTCCAAAGAGCCCCAAATCGGCTTAGTGAGGAGGGTAGAGCCAGGCCCCAAAGCCTGGCCCCTCCTGGGAGAGATGGAAGAGGGGCAGGCGGCACAGGAGGGAGGGCCTAGTGCCTTCCCCTAGAGAAATCAACAGTGTCCACCTTCACCTGCCTGAGCCAGAACACGCCCCCCCCCCCCACACTATCCATGTCGGGCCTCCCCCAGCCCCGCTGGCCCTGTCTCCCTGTATCAGGGCCTCTGGTGGCCCACCTGCCCTGTTATGAGGTGCTGGCCTCTGGCCAAGTAGGTTCTTAGGACCCCCTGCCCCTACACACATACACACACACCTGGCCAAGGTGAGGGAGGCAAGCATGTCCACCAATTCTATGGGGCCCTGGGGCTCTGTGGTGGCACTGAGCCCATTCTGAATGGGCAGCCCAGGGCCTTCAGCCAGCCACTGACCACAACTCAGCAGCTTTACCCCTTGCCTGCTCAGCCCCACGGGGCCCCCATGCCCCATAGAATCTACAAGGCTCCCACCTCTTCAGAGTATCAGAACCCTGCATTGGCCAGGCACACCAGTGAGTGGCCCAGCTCTCCAGACACCCCCCCCCCAAGTCCTCTTAGTTTCAGAGCCCCCAGATGTTTCAGGAAGTTCACCACCAGAGCTGCATAACCACTTCTAGCTTCCCAGACAGCTCCCCAAAGCCAACTGGTCCCCTAGAAGTGGATCTCACCTGGGACAGTCCCAGAGCTCGGCTCCCTTTCCCGCCTCCCTCCCTCCCTCTACCTGTGGCCAGCCAGCCGGCCAGCAGTCTCTCCCCCAGGGAAGGGGCAATGGGTCTCACTACCTTTCTTGCCCTCTGAAGCCCTGAGGACAGCCAAGTAGAGGTTATCCTCAGAGTTGGTTCTCTTCTGCACAGGGTTCTGGGGCTCCTGGCTCTTCAGTCTCTGCCGCGACATGGTCCCCTTGCCCGAGGAACCGAGGGGAGGCAGGCTCTAGATGGGGCTCCTGGCCTGGCCTGATCTGCAGGGCTCCCACCCAACTGACCCACCAGGATCCCACTGACGAAGGGAGGAAGGAGGCCAGCAGCGGGCACTGGGCTGGGCTACGAAGCAACAGCAGACACTTCCTCTGCCTTCCCTAACACTCTGAAGTACAGAAGTTAGTGTGGCCACTCCCCAGGCTCCAGCTCCACTCCCAGAGTGGCTGCTGCTGCTGCTGCTGCTGCTGCTGCCACCAGTGGGGCTGCTGGCCCTGTTGCCTGCTCCTCCTCTTTCTCCCCAGCCTGGCCCAGCCCCCTGCCTCCCTCCCACCCAGAGGTATGGGACTGCTCTCAGGACTAGGTGTGCCCCAGGCTGGGCCGGCTGGGTTGGGCGGGGTGGGGCGGGGCAGGCCCCCAGGAGGCGGGAACTCCTCTCTCTGCATCTGCACATTGTAAGGCACTGCTTGCTAGCCAGAAACAGGAAACCACCATATAGTTTCCTAACCACGACCACAGCCCGAGCTGGGCAAGCCAAGCCACAGCACGGGAGGGCAGGCAGGCAGAGATGGCAAGCATTAACCATTTCCTCTCCTGTCCAAAGCCCAGCCATCAGTGTCCAGGGATGCAGGGAGGCCCAATGGCCCTGCAAGCCAGGCCAAGGTCTAGGAGAGAGGGACAGGGGGACTCACACCACACACTCCTCCTTCCTAGCAGCCGTCTGATCTGTAAGCCCCTTCCCATTTACTGCACTGCACCAGAGAAGCCCCAAGCCCAGGATGGTCCTCTCTCCTTCAAAAGGCCCAGAGTTCACCAGGGAGGGGCAGCCCTGATCCTACCCTGGGGAGCCCAAACTAGACAAGGACCAGAATAGCCAGGCAGCCTTTGGCTTTGAAACTGGCCCCATTTCTTTGCCTCCTTGGGACCCCCATCATGTCGTTCAAGCTCCAAAGTCTATGACCATTTCTACCACCTCTCATCACTGATACTAAAATTTGATAAAGTCTAAGTACAGAGTGAGTAAACGCTTGTGGAGTAAATTCTTAGGAACAGTACCACAATGAGTCACAAGAGAGGCTGGCGGTCTATAGGTCCTACTCCGCTCTGAATTCCGCCCCAACAGTTATTTCAGAACTGAAAGTCCCTAAAGAGCAAAGCTCTATGAGGATGTGGAAAAGGCACTAAGGAAGGTGGTGAGGATTAATGGACCAAGCACTGGAGCACGGAGTCAGGAAAACCCTGGGTGCAAATTCCACCTTCGCTACCAGGCAAATCACCCAGCTCTCTAAGGCTCAGCTGCCTCATCTGTGAATCAGTGGTGGCTATAATAGCAGCCACCTCATAGAGCCGTTTTGAGGGAAAAATTCAGCAAAATGGTTTTGCAAGACTTAAATGGGTGGGTGGACATGAGCTGATTTATTATTATTCCTTCACAGCTGGCTTAGTTAATACAACAGCATTCTCATTAGTTTCTCTTCACCAGATTCGGCCCATGGGTCATTTCACTAAGGCCCTATCGTCTTTTTAAAGAAGTTACATCTGCCTGAATGCCATCCCTGCTCACAGAGACCTCTGGTCAGCGGTTCCCTACAGGTAAAGCCTGCAGAATCATGTCCAAACGGTTCATGCTAGCCTTCAAGGGCCTGTCTCTACCTGGTCCCATCCTAGCTAAGCAGTCTTGTCTCTTACTGTTCTTTAACTGAAATCCACAACTCCAAGCCAGGCCTAGATCCTCATACACAACTAGGCCAGGAGCTGTCCAAGGGCACCAAAATTAGGTCCTCTTGCCCTGTCTCTATCAGAGACAGGCTTTTTTTTTTTTTTTTTTAAACAAAGCAGTCACTCAGTATAAGCCGCCTGGCTAAAGCCCTATTTGACAGTGACAGAAAATCAATACAAAACCCACATTCCACTCTGCCTCCATTTCAGGTCCTGGTATCTTACAGAAGGCAAAGTCAATTCTCAGCTCCCATCCCTTCTTGCAGACAACCACCCCTCCCCACCCCCATTAGTTAAAATGAATTCTTTTTGTTCTACTAAAAGTGGCTGTCCCTCCCTATTCTAAGAGTCTCTTCTCAGGTGCTGGACTGGGATCCAAGAAAACTCAAAATCTGGCCTCAGATGCTTACCAGTAACATGACCCTGGGCAAGTCTCTTGCCCTCTGCCTCAGTTTCTTTATTTGTTAAATGGGGAGATCATAAGAACACCTACTTCCCAGGGTTGTTGTGAGGATAAAATAATACCTGTAAAGTGCTTTGAAAACCTTATAACAATTATTACTGTTGCTCTTATCACTAACACTACCTGCAGACACTCAGGTCTGTCTCTTCCGATTCCTCTCCCCAATTCTCGATGTCCACCTTTCCAGCCATTGTCTCTGCCCACCTCCAGCTCCAGTTAGAGATCCAGATGGTAAGCTCCCCTGCTCTCAGCTCTGTCCATGGCTTCTGTCTACACTAGGCCACTCCAACCCATTTCAACTCAACCTCAAAGTGCCTACTACACGCAAATCATTGTACTTGGTAGTGGCAATACAAATATGGGGGGGGGGGGAGGGAGGAAGGAAGAAAGAAAAGAAAGAATCCCTGACCTCAGGGAATTTATATTCTGGGAAAGTTGTAACATGCACAGAGAAGAAAGGCAAGTAATAGGTTTGGAGACAGAGCTGGATAGAACCTCAGAGGTCATCACCTAGTCCAGAGGTTCCCAAACTTATTTGGCCTTTAAAAAAAATTACTCAGTGCCCCCCTGGAAATCTACTTTCTTTAACTCTTTAATGGTTTGTTGGTGTTGTTGCTGTTTTAAATTTGTGTCATTTCAAACTACTACTACCACCACCCCCGGCCGGTATCGTCCACTTCGGGAACCTATGCCCTTGTTCAACCACCTCATTTTACAGATGAGCAAACCAAAGCCCAGGAAGGGTAACTTGCCCAAGGCACAAAGGTAGTAATGCCACTTAAAATCAGCCAAACACCCCAAAACTTCCTTGATTCCCAAATGCATACAATTGGGGAATGGAATTTAAAGACAGAAAATGCCTCCCTCTCAGATGGCAAGTTCGCAAGTCCCAACCCTTAGTCACTGGTCAGAATGCCCTCCCCAGGGCCTACCAAGGAAGGGATATGGCAGGCAAACTTCCATGATCTCTGAGGCAACAGGGAGGTAAACTAAGAGTCTCTCCTCTGGTACTCCGCTTCAGATGATATTAAGAACCCAAAGAAAGGATCGAGGCTAGGTCCTTCTCCCCACTTCATGGCAGGCCTTCTATTTAATTCAGCTCTAAGCATGTATTCGTGTCTGTGGTCTTTTGCCCTAGCTCTGCCTGGGATCAAGGACCTTGCCCCTTTCCACACAGAGGGGTTGCAGGAGCCTGTGCTACATAGCTGTGTGATGAGTCATATAGCACCAGGGGAGACACCCATTCCCCCATTCTCCACCCCCTCCACATACCCCAGGTAGCATTTGGGGGGATAGGGTACTTCCTGAGGGTCAAGGGCCCTTCCCTCTTTTCCTCCTCAACTGATTTCTAGGCCCAGATATGCAGGGGTCAGATCTCCACCTTGAGTCAGCACCTCTAGCAGAATGCCTCAGGCCACTCCCTTCTCTACCCATTTAGCTACCAGGCCCCAGCTACCACAGAGAGTGTCAGAGGCCAAACCCGAGAAGAGCCAGGGGGAGAAAGTGTGGCTTGGGGGAGGGCAGTGGTGACTCACAGAGGGCTTCCCTCTGCAGAAGCAGAGTCAGATTCAGAGGGGCCCAGGAGAAGTGGTAGAGATGAGCCAGCTGGGGCAGAGTGCCAGTGAGTCAGAGCCCAGTGGGGAGTGGGGAGAAGGAAGAGCTATATGCAGAGAGGAGAGGGTCTGTGGGGAAGTACCAGTGAGTCAGTAGGGAAGGAAGCCGCACCTGTGAGCTAAGGGGAGGGCCTAGAGGGGCTGTGTTTGCTTTTTGGGTGGGGCTCTTCCAGATAACAGGCCATAATAACAGTGCAAAGGGACAAAGGGATAGAGATGGAAACCCTGATGAGGTTCCTCCCAGCCTCCAACCTGGGCAGGGACATTTTGTGCTGGCCAGGACTCTGGACAACAGGGGCCTCAAGAGATCGCTGGCAGCCCAATGCCAGGCTAGGGGAGGGCAAGGGTAAAACAGGCAGGATACAATCACCAGGGGGAGAATAGGGGCTTGGGGAATCCTGGCTGCAGCTTCAAGGTCTGAAACCCCAAGCTAGCCAGCTTTGGCATCCAGGAATATATTAAATAGAGCTCTACCCCCAACCCCCAAGCCCTGCACGGAGCCAGCCACGGAAAAGAATGCAGCCGTCTCAGAACCACAAGTATTTTCCATTCCCTGGCACATCTGGAGTGATGAGATCCAGCTGTAGGGCTGCATGATGCACCCGGGTGTCACCAGACCCAGAAATAGATCCACTTCCATCCCACCCCTGCTAAAGCTCCAGAGACTCAAGCCCAGGACTCTCCTCCAACCCCCCCAAACAAGGAGGGGGCCAGAAAGCTGCCTCCTAGTCATGACCATAGAGCTAGCCCCCCAATCATGACCTTTTCGGGACTGGCAGATCAGCTTCTCATAGATGTGGAACTGGAAGGCTCCTGAGAGGTCATGGATTCCAAATTAACCATCCCCCCCAACCCCCAACCCTTATTTTACAAATGAGAAAGGTGAGTCCCTGAGAGGAAACTTGCTCAAAGTCACAAGTAGTAAGCATCAGAGGTAGGATCTGAACCCAGGCCCTCTGACCCCACAGCCCAGGGTCATTGTACCAAGCTGCGTCTGAGTAGATCCTGATTTCTGGATGAGGTTTGGTTCCAGCTATTACGAATATCAACCAGAGGGGGGCACCAGAGCCCCACAGGTGACAGCAGGTGACATCCGATGAGTTCAAAGCCCTAAGGTGGCACAGGAGAGAGGAGAAGAAGAAGGGATGGAGAAAAGGCAGCTCCTCCCAGAGAGCTCCTCTCTTCAAAGCAGAAGCTAGAAACGAAGGCAGATGAAAGAGAGAGACAGGAGATAAGGGGAGGAGCATGTCATAGACAAGAAAATAGAGGCGGGAGACGAGACTGGATGATTTCCATCTACTGACATTCTATGAGGAACCTGAAGAGGGAGATGGGAGGGGAGAAGGAGCAGAGGAGAGAAGGCCAGGGTGGAGAGCCCCTGGCAGGCTCTCCTGAGCAGTCACCAGCCCCATGGCAGAAGATATGAGCTCAGGAACACCAGGGGCTTCATGAGAGCAGAAAGCCCGATTCCCATCATCCTCATGCCCTGCTTAGGGATGAGATGAGAAGGGGTCAGGTTCCCTCTCCAGCATCGCCCCCTTCCTCTCCATTCACTAGCTTTCCTCCCTTGCTCTTCCCAAGCTGCTTTGCAAATTTTACTAGCTCTATGATAGTGTCTATGACACGCTTGCCCTATCCTCACTGATCGAGGGTCTCTGGGGCCATCCTTAGCAGAGCGATACAAAAATGTACTTGTTGAAAATCCAGTTCACACAGGGAGCTACAGAGAGGAGAAACTATCTCCACCAATGTGGATGTACAGTCTTAAGAGTTTCTTGGAGCACAGAAAGGTTAAATGGCTCACCCCAGGTCACACAGCCAGCCTGTGTCTGAGGTGAGACTCGGCTCAGCTACTCCTGATCTTCTAAGGCCAGCCCTTCAACCTCTATGCTATGCTATGGTGCCTCTCTGCAAATGCTCTTGTTTAGGGAAATGAGGAGCTGCGATATCCTCACAGTAGGGAATCCCCTCTACCTATCCATATGGGATTTAGGAAATTCAAGGGCTGGGGAGTTAAAAGAGACACAGAGAGGTTTCATAATTTGCCCAGGAGAACAGGGCTACTATAAGAAGCTAGATCTAAATCCAAGTCTTCCTGCCCCCAAGCCCCACTAAACCATCATGGTCCTCAGTTACTGTTCAAAAAACAAAGGCTCACCTGACTATTCCCTGTGTCTGCCCCAGTGGCTCCACACTACAACTGTAAGACCTTTCACCACCACCCCTCCTCGAACATCCCACAAGGCCCAGCTCCAATTTTCCCATCTTAATCAGCTTCTCAGACCAACCCCACCCCAGCAGGGATTGAGCTTTCCCTCCTCTGAACCCCTCCCAGGCACTGCTATTACCTAGTACTCAAATTACTGATGTCTCCTAACTTGCTGAAGATGGTAAATTCCTACCAAGCGAAGATGGCACCACTCACTTAGCATCACTCCACCTCCCACATGATCTGGCCTACTGTTGGGTACTCAGGAATCTTCATCAATTTTTTTTAAAAACCCAACAAACTAGGGGTTCCCCTCTTCCTTTCTTCCCTACTCCTCCTAGCCAAAAGGGAGAGGGGGCCCCACAAGTCAGAATATAAATTCATCCTTGCCTTTACATCCCAGGAGATAATTGAGCCTGCCCACTGTTCCCCACAGGAAGGGACTGGGGATGAATTAGATCGGGTGGACTTGTAGCCAGTTCTTTGGTGAGAAGAGAAGCTCACGTTGTAACCTGGAAATCCTAGGCTTAAGAACATTATTTTATTTTAATGTCCTTTCCCCTTTAATGCCTTAGTAAAGTTTCTAAATTCTTCCAATGTGTTTCCAACGACCTAAAAGAAAAAAGTTCTGACACCCTGTCCAGCACTTTTAGGCTGTGTGCTACGTGGGGAAGACAGACTTTGAGATCACAGAGTCCCAGAGTTGGAGAAAACCCTTGAATGAGCAGGAATTCACTCTATGGTATCCCTGACAACGGAAAGTTGTCCTTCAGATCCTACTCAAAGACCTCTAGCCATGTGTGTGTTGGGGGTGGGGGGGAGGGGGGAATGCCTCCCCAGGTTGCCTATCCCGAGAGCTCTCATTGTTACCAAGATTCTCTTTAAGTTGTGCCCAAATTGATCTTTTCATTAAGAAAACTCTCAGAATTTAGAGCTGTAAGGTTCTTACTGATCATATGGCCAGAGAGCCTCATTTTACCACTTCCAAATGCCCTACCTCCTACCTGTCACATCCATCTCTGACCAAGAGCTGTGTCCTCAGCTGGGAGAGCCTGGAACTCTGAGTCAGGAAGATCAGAGTTCAAATCCTGCCCCCAAGACTCACTAGATGGGTGAGTTTCCTCATCTGTAAAATACAGGGGTTGGGCTCAATGGTTTCTAAGGCTCCTTCCTGCTCTAAATCTACGATTCTATGAAGGATCAAACACTTTGGGTGAAGAGGCTTCTAATTCAACTGAAGACGCTGTTTCCAAACTTAAAAGGGTTATTTCTTCAGCAAGACGCCATCCCAGGTGCCAGAACTTGAGTGAGCTCGAACTCCCTCCCCCATTCTACATTCTCAGCCTTATCCCAGGACCCAGCTATAAAAAAGGCCTAGACAAAGAAGAGTACCCCTATGCTATAGAAAGAAGCACTGCAGGAAGCAAGCTGTATGTAACAGGGATTTCACAGTTTCACACAGTCTCTTTCTGTTCTCTTTTGTATATGGAAATGTTCTCTCTCCTTTCCGGTGTTTGTAAATTCAGAATTTTTAAAATTTAAAATTTAAAAATAAAATTTAAAAATTTAAAAAAATAAGAACATATATATATAAACTATTAAAAAGGGAGAAATCCCCAAGGAGGTAAAAGTCAAGGCCTCATGGCTATAAGACTATTTTGTAGAATGAGACATATATTTTTAGACACCAACAACGTGTTGATTTGTTTTGTTCGACTGTACTTTTTTGTTACTAAGGAGGGCTGGGGGTCGAGATGGGAGGGAGTTACAGGAAAGTGACAGAGGAAGAAAAGAGCCTCAATAAAACTTTAAAAGGCTATTGTCTAGCAGATCCACCCTCTCACAAACTCCCCCACCCTTTGGGATGTCAGGCTCTTTGTGGGGGCTGCCACCAGTCCCTCCCTGGCCCCTGGGGTACCTAGATTCTCCCAGTTCTCCCACTGTCAAAGAAAAAAACCTTCTTTTGAAATAACTAAGCCATGTTCAGGTTAAAGAATATGATTTAACTAAATAATTAGAGGAAGATCTAACATAACACAAATGAGGCACAAAGCTCAGACGACTGAGCTTGCAAAGTATAGAGTTGGAAGTCTGTATTCCAGGATACAGCATGAAAGGGACTCAAAGATCAACCAGTCTGACCAACTCCTAGGGCACGGATCCCATCAACCACGTCTTCATCAAGGGATCACCCAGCACTCACTAATGGCTCCCACCTCCAAGACAGTCTAATGGATTTTTTGGGCAGCTCTAATTTGTAGGATGTTCCTCCTGAGTCAAAGTCTGCCTCCCTGTAATTTCCACTCATTGATGGTAATTTTCCCCACTAGGGCTAAGCAGGATGGTGTGATGGATAGAGTGCCAGGCCTAGAGTCCAGAAGAGCAGAGTTCAAATCCTGCCTCAGACACTTACTAGCTGTGTAACCCTGTTTGCCTCAGTTTCCTCATGTGTAAAATGAGCAGGAGAAGGAAATGGCAAACCACTCCAGTATCTTTGCCAAGAAAACCCCAAATGGGGTCACGGGGAGTCGGACACGACTGAAAGTGACTGGACAACAAAAGTGCCAAGCAGAATAATCTATTCCTTCTTATACACGACAAACTTCAAATATCTGACTGAGGATGCAATTCTAGGCTCCATTCCCCCTCTTCCCTACCCCACCCAAGCATCTCATCTTGAGCTGAACATTCTGAGTTCCTACAGTTGATCTTCCTGTGTCATAGTTTCAATTAACAAAAATAATGATAGCTAACATTTATTGAGTCAAGTGACAGGCACAATTTATCTCCTTTGAGCCTCACAGTCTTGGGAGGTAGTATGACCTCCATTCTGCAGATGAGAAGACTGAGGCAAACAGAGGTTAAGTGACTTGCCCAGAGTAAACCAGCTGGTAAGCATCTGAGGCCAGATATCTGAAGTCAGGTCTTCCTGACTGGGCACAGCGCTCAATCAACTGAGCCACCTAACCGGCCCTCTCCACCCCGGCCACCTTCCTTTGGATGTGTTCTAGTTTGTCAGTGTCATTCCTAGAACCTGAATGCCCAGCGCCAGACAAAATACTCCAAGTGAGTCTGAACAGGAGAAAGAACAGTGCGATTATCACCTCTCTCAGAATGAGGCGCCCCTTCCATTGCTGTAACCTAAAGAGGCATCATAGAGTAGTTGGTAAGAGGCCAGCTTTGGATTCAAAAGACTTGGGTTTCAGTACTGTTCCAGCCACAAAGTTACTGGGTAGCGTGGGCTAGTCACTTAGAACTCCCAGCACCCCCTGGGCAACGCCCTAAGTCTATAATCCCCCATAATTTATAGATGAGTTGCAGATTTGGGTCAGTGGAGGGGGTTTTCATACCAGGAAAACTCCCCACAGATGAAATCACAGGTCTAAACTATACCCCGCACTTAATTCCACAGAACAAACTACATCGGGGTTTGTTTGTTTGTTTTTTGGCTGTCTTCTCACATTTTTGACTCACATCAAGCTTGCAGTCTGCTTTCTAGTCTTATCTTCTTCATTCTCTATTCATAGTTGATTTTTTTTTAACTCAAGAGGCAGACTTAACATTGATTCCTACTGTTTTATTTGGTTAGGTTTAGCCCATTGTTTAAGCCTGGCAGGACCTTCTTTGGACCCCCAATTTGTCAGGGGAGCAGCTTGCTTGCTGTCCTAGCTTTTTTTAATGCCAAACTCAGACAATGTTGGGGCTACCTTATCCACCACAGAATGAGGAGAGAAGCTGATGAGCAAACTACCTTTGTCCAAGTCTAACCCTGTCTGCTGTAGTTGGGGGCAATGGTCATCCTCAAATCTTAATCCAAGTTTTTCCTCCCCTTCCTATCCCTCTCCCCACCAAGCCCAACCCCAGCCTCCTGGGAACCAAGGACTAGAAATAGGGAAGAGGCGCTCAAAGTCACAGAGAAGATGGATAATTGGAGTTGGAGAACTGGTTCCTACAATCACTTTCTGAGGACACTTTATACATCAAAGGTTTCAATTTGTTTGGAGACAAGCAACTCAAAAGTCATTTCTTCATCCAAAGACTATCCTGGACCCTTAAAAACGCCCTCGTCCCTTGGTCCTAATGAACATCAAAACTTCAGCTAAACCAAGTGAGATGTTCCACCGAACTGGACAGGGCAAGAACCACTCCTGATTTATTTATCTGTGCTTTGGGACATTTTCTCTATTTCTCTGTTCCTGCCCTAGACCCCCACAGCTGAGACCGTGGAACACCACAGGGAAGGAAGGAATATGGGGAAAGCCCTATAACGTCTCTGGAGGGTCGGCACTCTCCAGTCCTTTGGCTATGGAGCACCACTTGGCTTCAGCCCTGTCCTCGCCCACGAAGTGTCAAGCTCCATGTAGGTGATGGTTTGATCTTCTCTGTCTCAGGCACACATATTGGTTACCAGTGATTCACAAGGGTTACCCAGAGAACATCAAAGAGGCTGGCTCCTGGACCTGACCATGGACATACGGGCTGGAAGAGAAAACCTGGTACCAGCCCTCAAGTGAAAACGCTTGGGGCCACGTCATCCACCATGTGATGGGGAGAGAAGGCATTGATCTTGGTATTGAGGTACCTGAGCCAGAAACCACAGAGTCCTCTAAATCCCCCTGCCACCCCCACCCCCCAGCCTGGCCTCATTGTCCCCAAAACCCCCCTCCTCCTCCCCCATTAGCACCGCTAGTGTGTACTGTACACAAAAACTATGGCCATGGAAACAAGCAAACAGAAAAGACAGGGGCCTCCTAGTGTGTCACAGGGAAAGCAGGGAGCAGAGCTGGGGGAGGGGCAGGGGGGACCACAGGGGAGAAGAGCAGAAGGCAGGAGGTGGAGGGAGATTGGGCAAAGTTTCCATTTTCCACGGTGTGTGTGTGTTCCGGGAAAACACGCAGGGATGAGGTGTGCCTGGCCTGCAGCCCCTCCCACTACCCGCCCCTTTAACTCCTATAGCCCTGATAGCAATGCTTCACCCGAAGCTCCCCGATAGGCTCCCTGGGGACCCAAACAGAAACAGTAGTGTCCCCAGACTCAGGTCCTCAAGTGAGCCAGAGAACAGGGGTCCCAAGGTGGCAGGAAGGGTCCCCATAGCTCAGAGAGGAGGCTGCCCCACCCCTCGTCTCTTCCCACTCCCTCCCTGGGCACCCACCTACACAGCAGAGCTGCTGGTACAGGTAGCCTTTCCTGTCCTGCTCCGAGCCACCGTCCAGCCAGCAAGACCGATCCAGCAGGATCTCTCTTTGGAACGTGTAGGGGGCCAAGACAGTAGTAGCCCCTGGTACCTGGGCTCCGGCCATGGCTTGGAAGTGCCCACAGAGGCTCCCTCCCTCCCGGGGGGCTCGGCTATGCCAGAGAGCCAGGCTCAGAGGTCTATAGGGTGGGTAGTGCCTTCCCCTGCTGCGTGTGGGGAGACAGCCCTGTTCCTGCTCACCACATCCTCCTCCTCCCTCCCTCCCTCCCTCTCATTTCCCCGCCCTCCCAGTCAGGCAACCAGGCAAACTGCCCGGACCAGAACAGCCAGGCCCTGCTGCTCCAGCCTTTGGCCATTGCTAGCCCTCTCCTACCCAGCCCTACCCTGTACACGGGAGTGGAAAATAAGGGCCCAGAGTTCAGCCAATCCTGCCCAGAGCACCTACGGGGTGCATCCCTGCCTTCGTCCCAAGGGCAACCTTGCCACATCAAAGCTGGGAAGAGTGGGGCAGCCTGCCTCACCCTGCTGATGAGAGGTGGGCTGGGAAGGGCGAAGTGGGAGTTCCCTCTGAGTCTACCCCATTGAAGGGAGGGGCAAGGGAAAATTGGAGCCCTCTTGCTCCACCTTAGATCAGGCCTTCTGATTCTCATCCCACGGACAAGCTATGGATGAGGGCAATACAGAGGGGCCTCCTTCCCAGCACACAAGAGCAGGCCCACTAGGGTGGGCAGGCTGCCCACACCCCACATGAGGCCCACACATCCCTGATGGTGACCACACCCACACCGCCAGGCGACAGGCTTCCCCAAGGAGGGTGAGAACAAAGCCTGATTCTGTGGGATTCCAAGCAGCAGCTGGCTCCCGGGCCTGAGAACTCAGCACTCAACTGGGTCCTAGGACTTTTTCTGAAGAGGGGAGTCCCCGGAGGGTTGGGGTGGGGGGAGCTGCACACGCAGCCCGCCCACACAACCGGGGAAATTCCCTGGGACATCAGACAATGCAGAGGGACAGTGCTATTACACACAGGCTGAAGCCAGGATCCGTGGCCGACAGCCAGGTCCCAGACACACTCCAGGGCTGACCAGCCCGCACTGCCTGGGCACTGGCCCCAGCCCCTCAGAGCTCTCTCTGGGACTGATGAATAACTACCCTGGGACTCTCCCAAGGGCAGGCAGGAATAATGAGCCCTGAGGTACATCTTAGACTCTCCCAGTTCAGAGTCAGGTACTATTGTCCCACACATGGACAATACTAGATAGAGAAGGAGCAAAGCAGCAAGTGACAACCACAGCCGCTTCTCTGTTGGGAAGTCCACTAAACGAGAGATTAGAGGCCTCCGAGGCTGGGAAAGAGAGGGAAGGCGTGGGGTAGGCTAAGCAGGAAGGAGAGAGTTAACAGCAGTCCAGTGCCCACACAGATTTCAGGGAAACCACAAGCCAGAAGAGGGGGAGATGGGCTTAGGAAGAGAGTACAGGGCGTGGCAGGAGAATCAGATCAGCAGGGGAGAGGAGGGGGGAGCAGACACAGGCCAACCCAATGCAGGGAGAGGGACCACCAAAGAGGAAGGAAGGTTAGGGTGGGGCAGAGGAGACTGTCTGAGATGAGAAGCCAGGCTAGAGAGAGCGAGGTTGGATGGGCATGCTTGGCGCTTTTTTTTTTTAACCAAAGCTAAAAATTCTACAGGAAAAAACAAAAACTAAACTCCATGCCAATGGAGACTCATCAAAAGGCCAGTCCCAAGGCAAAAAGCTGAGTCACAATGCAGAGTCACAGTGCCCTTTCCCAAGGCTTCTCAAAGGGTCCAGGCGACCACACCCAGCAAGCCCCTTGACCTGGAGATGAAGGAACTAGGATGGGAAAAATAGCACATCTTTGTTTTCACTAACCTCTAACTGAAATTTAGCATTTCCTTCAATTACGAATTTTTTAATAAATCATCCTGAGGAAGGCATAGGCTTTAGCAGACGGCCAAAAGTATCCAAGACACAAAAAAAGGATTAAGAATCCTTTGCCCTAGATTGACAGCTGCACCACATTCAGGGAGCCCCAACTCCTCAACCGAGGGTATCTCCATCCTCCACAAGGATGCTTCCCTACCTCAGCTCACCAAGATCCACTGTTCTAAGAGTCCTGAGGACCTATACATGAGTCTTCGGAATTGACCACACCCACCCTCCCACCAAGAAAGCCCCACCAGGTGGCAGCAAGGAGCCCTCTTGGGGTCCACCAGATTTCTGGGGTGGGAAAGATGGGTGGGTAAGCTGGGAGAGGATAGTGGACCAATCAGGCATAGACAAGTCCTCATTCAAGCATCCTAGTTCATGACTCTCCCAGGCTTTTTTGTCCCATGTCTCCTAGCAACCCTGACCTCCACTGCTCCCAGGCATCACTACCCTGACCCTCCCTGCACCCAAATGAGTGAGCACACCATCTTCTGCCCTGACCAAGAGCTTTGTCCAGGCTCTTCTTGTTAAATAGCAGGCAATCTGGGAGAAGTCTGGCTTTCCTAAGTTTATGTCCTACCCTTTGTGTGGTAGCCTTGCCCCAGGATTTTGCTTGAGAAGTGGAAGACAGGCTGAGGAGGACAGGGACAGACCTTCTCCCCCCAAACAGTAGGATGTGGGACCGTCCAGGCCAAAGAAGCAGTAGCTGGCCAACAAGCAAAGGAAAGCGGCCAAGGCGGGAAGAGAAGGGTGTGGTCAGATTTAATCCCTGATCCAAGGAGCATAACTTCCTGGGCTTGGGCTGGAGAATGGCCTCTGAAGTCCCCTTCATTGACCCAAATCAAAAGGGGCCTGTCCTCTCTTCAGTCCCCTAGATAAAGCCAACCAAAGCAGCTGCACCTAATTTTCCTGCCCCAAGCCCATGGCACAGCTCTGCCAATCACCTCTAAAACTTGCCTGATTCCATCTTCTCCAACCAATCTCCTGTCCCACTCCCACCAGCCAGCTAAGGACACAGAGGCTATCTTCCAATTCCCTTCTCCTAAAAGCTACGACCAATAGCAGAGCTACACTGGATCCATTATCCCTCTGTTGTCTTCCCAAGGTCAAGTCTCTGGGCTTAACTGTAGAATCTGCCCAGTTAGAGCAAGTACCCATCAATATCCCTTCCTTCCCCCACTCCCCCCCAACTCCAGTAAAGGAAATTAAGTCTTGCTATCTGCCTTGGGACCTCAGGGAAAGAGGGGAAGCCTTGGTTCTGTGGCTTTCTTTTCCTAGTAAAGAGGCAATTTCAGATGGTCAAGCCTCCTACCCCCAGGAAACTAAGGAGAAGTGAAGCTGAGAGTGGAGGCCCAATCCGTATCAGAAAGGAACTGGAGGTGGCAGGGCTCCAGACCAGGGACAGCGCTGCCCTTTCTCTTAGGACACACCTGTCCAGAGGAACCTGACACACTGCTGCTGCTCAGTGGAGTTCCCCCCGATATGATAGACACTCAAATGGCCCATTCCTGGGAAGGCAGGCTCACATACTCCAGGAGGGCTCCAGAGTACCAAAAAGAGTGGAACTCAAGGGTGGGGAGGGCTGGAGCTCTGGGGATGAAGGAGGGGGCTCCTTGCTGACATGGCTGCCCTATGGGACCAGGGTGACTTTGTGGAAAGAGCAGGCAAAGGCCAGCTCAGCTGTTTGGGTACCACAAGCAGGCATGGAGACGTGAGACCATGCCAAGAAAGCAGCTGCGCCTGCCAGTGAGGAGAGTGAAGGAGGCCTAGGGCAAAGGGAGGGCCGAGCTGATGAAGGTAGTAAGGCTGAGGAGCTGACCAGGACACCAGGCGAAAAGGCCTTGACTAGAACACGAAGCAGCTCAGCTGAGCTCAGCTACTTCCCAGCTCCGTAGACCCAGAGGGCTGGTTTTCTGCTCATCACTGCTCCCTGAATACCTGGGACAGCACCTCTGGCCAATCTTACCACCAGGCCCAACCCTGGCCATTGTCAAGTGCAGACAAGGGCCTCAGTCCACTGCTCTTAGTGGCAGAGCTGGCTGGAGCCAGCTGTTCTACTCTGAAGTCTGACATCTTACTCTCTGAGCATCAATCTCAGGGACAGCAGCTGGCCTGGGCTGAGGATGAACTGCCCATAAGAAGGCTTCAAAATAGGCCCTCCCACACCCAGCCTGCCGTCTGCATTTATTTATCTGACCTGGCACCAGACCTAATTCATCCCATTTCCCTATTTAAACAGAACTAGTCCTCCCACCTCCAGGTCCAGGTTCTATCTGATCTATGCTCAGGGCAGCCCCAAGCTCCCTACTATGCAACTTCCAGGCAGGAAAATTCAATAAAAGAGACAGATAAGGACTGTCAGCCCCAGCCTGAATCATCTTCCCAACCCTAATATAAAACCCAGCAAGCCAGGGCCAAAGAAGACATCCCCAAATTAGCAGCAAGTCCAGAGGGTCTGCAAGCTGGCACCTGGGACCCTATGGTCTACGGCCAGGCTCCACTTCCTGCCAGGATTCCCCAGGCATCTGCACTCTCACCTCGCAGGGAAGGGAGGGGTTAAGCTTCCCACACATGTGGTTGTGTTTAGCTTAGCTCAAGGCTGAGAAAGGGAGGGGAGGGAGGACAGAGGAAGGGAAAGTTGGACTGAAGAGGAGAGGGAGGGGTGCAGTCTGCCCTCACCAATGAAGATTCTGCCCCCAAGCCCCAGGCCCGCCTCCCAGCACCCGCCCCACGGCTTTCGGTCTCTGCTGCCAGCAGCCTTAGTGGCAACAGAGACAGCAGTTCTTACCTTGGGTGTCCTGTGCCTGTCGGCACCACCTCCGCCAGTGCCACACAGCCACTAAGGTGACAACATGCCCTACCACAACCAGGGAGGGGAAGAGATTACCAGAGGGGTCCATGGGGCCTCTGGGTGCAGAGTGGGCAGCCCCTGAGGGCTAAGCCCAGGCAGGCAATGCCGGTGCTAGCTGGAGCCTATGCCTGGGGCTGGCGCAGAGAGGCTGGGCAAAGGCCCGGCCCCCTCCCTGCTCTGAAAGGAGGGAGGGAGAGGGAGGGAGGGAGGGAGGGAGGGAGGGAGCCAGCTGATTGAAGCCAGCAAGCAGGGAGGAAGTTCCTCCTCAACTTGCCAGACCCAGCCCCTTCTGCCCCCAGGAGCAGCCTGCAATGCAGATGGAGGCGCTGCCCACTGGACTCTCCTGCCTCTGGCCCCCCTGCTCAGCTGCCCCAAAGGAGGAAAAGGGGAGTCCCTGAGGACTTTCTAGGGGGTTCAGGGTGTAGAACAACGGGTCCTTGGCCGTATAACTGCCTTTCTCCCCCTCCCTCCCTCTCTCAGCTCCTCTCCCTGCCTTAGCTCAGTCTGGGCTCAGATATCTCTCTGGCAGATACAGGGTGGACTCAAGGTTAGCCTTGGTCTTAACTCCTGCCTGCCCAGAGACACACCCTGTGGGGGAGGGACTGTTCCTGCTCTGGCTTCTGCCTCCCAATGGCCTGTGTCCCCCCACCCCCACACAGAGCTTTGAGGCCAAGCCAGGGCACAGAGAGTCCCTGTGCCTAGACATCCCACAATGTTTATCCAGAAGGAGCCTGGGGGGTTATCTAGTCCAACCTCCTCATTTTAGAAAAGGGAAAACAGATCTAGACAGAGAGAGGGACTAGCCCAAGGACACACAGCTAATCAGTGGCAAAGCTGGGACTGGAACTTAGCTCTGTGCTGTCTTTATAGGATCAAGGACTTAGATCTGGAAGGGATTTCCTTAAGGGTCACTGAATCCAAGCCCCTTAGTTTAGAGATGAGGTAACTGAGCCCCAAGGAAGAGATCCGCCTGACGCCA
The DNA here is from genome assembly GCF_011100635.1 of Trichosurus vulpecula. Classification (NCBI taxonomy): domain Eukaryota; kingdom Metazoa; phylum Chordata; class Mammalia; order Diprotodontia; family Phalangeridae; genus Trichosurus; species Trichosurus vulpecula. The sequence continues at coordinate 81,117,271 of NC_050573.1, forward strand.
CAAGGGTGGTAAAGAGGAGAGTTAGGATTCAACACAGGCTCTTTACACCATGTCCTCTGCATTCTATCATACCACAAAACCAGCTGAGGGAAAAGGATGTGGGGCAGAGGTGGGGTTCAGATATTCCTTCCTCTCTGAGTCAAACCCCAGACCACCTGAAGCTGCCCCCTCAGAGGAAGTATCTCAGAACCCCTGGCCCTTACTTCCCATGGGAAGTGGGAACCAAGTGGGGTAAGAAAAAGGCAGCTATGGAAGCAGAAAACACCTTCATGGGGAACCCAGCCACATCCGGGCATCGGATCACCCCACCAGTGAAGAGCCCCCACTCCCCCTCCAACTACCCCCAGAGATTTCCCTCAAGTGCCAGTCATCAAGTCTCTGCTGGACAGCAGCCTAGAATCTGCCAACAGCCCCAGGGTCAACCCAACCCACACTGCATCTAGGATCTAAGGCCAGCCTTCTCCCCTCCCCTCCCCCCCCAGGCAGCCCCCACCTGCTGCTAACCAGGAGAGGATTAGGAGACAGAAGTGTATTTCTCTCTCCCTCTTTGCCCTTGTAGAGAACCCAGACTCAGATCAAGACCCAACAAGCCCCATCCGACAGGGCCAAAGCAAGAGATGGGCCAGGCTGGGGCTAGCTACACAGAGCTTCCAGGGAACAAAGAAGAAGCCTGGTCATGGACATCCAGGATGTCAGACTTCCCTTAGAGCAACAGGCCAGGCTTTTTATATAACCTTCGTCCTTTGGTGAAAATAGCCAAGTCAACTTTAAGAATGTCCCTTTCCAATCCAAAGTTAAGGCAGGAGACAGCCACTCCCTTTGCCTCCTCCCCAACCCCCCCCCCAAACCCATCCACCATCACTGCCACCGCCTCTACCAAAAGGCCTCAGCCCCCTTTGGCTCAGCCCCACCTACCCGGCACAATCTTCATTGGGGATCACTAAGTTCGAGGGGACAGCAGCAGGCCAGGGAAGTCCCTACACCCCACACCCCACCAAGCAGGAGAGAGCCGAGGAGCAGCGACAGGGCTGGAGGCACAGAGCTCTTCAGGAGAGTTCAGAGGGTTCCAGTGAAATGTCAGCACCACCTTCCCCTGAGTCCATTGGGGAGGGGGGAAGGGGGGTATTTGCAAGATATAAATATCAGACGGAGAGAGGAGAGTCTGCCACATCTACGCCACCGTCATGCCTCCCAAGTTAGAACATGACAGGGTCCCTGGGGCAGCGAGGGCACTAAGCCCCTCGGACACTCCCCCAACACAAGCAGCCAGGGACAGAGGAGGTGGGAGGAGGGGGTGGTGGCTCTGTGCTACATGCCCACTCCCCCCCCCACCCCTCCCATCCCAGGGGCTGATCACACCGTTTCTACAGTTAAGGCCAGGATTTCTAGAGTTTCTACGGCACTTCCCTCCCCCAAAGCTCAGAGTACATTTTTATCCTCTCCCCCACATGATATGAGGCTGGCAGCAGGAAATATCTCCAACGTACAGACAGAAAAACTGAGGCCTACGGAGAATACACGGCTTTCCCAAGATCTTGCAGCAAGTCAGGTTCAGAGATGGAACTCAATTCCAGGCAGGCAGAGAACAGCCCCTGCTCCTGGGCAGAACCCTGGTCAAACCTCCCTTTCTTTCCTCAAGAGTTCACAAGATGAGCTAACCAAAAGCTATCTGTTTGAAAGACAAGATCATAAACTTGTGACTCGAAGGCACCTTAGAGGAGGGGTGCAACTCCCCAATTTCACATATGAGGAAACTAAAGCCCAACATCACACCAGTAGTAAATGGCAGAGTTTAGATTCGAACCCAGGCCTTCTGACTCCAGACTAAGTGATCTTCCCACAGTTCCAGGATGTTTCCTCCAGGTGACTTCAAAAGTACAGCTAGGTGGCACAGTGGATGGAGAACTGGGCCTGGAGTCAGGAGGACCTGGGGACCTGAGTTCAAATATGACCTCAGACACTTGACACTAGTTTGCCTCCCCCCCCAAAAAAATAGTCATAGTACTAAGCTCAACAATACCACTTATTAGCCCTATGACCCGAAACAAATTACTTTCTTTTTTTCTGAGCCAGCTTCCTCAAGAGGGAAATACTACCACCTACCCAACCGACATCACAGGATTAGTGAGACAGGACCCAACAATTCGTTAGTAGACAAAAAGCTCCAGGACCCATGAATTGCTCTCTACATACAGAGGGGGAGAGAGAGGAGGAGATCCCCTAAAGATGAAGAAGAACATGGAGTTTCTGGGGACTTGCACCCCTCGAACCCCAGGGTCCAGAGAACACCCACATCGGGCCATAGTAAAGGGAAGGACAAATACAAAGGGCTGACTGCCCTATTCCCAATCCCTCCTCCCATCCCAGGCTAGCTCCCTCTGCCCCACCTGCCAGGGAGCAGAATTCTTAGCCTCCCCTACCCCCAAGGAAAGGGCTATCATAAGCCCATTCACTTCTGCTCTTCCTGGAGGAATCTTTTTTTTTTTAAATTTATTTTTAATTCATGGAATAAAACAAGTATTTCCATAAAACAGTATATAATAGAAAAGATGGTTTCACGTGAAACTGCAAATCTATTATGTACAACTTGCTTTTCTTTTTAAATATATAATAAAATTATCATATACATTTCTTTTTTTTCTCCCTCCCTGCCCCAGAGATGGCTACCATTAGACACACACACACATACACAATTATTCCATACATTCTATATATACTATACATTCTATACATATTTCTATTTATCAGTTCTTTCTCTGGATGCAGATTAGTAAACAGTCAAGCAAGGCAGGAGGGAAGCATTCTGGGAAAAGTATTGAGAGATAAACAGAGGGGGCTTGGGATAGGAATTGGAACTGGACCTCTGATTTCATTGATATAAGGAAGACTCAGGTCAGCACCTTCTCTGCAACTTGGTCTTAGCAAGCTGCTTGGAATACTGAAGAATATAAATGAATCCCCTTGGAGGGGCACCTCAAGCAATGCATGCACTCATCTTTGCTGTAAGAGGCAGCTTTCCCCCATTCTCCTCAAGCCCTATCCAGGTCTTTTGAAGACACAGGGTGCACATGGAATTCCATCCATGGGATGGTATGGAGATGGCAAGGGGAGTGCCTAGGCTCAGCTGCCAAAGCCCAGACAATTTAAAAAAAAGCTGACCTTTCTAGATAGCACTTTACCTACCTAACTCATCTCACAACAGCCCTGGGATATAGGTACTGTTACGGTCATCGCACAGGGAACAGAAACTCAGAAAGTTTAAGCGGCTTGCTCATGGTCACTCAATTCTGAATGGATGCCAGAAAGGATCGATTTTAGAATAAGAGAATCTTATTTCCCTGCAATAAGAAGTCATCGGAATGAGCCATACACAATAAGAAGGGAAATTACTTCCAAAAGCATGGAAGTAAGTCCACAGAAAACCTCATCCAGAATGCCATTATATGAAGGTAAGTCAATGGATTAAAAAGTGTTTATTAAGCACTTAGTGTATGCTAACTTTACCCATGCAAAGTCCTTAGGGATAGAAATACAAAGCAAACAAAAAGTTTGCCCTCAAAGAGATTACATTCTGATAGTTAAAAACAACATACATGGAGGAAAGGGGCAAGGAGAGAATCAAGAGTGGAAAAGACAGTTTTGCTCTAGGAAGGCACAGGAAGGCTAAGGGGGTGTCATAAGATAGCTAACTGATCGGAAGCTAGGATGGATGGGGTGGTGTAGTGAAAAGGGCTGCTCCGTCACTTTTATTCGTCCCCACCCTCCCACTGACTCACTGCCTAGATGGGTTTCTCAGAATAAATAATCTTTCCCTGCTCTGGGAAATTATAACAAATAAAATTATAATTCTTTCCTCCTCCCCCCTCCAGGTCTGAGCCCCTTGAATCAGAGACAGTACTCTACAAACTTTAAAATTTTAAATCTTTCTCTTTTCTCTTGGGAGGGCTCCCTTCATTCCCCTCCTCCCAACTATTTTCCCCAAAAGGCACCCAAACAAACAATCCCCGAGGTTAACACAATTTAACAAATGTTCAAAACTAAGAAAGGCAAACTAACTCGTTTTTAAACAGCAGGCTTTAGGTTCTCATGAGAGAGTCCAAAGGGGGAAAAGACATACAAAATCACCACCTTGGAGGGGCAGGAGGATGGGGGGACCAGGTGGAGAAGTCAGGTGGGGAGGCAGCATCAGTGACACAGCATCCATTCTGATGTCTCATGCTTGATGAGTCCACATAGCATTGCTCCAAGGGTCCTGTATTTCTGCCTGGAGGCGGCCACTAGGACATGGGCTAGAACGTAATCGCCTCAAGGGTAAGGATTTTCCCCATTTAGTCTTTGCATTACCAGTTCCTAGAATAGTACCTTGACAATTTTTTTCTTTTAGCAGACCTATGATCTTTGATCCTGTGAATTCACCGGTGTAGCCCTATATCAATACAGGCCAACATGTTTTCTGAAACTTACAGTCCTAGTGAGCTGCCCAGGGCCCTGAGAAGTAATTTGCCCAGGGTCAGCTGCAGAGCCAGTGGGCGTTAGAAACAAGACCTGAATAAAGGTCTTCCTAATTCTGAGGTCAGCTCTCTACACACCGTGCCATATGCCACCCTGGCATATAATAGACACTTAATAATAGTTTGTTGATTTGGAATGGATTGAAGAATGCCTCTTAACCTTTGAGGTGGCCTCTAAGTGTCTCCAGCAGAGAGTCCCGGTTTGGCCAGAAAGCCACCATGGTCATCTTATGTTTTTACGATGTTCTCTAAAAGTCCCTGGCCTCTCTCCTTCATCAAGATGTCAGAGGGCACCCTGACCCAATTGTCATTCTGCATGGGTATGGAAGGTTGTGGACTCAGGACCCTAAAACCTGAAGTGAGCAAGCATCCACTTCACCAGAGGAAGGAGAGACAGACTTCTTCTCCTCCCCTCAGACTCCATGCATATACCTTGGCCTACAACATTTCCATACTTTCAAGCAACTCTGACCACTGAGGGGAAGGAAGATGAGAAGAGAGAAGTACACGACTGGCTGAGACAGTGACCATCTTGAGTACGCCTGTTCCTACCCACTCAGCAGGGAAAGATGTTCCCACAACCTCCTGTTGTCCACGAATGGCAAAGGCCAGGAAATGTGCTCAGGGCCAGCAATCAGCTCAGAGCTCATGTGAAGCTGGGGCCAAATGTCCCTTCCCAGCCAGAGGCAGCCTGTGCCAAGGAAGCTAACAAGGACTCTGAAAAAGGATGGTGCCCCTGCTCACTCTGGTGAAGAAGACATCTGGAGCAGGCCATGCTGGGCATGGCAATCAGAGAGACCTAAAAGGGAAGGGCCTGGCGGCCCTTTAAGATCCTTCCACAAGGATCTCCAAGAAAGCAGCTCCCAGAGATTCAGGGGGGATGGGACCCAGGCCAGGAAAGCTGGGCTGGGGGGGGAGGGGACACAAGGAGGGAGGGACCAAAAACAACTATAAACTGTCTAGTGGGTGCAGAGAGAACCAGAGGATACAGATTTCCTCTGCCCTCTCACCCCCATCATGTGCTCCGGTCGAGTCTAGAGAGAGCTGCTGACTCAACTGGGAGTCGTGAGAAAGCCTCCAGGAAATTCCTGGTACTGCCCTGTCAACAGCATGAATGACACCTGTACCATGTGCAGTCTGATGTGGATCCTGGCTCCTGCTCTCTGGGGGCCCCTGACCCAAGGCCACAAGACCCATATCAGAGAGGATCAACAGGACCCATGGGGTATAATCACTGTAGGGAGAAAGGCAGTACATGGAGGACAGAGAGCCATTCCCAACTCAAACAAGAGGCTTTCCTACAAAGGACCCCACCACCACCACCAAATACACGCACACGCAATATCTCGGGAACAATGAAAGTCCTATAGGGAAACAGCCATGCCCCTTCCCCTTGGCATGCTGCTATTCAGTGTTGCATTAGCATGGGGCAAAGGCAAAAAATCCCAGGCTGCCCCACCCTACTTTTCCCACTCCTACAGTCAGCAGCACCCCCTCCCCCACACCCTTCCCCACCAAATTCTTTCCCCTGCTATATTCATATTCAGGGATTTCTCTGGGATATAGCAAAAGCACACACTGTTCCTAGGGCCAGACTCAATGGCTCCCCTTGACCCTCACATTCCCAAGAGGGGGATATGCACATTGGGACACGTCATGGCCTAACTATGTTAGCTCCCCAGAAAGGGAGACTGAAGCCCCAGAGGAAACTCCTGCATATCAGGTGTTCCGGGGTTCTCAGAGCTCCCAGATGTGGTGGCCCCAGCATCCAGGCAGGTACACACACATGCACAGCCAGGGGCTGGATCCTCAAGCACCGTCACATACCTTGGCCCCGCTGGATGAGTTCTTCCATGCAGTACATCTCCATGGCCCTCGAGTCCCAGGCCAGGAGCGAGCAGCGAAATGAGAGTGGCTCAGAATGAACCGACAGGCAGAGCAGAGGGGAAGAGCAGGAAGGAGGGCGGGAGGGAGGGAAGCCAGCCACAGGCTGTGAGTGAGCAAGCAAGTGAGTGGGGAGCAGGGAGCAGCAGCAGCTCCTCCTCACAGCCCTCACTGCCACCCAGCTCAGCCCCTCTTTAGTCACACAAGGCCAGAGACAAGACAAGTCAGACTAGCCCCAACAACTTCTGGCCTAAAGGCCTCTTCCTCCCGCCTGCCTGCCTGCCCTACCACAAAGAAGAGGCACCCAGAGTCCTCCCCACACCCATGGGACAGCCCTAACCCTGCCTCAATCCCACAGGTGCTTCAAAGCTCAGCCCCTGCAGGTCAGGTTCCCCACAGAGTCTGTCCCCGAGTCTTCAAAGCCTTGTCTCCTGCCCTCTTCCTCTTTCTCACCTGGGTGGTACAGTGGACGGAGCTCTGGAGTCAGGAAGACCCAAGTTCAAAGCCAGCCTATTTTCTCAACTGTAAAATGGGGGGCAGTTACGTGGTACAGTGGACAGAGCACCAGCGCTGGAGTCAAGAGGACCAGAGTTCAAGTCCAACCTCACACACTTGATACTTACTAGCTGTGTGACCCTGAACAAGTCACTTAACCCCCATTGCCTCACAAAAACACTAGCATCCGCCTCCCAAGTCTGTTGTGAGAATCAAATGAAATGATATTTGTTAAGGGATCAGCACAGTGCCTGGCACATAGTAGGCACTTAATAAATGCTTGTTCCCTACCCCTTTCCTCAGGGCAGCAGCTGGAAGACCAGCTGGTTCACCTCAACTAGTCCCTGGCATGATCAAGCCACTCCCATCTCAACGTACTCACAGCCTGACCTCTACAGTAACCCCAGAACCCGTACAACCACCCCAACTTCTCCCATGTCCCACAGCCATGGTCCAGCCTCTGCAGCGGAACTGCCTTTCTCTTCTTGAAAATGAAAAGTGTCTATTAGCGAATGGGCAAGGAATGTGAATTCTGGAAAACTGCAGGACGGTATGGTCACCATTCCCCTGGAAGCATCAGCAAAAGAACCCAAGGAAGTAAGCTTGGCAAGCCTAAATGCTCATTACATAGATTGGGCAGGTATAGGCACTCTGGTTCAGACGCCTTCTTGGGCTAGGGATTTGGTGGGAGAGAAGACCAGATCTCAAAGCAGAAAAGGGAGGGCCTGATCCTGAACTCTGGAAAGAGTCAGGTCTGAACCTGGCTTTTGGGGAGAGGCAAGGGGGGAAGATATGCCATAGCCTTCACTTCGGGGGAGGGGGGGGATTGTTTCAGCTAAAGGAACCAGCACTTCAACTAAAGCCAAGAACCAGTCCAGCCTTACTCACAGCTCTAGGGAAAGTGTGACCAAGAGGGAGTGACAGACATAGAAAGGCCAGGGCAAGAAGAGAGCACCCTAGACTGGACTTAAGGATAGATCACATGGGGTTAACTGAAGATCCCCATTTCTGCCTCACCCCCCAGTGCAGGGATCCCAGGAAAGGGCTGGGGCTGGGGGGAAGAGGGGAGATATGAGGAGAGGGATGGAGAAGGGAGATACATGGGGAGGGTGACAAAAAGGGGAGATATATGGGGAGGAGGAGGGAGAGGGGGAGATACATGGGGAGGGGATAGAGAGGGGGAATACCTGGGGAAAGGAGGGGGATGGAGAGGGAAGGTACATGGGGCAGGAAATGGAGAGGGGGAGATACGTGGGTAGCTAAAGATGGAAGAGTGGGTAACTCAGATGGAAGCCAAGACCACAGAACGGCAAGGGGGCTGCAGGGCAGGCCCCTCCTGAAAGAGCAGATGCCTGCTGGGAGCCAGGAACAGTAGGGTGGGGCCATCAAAGGGAGCCAGGAGGCTGGGGTCCTTGGCTGACTAAGCCTGGAGCTACAGCCCCATCTGCCCTGTTTCCTGTTGGAAACTCTGAGCTGACAGAATGCTCCAGTGGCAGCCACAGGGCTGAGTCACCAGCAGTGCTTGGGGCGAGGCTGAGGGGCAGAAGTGGGGTAGGCCTCAACACTGAGGCAGAAGAGCAAAGCTCCCCTTTGGGGTCCAGGCTCACCAACCCCAATTCCACTCCCCAGAGGCAGTGTTACCCAAGAGAAGCCCGGAAGGCTTCTGGGAAGGAGGGAGATAGAGAATGGGGAGAAGCAGGAGAAAGAAGAAAGGAAAGGAATGGGAGAGGGAGGAGTTACAGGATCACCACATCTACAAACACAAAAGGGGGGAGCCGAGGAAATACCTGGCCTCCCATCACACTCACAGTGAGCAGGGGTCCACAGGGACCCAGGAGTCGGACTGTACAAAGTGTCCTGCTATCAGGGACAGAGAAGGGAGGGAGAAGAAGAGAAGCAGATGGAATAAGGCAGAGGACAGGCGCCTAGACATCCTGGCTGAGGGGAGATCCCAAATCCCTGGGCTGCCACAAACTTCCAAGAAACAAAAAAGATAATATTTATAGAGTTCGTGGCATATAGTAGGTGCTTAATAGATGCTTATTCCCTTCCTCCAAAAGGGGTCATAACCGTGGCCAAACAGAAAGATGGAAAGAAGACCCGGCACTCTGACTCAGTGAGCCCTGCGTCAAGCATCTGGAGGTCTGCAAAGCCTTTACAAACATCATCTTACGGGATCCTTGGCGATACCCAACCCTTTGAGGGAAGTACTGCAGGTCACTGTTACCCCCATTTCACAGACGAAGAAACTGAGGCGCAGAGAAGTTAAAGGATTTTCCCTTAGTAACATAGCTAGTGTCAGAGGTGGGATTAGAATGGGGGTGTCTTCTGACCCCCCAAAGCCAGAGATCTTTAAACTATACTACCCTGCCTCCAGGATCATCAGGAACACCTAGTCTCCTATACCCAGCTATAGTGTCACAGCTGAGACTAGAAAGGACCTTCAAGGCCATCTAATAATAACAGCTGGCAGTTATATAGCATCTTATATAGCACTGCAAAACGCTTTATAAATATTATCTCACTTTTGTCCTCCTAACAACCCTGGGAGATAGGGGCTATTACCGCTCCCATTTTACAGGTGAGGAAATTAAGGCACACAGAAGTGAAGTGACTTACCCAGGGTCACCTAGCTAGTAAATGTCTGAGGTTGGACTTGAACTCAGGACTTCCTAACCCCAATTCCACTTCACCTCCCAGAGGTCTTTCGCCTAACACCCTCCCCACTCATCTCCTAGTGAGGTTAAGTGACTTGCCAAAGGTCACGCAGGTGGTGAGTAGCAAAGGTGGGATTTTAACCCAGGTCCTCTGGGTTCCTTTTTCCACTGAAACATGATGCCCCAGGTTCCATCCTGTGCAGTTCCAAGAACCGTGCTACACATCTCCAACCGGGGACCCACCTTTCATACAGCCCTCTTTCTCTTCAGAGAAACCCCTTGGGTCGATGTGGGAACCCTCTGCCTCTTGTGCTGAGGGTGACAACCAGGACAGTGAATGAACTGGAAGTTAAGCTCTAGATACACGGATGGATCGAAGGACCTGGGAATATCTAGGCTAAAGAAAGGAAAACTTAGGGGTGGGAAGTGGGGTGGGCATGACAGCTTTCTTCAAGTATTTGAAGGGCCATCCCTAGAAGAGTGATTAGGGTCATTTTGCTTTATCTAAGAGGGCAAAGCTAAGAACAATGGGTGGGAAATCACAGAAATGGGGGGGGATAGAGATAGGGAATGCACACTTGTTATTCCATCTGTTGATTCCATCTGTATAAGGACTCCCTCTGACAACAAAGACTGGCAGTTTACAAAGAGCCGACTTCCTGTAGTCTGAAGTTAAATGACTTGGCCAAGGTCACACCACTAGCATGTGTTAGAGGTGGCGCCTGACCACAAGTCTTCCCTGACTGTCTCTGTCTATCCACTGTACCATACTTCCTCTCTAAAAATACATCAAGATTTAGGTTTGACATAAGGAACAGCTTCCTAAAAATATGCCCTAAAGTCAACCGGGCTGCCCTGGGAGGTAGGAAGTGGATCTCTCCCCCTTCAGGCCTGATATTCTAGGTACCTCCCCATCATCTCCCAGGCTCACTTCTAATTTCCTGCTCCCCTCATTGAAACTCCCTAATCTGCAAGAGGTGGTAGTGGGGGAGTGGGGGGGGGGAAGGTAGGGTCACTGGAGGCAGTAACCCATCTACCCAATCAGAGCACAGAACAAGGGAGGAGGCGGGGAGAAGTCTAGCCCTAGACAGCCTGCCCATTGGCCAGGTCAGAGCAGAAGGGAGAGGAGAGAGATAAGAGGTGGTCAGAGAAACGGGGTTGGGCACAGAAGGGAGGGCAGGATGAGGTTTAGAGCTGGAAGGGGATCTGGAGGTCACCTAGCCCAAATCCTCATGTTGTAGTCCTACGAGAGTAAGTGACTCTCCCAAGGTCACAGAGGTAGTAAGCAGCAGGTCTGGGAATTCGATTCCACACCCTTTGGCACCAGATCCAGCACTGGACACTGCAGGGAGGGAGCTGGGGTGGGAGGAGGGGGCAAGGGGAGAAAGAGGAGAGCGGAGGAGGGATGGGGGAGGATGGCAAAGAAGGCAGCTGGGGAAAAGAAAAGCATTGAGAAAGCACTTACTTCCCTGGGGATAACTCTTTGAGGTAAGTAATACAGGTATTATTATCCCCATCTTATAGACGAGGAAACTAAGGCCTAATGAGATGTAGTAAATGACTCACGGTGACGCAAGCTGGTAAGTGTGGGCGCCAGGATACAAACCATCGTTCCCTGGCTCCAAGTCCAGCCCCGCTCCTTCCCCTGGGTCCTCCTCCCCATGAGCCCTTAGGCAGGCCTCCTGAGGGGAGGACAAGCCTAGATTGATGCTGAGCAGAAGAGGAGACCCCAACGCTCTAGCTTCAAGCACCCTCCTGAGCCTGGTCCCAAGGGAGTGAGGATGAGGCTGGGGAGGAGCATTAGTACTGGGCCAGGGGCGGAGCCAGCTAGGAGCAGCTGTCCATGCCTGTCCAGGGCCCTAAGAAGCATGTGTGCCTCCAGCACCCCCAATACTCAGGCCCTGAACTGGGCCTCTTGCACCCTGCTTGCAGCTCAACCTCAGTGCCCAGGGCTCTGCCCACTGACGAGGAAGAGGAGGAGAGGGAAGCATACCACCAGACCTGCCCATGTCCCACCTCATGCCAACAAGGAACCCCAGGCAATGCCTCAGGATCCAGCCAGGAGAGAGAGGGTGACACCTGCTGGTCTCTATGAGGTGCCCCCCATCCAAGAAAAGTGACAGAGATCCCCAAGGCCCCCTATAGGGTCCCTCAAGCTCCATAGGATCCCAGCTATCCCACTCCCAATTCCCTCCCAGACAGGGGGCTGCTGACCTGGGGCAGGGGTGGGCTCCGGGGCAGTCCGTGCCAGGGCCCCCCGGGAAGTGGGCACCACCGTTGGCTCAGGCACCTCCTCATCCTCCTTCCGGCGATAGGCCTGCCGCTCTTCCCGGGCACTGTCAGGCCGCTTGGGAGGGCAGCTCAGGGGTCCCTGCACCGTCTGTACCCGAGTGGGCGCCCGACGGGCAGGAGCCACCATGGCCACAGGACGGCGGACCCGCTGCAGGGATGCAGGCACAATCTCGGGGGGAAGGTGCAGGTACTGGCGCAGGTGGGCAATGCCCTCATTGGTGAGGTACCAATAAAAGTGGCGCCAGGCAAAAGTTTCCCGCACCAGGCCTCGTGCCCTCAGTGAGCCCATGGCCCGAATGACCTGCAGGTTGGTGACCCCACCAGGCACATGGGGGTGCAAGCTTTGGGGCCGCAGGTCCTTCTTGGCCACCATCACACCTTCCCTGAAGAGCAGCTCATAAATGGCCCGGAGCTGGTCCAGGGGCATAAGCATGCCAGCCACCATGGTGAGGACAGGCAAATGGGGAACCCGGGATCAGTGATCAGGCTGGGGCTGCGGGCGGAGCCCAGGGAGAAGAAGGAGGCAGCAGCAAGCTGGGAAGGCGGCTTCCTCTCCCCAGGGCTGGGCAGACAGCTGACAGGCAGGCAGGCGGGGCACAGGAATGAACAGCAGGGCAGCAAGGGGAGCAGCCGGCCGGTAGTGCAGCGGCAGAGGACTCCTCACTGAGACGCAGGGAGGGACAGAACTTAGCACATGCCCCGCACTGAGCCCTGAGGATCTCCCTGGCCCAGCCTGGGCCCCGGGCCCCACCCCCTCAGCACTGCCTGCCAGGCAGCTCAGTCCCAGCCCCCTCTGACTCAGCAGCCAATGGGCCTGCTGCCCCTCCCGGCCAGACTGCCGCCACTTGGGTGGGGAGGGTGCTTTGGGGGTAGAGAAAGGAGGAGGAGTGGGAGGGGGTTCAGCTCCCCCAATATGCCCCTTCTCTATCAGAAATTACTTCATTTTGGAAACACTTCCTTCAGTGATCTTAAGTGGGGGTCCTGAGGCAGAGGCCAGATGGAAGTCATTGGCACAGAAGATGGGGGAGGCACCAACACTGGGAGGCCTGGGGGGCAGGGTGAGATGGGGGTAGTCTGTGGCTATTGGGTTGGGGATGAATGAGCTGCAGGTCTGAGGCCTAAAGGGTGCCAGGAGAATGAGTTAAGTGAAGAACCTGGGAGGGGGCCACAGCTAAGCAGGGGAGGGGATGTGATGGAGCTCAGAGGAAGAAACATTAGTGTTGGAAAGTAGGAAAGAGGATTCTCACTGCTCCTCGCCCCCCAACCCTTTGGGAAAGGAAGCAGTATCCCCAGAACCTGAGAGGCCAGACAGAATAGGTCAGTCTGGCCAGAAGGGCAGCCACCCCAGGTCCTGGGCACCCACCCTCTTTGCTTTTCCTGGGCATTCTCAAGAGGGGCACCTGCCCCTACGCCGAGGAAACATTCCTCATTCAGATCCAAATCCCTCCTCTTAACCTTTTCTGTGTCAGGCCCGATTAGGGGCAGCACTGAACACTTTGTTCCCCAAGGTGCCAAATAACTTCCACCTGGATCCGAGAGCCAGAATCAGCAGGCGCCTCAGGAGGCTGGGCAGGGCTGTCTCTGTGACCCCCAGCAATCAGAACTGGGCAGCCTGGCCCAGAAGAAGAATCTGCCTTTCCAGCTGCCAGGAGGAAATCAAAGTCACCCCGAGGCTTAGTTTCGCTCTGCCCCGCCCACGTTGCTATACATTCCAGGGGGGAGGGAGGGGAAAGAACAGGCCCTGGATGGGGTGGGTGATGCTGAGCACATACTTCTTCCTAGGGGCCTCAGATTCCCCTATAGGCTGAAGTGAACACAGGGGGAGAGGGGCACCGGAGGGGCAGGGGAGTGGGCAGAGAGGGGGAGGGTTGAAGGAGGTAGAAAGAGGATTAGAGGTGGGTGAGTGGAGGCAAGAAAGGAGAAGACAGGTGTGTGCGGCCAGTGGGGGGTGGGGGAGACATGGCTAAGTGAGTGAAGAGGGGCAGAAGGAGACAGGTTGGGAAGTGGAGGGATGTAGGGGACAAAATGAGGATGAGCGGGAGATACTTAGAGCGGGTGAGATAGGTGTGGGTGGAATGGGGCGGGGCAATAAGTGGAAGATAACTGAGGGAGACTGGTGTGGGCAGATAGGCGCCCTCACCTCCAATCAAACACCCTCCCATTCATTCACACACGCAAAATCTCGGAGCCCAGTGATAAATAGGGCAGCTGGGAGAAAGGGGAGGGGGAAGATCCAGAATGGGAGGAGGAATAGGCAGTAGGCGTGGGGGGCGGGTTTAATGGGGCGGTCACCATGGCAGCAAGGAGCACACAGGCAAACAGAGCATCCCCCACCCCCTGACGTGGAAACTTTGAAGTCAGAGCTGAGTCTGGCCAGTTCCCACAGACCACAGAGGCATAGGAGAGAAGGAGGGAGGGAAGGAGGGAGAGAGGCCCTGGCACCACAGGGCACAGGGGGAGGCACAGTCTGGGGGAACACGTTCTAAACCATCTTGGCTGTTGGCATCCTTCCCCAAATGCCCAGTCAGGGAGATAAAGCAGGGCAGGGGGTGCAGAAAAGACCAGCTCCCGGGAAAGAAAGAGACAGACTCCAGGTCAGCTGTTCAATGAGACAGTGGCCTCCCTAAGGTTCAGGGATTCAGAACTCTCCCTCCCCATTTCTCCTCAAAACCCTCTACTGCAGGGGTGCTTTATCGTGGACCCCCTTTGGCAGTCTAGTGAAAACCATGAACCCCTCCTCTCAGAATAGTGGTTTTTTAAATGCTTAAAATAAAATACGAAGGAATACAATTAGAGTGAAATGAAGTTATCAAAATATTAAAATTTCCCAAGTTCACGGACCCTCCAAAATCTACCCAGTCTCCCTGGAACCAAGGTTAAGAATCGCTGCTCTAGAACCCCCCAGCCCCCAATCAGAGAGAATCACAAAATGTCACTGCTGGGAAGGACACAACCTCAGAAGTATCCAGTCCAACATGTGGATCATCCAGTCTTCACCTGCTTAGATGCTTCTCAAGTCGGCTCGTTTGACTTTGAGAAAGCTCTAATCAACAGAAAGTTTTCTATCTGAATGGGCCATCGAGCCAAAGCTCTCTGAAACGTGTACGTCGTGCTTTTCGTTCAGTTCTCTGGGTCCAAGAAGAAGCAGGAAACCACAGAATGATAGGCTTGGAAAAGGACTGTTCCAACCTCCACCCACTAAGGAATCCCCACTATGACATATCCAACAAGTGGTCGAGGGCTCCACTGAGCCACTCATTCCACTCTTGGACAGCTCTAATTGTGAGGAAGTTTTTCTTTACATCAATCCTAAATTTGTCTCTCTGAGATTCCCCACCCAGTGTTGCTAATTCTGCCCTCTGGGGCCAAAGAGAACACACCTAATCCCTCCCCATGTGACAGAGCTTCAAATAGTTAAAGACAGCTATCAAGTTCCCCCAGAATCTTCTCTTCCCCATTCCTCATGGCTCAAGGGCTGTGGGTTTCAACAAAGACAAATTCACAAATTCACCCTTTTGTTTCTGAAGGTTAATAAAAGGAAGGAAGACCAGACTTCAAGGCTCACTTCTGCTTCCCACACCTACAATCTGAGTGACCAAACTTCGTGACAAGTCCCTCAACCTAAGTCTCAGTTTCCCTAATAATAAAATGGGACTAAAGAATGCCTTTAGCACCTATTTCATGGGGTTGTTGGAAGGCTCAAATGAGAGACCATGTCTTGCAAAACTTTAAATCTAATGCCTCTTCAATTTGATTTTATTCAGTTTGACAATAATTCATCCACTATATGCAAGGCACTGGCTGGGGATACCAAGACAAATAAAACCAAAATAGTCTCTGCCTCCGAATACTTACATCCTACCTGAGGGGAAGACTATTTGACAACCCCTTAAATAGTTGAAGACAAATATCAGTCAGCCCCAAGTCATCTCTTCTCCAAATGAAATATTCCCAGTTCTTTCAATCAACCTTCAAATGGCATAAGCCCAAGGCCTTCACCATCCTCATCACCCCCATCCCTACCACCACCGCCACCATGCTCTCCAGCTTATCAGCATCCTTCCTGAAATGTGGCATGCTGACCTGAACACCATACTCCAGATGTGGCCTGAGCAGGACAGAGGACAACAAAACTCTCACATCTAGGTCTGGACACTTCTCTACAGGCAGCCTAAAATCATTAGCTTTCTTGGCTGTCATATCCAGCTGTTGATTCATATTTACTCAAAGTAAAGGGAGAAATTTCCACTCCGACCAATCCAAAAGCTGGTCTCTTGGCTACCAAGAGGAAACTGCCCACTTCTGCTTCTCCTCCACCCCCCAACAAAGTTAATCAAACTGTCCTGGGAATGGGGGGGGGGAAGCTCCCAGTCCTCCCCTTATATTCCAGAAGCACGTTTATTTGTATTCCAGAGCTCCCCAGCATCTGTCCACTCATATGGACCAACTACCCAAGACTGAGACCAACCCTGAGCAGGAGGGAAGAAAAGAATTACTATACTGTTCCTATTTAACAGACTCATCAGAGTTGGCAAGAAAGTCACTGGGTCAACTAGTCCAACTGATATCTGAACCAGAATAACCTTTACAACACACCTGATGCATGTGTCTGAATAAGTAGTCAATGAAATCCAGCCAGCCAGCCTTATTCTTGAAATGCTTTTGTAAAGAGTAAACCCATCACCTCTAGAGGGAATCCATTTGATGTTTAGATGACTATGTTAACCAAAGTTTTTTCCTTCTATCAAACCTAAATCTTCCCCTCTGAAAATTCTCACCAATTGACACATATAGATACAGACACTGAGAAAGGATAAGTGTTTTGCTAATGGAACATAACCTAGTAGGAGTGTTAGAATGGCAGAACTTTAGAAATCACCTGGTCCAGCCTCCTACTCAATCCAAGGGGCCTCTCTGAAACAGGTCTGACTGCAACATTCAAACTTTATTCACTCCCAACAACTAAGAAGCCCACTGTCTCCATTTCATTTTTGAACAACTCTACCTGTTAGAAAGTTCTTCCTTTTCTTGCTCAAAAGGGGCCTTCTTGGGTCCACTACTCCTGGTTCTGCTTTCTGGGATCAGACAGAACACATTTAATCACAGGAGCGTAGATTTAGAGCTGAAAGGATCCTCAGGAGTCATCTACTCTAACATCTTCACTTTATAAATAAAAAAAATGAGCCCAGGAAGAAATGACTTGTCACGAAGGTAGTAAGTATCAGAGCTAGGATTTGAACCCAGCTCTCCAGCTCCAAATTCAGCACCCTTTCCACTGGACCACACCCTCTCTCTCTTCTGAAGGAGGGCACCCAAGATATTTGAAGACAGAAATCATGTTATTCAGTGTAGAAGAAAGAATACTGGCTTAGGAGTCAAGAGACCTGGGCTTTAATCTCTGCTCTATCACTAAGCAGCTGTATGACCTTAGGAAAATCATAGCCCCTCTGGGCTTCATTTTCCTCATTTGTAAAATGAAAGAGTTGGGCTAGCTCAGATTCCTTCCAGTTCTCTCACTGAACCTGTGCCCACTGTCTTCTTTTATTCAGGCCAAATGGTCCTTTGACTAATAGTCAGACGACAATTTCCAGTCTCCTTATCAGTTTGATTGCCTTCCTCTGGACACACCTCAGCTTATCAATGTCCTTCCTAAAGTGTGATTCCCCAAAATGGACACAATATTTGAGATGAGGTTTAACCAGGACAGCAGAAAACGGACTACCCCCTCACTTTAGACAGCTAAAATCGAAGTCTCCTGACACACTCATGGGGACCCTCATTGATATACCTTCTGCACCCATCCTTTGTCCAAAAACATTCTGGATGATATCCCCCCACCAGATCTAGAATATGCATACACTCCCCCACACCATTCCCCAGTCTTCCACTGTCATTTCACACTGTCTTTCCCAATGGAACAGTTCTACATGGTCTTTCAATAGGGACCCTGTTCTTATGCCATGCCCCACCCCAGACCTTCCTTTATTATCCTTTGACACAGGATGTCTCCATGCAATGCTTCCCCCCCCCCCACATCTTCCATGCGTCTTCATCAATTCCTCTAAAAGTTCCATGATGATGATGGTGATGATGACAACAGCTAGCATTTATGGTGCTCTAACACTGACAAAGCACTTTACAAATGCAATTTCCTTTAATGTCTCCCAATATCCTTTGTCATTCCCCAAACTCAATCTCTCTATTCAAGCCACGTCCTACAAACTATCCCCCAACACCAGGTCCTACCACTGAGACAATGGTAGGACACATTATTCCGCACAGCTCCTCCATTCAGTTCCTCCCTCCAAAGGACTGTAGGTCCTTGGCACACCTGGGATATGATGCAGTGCTTCCAGTGTGCAGCAGAGGGCAGCAGCACCACTGCCTAAGGAGACAGAGGGTGGAAACACCTCGGAGACCCCCATCTAACTGGGCCCCTTCCTCCAAATTGTGGTCCCTTGGGTTTGTTCCTAGGGTGCAGGGGAGCTCAGGTTAGGGGAAGGGGGATGACATGGGTGCTTGGCAGGGAGGAGAGCCTTGCACCAAGGCCACCCTCTCCCTCCTCCCCTCAATCCTAAACCAGGTCACTGCAGACAGCAGCCACCTCTGCTGACTCAGCTCTGGAGGCTCAAGCTGGGACCAAGAATCAGCTCCAGCAACAGCACAAACTCCCCCAGCCTTGGGCCAGACCTGGCCTCACCCCAGCCCCCACATCCACCTACCCAGAGCAGAATGAATAGGGCTGCCCAACCCTCAGGGAGGGCAGAAGGGATTGGCAACCAGGTCTCCAGGGTGACTTACTCAAGCTGATGGGGCAGCTAGCCCCATCCCCAGCCAGACAAGAAGCCACTGTGTAGAGTGACCCATAGGGGGCCCTTCCCCAGTCTAAGTGGCGCCTCAAGCACTCATTCCCTTGGGGACCCTCCTTCAAGGGAGGTCAATCAGGAGCTTGAGTATACCAGGGTCTCCTGGCTGAGCTGAGAGACACCCTGAAGGGAGGAGGAGGAAAATATGCCACAGACAATTGGATTGCCAAGCTTGGCTCCAGTCCCTGCTGCAGTGGAGCAAAGAGACCCCTCCCCACCAAAGCCACGGGGAGTCCCTGAAAGACTAAAAGATGGGAGGAGCTCTCCCCAACCCTCTCATTCAGAACTCCTACATAGTGATGGGAGCAGGGAGAATTTTGTGTGCGATGTTAGGGCTGCTGAATAAAGGGTCTGAATTCAGTTACGGCCTAAAGGAAGACCCAGGGGAGGGGAGGAAAAGAAAAGCGAGTCTTCCTCAGTCCATTTGCCCATCCATCAGGGGACCACTCCTACATCCTCGTCTCCACCTCTTTTCCTACACGGACTGGGCTCAGTCATCCCCTCCCCCTCTCTGCCTGGGTGGGGACAGTAACAACTCTGCAGTAAGGTCTACTTAGCTCATATCCCCTGTGGAGAGGGAGGATGTTCTCTACTCTTTCTCTCACAGGCTCCTTACCAGAAAGTACCACTGGAAAGAGCTCCTAATCAAGGGAGGGGAGAGCAGCTGGGGTGCCTTTGCAGCATCTCTCCCTACCTGTCTCCCAGGAAAGAAGCCTGGGACCTCAAATAATCCGTCCCGCAGCAAAAGTGAGGTTCTCCTTCTCTGCAGTAACACCCTAACCTCGGGGAGCCCCAGCTGCACAAAAACCGATCCCAGGGACTACCTGCAGGCACACCGCTGGTAAAGGGGCGGAGCAGAGAAGAGGGGGGGAGGAGTCTGGGGGTTACCTGGGGTCACTGCGCAATGGAGCCGCCCCTGAAAAGTAAGGGCTCCACGTGGGGGCCCCGACCCACATTTCCCCCTCCAGACCAGGTCTGCTCACTCAGAACTCTGTCAGAGCGGGCAGAGCAAATATCTTGTCCAGTCCCCAACCCACCAGCCCCTTAGGTCCCACAGAGTCCCCCTTAGTCTTCCCCAGACCTATAGGCCCCCCAGACCACCGCTCCTCGATCTCTCACCCTATAGTATCTGTCAGCGCCCCCCAAACGCCCCTCATTCCTCCCTCCCGCACCGCCCTCCATGGTCTCCCCCAGACCTTCCTCGCCCCCTCCATATGGCAGGTCTCCCCCCGCCCCGCGCCGGCCCTGGCCCGCACCTTTGAGGGAGCTGATCTCGTGCTGGATGGCGCGGGAGGGGTCCATGGTACCGCTGGGATGGGGGGTGGGGGGAGGGGGCAGTGGGGGCGGCTCGGCTCAGGCAGAGGCCGCACACCCACTCAGCCCCGCACACCCACACGGAACCAGCCCGCAAGGGCTCAGTCCGAGCGCCGCAGCCTCAGGGGGAGGAGAACAGCGGGGAGGGGCGGGGCGTCAAGGCCAGGACCCCAGGCAGAGGGCGGGGCTTCAGAGGATCAATGCGGGAAAGGGGGGAGGGGGGCTGGTTTGCGGGCAGCCAATCCAAGGCGCATGCTCTAAGCCCTGCTCCCTCCTGGTCCTTCACACCCCACCCCGCATCCCACCAAAGTCCCAGACCCCTCTGACCCTTGATGCTCTACGTCTAGGGGATTGGGGCGGAACGGAGACGTCCTAGGAGTCCATTACCTCAGACTGTCCCCCTCCTGCCACCTCATACACTAGCCCTTACCCACCCCAAACTACCAGCTTTCTCCCAAGAAGTATTGCATAGCTCGGCCCAAATGCAGAGAAGGGAGGGATGAGGCCCATTATCTCCTAGTACCCTATATGTCCTGTGGTCCCTCTCTCCTCGCTCACAATCTCCCAACTCCTCCCTAGTCCTCTCTAGAACTACTCAGGAACCCCTTTGGACTGGATTTCGGGTCCGGGCAGATTTTGTGGCATAGGGAAGCAGTAACCAAAGCCCCACAAAACTAGGTGGCACAGACACCTGCCCCACACCCCAAGAAATCAAGTGTTCTGGAGGAGGGGGTGGTCCTTTGCTTTTCTCGCAATGCTCTTCCTCCTTACCTCTGCCTCTTGGTCGCTCAGGCTTCTTTCAAGACCCAGCTCAAACACCACCCTCTGCAGGAGGCCTTCCCCAGGCTCCCAGCTACTAGTTAGTTGCTGAGTCCTCCGCAATTACTTTCCATTTGATAAATACATATCTTGTGTGCCCTAGTTATTTACATATTGTCGTTCTCCCTCCCCCCCATTACACTGTAAGCTTCTTGAGACAAAGACTGTGTCTGCCTTTCTTTGTATCCTGATCCCCTTAACACTTTGCCTGATGCATAGTCAGCCTAAAAATGCTTATTGGCTGACTTTTTTTCCCCTATCACACAGGATGTTCGAAATTTTCCCAAGAGAAATTTATAACGGTTGCCAGTTTCCTCCTAGTCCCCAGTCCCTTCTCTCTCTGTCCCTCTTAACCTTTTATCGGGGTGGGGAAACTGTCACCTTCTAGGTCTTTGGATGCAGCCTTTTGACTGAGTCCAAGTTTAACAGAACAAATCCTTTTATTAAGGGGATTTGTTCTGTGAAGTCTGAATTCAGTCAAAGGGCCGCACTGGAAGCCCTAGAGGGCCACACTTGAGGACATAGAGGGCCACATGTGGCCTCGAGGCCTCAGGTTCCCTACCCCTAATCCTAAATCCTGCCCAACTCAATTGCCTCCTCCTCCTAGAAGCCTAAAGCATTGCAACCCACAAGGATGTCCCCATGTTTTAAAAATAACACCTGTTTAAAACAGCAAGGAACACAGGAAAAAACATGAACTCTGGAGTCAGAAGACCCAGATTCAAATCCTCCTACTTCTGATGCTTATGCCCCCAATAACCTTGGGCAAATCATTTAATCTCCCTGGGCCTCCATGTCCCATCTGAAAATGAGGGGTTTAAACTTAGATGCTTCCTGAGGTCCTTTCCAAATTTAGATGCTATGATTCTATGAACTCTCTCTATACTTTATAAAAGTGAATACTATTTACTTTGTATGTTTATAGAGGACTTTAAAGTTTACAAAGTGCTATGGATTCTATTCTCTCATTTGATCATTATAACACCAGGGAGGCAAGCAGGACAGGCGTTATTATCCCCATTTCGCAGATAAGGAAACTGAGAGGCAAAGGAGTAAAATAATTTATCCAAGTTCATGTCTTCTCATGCTCAAGCCCATTACACTGGTTTTTCTCTTGTGGGCATAAAAACAGTAAGGACTGTAACCATTCAATAGTCATTATTCAAAAATTATTTGTTCTCCTCGACCCAATGAAGGAAGACGGAGTAGCATTCTTGGCTTCTCGATTGCCCCACAGGGAACTGCTACTATATTTTTTTGGAAGAAAGGGTGATGGTGTGCAGGATATGGGGATGAGTGGCATAGTGGAAGGAGTCTTAAGACTGTTGTGTGGCTCCGCCGCTTCCTATCTGTAGTCATTCTAACTCTCTAGAGTTGTGCCTTCCTGCCTCCGTATCATTCCCTATGTCTTCCTTGAACGTTCTCCACAGCCCCTCCCAATCAGCTTACTGAAATGTGCCCTTTCCTTCTAGGCTTAACTGAAATGCCACTTCCTCCATGAAGCTTTCCTTGATCTCCTTAATCAGTAACAACCTTCACCCTTGAATATCGCATAGCACTTTTTTTCACTTCACTGATATCCTTACCACACACTCCATAAGACATATCTTTATTTTGTATCATTGTTATCTCTGCATCATATCCCCCTACTAAAGATGCTGTGTTATAACAAAAAGAAAACTGAGTTTCTTTTTAGAGTTAGGAAATCTGGGTACTAATTCTGGGTCCAACACTTACTAGCTATGTAACCCTAAGCTATGTGATTTTTACCTCTAGAAGCCTCAGTTTCCTCATCTGCAAAATAAGGGTAAGACAAGTCCAATTCTGAATATAAACTTCTTCGTCTGTAAAATGGGGACAATATAAGTGCTTTGTAAAGCCTTGATGCATTATAGAAACATGAGCCATTGCTAGACTATGCATTCCATGAAGACAACTTTCTATCTACCCAAGTGCTCATCTCTTCCAATCAATAAAATCCTTTTCCCCCTTAAGTCTTACATAATACTTTATTTTGTACTGTTCTGATTCACTTATCATGTAAAAGGAGGGTGACCGTTGACAGTTCACTTATCTAGGGCATAAGGCTGCCTCAGGGTTATAAAGAAAGGAGTTGCTGAAGGTCTGCAGACAGCAGTTGTTGATTTGCTTATGACAGGCTGGAGAGGATATACTTTGCTCTCTCAACTGCTCCTGGCTGCTGAAAAGAAGAGGAGAGGAAATATTTTGTTCTCTTTGGTCACTTGCTGCTGAAAGGAGGCAGAAGGAAGACTAGGAGAAAAAGAAGAAAGAGTAGAGAGTTTATACTCAGCTCTCTATTGCTACCTGGTGTTGAAAAGGACTATAGAGCATCCTTTGCTCTCTACCGCCAGCTGTTGTTAAAAGGAAGAAGAGGAGAGAAGACAAGATACTTGTAGTAATGCCTAGTTTTTGCTAAGAAATGGAGGAAAGCAGAATTGTAGAGACTTTTGCCCATCTAAGGATAAAGGTTGTTACCTTTTCCTAAAAGAGTATAACACTACTTTAGCTGATGACATCTTCCAAGTCTGAAGCTGGAAGTGATGGATACTACAGTTGCTGTGGAATAGCAATCCCAGATAAATAGAAGAACAGCTTGAAAGCAATGCATCATAAAAGTAGCCCAGCAAAGCAACCTGTCCAATTGAAATGCCATGCCTAATGAAGTGTCAGCTCAGCAGAACATGAATCAGCTTATGTTGGTAATGGAAGCACTTGTTCAAAAAGAAGCTATGCTCATCAAGGAACATATATATTTCTGTCCTGAGATAGAAAGAGGATAACAAAGTCTACATTTCTAGAGTTGTGAGTTGTTCTGGCCACATTTATTCCCTGTATTTTTCCCTTACTATCCTTGGGGCTTTAAGTCTATATTTACTCTCTCCACATCATGTGCATTGATGTGAGAAAGTGATTCAGATTTATGGGTGCAATATTATGTGCTTATTTTGCATTTTCAGACAATGTTTTGGTTAATGTTAATTATTAGTGTCTGATTTATTAATGGAAGATCATGAGCTACAGTGCTGGTAAGAATAGTTGGCAACAGAAGTTACCCTAGGACCCTGAGTATATCTAGTATAATAGCCACTTTCCCTCTGAGAAACTCCAACTTCCTATCATGGAGTCAAGTTGAGGACAAATGAGCCACGAAGGAAAAAAAGATGAGGGGAGGGAAGTGGTGAAGAAGATTAGACCACCACCCACTACATTGGTGGATTGCCTTCTTCCAAGAACTACATATGAAATACTATCTATTTTAGGTATCTGTGTTGCATAATAGTCCCTTGTTAGACTATTAGCACCATGAAAGCAAGGAGCTTATTTTATCTAAGCTGTTTATCTTTTGTATCATTTAGTACAGAAAGTGTTTAATAACAGTTTATTGAATCAAATTTGGTGAAAGACATATGCAAAATATGGGTGGGTCACAACCTCTCTGGCCACAATTTTTTCATCTGTGGACCTCCTTCATTCTGGGCACCATTTCTCCCTTAATGCAGTCGGAGATTACATTGTCTTTTGGTTGCCATATCACACTGTATATAATCCCCTAAAGCCCCCTATATCATAGTCGGAAGAACTTGTATCTATTCATATCTCCTATGATTCACAGCCATACAGCAGCACCAGAAAAATAGTGGTATGAAAAACACAGGGTATTTTGTGCCAGGGGTAGCTGAATATCACTGAAAGCACCACATAGTATCTCAAATGTGTTAAAAACCCACTATCTTCCTCCTATTTCAAATCTGTGCCCAGCTCATCATACATATGCAGTGTCCATCTGAACTATATGTGCCCCTAGGACATATATGTTCTCAAATCTACTTACTAGCTCTCTCCTGACCTCCAGTCTTGCATCTTCAACTATTTGACATCTTCTCTTCTCCCTCAATACTCCTTCACTTGGTGATCTCATCTGCTCCCATGGATTCAATTACCATCTTTATGCTTACGATTCTCAGATCTACTTCTCTTGCCCTAACCTCTCTGCTGACCTCCAGTCTCACATCTTCGACTGCCTTTCAGACATCTTGAACTGGATGTCCAGTAGATGCGTTAAATTCAATAGAGCCAAGATGGAACTTATAATCTTTCCCCCAAAATCTCCTCCTCTACTTCCAAACTTCTCTCTTACTGTTAAGGGCACCATGATTCTCCCAGTTCCCCAGGCTCATCCTCAACTCCTCACCATGTATCACTCCCCATATCCAATCTACTGCCAAGGCATGTTGATTTCCCCTTTGCAACATCTCTTGAATACACTCCCTTCTCTACTGCAATACTGCTACCACCTTGGTGCTGGCTCTCATCATCTGATGCCTACAAGTCTCTCCCTATTCCTGTTCAGCTTCCCTTCCAGTTCATCTTCCACTTACCAAAATAACAAAAGTTTTTACCTTAAGTGCAGATCTGACCATGTCACCACTCTACTCAATAAACACCTCATCACCTATAAAATTAAATATAAAATCATCTGGCATTCAAAGCTCTTCTCATTTCCATTACACCTACTACATACCCAGATTCAGTGGCACCTGCCTCCCTGCTGTCCTCAAAAAAGAAAGAAAAACACTCCATCTCCCAACTCAAGATGACTGTCCCCCTTGTCTGGAATGCTCTCCCTCCTCATCCCTGCCTCTTGCCTTCCCTGACTTCCTTCAAATCCCAGCTCAAATCCCATCTTCTACAGGAAGCCTTTCCCAACCCTTCTTATTTCTAGGGCCTTCCCTCTGTTGATTATTTCTTATTCGTCTTGTATATAACTTGTTATTTGCATGTTCTCCCCCACCCCGCCTCCATTAGATTGTAAGCTCTTCAAGGGTAAAAACTGACTTTTGCCTTTCTTCATGTCCCCAGCACTTAACACAGTGGCTGGAATATAGTAGGCACTTAATAAATGTTTATGACTCTCTGACTCTGGACTAACTCAATGCACTACCAGTCCTACTGCACATTATAGCCCAGACAACAAGCATTCTTCATCCATTTGGTTTGGTTTTTTTCCCTGCATTTTTCATACACACACGAGCTTAAGAAATGCTTATAATATTATTTTACCATATTGTAATGTAGAGAATATATTCTTGAAGGCATAGTTCTCGACATTTAGAAAGGGAAACAGTGATCACTAAGAGCCAGCATAGGTTTATCACAGATAAGTCTTGTTAGAGTAACCTGATTTCCTTTTTAAACTGGGTTATTATTAGGCTAGTTAGATCAGGGGAGATTTCTATAGGCATGGTTATAACTGGGTTTCTGCAACACTTTGAACAAAGTCTCTTGACATATCCTTGGAGACAAGATGAAGGGATGTAGGCTAGATGGTAGTACAGTTAGCTAAATTTGGAACTGGTTGAATGGCTGGACCCAAAGCCCAGTGATTAAAGGATTGATGTCATCCTGGAAAGATATTTCTAATACCTTGGGCATGGTGTAATCCCATGGGAGGCTGAGACTGGTGTATCTCTTGAGCTCAAGAGTTTTTCTGATGGGCAGTAGACTATGCCAGTCAGTGTCCACACAAGGTTCAGCCGCCTTAGTATTGGTGAGCCTTTGGGAGCCAGAGACCACCAGGTCACCTAAGAAGGGGTGCACTGGTCCTGGTCAGAAATGGAGCAAATCAAAACTTCCATGCCAATTAGTAGCGTTATAGGGTCTATTAGTAGCCCCTGTACTTCCAGCCTGGACAAAATGGGGAGATTTTGTATTTTTTTAAGGACTTCTCTGTCTATGGCTATGACCTGGTCAATATTTCCATCATTGAGTCAGATGGATGCATAAATGAGAAGAGAAAAGAAGGAAAATGAAGAGAATAAGTATTTGTTAAGCAGCTCCTACATGCCAGATGCTGCGCTAAGAAAGCACTTTACAAATATTATCCCCTTGAATCCTCACCACAACCCTGTGAGATAGGTGCTATTATTATGTGCCTTTTACAGTTGAAGAAAGTAAGGTAGACAGACATTAAGTGACTTGCCCAGAGTTAACACAGCTAATAAGTGACTAAGGCCATATTTGAACTTGAGTCTGCCTCAGTCTTCTACTACAGGTCCAGCACTCTATTTATTGCACCACCTAGCTACCTCACGTAATAAGATGGCACGCTTGCTGACTTTGTGGGTAAAACAAAAGATCCCAGTAAGACAGAACTACAGGCTGAGTATAACACAGAGACAAAGGGAGCAATATAAAATCCTTCATTTAGATGCTTCAGGAAATTCATTACCCTGTAGATAAGAAATACACCTCCAAAAGGTGTAGATCATAACCCACTTATACATTCTCATCTTGTGCTCTTCTAGCCCATGTCTTCCAAAAAGGTCTTACCTTGATGCCCCATGGACGTGACCATGGGCTAGTAAAGGCTAGAGTGGCAAAGCACTAGCTTCAGTTGATTTTACCATGCTGGAAAATGGGGCTGGTGATGGACTGTGTGTTCTGGCAAGAACTAATTTGACAAAGAAGGAGACTCCCATCCCCAGGAGGTTGGCCAATGGGGAAGGAGTCTTTTGGCTGGGGCAAAGGAAACAAGTCCTTCACTTAGGTTTAGAGAATTATGCTGCACAAGCAAACCCAACAAGTCAGAAGCATAATATGGCAGGCAAACTTAGGTTGCTTTAACAGAAACGTGTTTTTTTTCAGAAGGAAGGAGATCGATAGTCCTGTTTTCTATATGGAACCAGACCACATGTGGAGTTTTGTTCTGGGCATCACATTTGGGGAAATCACTCAATAAACATTTATCAGGTACCTGCTATGTGGCAGACACTGTGCTAAGCAGTGGAGATAGAAAGAGAGGAAAAAAACAAACCCCAAACCAGGACATTTACAAACTGAAACACACCCAGAAGATGGCAACCAGGATGTTGAAAAGCCCAGAGACCAGGATACATGAAGACCTAGAGAATACTTGGAGACGTTGAAGGAAAAGAATAGATCTGGGGAGGAGACAACAGCTTTCTCAAGATCTGTCCTGTGGAAGATGGATTATAGCTGGCCGCGTGGCTCTGGAGGGCAGTACTGAGGTAATGTACATAAAGTCCTATATAAATATATTGCTACTGTTATATTTAATCTCATTTTTCTCATCTTTTCAGTAGAGTTCAGAGAGAACTGGTCCTGGGACAAGTTCCTCTCCTGCTAAAATTCTTTTATGTTTAATGACCTGTGGACTATTGGCAGCTGAACAAGATGACTGGTTTTTATAACTGGAGTTATTTGTATTTATGTTTTATTCATAAGAACAAGCATTTATGTAGCACAGTAGCTTTACAAATATTATATCATTTCACCCTCATAACATGAAGTAGGTTATAATTATTATCCCCCATTTTATAGATGAGAAGACTGAGGCTAAAGGAGATTAAGAGACTTGCCTAGGATCACAAAGCTAATAAATGTCTGCAGCAGGATTTGAACTCAGGTCTTCCTGATGCCAAGTCCAGCTCTCTAGCCACTGAACAATCTAGCTCTAAAAGTATTTGCATGAAGGCTCATCTGTAATTATAAATAACAATAATAAGTGTTAAGTATGGGAAAATGATGATGATGGTCGTGGTGATGATGTACCAAATGTCACCAAAGTACATCACCCTGACTGGCCTTCCTTTTCTTTGCTGATTCCCCCACCCTCAAAATATGGCCTGAGGGTTGGCCTTTCAGGGAGCTTTTGTTTATCGCTGTCATTATTATTGAGTAATGGGTGTGTGTGAGTTACATGAGGCAAATTTCAGTTCAGCATAAAATCAAACTTCCTAATAATTAAAGCTCTCCAAAACTGGAGCGTACAAAGGAGAGTACAATGCTGGGAGAGGAAGAGAATATGTGGAACAACCGATGTGAAAAACGAAAAGTAACAATAAAACTTTTTTTTCATTGTATGGGCTGCTTCTGGAGGGCAGTCCCTTTTCTCACTACTCTGCCCTCTTTCCAAGGCCAAGCACAACGAGTCTAACATATTCTAACTTGTACTAAAGTTATTATATCCATACTTTATCTTCCTATTTGATCAGAACCTCCTTGAGGACAGTCCACGGCTCATTTTATATTTGCAGCCCTAGGATCCAAGGGACAGCTAGGTGGCAATGCAGTGGATAGACTGCCAGGCCTGGAGTCAGGAATACTCCTGTTCAAATCCCAGCCTCAGATGCTTCCTAGCTGTGTGACCCTGGGCAAGTCACTTAACCCTGTTTGCCTCAGTTTCCTCATCTGTAAAATGAGCTGGAGAAGGAAATGGAAAACCACTGTAGTATCTCTGCCAAGAAAACCCCAAATGGGGTCACGAAAAGTTGGACACGACTGAACAACAAAGATCCAAGGACAAAGGCCTGTGTGTTGCATGGGCTCTTGAACGGAACTGAACTTTATCACTGAGCACTTACAGGCAAAGGCTGTGCACGTCGTGATGCTGTTCTGAGTTTAGTGGCACCAGGTGACCTTTGACATCCATTATAACTCTGAAAGTCTTCGATGCTATACTGTGGTCTCTCTTTTTCTGCCTTTTGGGAAAAACAGGAGGTATATGTAGGGGCCCTGCCCTCAGGTCCTCCAAGTCCGATCCATAAGAATGAATTTGGAATCAAATGATCTTGATCTGAACCAGAATATTGAGCTCTGGCCATACACAGCCTCCTATTGTTATTCAACTTTTCCAGTGGCCTTTTTTCAGTCCTCATCCTCCTCTTTGACCTTTTTGCAGGATTGGACACTGGACCACCCCCTTCTTTCTGTGTACTCCCTTTTCCAGGCACTTCTGAGATGCCCCATTTTGCTACTCCTCCATGTCACTATCTGCCTCTTTGATCAGCCTCACTGGCTCCTAGGCCTCTTCCTAATCCTTTAATATGGGAGCTCCCCAAAAACTGAATAGCTAGGTAGCGTAGTAGATAGAGTGCTGGCTCTGGAGGCAAGAAAATCTGAGTTCATCAAACACTTACTCGCTGGGTGACCCTGGGCAAGTCATTAAATCCTGCTTGCCTCGGTTTCCTCATCTGTAAAATGAACTGGAGAAGGAAATGATAAACCATTCCATTATCTTAGCCAAAAAAATGCCAAATAGGGACACAACTGAAACGACGAAACGGCAACAACTCCCCAAGAATTTCTCCTTGGCCTGCCCCTCTTCTCTCTCTATTTCAGACACTTCATGACATTTCCATGGCTCCAAATATCACCTCAATCCAGATGATTCCCTGGCCTTTCCCCTAGTACTGACTTCTCTTTGGAACGTCAAACCCACATCTCCAACTCCCTGTAGAGTATTTCTACCTGGACATTCCACTCGCCATCACCTCCAATTCAACATGTCTCAAACCAAATTCATTATCTTTCCCCCTAAAACAATTTCTCCTTTTGACTTGATGTGAGTGTCAATGGTGGCATCATTCAGCCATCTCAGTTTATTACCTTGGGCTTTATTTTGACTCTTCTCTCTCACTTCTCCAATCAAATCCATCCATTACTAAATCTTGCTTATTCCACTTCCAGGGCATTTCTTATACCTGTGTCCTCTCTACCTCTGCTGCCACCACTGTAGGACAGGTCCATGGTTCCATGTCCCTGGACTATTGCAATAGCCTCCTTATTGACGTCTTCTTCCCTTAAATCTATTCTTTGTCCTCCTGTCAGATTAATTTTCTTTATGCAAGGACTTGGTCACATCCCTCCTATGCTCTAAAGGTACAAATGCCTTTGTCTGGCATTCAAGGCCCTCTTTAAAATGACACCATTACAAGATGATTGGGTCTAGAGCTAGAAAGAACCCTAGAGGTCATCTAGTCCAAAGCCTCACCTTACAAATAAGGAAACTGAGGCCCAGGGACTTGCCTAGGGTCATAAGAAGGTAATAGAGTTATAAACATAATATATAGAAAGCCAAATGTAGAGCCAGGAAGACCTGCATTCAAGTCCCATCCCTGACATCCTGGTTCTGGGCAAGTCATGTAGTCTCTCAGTGCTTTAGGTTAGAGGTGTCAACTACTCAACTAGTGACAGGCTACATATGACCAACAACACTGACTGCCCAAACCAGATTAAAATGTAATTGGTAAATATTTAACAAAATCAGTAAAAATACAATAAAACATAGATAATATTACATTTTAAAGCTGTCAACAGGCTGCTCCCAGGGATCTTTATGTGCAGTTTAGTAGCCCCTGTTTCCATCTGAGTTTAAAACTACTGCTCTAGGCAGTTCCCTAAGACTCTAAGCTACAGAGAAAATGCCGTCTCATATTTGTAAAGGGAGTTTCCTTACCCAGGAGTTCCCTATATCAATGAAATCATGGGATGAGCGACTACTCCTATCCTCCTTTCTGATCTCAGAGCCAATATCCTTTCTAACTCTAATTCTAACTTCTAACTTCCTTTACCAGTGGTGTATAACCTGGGGTCTGTGGACTTGTTTCTAAAACATTTTTAGATAAATATGTTTTCGATATAATTGGTTTCCTTTGTAATCCTATATATTTTATGCATTTAAAAACATGATTCTGAGAAGGGTTCCACAGGCTTCATTAGACTGACTGCCCCAAAAGCCAATGATACAAAACAGGAGACAAAGCCCTGCTATTGATGGACAAATTTCAGTTGCTCTTACAATGCCTGGCACTCTCTCATGTCCACACCTTTAAGCTATTTCCTGGGCTGGAATTCAACAAAATACAAGTTCCAGCAACAGTTGGTAAAACTCTGTACATGCAGAGCATTGAGCTAGGTGCTGGGGACCCAAAGGTAAATGGTACAGAAGCCCTGCCCTTGAGGACATTACAATCCAAAAGGCATCCTTCCTGCCCTCTAAACTCATCAAGTTCCTACCCATTCTATAGAACCAAATTCAAGTACTTCCTTTTTCATGGAGCCTTTCCTGATCTCCCCTGATGACTCCCCATGGATTTCACATAGCATTTAGTTTTGCAATTCTGAAATCTACTTCATCTTGTAATATTTTGAATGATTTTTATCCATATTTGTGTATCTAATCTTGCATCTCTCCCAGTACCTTATCTAGCACTCTGCATGCAGTAGGTGCTTAATAAATGTTTGTAGAATTGAATCAAAGTCTATGTGTCCAGCTCTAGATTCTTCACCAGAGCTCTTGTCCTGTATCTCCAAGAGCTTTCTCAGTATCTCCCTCAGGTGTCCTACAGGCACCTCAACTTCAGCCTGCCCCCAAATGAACTCATCAGCTTCCTCCCTTAACCTGAATGTCCTGCCAGCTTCCTTTTTTCTTTTCGCTATCTGTCCAGCCACTCAGACTCAAAGACTTGGAGTCCCCTTGATTCTTCCTTTCTCCTCACCCCCATCTTCTTGGCCTATCAGCCAAGTCCTATAGATGCTACCTCCAAAATATCATTCTTTTCCTTTCTCTCAATTCCTGGTACAATCTACCTAGTCTGAGCTCTCCCTTTTTGGGCTTGAACCACCCTCCTAACTGATCTTGCCAACTCTAAATCTCTCCCCTTTCATTCTGCCTTGTGTGCAAATTCTAACGCATTGACCTACTCAGATACTGTCAGAGGCTCTCTCTCTCTCTCTTGCCTAAAGTAGATAAAATACAATCCTCTCAACCCTGCATTTAAATCATTCTACAATCTGCCTCAAAACCACCCTTCTAGCCTTATCTGATACTTCTGCAGTGGCTACAGCATTTTGCTTGAAGTCAGGAAGACCTGAATTCAAATCCTGCCTCAGACACTTGCTAGTGCAGTCTCACCAAGCTCCATCCTAACATCTCTCAGCCTCAGTTTCCTCATCTGTAAAATTGGGATACTAATAGCACCTACCAGCAGCTAGGTGACACAATAGATAGAACTCTGGGCCTGGAGTCAGGAGGAACTGAATTCAAATCCTGCTTACTAGCTGTGTGACCCTGGGCAAGTCACTTAACCCTGTTTGCCTCATCTGTAAAATGAGGTGGAGAAGAAAATGGCAAAGGACCCCAGTATCTTTACCAAGAAAACTACAAATGGGATCACGAAAAGTCGGAAATAACACTAGTACCTATCTTCCAAGGTTGATGTAAGGATTAAACAAATTAACATGTAAAGGGTTGGGCCAAGTTTAAAGCGATGGCTACTATTACCACCACTCATTATATAAGGGGAGGAGCAGCGAGATGGCACAGTTGATAGAGTGCCAGGCCTGGAATCAGGAAGAGCTGAGCTCAAATCTGGCCTTAGACACTTATTAGCTGTGGGACCCTGGGCAAGTCACTTAACCTCTATTTCCCTCTGTTTCCTTACCTATAAAACACAGATAATAATAGTAACTCCCTCACAGTGTTATTGTGAGAACAAATGAGATAATACGGTATTTATAAAGCACTTGGCACAATGCTTGGCACACTATAAATGATAGCTATTATTGTTATAGCCACTTTCTTCATATTCCTTATTTTCCAGCCAGACTAGAGACAATCATCGGCCCCTGGTAGTGAGGTGAATGTCAAGGGTACTGGAGACAGAGGCCTTGGGTTCAAATTCTGGCTCAGTCATTTACTATCTAGGTGACCCCGGGCATGTTACTTACCCTTGGGCCCAAGTCCCCTCATTTAGAAAATGAGAGGGAGGGGTGTGACCACTAAGGTGCCTTCCAACTCCAGAGTTCCCTCTATGATCTGTGACCTAGCACCACCCTCTCCCCACCCCAGGACATTCACTGGAATGCGCTTCCTTCTTATTCCTGCAGGGGGAAAATCTTGCCTTCCTATACAGAAAGTGACTCCAGCCCAGGTGTTATTTCTTCCCTGATGCATTTGCTCAACCTTCCCCAGCCAGAAAGGGCCTGCCCACGCTCACATCAGTAGAAATCAAGTCCGATCCAGATTTGAAACCCTTTCTAGGCTCCAAACGGAGTACTTTCCCTATAACACCAAGGTCAAACAGAAAATGTCTAATAATAATACCTAGCATTTATACAGCACCTTACCAATGGTTCATTTGATTTTCACAACGACACTGAGAAGCAGGTGCTATTATTTACAGATGAGGAAACTGAGTCAGGCAGCAGTTAAGGCATGAGATCTTCCTGACTCTAAATTCAGCACTCTGTTCATTGGGCCAATTTCTAAGAGGGGAGGGGTAGAAATGGAGGAGAAGGGAACAAGCTTTATTAAGAGCCTACTATGTGCCAGGCACTGTGCTAAACACTTTACAAATATTATTTCATTTGATACACTTAATACTTTGAAACCTATAGTTATTTGTATCCATGTCTTATCTTCCTTTCAGATTGTAACCTCCTTGAGGATGGTTTGTGGAATATTTTATATTTATATCCCCAGTGTCAAGCACAGTGCCTTGGGTATAGTGGGTACCTGAAATGAACAGGCTATGAAATAGAGTGGAAAAAATCCTGGACTGCAGAGCAAATTCACTTTCTGCTACTTCTACTTCTCTGACCTTAACTCAAGGAAACAAGCAAGAAGCATTTATTAAACTACATGCCAGGCGCTGTGCTAAAAACACTTAACAAATATTATCCAAGCCTAGATGAAAGCTACTATTATCCCCATTTTACAGTTAAGGAAACAGAGGCAGAGAGGTTAAATAATTAATCGCCCAGGGTTACACAGCTAGCAAGTGCCTGAGGCTGCATTTGAACTCAGGTCTTTCTGACTCCAGGACTGGCACTCTATCTCCATTCCATGTAGCTGCCTGCCTCTGGGGCTCAGTTTTCTAATGTGGAAAATAAAGGGGTTTGGCCAAGATGATCTCTGAGGTCCCTTTTGGCACTAAGTAAGTCCTTTGATAATGAGGAATTGAACTGCACTGAGTGAATTGAGCTGAATGGAGATTTCCCAACTACACAGTGAACTCTAGAGGGCAGGGCAGTGGGGGGGGGGGGGAGCAAGGCAGAGCAGGGTCCTGATCTTTTGTGCCTTCCTCTCCACAGGCCTGAGCTTAGCTTGCCTCTCTGACCTTGGGGTCTTTGAATCAGCTGTCCTCCATCTCTGGAATGCACTCTGTCTTCACCCCTCTCTTGGGCCCCCTAGTATCCTTTAAAGCCATCTTCTGCCTAAGGTCTTTCATGATCTACTTCCCCCACTCCCACTCCCACCCCACCTTTCCTACCCCTACCCCAGCTACCTTCCCCACAAAATTATTTTGAATTTATTCTGTATATGCTTTACATATACTTATATATGTACATATTGTCTCCCCACCACCAGAGGACTTAAGCTCCTAGAATAGTCCACTTTTATTTTGTATACCTTTGTGCCTAGAGCAGTGCTTGGCACACAGTAAGTGCTTAATAAAAGCTTGCTTCATTGACTAGACACATCAAGGGAAGTTTCCATTGATTTGTTGTTTAGTTGAGGCCTCATCCAAGGCCCCCAGTTCTACCTGTGCCTGGTACTGTCTGTCCTGGCACAGTAGACAGAGCATGGGGCCTGGATTCTGGGAGACTTGAGTTCAAGGGCAGCCTCAGATGGTTCCTAGCTATGTGAACCTGGGCAAATCACCCCAGCTCAGTTTTTTTATCTATAAAATGGGGATAATAATAGCCCTCTCATCCTGGGTTTCTGTGAGGATAGATAATATTTGTAAAGTGCTTTGCAGAACTACACATGCTTATCATCATCATCATCATGACCTGGAGACCAGGGACCAGGAGCCATTCACGCTTCATTATCTGAGACTAGTCCCAGCCTTACCTGAAGGGCAGTTGATTGAGGACCAATTGGGGAATGGTCAGCACATCCAGGGAGAGCCAAGAGGCAGGTACCAAACACAGGCTTTGGGGTTTGGAGTAGGAGAAGGGGAAGAGAATCCCTGGAGCACTCAGGGCTGGACTGGGAACGAGGCCCCTCCCTCCCAAGCAGGCACTGCACGGGGCTGCTGGAGATAATAAAGTGGCTGGGCAAGAGATGCTTCTGTCCATGGGCAAGAGCCAGGGGGCCACTCAGGGACCTTGACTCCCTTCTGTTCTGCCAGTAACACCATCATTCTCAAAGCCAGAAAACCTTGGAGACACAGTGCTGAATACAAGCATCTTAGTGCTGGCAGGCTTGGCCCAGGGAGGATCCAGCAGGCTGTAATGAACCTTCCCAAACACTAAGCCCCTTCTCTTCTCTACACTGCACCTTTTCCTTGCAGGGAGGGGGCAGGGATCCAGACCTGTGATTTTGTCCAGAGCTTCCACCAATGCAGGGTGGACCTGCTCTAAAGCATAAAGTTCTAGTTTTCCTGGGGCCCTGAGAAATCCAAGGATTTGCCCAGGGTCCCATATCAAGTATTGGGCAGAGGTTCAAGCCTAGTTCTCTATCCACTATGCCACACTGCCCCTGCTGTACTGCATTGATTTTACATCAGTGCACATCTTGTGACCCTTTTACTCAACTGTGAATTCCATTCAATTCAGTTCAACAAACATTTATTAAATGCCTCCTGTGTACAGAACATTCTGTGGAGCACTGGCAAGGTTACAAAGTTTCAGTGAGCCAGGGTCCATGACCCGCTGGGATTCAGAGGCATGAGACACAACACTGCCCGATAAGCACATCAGAGGGATACAAGCAGAAGGCTATGGGAGGGTCACCGAAAGAAGATCATTATAACTGGGAGGTTCGGGGAAGACTTCAAGGAGAAGGTGCACTTGAGATGGCCTTTAAAGGCTGGGTTGGAATCCTGGGCAAGGAGGGGGAGGGGGAGGACATTCCAGGTCTAAGGAATCATACAAACAAAGGCAGAAGCAGGAACACTCTCGGGGTAGAGGGGAGGACCAGGGGAGGAGGACCAAGAGTTGTTGGGTTTAGCTAGACAATTAATAGAATACACGGAGTAGATTAGCTTGGACAAGGAAACGGACATCAGGTCAGGTAGGGCTTTGAATGCCAGGCAGAAAAGCTTGAACATTACGGGCCCACTGAAAAAGAAGACTTTGAAACAGTCATTGGACCAGATTTATGTTGCAGAGTGCTACGGTGAAAATAGCATGGGATTTGGAGTCAAAGGGGCTACATTTTGCCACTATGACAGTTTGAGCCTCAGCAAGACATTTAGCATTCTTGGATCACTTTTTCCTCTTCTCTGTAAACTAAATCTCTGAAGTTCTTGCTAGTTCTAAATCATATGATGCTAAGTCCAGCGGCCATATGAAAGACGGATTGGAAAATGCAGAAAGCAGAGGCAAAAAAACTTATCAGTAAATCATCCAAATGAGAGGTCCAGAAGTCCTGTGTAGAGTGGGGATAAGAAGAGGATAGACTTGGGAGATGCTGCAATGGTGGAATTAGCAGGATTTAGTCATTGATTTCATAGGAGTGGTGAGAGCGAGGAAAAAATTAGAATTAACTCTGAAGTTTGGAATAAGGGAGGCTGGATGAATGGTGGTGTCACAGACAATGGCAGTGAAGTCAGGGAGAGGGGTAGATTCAGGAAAAGAGACACCGACTCAGTCTGGTACATGTTGAGTTTGAGGAGCCGGCGGAGATGTTCAGCAGGCAGTTGGAAATTTATATCCAAGGCTCAGAAGAGAGCTGGAGGCTGGAGAGGCGGATTTAGGGTCATCTGGAGAGGTGGTAGGTCGTTGAAGCTGTGGGAGATCTCTGAGGGAGTATTACAAAAGAGAAGATAAAGCACTCAGCTTTACAGGAATGCCTTCACTTGAGGGGGAGCAGGAGAAAGAAGAGGGAGAAACCAGTGAAGGAGCCAAATCCAGAAGGATGTGGCATTTCAAAAAAAAGGGAATGAGAAGACAGCTCATCTAGAAGGAGGGGGTGGTCAACAGAGTCAAACACAGCAGAAAGGTCAAGGAGGATGAGCAAGAAAAGGCCACTGCGCTGGACAATTAATAATAGATCATTTGAGACAGCAGTTTCAGGGGAACACGCAGTACAAGCTCCAGAAAGCTTCGTTTTAAGTGCTACCTCTACCACTTACTACCTGTGTGCCCTTGGTGAGTCTCTGAACCTTTCTGAGGCTTAGTTTCCTCCTTTGTAAAAATGGAGGGGTTGGAACTTGATCAACTGATTCCAGTCCTCTGGGTTTTGGGGATGGAGTGATTTGCAGGGGCCTATGACGTTAAGTCATTCAGCACAATAAACATACCTTTTATAACTAAATCTATAACAATAACAGCTAACACTTATATAGCACTGTGCTAAGCAGGTTGTACTTACCATCTCATTACATCCCCACAACAACCCTGTGATGGAGGTGCTGTTATCACCTCCATTTTATAGTGGGGGAAACTGAGGCAAACAGTGGTTAAATGACTTACCCGGGATCTCACCTACACAGCTGGTGAGTATCTGAGGCCGTATTTGAACTCAAGTCTTCCTGACTCCAGGCCTAGTACTCTAGCCACTGCACTGCCTTGCTGTTCCTAATAACCTGAATGTGTAACTACCTTTCTTGTATATGTTCTTGCTGCGATGCATAACATAAATTCACTTCGTAACACACTTAAATTCACAGTAGCTTTCCCTCATGTATTTTCTTAGTCAACAAATACCAATAATACTACAATCATATGGAGAACTGTGAAATTGTTTTACTTTAGAAGGGGCTATATATACTTGACTAGGTCTGGAACTACTCAGACCAGATGGTCTCTTTTGTTAAGTCCAGTCCAACACTTTGTGAGCTCATTTGCCCTTTCCTTTTCATCTTACAGATGAGGAAACTGAGGCAAACAGGGCTAAGTGACCAATCCAGGGTCACACAGCCATTATGTATCTGAGGCAGGACTTGAACTCGTGCCAATGGGTACTACCAGATGGCAAGCCCAGAGCTCTATCGACGATACCACAACTAGAGCTCTCCGAACTCTGAGATTTATGACTCTGTGTTCCTCTGAACCTGAGATCTTATCTCTTATGGAGCACTGAGAAGCTAAGTTATTTGCCCTTGGTCAAGGTAGCTAAGTGTCAGAGGCAGGATTCAACCCAGGTTTTCCTGATTCCAAGGTCTGCCCCTCTACCCTACTATATCTATCCATTCTAGTAGAATGTAGGATCCATAAGATCCGGGTTCGTTTCCTTTTTGTCAAGGTGTTCCCTAAAAAGCCTTGTACATATTAAGAGCTTAATAAATGCTCTTTGACCTAAACTGAATTAAAACAAGGGTCCTTATCTCAGGAAAGGAACTAGATCTAAGAAATTGGGCTTAACCACAGCAAAGAAGCTAAAATGTGAAGAATTTGGGGAAGTCAAGAGGAAGGGAATATCGGACAACCCCCAATGGGTTGGGGGGGGCAGGGAGGGGGACCAGCTTCTTGGAGAGTGAGTGGTGGCCTGGAAGAGAGGAAAAAGCGCGGTGGTGGAGCCAGCGCAATTCAATAAATATGTATTAAGCCCCTGAGAAGGCGCGGGGGTGGGGGTGGGGGGGATGGAAAGAGGGAGCAGGTGCGGGGGAGGCGGGGGTAGTCATCACGAAGTGGGGGAAGGGGGCCAAGGGGTACTGAGCAGGGCCAGGCCGGGGGCGGGAAGGACAGGAGCTAGTTTGGGAGGTGAGCAGAGACAGTAACTATGTGAGCAACGCGCACACACCCGGAGGGTGGGAAAGTAGGAGGGAGGGAAGGAGGGGAATGGAGCGCCGCCAGAGTGCTGGCCTAAAGCAGGCAGGCAACTGGACAGCTCAGAGACCTCCGCCCCCCTCCTCCCACCAATGTTCCCCCAGCCTCGACCCTCAAAGAGACTAAGGGTCCCGGAACTCCCCCAGTTTCCAGCAAGAGGTGCCGCCCCCGCTACCCCCTCCCCCAGCTCCCTGCTTGGTCCGGCCATGACCCCGCCCCCCGGCCTGTGTCCCACGTGTCCGTGGCTGGACAGGCAAGACAAGCACTAAACCCCGAGCCCGAGTCGCTGGTCTGGACCTCAGGAGGTCCTAGCTGCCAGGTCCGGACCCCGACTCGCCCCCCCCTCTCTCCGCGCCCTGACTGCACCCCCTTCCCATCCCCCTGCCTGCTGCAGCGTTCCTATGTCCTATTATGGGAATGACCTGCTGCGCGGAACCAAGCCCTCTCTAGTCGTCTGTTTTCCCTTCCCTGGCGCTCAGGGCGGCCAGGCTCCGGGCTCCCGGTTTCTTGGTTAGAGCTGGGGAACTTCGAGAGGCAGAGGAGGCTGATCAGTGTGGCCAAGCAGTAAGCACGTCTAGGACGGTCCCCGTGTCTGGGGACAGGGCTTACTGTCCACGAGGGTCGGCCTATTCTGAGTGTCCCCGCTGGTCAGTGTGTCCGTGACGGTGACCCTTCCTATTTGGTCAGTGTGTCCTGAGCGGTCTGCATGTTGGGGCACTCAGTATGGCCCAAGTGGTCAGTCCACCCTGAGGGTTAGTGTACAGGGCTAATTCCAAGCTCCTCAGTCTACCCTGCGTGTGGTCCACGAGGGTCAGTGTGCCAGGGTGGTCAGTCTGTCCGGAAGGGTCAGGGAATCAAGGTAGTCCAGTAGGGTCAGCGTGATCAGTTTGTCCTAAAGGTTGAGCATGCCTGGGTGGTCATGCTGTCCAGAAAGGTCAGGGTGTCTGGGTGGTCAGTTCGTTTGGAAGTGTCAGGATGTCAAGTTGGTCCAGGAGGGTCAGTGTGCCAGGGTAGTCAGACTGTTTGAAAGGGCGTGTCCGGAGGGGTCCGAGTGTCCAGCCCTACCTTTATACCTCTCCCGCACCTCCTCATAGGCCTGGATGAAGTCTTGCTCCTCTGGCTGGGGGGGCAGCCCGTAGTCCGCCATGGCAGGATGGGACTAAGCGAGGTGGAAGAGGAGGACGATCTCGCTGTCCTGCACCTCTCGGCCCCAACCCGGCCCGGCTCTGTCCCTTAGAACAGCCTGTTCAGTCTCTTAAAGGAGCCGCCTGAGGCAGCGAGGGAGGGGACTTGGTGTCACCAGGGGAGGGGGGTATTCCGCCCCCGAGCTCCGCCCCCAGCACCCAGGATGCCCCACGAGCTGGGGGTGGGGGGGGAAGGGAGGCAGAGCCTGGGGGCGGGGCAGATACCGGACACCGGACAAGCTGACCCAGGCCCCTAACACCGATTGGGCCCCCAGACAGAGAATTCTGCCCACCCTGCTCCCAGTTCCTTAGCCCCATTGCCCAGGAATGACTGCGTTGGGACTCAGGACTCCTGGGTTCCAGA
Organism: Trichosurus vulpecula; assembly: GCF_011100635.1. NCBI lineage: Eukaryota > Metazoa > Chordata > Mammalia > Diprotodontia > Phalangeridae > Trichosurus > Trichosurus vulpecula. Next base: position 81,158,200 of record NC_050573.1, read on the forward strand.
AAGGAAAGGGTGAAGAGCAGATCTCTTATCCCTGGAGGGGGTGGGAGTAGGCGGGGAGAGATTGGGGACTTCCAGACTTCCTGGCAGTCCTTCCCCTACTGACTCCTACCCTCATGACACCCCCCACCCCGCCATTCATCCTCATCAGCTATGTGAGACCCCCGCCACTCCCTTAGCCACGACCCAAATCTGTCTATACAAGCTCTAAAATCTCTGCGGAAATAGGGCCGAGCTAAGTAAAGACTAAGACTATATCTCTGCCTAATCTAGTCTTAGATGACAGAGTTTTCCCCATTTCTCTTCTCCCTTACCAGTAAACCTGCTGATTGAATGACCCCTGATACCAGTTCAGTGACCTACTCCTTCCTAGACCAATGAAATCCAAGACCTTGACCTTGGTAAGGTGCCTAGCTCACAAACCCAAGTCCTAACATGGCCCCACAAATCCCATGAAAGAATTTGGGGTCCCAACCCCCTCAAAAAGTATCCCTAATTATTCCTCCTACATACTCACACCATTATAATACCTCATTTCTCTAGAAAGTTTTACCAAGGTCTTTTCCATACAGGAGCCTGGCCCTGCGTTGTCTCTTGGAACCCCTAGCTCCCTCAAAGTCTCAGCTCAGGTGTCAGTGCCTAAGTGGAGGCTTTCCTTGATCCCCCAAGTTGTTAATACTTTTCCTACTCCTGGGAAATGACTTTGTATTTACTTTGTATGTATTTTGTATTTATTTATATGTATGTATGTATGTATGTTGAATCCTAGGTGGCACGGTGAATAGAGTGCTGGACCTGAAGTCAGAAAGACTCATCTTCCTGAGTTCAAATCTGGCCTCAGAAACTTATTAGCTGTGTGACCCTGGGCAAGTCACTCAACCATGCCTGCCTCAGTTTCCTCATCTGTAAAATGAACTGGAGAAAGAAATGGCAAACCACTCCAGTATCTTTGCCAAGAGAACCCCAAAATGGGATCACAGAATCAGATGTGACAACAACATGTTGAATCCCCCTAAGTAGAATGCAAGCTTCTTCAGGGCCAGCATTGTTCTGTTGTTTTTGTCTTCCTATCTCTCAGCCCCTAGCACTCAATCAATAAGCAATGGATTGGTACGTGGAAAGTCGTGGGCTTTGTGTGGTAGATATAAAGACGAAAGGTCAACAGTGCCTCTTCTCGAGGAGCTTCTGTTCTAATGGGACAGTTGTAGAGGTATAGAGGACTTTACATTTTGCAAAGCTTTTTACAAATGTTATCTTATTTGATCCTCACAATAACTCTAGAAGGTAGGTTGCTATTACTATCCACATTTTACAAATGAGGAAATTGAGGCAAACAGAGGTTAAGTGACTTACCCAGCTTCACAAAGCTAGTAAGTGTCTAAGGCTGGATTTGAACTCAGGTCTTCCTGACTCCCAGGTCCAGTGCTCTATCCGATATATCAACAGGACTGTGTGTGTGTGTGTGTGTTGAATACATAGTCCTGCACATATATAATTACTTCAATGTGGAGGGGGCACCCTTGCAGCTGGAGGGATCAGGAAAGATGTCATATAGAAGGGGGTGCCCAAGCTGAGTCTTGAAGGAAAGCAGGAATTCCAAGAGGCAGAAGTGAGGAGAAGGTACGTTCTACCCATGAGGGACAGCCAATGCAAAGACATGGAGTATCATTGTATGTGGAGAAAATACAGTAGGCCAATATGGCTGGATCTCAGAGTATGAGGAAAGTAATGTGTAAGCAAACTGGTTTGGTAGGAAGGGGCTAGGTGGAGAAAAGATGTAAATGTTAAATAGAGGATTTTATATTTGCTCCTAAAGGCAATAGGGAGCTACTATAGTTTGTTGGGCAGGGGAGTAACATGATCAAACCTGTGCTTTAGGAAGATCATTTTGGTGACTGTGTGGAGAACGGATTGGAGCAGGAAGAAGCTTAGGCAGGGAGTCCAAATAGGAGGCCATTGAAATAGTCCAAATGAGAAGTGATGGGGGCACCTAGGTGGCGCAGTGAGTAGAGCACCGGCCCTGGAGTCAGGAAACCTGAGTTCAAATACGCCCTCAGACACTCCACACACTAGCTGTGTGATCTTGGGCATGTCACTTAACCCCAATTGCAGTGCCTTCCCCCCCTCCAAAAAACAAAACAAAACAAAAAAAGAGAAATGATTAGGGCCTGAAATAGGGTAGTTTCTATGTGAGTGAGAGGAGAGAATACATATGAAAGATGTAAATGTGGAAATTACATTATCTGGCATTTGAATGGATATGGAGAGGGGATGAGTGAGAGTGAGGAACCAAGGATGACACTGAAGATCCAAACATGGATGACTTAAAGGATGGTGGTAATAGGTAACATTACTCAATAGTAACAGGGGTGTTGAAAAGTGGGATAGGTTTGGGGATAAAGAGAATGAGTTCCATTTTGAACATGTTCAATTTGGGGTGCCTAGGAGATGGAACCTTGTATACATACAGTAGGCACTTAATAAATGCTTGTTGCATTGAATGAATGAGGTAAGTGTTACCTCTATTATACAGATAACAAAACACTCCCATTTTTCAGATGAGAGACTGAGGCTGAGGGATGCAAGGTTCACAAAGCTAATAAGTGTCAGAGCTAGGGTTTGAACCTAAGTGTCCTGATTTAAAATCCAGGACTCTTTGTGCTATACAATGTCACTTCCCCTAACTGTTCTGCCGTCTGGCCCCATACCTACAATCGATAGGTTGATACCTGCCATCATCCCTCTTACCATCTCACATCACTACCTATGACAGGACAGCCCCAGATATACCCAAAACCGTGATGGGATGACCTCAAGGACCCCTAAACCTATGATGAGATCGTCTCCCAGATTGCCCCATATACTGTGATGGCACCCATATGTCTAAGACAAAATGATTCCCTTATATTTCTGATAGGACAACCCAACATCCCAGTACTTCTGATGAGTGACCCAAGACATCTCCATACCTCCCCAAACACTCATATAACTGTAATGAAATGATCTTTAGACCAACACCAATGATAGCGTAACTACAGACGCCTCTACACAAGAAATGTAACAATGGCCCCAGCTCTCTCTGTACCTGCGATTCTGATGACTGCCCGCTCAGCAGGATCCAGGACACCACCATTACCAGCAGAACCTCCTCCACTTCGGCGGCTCCTTTGAGTTTTCCCAAGGTTCCAGGGCAGAGTGTCTCCAGGGCTGGGAGAGCTGCTGCCTCCACTGGAGCTGTCATCCCCAGAACCTCGAGGTTCTGGGCCTTCCCCAGACATGGCCACCTGCCAAAACGTGGAAGGGAAGGATTATTCAGGGAATAACAGTAATCTCGTCACTTAGAAACATCCCTATCCCCACTCCTTTCTCCCCCAAACCCCAGCTAGACACTCAATCCCCCAAACTTTCTCCCAGATGGATGATTATCCTTACTCTCTCACCCAGAGACTACTCACCTTTCCCTTACTACCACCAGCTAGGCAGGTACCCCTACACATCCGGACTTACCCTTTGTCTCTCATCAGACACTCCGACACTGCTCTCCAACACCGTTACCTAAACACCAATCCTCTCAGCTGTAAACTGACCTGTCTGCAAGACATTGACTAGTTTACCCTGCCCCATCACCCGGACGTGGGGAGGTGGGGGGTGGGGAAGGAGGAAAGAGGGGCTCTGTAGCCTCAGCCTCTGACTGCAGTAAAGTCCTAAAAATAGTGCTCTGAGCAGGAGTGGGAGCCCCACAGCCTGCATAGGCATCACCACGTGAGGTCCTAGCCCCACCCCCTCTCAGTAAGCCCTGCCCCCCAACACCCCAAACACCCTCAGTGCAATGCGTGCCGGAAGGTGTCACCCCCCAACCTGCAAATACATACAGGCACACAACTACATATACACACTACATGCGCACATGTACGCAGACACCACCACAATGTCCACCCTATCGCATCCTCACAAACACAATCTCACACAATGGAATGCAAGCAGATAGACGCAAACATACCTATACATATACCCTCATGGATTCACACATCACTAGCTAGGCTATGCTGCCTGGGCTGTGGCAAAAGCCTGTTTTGCTCCCCAAAGGAGGGGTAGTTGTCAGGAGGGGGGAAGGATGGAAAGAAGGGGGTGAATGGAGCTCTGTCTGAGACCCCGGGCTCAAGCCCAGGGGCGGGGTCACCTCTGCAGGCACAATGGGTGTTATGTGACTGCCTGCCCCAGCACTTGTGGGGAGACGGGGACAGGAGGCAGAATCTGGGACTGTCCGACTGTGCCTCCCCCAGTCTCCACCCCAAGCCCTGGGCAGGCCTGAAGGAACTTTGTGATTCTGTAGGGATCCCCCAGGCGCTGCCCCTCAGTCCAGGTCGGTTGGAGGGTCCCTCCTCCCCTCCCCTGTCCCGCCCCCGGCCCCTGCAGTCTCCGCAGCTCTGGGAGGAGCAGGAGCAGCAGCCAGGGAGGGAGGGAGGGTGGGAAGGAGGGAGGGAGAGAGAGAAAGAGGGTGGGAAAGGGGTAGCAGCAGCAGTAGCGGAGCTGGTCGAGGATGGGGATAGGGAGGGGGAAAGGAACAACGAGGACAACTGTCGGGGAGGTGGAGAGGGGATCGGTGGGGCTGGGGCCTTGGGAAAGGAGGAGTTGGGGGGATGTACCCCCAAGGCCTGGGAGAAAGGGAGCAGGGTGGGGGTGGGGGTCCTCCTTCCTGGGCTGGCTAGAGCAAGAGGGGAAGAAGGCAAAGGAGGGGAAGGGGTCCCCCCAGGTCCCGAACTCTTCACAGTCTGACCCCCTAGTAAAGATGCTTCTGTAGCCCCTGTAACACCCTTCCCTCCCTGCCACCCCCTGCAGCTGGCCTCCTGCAGTAGACGCACTACGCACCTGGCTCGCCGCTGGCTCTGCCGCCACCGCTGCTGCTGCCGCTGCAGCCGATGCTCGACTCAGCTGGCTTGGCTCGGCTCGGCTAGGCTCGGCTTGGCTCAGCCCTTGGGCTCGGCCCGGTCTGTCTCGGCTCTGCTCAGCGCGGGCGCTGCAGCCCCAGTCTCGGGGCGGGTGAGCAGGGAGCAGGGAGCAAGGGCGGGGGGAGTGGGAAGCGCAGGGTGTGTGTGAGGCCGGAGCCCCGCCCCTGGGGGTGCGTGGGGCGGGTGTGTGTCTGTGACTATGTGTGTGTTGGGGGTGGGGGGAATCATTGAGGGGAGTCAGTGTCTGGATGCGCCCGACTGTCCGTGTGTGTGCACGCCAGGGCCTGTGTGTGCCAGGAAGTGAAAGTGTCACTGTGTGTGCGTCTGTCACTAGGTCCGGGTGTCACCGATTGTGTGTGAGAGTGCCTCGGTAGCAGTGGGTCTTTGTCTGAATTCCTCAGTGCATGTCCGTGTTTCTTTGGTGTGACAGTAGCTCCTGGGTCATGTTTCTGTTTGTCACTATGTCCTTGTGTGTGACATGTCCCCAGGTATGTGTCTGTGTGAGCCACTGTATACTAAGTTGTGTGTGTCCTCTCTGATAGTGTATCTCTGGTGTGTGTTTTGCATGTGATGCCTATCCCAGGGTGTGTATCTCTGTGTGGCTTCGGAGTAGATCTCTAGGTATGTGTCCTTGCGCCTAATTGGTGTGATAGTGTCTCCTTGGGTGTGTGCCTGCTGTCTGTGACAATGTCTCCCTGGGTGTGTGGGTGTAGGTGTGTCTGTGACAGTGGCTCCTTGAGTGTGTCGATGCTGTGTCCCTGGGAAGTGAGACTGTGTTTCTGTGATGGGTTTATCCTATGTATCAGTAAATCTGCCTGTCCCTCTCCCTCTCCTAGTTGGTGAATAACTCTACTGGCACCTAGGAGGGGACTCAAGGGAGGGGATGGACTCTGTAGTTTCTGTATCTTCTTCAGTAGAGCTCTAAGCCTTTCTCTGAGCTCAAGTAATTCACTCTGGCATCATCCCCTTTCCTACCTCTCCCCCTCCACAGAGTGACCAGCACAGCTTGACACAGTCACACACACCCAGCAACAGCCAGTATACATAGGCTGACATAGTTGCTCAACACCAGGAGAATCACACCTCAGCACTCAACCAGACTTTGGTGGTGGGAGTTTCCTTGTCCTAGGGGGTGCCCTGTTATCTCAAAGACATTCAGGGAAAGTGGCAATTGTTATGAGGCCCTCATATACCCAGGGACATTTTACTCTCTATAATTATACCCAATATAATACAATTTCCTCCCAGTCTCCCCAACCCCCAACAGCAGGAGCTGTTCTGCTGTTCATGAATTACAACCACCATAATGGGTTTCCAGCTCCTATCCAGGAAATGGGGAGAAAGAGAGAGGAAAATGGGGGGAATTATGTCAAAGCAGGCCTCACAATCCATTTGAAGCACCCAGAATGTTTCAATTACAAATATATTCAGAGGAGAAACCTAAATAGAGCAGAAGGGTATTGTGGGAGCTAGAGCAGGGGAGGAGTGTAGGTGGAGCCCTGTAGGGGACAGGTAAGGGCTAGGCTGGGCTTGGAGAAAGCCTCCAATATCCCCTGAACTGAATCCCAGGCCTCTGGTCTCTGCTGCCGTCTTGTGGTCAAATCATGAGTGTCAGTATGAAAAGAGTTCTGTGAGAATAAAAAAGCATCCACCTCCTCCTCCCTAATAATTAGCTCCCTAGAGCCCCCATTCCAATTTTCCCAAGTTTCAGGTCCCAGCTACCTCTAAGTGTGATCCCAGCCTCCCCATCCCCATCTCCACATTCCTAGTCCCAACAGCTTCCTCCAGCTTCCTCTGACCCCAGCCTCCCTCAAACCCTCTTTCCCAGCCTTCTGAAATGCTCCACGCCTTCCCAAATCCCCCATCCCTGACCTCCCCAAACTGTTCCTTCTAGCTTCTAAATGCCCCCTATTCCAGTCTCCCTGAAGCCTTATCAACCTCCCTGTGGACCCCACCCTAGCCTCCCCCAGATCCATCTCATAGAATCCCAGATTCTAAGAATTCAAAGAGGCCTCAGGTGACATGTAAGCCAACCTATACCTGAGCAAAACTCTTCTTTGTGGAGCTCCAACCTCCACTTGAAGACCTCCCCTAGGAGGGAACAGCCTCCCATCCCAGCCACACTCAGCCCTGAGTTTCTGGACAGCCTTTTTATTCAGAAGGTTTTTCTTGCATCAAGCGAACTACCTCTGCAACTTGCCAAGTTGTCTGCCAAGCAAAATCACTCTACTCTCTTTTCCACACAAAACACTTCAGATACTTGAAGACAGCTCTGAAATATTACCCCTAAATCTAAACTTCTCTAGGTTAAACACCCTCAGTAGTCTATGACATGGTCTTACCATCCTGGTTCCTCTCCTCTGGATGACAGAGTCCTATCTCAAATGTGGAGAAGTCACTCCAAATATGGGGCAGCTCGGAGACACAGTGCCTGAAGTCAGGAGAACCCAAGTTCAAAGACATTTACTGGCTGTGTGCCCTGGGCAAGTCACTTAACCCTGTTGGCCTCAGTTTCCTCATCTGTAAAATGAGCTGGAGAAGGAAATGGCAAACCACTCCAGCATCTCTGCCAAGAAAACCCCAAATGGGGTCACAAAGAGTCAGACACAACTGAAAAACAACATCATGCCAGTATTCTCTGGGCAGGGCAGAGGACGGCAGGGCTACCACCTCCCTTATTCTAGACACTGTGCCTTTTAGCAGTGGATAGGATAATCTTGTTTGGTTGCTATATCACACTATTGACTCATATCAAACTTTCAGCTCATTTTCAAATGAACAGTTGTATAGCCATGTCTGTGTTGTCTTTTATTTGGGAAGTTGATTTTTTAGAAACCCAACTGTAGAATTTTATACTTACCACTATAACATTTCAGCTTATTAGATGGGGCTCATCATTCTAGCATGTTCTTTTCGAATTCCAACTCTGTCATCTGTCCTTAGCTATCCCTGGACATTTCATGTCATTTGCAAATTCACCAATGACTTCCATCCAAGTCAATGAAGAAGAATATTGAACAGGGTAGGGCCAAGGGTATATATCCCTAGGGTACTCCACTAGAGACTTTCTTATTGAGGGAATCCCAGACCACCTGTGATTTTAGCAAAACAGGGAGGTTGATAAGGCTTCAGGGAGACTGGAATAGGGGGCCCTTAGAAGCTGGGGTGAGCTGTTTGGGGAGGTCAAGGATGGGGGATTTGGGAAAGAGGGGAGGAAGACTTCAGAAGGCTGGGAAAGAGGATTTGAGGGAGGCTGGGGTCAGAGGGACTGGGAATGTGGAGATGGGGATTTGGGGAGGCTGGGATCACACTAGAGAATTTCATGAGACCCATAAACATTAAGTAGATTACCAAAAGAGGGTGAAAGTGGGAAAGGAAGGGAATAAGCCTTTATTTAGCACCTACTATGCACTAAGCACTACACTAAGTACTTCACAAATGTTATGTCATTTGATCCTCCTGAGGTAAGTGCTGTTTTTGTCCCCATTTTACAATTGAGGAAACTGAGGCAGATAATGCTTAAGTGACTTACCCAGGGTCACACAGCTAGTATCTGAAGTTGGATTTGAACTCAGGTCTTCCTAACTCCAGGCCTAGTGCTCTACCCACTGCATCACTTAACACATAGCTAGTAAGCATTAGAAGCAAAATTTGAACCCAGACCTTCTTGGCTCAAAGACAAGCACTCTACCTACTACTTCAAGCTTCCTCTTCATTCAACACGCATTTATTAAGCACTTACTATGTTCAAAGCACTGTGCTAGGTGCTGGTACAAAGACAAAAATATGCTGGTTTCTAAGGTCTGGCACCCCACTTTCTGCAAGAAGACTTGATGTTCGTTAAATCTTCCCTCTGAGATCACCTCTAATTTATTCTGTATTTATCTTGTTTGTACATAGTTGTTTGCATGCTGTTCCCCTCATTAGATTGCAAGCACAATGAGGGCAGGAACCGTTTTTGCCTTTTTTTGAAAAATACTTCAGTGTTTAGTACAGTACCTGGCACATAGTAAGTTCCTCATAAATGCCCCTTGTTGTCGGAATGCTGCATGCACTGTCAGATGCAATTCTGCAGTTGGTTTTGCTTATTTGTGGGGGGTGAGGGTGAAGGGGCACAGAGGGATGTGTTCCTACATAAGGTAGGTGTGTGTGTGTGTGTGTGTGTGTGTACATGTGTGTGTTGGGAGTTATCTAATATCAGGCAAGGCTCGGTGCCTACAGTAGTACCAAAAGGTATACACATGGTCAATCACAGCACTTTTCTCCACTTACAGGCTTATCTCTGGGTTCAAAGGCAGTCTAGAGGGCATGTTCTGAAATACTCTCAGAAATTACAAAAATTACAGAAACTCTCTCTAATCAGGGCTTTGAACCATCCTGACACAAGGACTGTGGACATCTCTTCTCCCACAGGATGGCTTCCCCTCCTTCAATCTCAAATTTCCAACAGCCGTGCAATTTATTAGCAGCAGGTAATCATTAACACGTGAACCCACATATACCAGCCTATGCAATTATATGTAAGACAGACATCACATGGGCAAGCATTAGTATTATCGCTTGGCTACATGTGCATAACTATCTCTCCTTTTTCTCCTGCAACATCATAAGTTAGTCAAAGGTCAGATGGTTCCAGATCTTTTGTGACCTGCAGAAAGATCTTTCCGTCCCTGTACTTGAGCTGGCAGCTACATAATGAAGTGGATAGAACAGAAAACTTGGAATTGTGAAGACCTGAATTCGAATTCTGCCTCAGTCATCCCTAGCTGTGTGACTCTGGGCAAGTCACTCCACCCTATGTCTCAGTTTCCTCATCAGTAAAATGGGGTTAATAATAGCATCTACCTCACATGGTTGTTGTGAGGATCAAATAAATTAACATATGCAAATTGCTTTGCAAATCTCAAAGCACCATAAAATACTAATAATAATTATTATTATAAATAAAGTATATTTATTATATTATTGTAAAATTATAAAAATTATTATTGATCATGATATAGGCTAATCATTATCATCACCATCAGATCCATAATTCTGCATTTTCAGACTTAGTGAGGGCCCAGGCTGGTGAATGGTGTTTCTAAGTTTTATAGATTGTCTATACCCTGGGGTTGTCTCTATGGCTGAAGTTCTGGATAGGAAAGGTACTATCTCTAGGTTTAGCCCTACCCTGTCCCCCCAAAGTAAGGTCCTCCTCAGCCTAATGTAAGATTGTTGGTTTACAGTGTACTTAGTAAACCATGTTTCCACTTGAAATTTCACTTCTGGTCTATTTGGCTCAGATTGTCTCCTCACAGTCGGCTTGCTTAATTGCTCATCTTTTCATTCCTCCTACTCAGCAAGGAATTCAACAGACTCTCCTGTGGGCAAGAGGTGATTGTGCTGAGCCATCTTTAGAACACCCTCCCACCCTCACCCCTCTTCCCAGAACTATTCTGTAAACAGGCAACTGCCCTGCTTTTGAACAACTTTTCATAAAACAGTTCAGCTGTGTGTAATCTAAATGGTAACATTTGCTAGCAAAAATTCACTTTGTTAAGGTTCTTGACGGCACATTTAGATATCGCCCTATTGTTTGTCTCTGTCATAACTCTTCTGAGCTGAGGTCATGGATAGGTGGTACCAACAACAACATTTATATAGTGCTTTAAGGTTTGCAAGGCACATTATAAATATTATCTAGATGGCAGGCTTCCTTTAGCCTCTCTCATAGGAGAGAAGTGTACTGGTTATGAGTATGTGCATCCTCTCCATCCTCAGAGACGCTGATGCACAAATGTAGGCATAAATCTTGCCCAAATATCAACGAATAGAATATAAAGCCAGTAGAATGACTCCAGGTAGAATTGCATGCGTGTACTATAGAAATGCTACAGTGATTCCACTGAGATTTTTATTTGGGTCTCAGTTTGCCTAATCATCGAGGTGCAGTTGAACTCCTCAAGCTATGGGTCTCCTTGGGGATGGTTAGGTGAAGTTCAAGACATCTCTATGCCTGCCTAAAATAATATTCCTTGGATAGCTCAATCTTAACATTGCTACCTGGGTCTGAACAGATCCTGGTAGACAAACTACAGCCTGAGAAATATTTCTCCTAGTACATATCAGCATGTATGGAAGCTTTCTGGTTCCTGCTTAGATATGTCTATACATGCCTGGTGAATGAATCAGCCATCACCAAGATAAGGCATATTTTTTTCTATCTTTTCCCTGAAATTAAAAAAAAAATCAATGCAAATAAGTTCCAAAGGTTTGCTAGTACTTATAGAATCCAAAAAGAGTTGATAACACTTTTTTTTTTTAACACATTGAGCACATTTCTTAGTGACATCACACTTCTTAGTGCCATCTGTGCCATCTTGGGTTAGCAAGACTCATTTGTTACCTGCACTAGGGTTCTCTCCTGATCCATGTGTCCGGAGCTATTGTGCTGTGCTTCCATAGTCACAGGACAACATGCCCTGGGTGATATCAACTACTTTCTGGTACCACGTGTGGGATCAGTTACAGTCTGTTACAGCACTTCATTACACAGCTCCAATTTCTGTCATTGTCTCAACAGATGGATGCCTTCCGAGGGATGGAACTTGAGTCTTTTACTGCTTTTTAAGCCTTTTGGTTTATAGCACTTTTCACAGTGCTCTCACTACTAGACATTCATGGACAAGTGAGGCAAAGAGGGTTTGCCTGCACTGCTGGCATGGTGTCTGGTAGAAGTCCCTCCCATACCCTCAGCTGCACTTCCAATTGATTGTGGCCCAGCTACCTGGGTATCACATATAGCATTTACTCCTTCTTTTGGTTTCACTATAGCTTTGGTATCATGTAGCCTTTTGGGGTAGAGCATCTGTGCCCGCACTAGTTTTATCTGGCTAGTAGTGTGTATTGAACTCATGGTCAAGCAAACAGCATTAAACTTGGCATTGGTCAAAATGTGTCAGGAGATTCTTACCAGTCCACACTTGAAATTTAGCTACATATGTGTAATCTTTGAATTTTTCAATGACACCCCACTTCAAAGCCAATAATTCATTTGCATGTAGGACAGTGAGATTTTCTGTTCCTAATTCCTCTGCTGGCAAATTCAATCAGTTTCTGATGACTCTGTCTGTCTATCTGTCTGTCTGTCTCTGTCTCTCTGTCTCTCTATTTCCCTCTGTCTCCCTGTCTCTGTCTCTCTGTCTGTCTCTGTCTCTCTCTCTCTTTCTTTCTTTCTCTTTCTTTCTCCCACCTCTTCCTTCTCTCCTTCTTTCTTCCCTTGCCCTTCACCTCTCTCTCTCACCACCACCCCGCCCCCCCCCCCACCACAAATGATTTGCTTAGATTCATATAAGTTGGCCCTGGTCCATGTCTTTGAAATGTTATTCATATTCATCTATCCAATAATTTCCAAATAGTTTCATAGGGTTTAGAGCAAGTTCACCTTTTTTGCTCTTTTGCTCCAGGATATTTTGAATCATAAATCTGTCATTCGTTGGCTTAGCAATAGCAGTGTGATTCTTTACAAAATTGTGGTTACAGCCACCAAACCCTAGCCAAGTCCTTAGATCTCACAGGTTCTTTGAATGTGGCCAATTAGGAGACAAGTCTCTTTCCTCTGGGTTGGTGCTCATGCCTTGCTGTGATGCTAAGTGAGTGACCCACATACTTGATGAAAGCTCTGCAAAATCTGCACTTGTCAATTGATAGCTCCAGACCAGCTTTCTCTAGCTGATCTAATTCTTTCATTAGTCTCTCCTCATGTTCTTTCCAAAGACAATGAGGTCATTTAGGCATACTAACACTTCCAGATAATTTGTGCCTCCTGCTACCTTTGTCATCAGCCATTTGCATGTGACTAGTCAGTCAACAAGTATTTTTTTTAATTTGGATAGTATTTTATTTTCCCCAATTACATGTAAAAACTATTTTTAAACTTCATTTTAAAAAGTTTTGAGTTCCAAATTTTCTCCCTCCCCTCCACTTACTTTGTATAAGGCATTATGCTAGTCATAAAGAAAGGCAAAAAACACAGTCCTTGTTCTCAAGATCCTCACATTTAATGAGGGGAGGAGTAAGGAATCGGTTTGGAGTTGACATGTAAATAATTAGGTACACACAGTGCCTCCAAAATACCTTGAGACATATCCCCAGATTGCTAAAAATCCAGCTGAGTAGATAAAAACTGTCCATTCTTTGTCTTCCTCTTTCAGGAGAAAGGAATCCGATAGCATCCACTATGGAAATCAAACACTGGAAACCACTGGCTGCCTAAGACATTCCAGAGCATCTTAAACCATATGTAATGGTCCATTTGCATTCTCTTGTTCAAGGTCTGGTAGTCAACACACATTCATATCTTTCCATTTCTCTTCCATAACAACCACTATAGGTGTTACATACAGGCTACTGAACTCCTGATGATGCCATTAACCAAGAATTCCTGCAGTGGTTTCTAAGAACATCTATCACAGCTAATGAGACCTTCTTAGATTGTTCCCAGAACAATCTAGAGAAACTAAGGTGGATTCTGTGAGTTGCTCCTCAGGCATATCAAAGGAAAAAGATATCTAAAAGAGACTGTGAGATAAACACAAAAGGCATAAACAACCCTTTTTTCTAAGTCCTTGCTTTCAAAGCACTTATGTTCTACTAGAGGCAAAGATCATATATACAAATAAGTCGCTGCAAATATACTCAAAAATGGATCTGTGATCTTCTCAATATTAATATTCTTTCCAGTGATGCTGATTGAACCCCTCTTTGTTTGCCAGGTCTGGGTGACTCATGGTAACTCAACATGCTTGGAAACTTTCTCAGTTTCTTTGGAAATTGAGAGGACACCAATGGAACACATAGGCAAGCTGTCTATCGCTCATTCTTTGCCCATGCTACAAGACCAGTCCACCTTTTTCACTCATGGTTACTCAACTAGTGTTTATTAAATTTACTGTGTTCGAGACACTATGCTAAGCACAAAGAATAGAAAAAAAACACAGTCCCTGCTCTCAAGGTGCTCACATTCTAATGCGGGGTTGGAGCTGACATGTAAATAACTAGGTACACATAAGATGTAGAGAGAGTAAATGGAAAGTAATATTGCAACGGAAGGCATTAGCAGCTGGTGGAGGGGAAGGGGAACCGACCGGTAGAAGGTAGGATTTGAATTAAGTCTTGAAGAAAGGCTGGAGGAGAGGGGGCAGAATATTCTAGGTATGAGGAGCAGCCATGCAAGGACAAGCAGATGGGAGGTGGTGTCTTGTGTTTAAGAAATGGCAGATAGGCCAATGTAGCTGGATTATTATCTGCAAGGGGGAGTAACTATGAGACAACTAGAAACTTAGGAAGGGGCCAGGTTATTAAGAGTTTTAAATGACAAACAGAAGAATTTGCATTTGATCCTGGAGGTAACAGAAGGTAATTGAAGTTCACTGAGCATGGTGGGGGGGAGGGGATGACATGGTCAAATTTATACTTTATTTTTACTTGTAAAAAAAAAACCCACCCTATTTTTAACATTCATTTTTTAAAAATTCCAGTTCCAAATTCTCTCCCTCCCCCCACCATTGAGAAGACAAGCAAAACTATACTTTAGAAAAATCACATGGGCAGCTGTGTGGAGGATGGATTGGAATGGGGAAAGACTTATGGCAGAGACACCAATTAGGAGACTAGATGTGAGGTAGTGAGGGCCCAAGCTAGGATGGTGGTTGTATGAGTGGGGAGAAAGGGATGTAGACGAGAAGGTAGAAAGACAAGATTCATCAACAGATCAGATACATCGGATAAGTGAGAGTGAGCAGTTGAGGATGATGAAGAGGTTTCTGGCAAGGGGGAATAGGAAGATGTTAGTGTTCTTAACACTAATGGGGAAGTTTGGAAGAGGGGAAGGTTTGCAAAAGATAGTTAGTTCTGTTTGGGACATGCTGAGTTTGAGGTGCTTAGGGGGTCTTGAGTTTGAAATGTCAAAAAGGCAACTGGTAAGGCAGGACTGTAGCTCAAGAGACCAACTAGGGTACACAGATCTGAGAGTCATCAGTATAGAGATGATAACTGAACCCATGGGTGAGAGAAATGATTTGTTGAGGACCCCTACTCAAACTCATTTCATTATGATTTTATTAGGGGTAATGACTGTTACTAATTATTTTAATATATTTATCTAGAAATATATATCTAGTAAATCACCTAATAATAGGTGGAAGAATAAGCAATGTATTAATCCATACTTTGTAACAGTTACATAGAAATATAGATTCTAATAGAAGGGCCCTATGATAGACCTCAAACTTTAATGTAGTGTTCATTAGTTGGTTAACAGCTATGGAGCTCACTTGCGCAACCATAGGAATGCTGACAAAGATATCTCCATCCTGTTTTGCTCAAATTCCATGACCAAACCAAGCATGGGTGGTGGCATGGAACGGAAAGCAGGGGGGCTGCCCCCTGCCCCTTCCCGACATGTCCTTGGAGAGTATGTATAGCTTGTACCATTTCCTCCTGCCTAACCAAAGGAGGAGACCATCACCTAATCAGTGGAGATATTCCTTGCTTTATCCAACTCATGACCCTGCTGACAGATAATTTTTGCTTATTTTAGCTTATGCGTCATATGTTAACCAAATGAGATTTTGAATTTTATCATGGCTCTTTTGCATATTTAGGTATCAAACTCTATAAATACAAGGTCCCAGAGGAAAGGGTCATCTCAGATCGTGAGGAAGAGCTGAGGTCCACTTCATTAGAGGGGACCAAGGACCCTTAAATAAAGTGCCATCGGCTCAGAACTCTACCTCAGTCTCTTTTATTATGGTTTGCACAATTTTAATCCCCACAAGGAGCTGATGAGATCACCAAGTGAAAGAGGATGGTGGGAGAAGAGAAGAGGGCCCAGAATAGAGCCTTGGGAGCTCATATCCACAGTGAGCATGACATGGATGAAGAATCAGGAAAGGAGATTGAAAAGGAAAGGTCCCACAGATAGAACTAGGGGAGTGCAGTGTCATGAAAACCTAGAGAGGATCCCAATGGAGAAGATGACCAACACTGTCAAATGCTGCAGACAGGTCATGATGGATGAGGATTGGGGAAAAGCCATTAGATTTGGTAATTAAGAGAGCACCGGTAACTTGAGGGAGAGAGCCATTTCCGTTGAATCATGAGGTTTAGAAGCCAGATTGCAGAGAGTTTAGAAGAGTGAGTGGGGAGGAAGTGGAGGCCCTGAAGGTAGACAGCTTTCATACATGGTATAAATAAAGTAAATACAAAGTAATTGAGAATAGGGCACTAACAGCTAGAATGATAAATAAGGACAGGCCTTGTGTAGGAGTTACCCAGATCTATTTAAGTATGCATTCTAGAAAATAATAATAGTAACAATATTCTTCTGAATTATAAGAACATTATTAACAACCTTGACCCCATGCTTGGAATGCACTTCTTCCTCACCTCTGTCTCTTAGAATCTCTTGCTTCCTTTACAATTCAGCTCGAGTGAGAGCTTCTCCATGAAGCCTTTCCTGATTCCATACAGCTGCTAGGGTCCTCATCTCCAGAATTCCCTGGTATTCATTTTATAAACAGTGATGTCTCTCTAGATAGAACATAAGCTCCTTAAGGGCAGGGTCTGACTCATTTTTGTTTTTGTATCCATAACACATAGCACAATAGGTATTTTGCAAATTCTTGTTGATTAATTAAATAAAAATTACATATATACACATATGCATATATACATATGCGTATATACCTATATATTTATTTATATTGCAGCTAGGTGGCACACTGGATAGAACTCCCTGGAGTCAGGAAGACCTGAGTTCAAATCTGGCTTCAGACACTAGCTGTGTGGCCCCAAGTAAGTCACTTAACCCTGTTTGCCTCAGTTCCTCATCTGTAAAATAAGCTGGAGAAGAAAATGGCCACTCTGGTGTCTTTGCTAAGAAAACCCCCCAAAAGGCGTCACAGAGAGTCAGACATGACGGAAACACCTTAACAGAAGCAAAACGATATTTACAATTTCATCAATCTAAGGAGCTTCCAGGGAGGAATGCCCTCAACCAATGCAGATCAGTACCTGTCCTCCTTTTGGCTCTTTTTAAAGGATTGCCTCCAGACAATGAGGAGTTAGGTGACTAGGGAGGGTCACACAGTCAGTCTGTGTCGGAGGCTTACCTTGAACCCAGGTCTTCCTGACAATGAAGCCAGCTGTCTATCCACTAAGCCACATTGCTGCTCTGACAATATTAATATTAATATTATTAAAAATATCATCATCGACGATAGTATTGACAATATTGTTAACAGTAATAATGTTGGCAAAGTTCTTTACACACATTATCTTCTTTGACCTTCACAACAATCCTATGAGTATTATAGTTATCACCCCCATTTTACAGATGACTAATCTAAGGCTCAGAGAGATTAAATGAAGTCGACTTCAATCCATAATGACTATTCATTGTGTTCAGTCATTCAACTGTAACCTGTGAAGCAATAGCCTCCCGTAGTACTGGTTTCCCCCAGTGCGTTACACATCTTGAGGCACTGAAGACATGGGAAGTGTGGGGCCAAATGGCCTCAGGAGATTACAATAAATAGTAAAAAGTTGCACAAGATAATTTACTACTGAGGATTTTTTTTTAAGGGCAAAAGTCATACTTTATTTCCTTGGCTCTGCTAGGATTTGAACTGGCAGCAGGTACTCTGGGCATTCTCTGGTACTGACTGGGACTCCTGGGAGTTCTGGGGATTCCATGTGGTTGCCATGTCTAGGAGAAACTATGAGAAGGAAGCTGACCAGCTCGTGAGGAATTCAACAGTGACTTCATCTAACTGGCAGCCGGGGTTTTAGTGGCAATCCTTATAGGAACAACCAGATGGTGGGAGATTAGTGGTGAGCTAAGGGATACTATCCTCCTTCTATATCTTTAAGACCAAAAGGAATACTTAGGTGAGGGGGGCATCTTCTACCAACTCAACCTTTGAGGGTGGTTGTCTGTGTGGTGACAGGAAGAGGGAGAGGGCAGGAAGGCGGAGAGTTGAAATTACCAATCTTACCAGGAGTGGTGAGGTTCCACTGCTTGGGCATTTAAAACCCACATTACTACAGTTGTTTTCAATGCAATAAAGATTCCATTTAATGAGAGTGAGCAAATCTTTAGGTCACATGGGTTACACATTGAATAGGGAAAGTAAGACAGTAGGATCTAAGTGGAATAAGAACTAAAATAATCAAGCAAATTATGAATAAATATAGTAACAAATATAATTTATTTGCCCCTAAATCTTAACCCAGGAGTAAAAGCATTAGGAGGGGAAGTCTGGAGGGGAGATTGCTAGGTTAGGCTCAAGGGAAGTGAGTTGATTCGACTAGAGCTTAGATCACCACCTAGTGGTACTCATAGCTTTAGCACTTTGAGTAGCAATCTCAGCTACTTGTCTTAGTTTCACAAAATATTGTCTCTATGTGTTGGGGGGTGGGATAGGGGTGGGAAACGGAGTCTGCTGCCTTAATAAACATTTCTAAATCCACCTGAATGAACTATCATCTAGATCATGTCTCTATTTGTTAACCCAAAAGATTCTGTAGTATATTTTGCAGAAAACTAAGTATACAACTGTCTGAAATATTTCTCTTGTTCTACCAGTCTGTGTTTCCTATCAGATATTGAAATGAGGTTAGTCTGGCATGACTAGCTCTTAAAGTGATGCTTTTCTTTCTAAACGTTCACAGTATTCAAATGTGAACTCATAAATGTGATTATTCCTTCCATCAGTGTGGATCATAACCCATCTGTATGTAATTAGTATGCTCTGGCCCCTCGCTCCCTGAATCCAATATATTACATTTTCCCTTTTGTGTTCTAGAGGTACCCTGTGGGCTTCAGGTGTCTCTTTTCTAATTTTCTAATACTATTCTCAGTGTGTTCCTTCCACTCTCAGTCCACAGTGACTAGCACCCAGTTCCCTTTAACCAGTTAACATTGGCCACGTGGGGGAATTGTATAGGCCAAGCACACTGCATATACTTATAGGATCTGGGCTCTCAGTGGCCAGTCCCCCTCCCCACCCCCACACCTTGTTACATGTATCTGGAATGTGGCTTTGTGCATGCCTAGATCACCTATTATGGAAGCACCCACATGGGGAAAATGCTAGGACCTGCTTCTCAGAGAAGACATTCTGTGTTCTCCTACCACATGGGTAAAAGCAGCCTTTTCTTATTGGCTGCATAACCAGAACTGGTTCATCTTTAAATCTACCAAACCAGGGCGCTCTCTCTCTGTCTCTGTCTCTCTCTGCCTGTCTGTCTGTCTGTCTGTCTGTCTCGCCCCCCACCCCCGGCCACATACATACACACCCTTTAGGCTTTGTGGCCTTGAGAATCAGGCTTAGTTAGCATTTGGGGTAGTTTGGTTTGTCCTTTTCAGTTCTACACACAGACAGTAGAGTCCCAGACCTAGGTGCTTAAGCCATGATGACCTTGGAGCCAGGAACCCTGGGCCAGATGTTGCTGCCAGTCCATCACAGAAGCCCTGAGGAATCAGAGTGACAGGACACAAGCCAGGAGGGCTTTGGAACTGGAACTTTTTAGGGCTATGCTATATGGGAATTGGGTTAAATTGTGAACCTAATGCCCTTCCCTCTGCAACAGAGACAGAGGTGATGTACCAGATTGGGATTGAAATGAATATTTCTTTGTAAAAGCTAATCTGACTGTTAAGGGATTAAGTGGAACGAGGGTGCTGGGCAGCTTTTAAAAAACTGGGAGAACCCAATTAGTGGGGGTTTGCACCAATGGCAGAGACTAGATACCTCATGACCCCATTAAGATATCAGAGTTGTGAGGACTGGAGTGGTCACTGATGCATATCTATAAACGCAGCCCCTCCCACCTGGCGACTTCATGGAGCGTTGCAAAGGAGATTCAGAATACCTGAAGTAACCATGACAACCTACCAGATTTTTACATAGAATTCACAGGACCCAGGATATTTTAAATTTGGGATTGGAAGATGATGGCTCTGGGAAGAAAAAGGACACAGAGAATCCTCCTTGCTGAGCCATGAGAAGGAGCAGGGCCAGATCAGGGTGCGGGGGGTCAGAGGAAGGCACCCTGTCCTTGGGCACCTTCCCCTTTCTCTTCTCCTTGGGACTTTTGTGGGTTGCTATTGCGGATGATGGCAATCAGGAGCTGTAAGTAGCAGCAATAGAAGCATCTAATTATGGAGTAGCCTGGTGAGTCACCTACACACTGAATCCTTGACACCTTCTTTTTCCCTTCTTTCATTCCTGGAGGGGGATCCGCCTTCTGTTACTTATCTAACTATTCACTTCTTGGCTGTCCTCCATCTTGGAGAGAGAAGGTGTTAAAATCAGGGAGAAGCTTATTCTGTTTTCTAACTTAGGCAGTACAGGTGGCTGGCATCCTAATGAAACTGTTC
This sequence comes from Trichosurus vulpecula, assembly GCF_011100635.1. NCBI lineage: Eukaryota > Metazoa > Chordata > Mammalia > Diprotodontia > Phalangeridae > Trichosurus > Trichosurus vulpecula. Next base: position 81,178,573 of record NC_050573.1, read on the forward strand.
CCCAATTATTGACTATTTTTGTTGCTTATAAATTTATTCCCATTGATAAAAAGGAGAGCTGGAGACCACTAAAATCCTGACTGGTATGTTTGATAACAGTGGCTTAAGGTGAGAATGAGAAAAGGCTTCTTCTTTAAGAGATGGGAGACAATGTCCCCCCTCAACAGAAACCAGGGGTGGGGTGAAGGTCCTCTGTCCCCACAGAAGAGTACATGTGTAGGAACAGTGTTCCATACCCACACATCAATAATTACAAAGGGCCAGGACTTCTCTATTAAATCAATCATTCAGTAGTATGAACTAGGTATGAACCACCCCTAGACATCCACTGAAAAAATGACTCAAAGGCATTACAACTCAGTTTGAACAATCTAGTTAATTAGATTGGAGAGGAGTGCAGTACTTCCATGCATGAATTAAATGAATTGATGCAACATAGGATTTGTGTTGAGATTTGTTAAGGAAAATCAGTCTTGCCCTGTGGGTTTTGGATAAAACAAACTAATTCTGAATCAGGTGTTCCAATAGTGAGCCAGGAGAGAAGTTTCAACCAACCTCCTGAATGAACCTCCTTTCCCCTTGAGGGAAGGGAGAGGAGAAAAGTCTGTTTCCTCCCTACACTTGGATCAGAGGAAGATCTTCAGAACTTTGAAAGGTCTGAGGATTGAATTTCTCATTGGTGTCCTAACACTGTCCCTGAAACAACTGACCAGGTGCACTGGGACCTGAGAACAAACCAGACACATTAAAGAATGGCATTTCTTTTTCTTTTTTTTTTTAACCAATTCTTTAGTATTTTATTTTTCCCGGTTACATGCAAAAACAATTTTTAACATTCGTTTTTAAAACTTTGAATTCCAAATTCTCTCCTTTCCTCCCTCCCCACCCCACTCCTTGAGAAGGCAAGCAATTTGACATGGGTTATGCATATGTAGTCATGTAAAACATTTCCATATTAGTCATGTTGTGAAAGAAAACATAGACCAAAAAAAAATAAAACCACAACCTCAAGAAAAATAAAATAAAAAGAGTAGGCTTAAATCTGTATTCAGAGACCATCGGTTCTTTCTCTGGGGATGGAGAGCATTTTTCTTCTTAAGTCCTTCAGAGTTGTCTTGGATCATTGTATTGCTGAGAACAGCTAAGCCATTCACAGCTGACCATCTTACAGTACTGCTGTTACTTTGTACCCAGTACATTTCTCTTTCATCGGTTCATGTAAGTTTTTCTGAGAGCATACTGCTGATAGTTTTTTTTTTGAGGGGGGAAGGCAGGGCAATTGGGGTTAAGCGACTTGCCCAAGGTCACACAGCTAGATGATCATTTCTTATAGCACAATAGTATTCCCTCATAATCACATACCACAATTTGTTCAGCCATTCCCCAACTGATGAGCATCCCCTCAATTTCCAATTCTTTCCACCAGAAAAGAACTGCTATAAATATTCTGTACATATAAATCCTTTTCATTTTTTTTTATCTCTTATGAGATACAGACCTAGTAGTGGTATTGCTAGGTTAAAGGGTATGCGTGGTTTTATAGCCCTTTGGGCATAGTTCCAAATTTCTCTACAGAATGGTTGAATCAGTTCACAATCCATCAGCAATGCATTAATGTCTCATTTTCCCCACATCTCCTCCAACATTTGTCATTTTCCTTTTCCATCCTATTAGCCAATCTAATAGGTATGACGTAGGACCTCAGAATTAGTTCAATTTGCATTTCTCCAATCAATTGTGAGTTAGAGTATTTTTTCATATTTTTTCATACAGATGGCTTTGATTACTTCATCTGAAAACTATTGATATATTTTGATCATTTATCAATTGGGGAATGGCTTTGGAAGAATGGCATTTTCAGGACTCTATAGAGGAACCCCAAAGAAAGCTATATCATGCTTAAGGGGAATATAATAAGGGCCCCACAAAGGTGAGAAAAAATTATTTCCAACAAAATGACTTTCAATAGTTGTGAGTTATCCTGTTACTACTCTAAGTTTGAGCCCACTTTCCCATATACATTGTATACAATTGTGTGGAAGTGTATCCCAAACTATTCTTACAATGCCACCTTAGTAAATATTCCTTTCTAATTAAATTAACTAGAATTAATTAGTTCATTAAGCTAACTCATTAGCTCATTAAGCAAATTCATGGCTAACTAATCGATGCCAACTGATAAACATTGGGAGAATCACATTGGTGGGGGTTTGTGATTTATCATACTAGAAAAAACATACCTCCCTCCCCTCAACCACTAAGGCTTCCCTAGAACTCTGAGGGGAGGCTTAGTAGACATTCTGAGGGGACCAAGCCTGGCTGTGCAAGTAGAGGGTGGGAGGATGAATCTGTCTCTCTCTCTCTCTCTGTCTCTCTCTCTCTCTGTCTCTCTCTCTCTCTCTCTGTCTCTCTGTCTCTCTCTCTCTCTCTGTCTCTCTCTCTCTCTCTCTCTCTCACACACACACACACACACACACACACACACACACACCACCCCTCATACACACATATAAAATTATCTCTTAGACTTAGTAAGAGAAACTCTTAAAGCAAATGTGAGCCACAGAAAGATTTCATTAAGGGTGAGGACTGAGACAGGGCAGCTGCTGCTAACAGATATGTAAGCTATTTGACTTTGGATTATTGAAGCTCAGAAGGATTTCTAGAACTCAACTTAGTTCCCTATCAGATCTTGCAGATAGGGACCATTATTATATTCAGGACTATCATTACTACACATGAGCCCCATTAAAAGTGGAGCTCATTACACTTAACAAGTATACACGTTGTCTCCCCCTATAGAATGTAAGTTCCTTTAAGGCAGGGACTGTTTCATTTCATATATCTAGCAATGCATCTGGTACATAGTAGGTTCTTAATAAGTGCTTCTTGCTTGATTGGTTGATGGAATTGTATGACTGTGAAGATGGTATCTATTAGAGAAAATCATTTATTAGACCCTCTTATAATTTCCTCAGGAATACCCTGAACCCATGTCTCCATGTCCACATGTCCTCATGATAGTTCTTTGGATGAGGCCAGGTGATTAGCATTTTATTTTCTATTTTCTTGGGGATAGTTCTAACTCTTTGATTAGTAACGACTTTGTGTGTGTGTGTGTGTGTGTGTGTGTGTGTGTGTGTGTATGAAAGGCTCTATAGAAATGGCAATTATCAATTATCAATTCACAATTTTAGACCAGCAGCCTCTCACTGATCTAATACTTTCAGTTATTCCCTTTATCTTTCTGAACATGAAAAATCATCTCAATACCCTGACACCTTCTAGCGGTTGATGTTACCAGAAATCCCTTGGGGAAATAGGCTCAAATTGATAGAATCTCACAGAACAAGTTACTGCCAGAGGTTGGGGTGAACACCTTCCCTCTCTTCTGGCTCCCCAACCTATCCTACCAGGAACCATTGGAGGCTGAAGCTGATTGCCTTTCCTCCCTTCTGGCTCCCTGATCCAACCAGCCAGAAACCACTTGAGGCCCTCCTACTCCCACCTTTCAAACCAGACTGAGTAGCTAGCAGACAGAGAGAAAAGAATCCAAACATCTTCTTCCTCATTACCACCCTCTACCAACTGCCCACCCTCAACCCTATGACAATATGAAACATTAGATGATCCAGCTCTCCCACTCGCCTCCTTCCCAACAAACCAAAAAGAAACAGAAATAAGCTCCACCACCCAGCCTAGAAAGGAAGAAAGGGGTTTTTGAAAGTCAGTGGATCCTGGGAGAGGAGTTACAAGCCCACCTAAGCCTCTATAAACAGTCCCAAAGCCTAGGAGTCCTGGGAAAGCAGCTGCACCAGGGAAAATATATATATATATATATATATATATATATTTATATATATAAATAAATATACATATATATATAGATATAGACAGAAGAAAACATGATGAATAAATAGTATAGGTTATGAAAAACTACAGAGGTAAATCCGGAGGAAAAGAGTTAACTATACAACAAGTACAAGCAAAGATTTAAAGGGAAAAATGATCAGGTCACAAGGACTGTCAGAATGGCTGGAAGAAACTAAGCAAAAGATTAAAAATGAAATTAAACTTTAAATAAGAGCTATGAAGGAAAACACCAGAAGGAGAATAAATAGCTTAGAATATAAGGCGGAAATTTTCACTCAAGTATTAGAATTCCTTTAAAATTGAAAGAAGCAATGAAAACTAAATGAACCTATGAGGCAACAAGAAATATCAAAACAAAGTCAAAAGATTGAAAAAACAGAAGAGAATGTAAGCTATCAAGTAACTTAGAAAACAGATCGAGGAGAGATCATGTAAGAATCACCAGATTTCGTGAAAACCATGACCAAACAGAAAAACTAGATACCACACCAAGAAACCATAAAAGAAAACTGGCCAGATCTCTGATTCAGAAGGCCAAACTAAAATAGAGACTATACCAATAACCTCATGAAATAATCAAACTGAAAACATCCAGCCAAAATCTGAGCTTCCAAGTAAAATAAGTTGTCAAGTCAATAAGCATGATTCATACAGGGTATGGGATGGAGCAGGGTGGTGACATAGTTGGACCCATGCTTTAGGAAAATCACTTTGTTGGCTGAATGGAGGATGGAGTGGAGTGGGGAAAGACTTGAGGCAGTTAGAACCACCAAGAGGCTATTTTTGTAGTCCACATATGAGGTGATGAAAGCCTGCACCAGTGTGGTGGCAGTATCAGAAGAGAGAATGGGGCATGTTGGAGAGATGTTGAAAAGGTGAAATTGACAAGCCTTGGCAATAGACTGGAAATGGCGGTGGGGGAGAGAAATAGCGAAGAGTTGAAGATTACACCTAGGTTTTGAGACCGAGGCACTGGGAGGATGGTGTTGTCCTCAATAATAATAGGAAAGTTAGAAGAGGGTCTAAAAGAAAAGATAATGAGTTCAGTTTTGTACTTGTTGAGTTTAAGATGTCTTTTGGACGTGCATTTCAAGCTGTCTGAAAGGTAATTGGAAATACAAGATTTGAGGTCAGCAGAGAGGTTAGAGCAGGATAGGTAGATCTGAGAAGAGAACCTGGGACAGAACCCTGAGGGACACCTACAGTTAGAGGGTGTGACTTGGATGAGGATCCAGTAAAGAAGCTTCAGAAGGAGTAGTATGATAGGTAGGAGAACAGATGAGAGTGATGTCTTGTAAACCTATAGAGAAGAGAGCATCAAGGAAAAGAGGGTGATCAAAATTGTCAAAGGCTACAGAGAAATCAAGAAGAGTGAAGACTGAGAAAGGGCCATTGGATTTGACAATTCGGAGATCACTGGTAACTTTGGAGACAAGTTTGTGACAAGGTTGGAAGTCAGACTGGAGTGTTAAGAAGGAAGTAAATGGAAAGGAAGTGGAGGCACCTGTTATAGATAGTCTTTTCAAGGCATTTGGCTACAAAGAGCAGAAGTGATATATAATATCATGGTAATCGTCATCATGGATTGAAGGATCATGTGAGGGACTCCTAAGGATGGGGGAAACATAGGCATGTTTGTAGTTAATAGGGAAGGAACCAGTAGACATAGAGAGATTTAAGAAACACAACAGTGGGGTAACAGATGGGGCAATCTGTTGGAGGAAACAAGATGAAATGAGATTGCTTATGTAGATAGAGGTTTGGGCCTTGGTAAGAAGTAAAGCGACCTCATAATGTGAGAGAGGGGCAAAGGAAGAAATAGTGGCAGAGAACATATGAATAATAGACAAGGAAGAGTGGGTAAGAAGGAGCTCATAGTGAATGGCCTCTTTTTTCTATAAAATATGAGGCAAGGTTCTCAACTGAGAGGGTGGGGAGAGCCATGGGAGGTTTGAGGAGGGATGAAAAGGTTTAGAAGAGCTGCCGTGTAGAGTAGGATGATGAGCTCATAAGGAACGTATAGAAGGATTGCCTAGCAGCAGTGACAGTCCAGTTGAGGTTATATAACATAAATTTATAATGGACCTAGTCAGAATGGTTTCATAATTTTCTCCCCAAGCGTATTATAGGAATGAAGATTGCGGGTGGTGGGGCTACCCAACCAGCAATATGATAAGAGGACCAGGTACTCAAAAAAAAGAAGACAGTGTAGAGTTGAACTGATCTGCCAAGGAGTTAAGATGGGGAAAGGAGGAGAGAGTGGCTAGTGCAGGGAAGATGGCCTCAGAGAGAACTCAGGGGTCAAGGGATTGGTAGTTGCAGTGTGGATGAAGAGTAGGGTTTGGTGTGGGAAGGCAGAGGGGGAGGTAGAAGGTCAATAGATTATATTCAGATAAGGAGATTTCAGAATTCTCAAAAAAATAGAAGTAGTATATTTGTGGGTGATGGAAAGATTGAGGGTATGACCATCTTTGTGTGTGGATGAGGTGTGGCAGAGGAATAGGTCATGGGAAGTGAGAAGGTTGAAGAATTGAATGGTTAGGGTGTTTGGGGGAGAGTCAATATGTGTGTTAAAGTATCCTAGAATGAGGGCAGGTGTTGTGAAGGAGAGAAAAATTGTGAACTAGGTACCAGACTCATTGAAGAAGGAACAGGAATGACCTGGAAGTCTGTAGACAGTAGTTATCAGAATTTTGATTGGATATGAATAGCATGGACGTCAAAGGCAGAGAGGTTACTAAGTGATAGAGATAGGGGGAGAACTTGTAAGTGGCAATGGGGAGCAAAGAGTAGCTTAACTCCTTCACCTTGACCAGTGAGCTGAGGGGAATGAGTGAAGGTGCAGCCAGTATTGGAAAGGGTAGCCATGGAGGCTATATCACCAAGGGAGAGCCAAGTTTCAGTGATTATGAGAAGATGGAAGGAGCGGGAGAGAAAAAGATTTAGATTGAAGGGATGTTTGTTGCCCATGGAACAGACATTCCAAAAGGCACAGTGGAAGGGGTAGGTGGCTTTTGGTTGGGACTTTAAGGTGAGAGGGTTGAGGGGGATGAGAATAAGAAATGGGGATATGGGGATGGAGAATGCATTTTGGATGATCATCTACAGGAGTTCAAAATCACTGGGATATACAGGATATGACTAGGCGTGAGAATGTTCATGTACATATATAGTACTATTCATATAACATATTCTTATTCATATATGACAGAGGTTGTTTCAATAAAGTCAGGGATAAAGTAAGAATGTCCGTTTTCACCACTATTTATTTGATATTGTTCTAGAAATACCAGCAATGTTAAATAAGACAAGAAAAAATATTAAAGGAATAAATATAGGCCAATAGTTAGCTTTCTGTTTATTACCAACAGAAACTATAAGAAAGAGAAATACCTTTCCAAGTAACTAGAGAATACTTTACAAGACACACAGGAACTATAGGAATATAACTACGACACATTATTTATAGAAATAAAGAGACAAATAATTAGAGAGATATTAATTACTCATGATCAGGCCACGCAAATATAGCAAAAATGACAATTGTAAATTAATTTACAGATTCAGTGCCATACCAGTCAAACTACCAAAAGGTTATTTTATAGCACTAAACAAAATAATAAAATTAATTAATAAATAATAAAATAAACAGAACAAAAAATCAATTATCTTAAGAGAAAAACTATAGGTAGAAGGGTGAAAAGTGGGGAAAGGGCAAAAGAAAAGGGATCTACCAATACCAGATTTCAAATTATACTACAAAGCTACAATAATCAAAACTGGTTTATTGGTTTATTGGCATATTGGTTCAAAAAAAAGGCCAAGCAGTAGAACATATTAGGTACACAAGACCCAAAAGCAATCAAACATAATTGTTCAATAAATCCAGAAATTCCAATTATTGGGTCAAGAATTCAGTACTCAGCAAAAGCTGCTGGGAAAATTGGAAGCAGTTTGGCAGAAATTAGGTTTAGACATCACGCACTTTGCAAGATAAGCTCCAAAGGTACAAATAACCTAGATATAAAAAGTCATATTATAAACAAAGGATATACTAATCACAATTGTGGATGGGAAGAGAGTTCTTGATCAAACAATTTTGAATACATAAAATTGAAACTTTTGCACAAACAATACAGTTAGAATTAGAAGGGAAATAGTTGTTGTTCTTGCCGTGTACGTGTTGTAGTCATCTTGTGTATTGTTGTCCTGGTTCTGTTTACTTTGTATCGGTTCACACAAGTATTTCCATGCTTCTCTGTATTCATCATGTTCATTATTTCTTATAGCACAGTAATATTCTATTCAGTTACCACAGTTTATTTCCCCATTACTCAATTGAGGGGCATCTAATTGTTTTCAGTTAGTTGGTATTATGAAAAGTGCTGTTATAAATATTTTAGTATATAGGACCTTGCTTTTTGTCATTGACCTCCCTGGGATATATACCTCACTGCGTAATCTCTTGGTCAAAGGTTATAGACATTTTCATCATTCATCATTCATCACTCATCATTACTTTCCAGAATGTTTAGAGCAATTCACAGCTCCACCAACAATGCATTAGTATGCTTATCTCACCTCCAGCATCACTAATTTCCATCTTTTGACATCATTGCCAGTTTGCTCAGGGTTATTTTGATTTGTGCTTCTTCTATTACTAGTATGTTGGAGGATTCTTTCATACAACTATTAATAGTTTACAATTCTTTTGGGAGCTGTTTGTTCATAGTCTTTTACAAATTTTCTACTGCAGAATGGTTTTTTGGTCTTGTATATTTCCACTAGTTGTCTATATATCTTGGATATCAGATGCTTATCAGAGATATTTGATATGAAGATTTTTTTTTTTGCTTCTTAACTCTTGGCAGAGAAATGATGTATTATGTATTCAAGGTACAGAGTCATACATTTTCAGGCATGTCCAATGTGTGGGCATGTAGTGCTTGACTATGCTCATTTGTTCTTTGCTTTTAATCTTTTATGGAAGAAGAGAGTTATGAGGGAGGGGTAGTGAAACTCAAGAAGATACATAGAAGAGAACAGAAAGT